>NC_068357.1:4543581-5286081 GCF_020536995.1 Dreissena polymorpha
TAATTATAAACCATTTAGTGGATCTATCTGGTGTAAATGATCACACATTCTCTGGGGTGTATTTACAGTTGTTTTGCTACTTGTCAACAAGGCTGCAGTGAATACAAACAACAAGATAAACCATTCATCTGAATAACAAGTTAAATTATCCTCTCAAAACTATACAAAGCTGTTAAAATCATAACATTTTGTGAGACTCATCTCCCTATCCCAACCATTTTTTGCCAATTCATGAGCCATCATAAAGGAAACTGTGGTAACCACTGCAAAGCCGAGTTTTTATGAATTGCTGATGCACCTAACATTTACTGAGCATAAATATGTTCCAAAAAAAGGACTGTATGGGGAGAATCATTCATATGTCATTATTTATGAAGAAAGCTACATTATGGAATGAGTTATTTAGTGCTTGTTCTTCCATTGGAATTTCTTTTAGTACAAGAATTTCTTAATTACATATGAGGCGGACACAGCAAACTGCATGTAGACGAGATATTTCCAAGGTGTTACACAACCTGTATCAAAGAAGAATATGACTTAGAAAGGCCTGTAACTCTATGAAATGATTAGAATGACATAAGTTCATAGAACAGTTTACTATTGCATGCAAGACTATACCTGAATAGGACCAAAATAAACTAGAGTTTTGTCACAGACGTGACGAATACCCCCACATGCCCCGTTGACACAGAATATGTTGCATGCTGTCTTCACAAACATCAGCAGACACCATGCTCGATGTTTCAAACACACTAGGTGACCCCGTGACCTAGTTTTTTGACCTGGCATGGCCCATGTTCGAACTTGACCTACACATCATCTAGATACAACTTTTGACCAAGTATTACAGGTGAAAATTGGATGAAAACTACTTGAACTAGAGAGCGGACACCATGCTGAATGTGTAAAATGTACTAAGTGACCCTGTGACCTATTTTTTTATCTGGCATGGCCCATGTTCGAATTTGGCCTTAAGATCATCTAGATAAAACTTCTGACCAAACATGGTGAAGATCGGATGAAAACTACTTGAAATAGAGAGCAGAGACCATGCTGATTGTTAAAAAAAGGCACTAAGTGACCCCATGGCCTAGTTTTTGACCCGGCATGGCCCTTGTTCAAACTTGGCGTAGAGATCATCTAGATACATCTTCTGACCAAGTTTGGTGAAGATTGGATGAAAACTACTTGAATTAGAGAGCGGACACCATGCTCAATGTTTAAAACGCACTAAGTGAGCCCGTGACCTTTTTAACAGGGCATGACCCATGTTCGAACTTGTCCTAGACATCATCTAGATACAACTCCTGACCAAGTTTAGTGAAGCTCGGATAAAAACTTCTTGAATTAGAGAGCGGACACGATGCTCATTGTTTAAAACGCACTGAGTGACCCCGTGACCTAGTTTTTAACCCGGCATGACCCATATTCAAACTTGACCTAGACATCATCTAGATACAACATCTAACCAAGTTTGGTGAAGATCGGATGAAAACAACTTGAATCACAGAGCGGACACATAATACGGACCAACACATACTCCCCTTAACTTTGTTTGTGGGGATATAATAAAGTGAGACAAAAAATGAAAATCATCATACTTCAGTCACAGAATCTTTCTGTCTATAAAAATACCAACAATTTTTGTGCCATGACTAAGACACAAAAGATTCTAGTCTCTGACAATAGTAAGCAGAATGCCAACATAATAAAGCCCCATAATGTCCTGGGTTTTGAACTGTAACCTGAACATGGCGGCATAATTAAGTCACAAAATGCTCTAGGTTCTAACAATTAGTAACCAGAATGGAACTACTATTAAGTCACATTATGTTCTTATCTCTGACAAAAGTAAACAGAATTGCACCCCAATAATTAAGTCACACAATGTTCTAAGCTCTGACATCAGTAACAAGAATTGCACCATTATAACTAAGTCAAAAATGTTTTGCCTATGGCAACAGTAACCAGAATTGAATACTATAAAGTAATTATGTCACACAATGTTCTAGTTTCTGACAATAGTAACCAGAATAGCATCATCAGAGGATGCTCTATGCTCTTAAAGTACACATTATATATTTGACCACATTAATCCTGTGATTTTGTTCTTTGGTCCAGTGTAAAGTATAAAATTGGCGGGGTACAATATGCAAGTGCAGAGCTTTTAGAAGATGAACAATTTAATATATTATATGAGTTGAATGCAGTGTAAAAGCTAAGACTTAAGTTAAAAAATGTGAGTGTAAGACTTTTGTAGGGTAAGATAAAATACCATTGACAGACTGCATGTTGAATGCTTATGTAGTTTGGAAGATATGCCCAGTAATTGTCTGTGATTTAAGGCTTTTGTAGTTTAGAAGATATGACTAGTAACAGTCACTGGGTTTAAGCCTGTTGTAGTGTAGAAGATATGACTAGTTAAAGTCACTGGGTTTAAGCCTGTTGTAGTGAAGAAGATATGACTAGTTACAGTCACTGGGTTTAAGTCTGTTGTAGTGTAGAAGATATGAATAGATAAAGTCTATGTGCTTAAGACTTTTGTAGAGTAGAAGCTATGACCAGTTTACGATTTTTGTATTGTAGAATATATGACCAGTTACAGTTGTTGGGTTTAAGCCTGTTGTTGTGTAGAAGATATGACTAGTAACAGTCTCTGGGCTTAAGCCTTTTGTAACAGTCATTGGGTTTAAGCCTTTGTAGTTTAGAATATATGACCAGTTACTGCTGTGGGTTTAAGCCATTTGTAGTGTAGAGGATATGACAGTCTATGGGTGTAAGTTGTCTGTAGAGTAGAAGATATGACCAGTTCCAATCTCTGCATTTAAGCCTTTTGTAGTGTATATGATATGACCAGTAACTGTTACAGTCACTGGGTTTATGCCTTTTGTGATGTAGAAAATATTTCTTGTAACAGTCTGTGGGTTTAAGCCTTTTGTAGTGTAGAAGCTATGACCAGCTACAGCTGTGGGCTTAAGCCTGTTGTGTAGAAAATATGACCAGTTTCAGTCCCTGAGTTAAAGACTTTTGTAGAGTAGAAGATATGACCAGTTACAGTATGTGGGTTTATGCCTTTTGTAGAGTAGAAGATATGACTTGTTACAGTGTGTGGGTTTAAGCCGTTTGTAGTGTAGAAGATATGACCAGTTACTGCTGTTGGTTTAAGCCTGTTGTTGTGTAGAAAATATGACCAATTACAGTCTCTGTGTTTAAGCCTTTTGTAGTGTAGAATATATGACCAGTTATAGTCTGTAGTTTTAAGCCTTTTATAGAGAAGAAGCTATGGCCATTTACAGTCTGTGGGTGTGAGGTTTTTGTAGTGTAGAAGATATGTCCAGTTACAATCACTGGGTTTAAGCCTGTAGTGTATAAGATATGACTAGTTACAGTCACTGAGTTTAAGCCTGTTGTATTGTTGAACATATGACTTGTTACAGTCTGTGGGTTTACGCCTGTTGTAGTGCAGAAGATATGACAAGGTACAGTCACTGGGTTTAAGCCTTGCAGTATAGAAGATATGACTTGCTACAGTCTGTGGGTTTATGCCTTCTGTAGTGTAGTAGATATGACCAGCTACTACTGTGGGTTTAAGCCTGTCGTTGTGTAGAAGATATGATCAGTTATAGTCTCTGTGTGAGCCTTTTGTAGTGTAGAAGATATGACTAGTTACAGTCTGTGGGTTTGAGGCTTTTGAAGTGTAGTAGATATGACCGCTTAGTCTATGTCTTTAATCCTTTTGTAGTGTAGATGATATGACCAGTTACAGTATGTGGGATTTAGGCTTTTGAAGTGTAGAATGTATGACCAATTACAGTATGTGGGTTTAGGCCAGTTGTAATATAGAAGATATGACCATTTATAGTCTCTATGTTTAAGCCTTTTGTAATGTAGAAGATATGACCAGTTACAGTCTGTAGGTTTTAGCCTTTAGTAGTGTAGAAGGTATGACCAGTTACAGTCTCTGTGTTTAAGCCTTTTGTAGTGTAGAAGATATGACCAGTTACAGTTTGTAGGTTTAAGCCTTTTGTAGTGTAGAAGATATGACCAGTTACAGTCTGTGGGTTGGAGGCACTTGTAGTGTAGAAAATATGACCAGTTACAACTGTCTCTCTCTGTGTTTAAGCCTTTTGAAGTGTAGCAGATATGACCAGTAAGTTACAGTATGTGGGTTTGAGGCTTTTTTAGTGTAGAAGATATGTAAAAGATATGGCAAGCAAGGCTAACAAAAATGTTATTAGTTTACACTTACAACACAAACAAATGTGTGTATGTTGGGCAGCAACATAATGAATCTCTTTGTGGTAATCTGAATTTTCTTAATGTATATACTAGTAATTTTATGATCTATTTTCTGTTAACAAAGTAAGGCATGTTAATCATGCATATGTTACTAATTGCTTTTGCATTCCACTTCATTACCACTTAAATATGCTATGAATAAAACGAAAGTCTGTGGTCTAACTTTATTTGGGAAGTTTTGTTTCAACTGTAGTGAATTGTCTTAAAGATACCTAAATACTTATGCTGGTACTTCAGTTATGTCACGTTCTTGTAAATAGAATTTCAACACGAGGAAAACAAGCTGTCACATGACCGATTATATTAACTTGAATTCTTAAGACGGCTGCATAACAGAATTTAAGTAATGACCATGATACAAGTGGACATGTATCATATTAATTTGTTTCTATAAGTAAATTGAAACTAAAAATATATAATACAAATTAAAATTTAAGTAAACATATTTTCATTCTTTTTATATTTTAAAAGCACAAAATAAGCATAAGTGATCTAAAAAATCGACTTTTTGTATAAACAAGTTAAAATATTTATTAATGTTGGCTAATAATCATTTTGCTTTCAAGCAATTAGTTCCTGTTTATTTTCAATCATACTGTAATTTAAGAAAATAATAACTGAATAATTTGTTAGAAGGCAGGCAGTTTTTGTTTTTGCAATATAAATGCCTATGAACATTAGCATACTTTTTAAATCTGGAGGCAACAAAGGATTAGATGCAAATAAACATCCAAATACCACTAAAATGTATGCCAAAGAATTCAATTAAAACCAAATAAAACATCAAATTACAGGAATTGAGGCAGCTAATTATGTAATTACCCAGTCACAATTTGTCAGGCAAGAGAAACATTTTTAGAAGATTAATTGGTTGTAACTTTTAGTATAAATGGATGATATAATTAATGTGGACTAGAATGCAACTGGTTCCTGCGCACCTTGATGTAAATACATTAACATCAATGGATGGCTTATCAGAGATTATAACCATTTCAATGTTAACTTCAGGAAATGTTACAGCAAATAACTATATAATACTTTACATAAAACTCCCTCCATTAACATAATATTTATCACAATTTTCATACAAACATGTAAAGGTAAATACAAACTAATACATGGCTCTGAATCAAGTAATGCACAGCAGTAAAAATTAACACTTATAAACATCCTTTTTTAATGAAGTCTTCTCCATTATTCCAAATTAAAAAATATGTATTCCTAGCACCAGGACATTATACCAGAATGTAAATAATAATAGCAGACAAACACATTTAATAATTTCCCACTTAGAAGCAAAGAGAAAATAGCTATGTGCAAACAGCATAAAACCAGAACAGCCTGCAAATAACTCGCAGTCTGTTTCAGGTAACTTGCAGGCTGTTCAGGTTTTATGCTGTTTGCTGTTCATCAGTATCTAAGGTTTGGAGATGAAGCTTTAAAAACTTGAATCTAGTAAGAAAGGTCCTAAATTAAATTTAACTTTCAAAGTGGCTACAAATACAAATATTTAAAAGTAGAAGCTTGTACTAAATATAAGGTTGCCTACAAGAAACAGGGTTGGATACCCAAAAAAAAAGAAGAAAGGACAAGGGATTTATACAGAAACATGGCTTGTATAATTTTAGTTGCAGCATTACAATATAAAAGTTTTCCTATCAAACATATTGTTCGTTAAAAACCCACCACACATTACAATGTTAAACACTTATACAGCAGATATATTTGTACAACAGTATGTACGATTCATAAAGCACAATAAGTATTCCATCCAAAGAACTGACTTTCACTTGCATTTCAACATATATATATATTAATGTATAAATATGTTAACTTAAATCAGTCATATCCAAACATGAAATTGTGTTCCAATCAAACATTTAGGCTTTAATACACCAGCAATTATTTGAAACTGAGAGAAAACCCTAATATTAACTTTCAATACTTTTTCTACTGCTGATAAGTAATTTTATCTAATATTTATCACCCTATAGTTAGACAAATGACGCAAAAGCTGCACTTAAAAAGAAAACAAGTGTGCAGTGTATCCCCTTTGAAGTAGTAGTATGAAAAAATCAGTACTTTACATCAATTTACTAAATATAAATAACTGAATTGCTTCCAAAGCTGGTTTAAAATGGAAGTTTCATTTTATTAAAAAAAAAGTATCTTTAAAGATAGATTTCTGCATACAATTGTTTATTGTACATTTTATACTAGCTAACTAATGACTGGGCAACATCAATAGGAGAAAGTTAACTGGGAGCTAAAATATAAATTCAGAATATCAGCAAAAGCCATACTGGTATGGACATGAAAAAATTAACCCTTTACCACTTAAGAACGTATTTTGATGCAAGTGTAGTCCCTTAGAAAGTTAAATTTAATTTAAGACCTTTCTGACTAGATTCAAGTTTTAAAGGTTCATTTCCTACCCTTAGATACTGATAAGCAGCAAAAAGCATAAAACCTGAACAGGTCGTGAGTTATTCGCAGGCTGTTCTTGTTTAATGCTGTTTGCACATAGTCATTGTCACTTTGCCTCTGAGTGGGAAAGGGTTAACCCTTTGCATGCTGGGAAATTTGTCGTCTGCTAAAATGTCGTCTGCTGAATTTCTAAAATTAGCATTTTCTTCGATTTTTTTAAAGAATACTATCAGAATAGCAAACAGTTTGGATCCTGATGAGACGCCACATTCTGTGGCATCTCATCTGGATCCAAACTGTTTGCAAAGTCCTTCAAAATTCCGTTCCAGCACTGAAAGAGTTTAGTCACTCATATTAGACTAGTCAACTAATAAATTTGGAAGCGTACATAGTACAGTCCTGGCATATATCATAATTATGGTTTGAACATTTTGGAAAATCTGGTTATCACTTAAATGTGATGACATTGACATTTGATTAGAAAAAGGAAGTAAAATAAAGAATATTCTTGAAAGCCTTTTATTTTTAAAGTAAATCAAAAATCTTCAGTAAACAAACAGAACGCCCCCTGGATCAGGTATGACATAGAGTCTAAATCAATGTCAAGGTGAATCTTGTGCTGTGGTGATATTGGTGGATAGCAAATATAGGTAGCATAAATGACTAACAGTTGTAGTAAGCAGTGTTGGTGCCAAACAATACAGGAAATAGATGTCACAAATGGATAATTTATTTCAAGTCAAAACAGAAGATTTTGGTTAAACATGTATGCCACCCCTCCCTTCAACCTGCAGCAAAGTTTTCCCTCTGACTTTAACATTGAATTTCTTGATTTGAAAATCATTAGGGGTCCTCCTTGTCAAGACTAACCAGCACAGGAATTCATATGATTCCAAGCACCCTCTAGAATATTGTTGTGTAAAACCATTTTCATATTACAAGGACCTTGTGACCTTGAACTTTGACATGTTGACCACAACATCAAAAGATATCTTTCTGACCCGTCGTCACTAGTTACCACCTATGTAGATGATGTTAGGTCAAAGCGTTTTTAAGATATTGTTCAGAAAACATTAGGATGATAAAAGCTGTATGGGTTTTTTCTCTCCTCCCATTAGTAGCTACTATACTGATATGCATGATCTAAGGTCAAACCAATCTTAAGATATCTGTGAAATGGAATTTCCTGTTCCTAAGCTCTGTGACCTTTTGTTGAATCTGAACTTAGAATCAAGTGTCATCCTTCTTTCCTCCCAAATAAAACCAGGACAAAAAAATAAGATAAGTTAAAGCATTTTCTAGATGTTATGAAGAAACCAATTTGTGGATAAAAGCTCATGTGACCTTGACCTTGTATCAAAGCTTAAGCCATTATCAGCACCTCAAAATTCTAGCTCACTGAGAAAATAAATGTTCTCAAATGCCAAAGCTAACATTATCTCCCAAAATGAATTTGAGGAAAAAATCATAATTTCCAAAGTGCCTATTGATTTAAAGGGGCCTTTTCACAGTTTTTGGCATGTTTTGAAATAAGTCATTTAATGCTTTATATTGATAAATGTAAACACTGGATCTTAAAAGCTCCAGTAAAAAATCAAGAATAAAATTTAAAATAGGAAAAAAAAGTAGCCGCATCTGGACTCGAACCAGTGACCCCCAGAGTCCTGGAGTAACCTGGTGTAAAAACGCAATAGCCCGCTATGCTATTTTTGCCAAGCATACTTGGTTAATGTATTTTATGCATTATATGAGCAATCTTCGTAGTTTCACAAAATTTAACGACAACAACAGAAGTCTCCAAATTATTCAATCGTTTCGCTTTGCAACGCTTTATAATTTTTAGGTTTTTAAATCGTCAAAAGATGCATATATTGACTATATTAGACCATGGTAAATGTTAAGTAATACTGTTTCCTCACAAATATCATGACTAAAACGAAAATTTGCGAATGTACTACAACTTTTTTCAATTTTGTCATTTTACCAAACTGTGAAAAGATCCCTTTAAGCCACTTTTATAAAGCTGACCAGACAACAGAATTACCAGGTCCCTCCAGGCAAAAGCTTCTGGAAATAACCCAGACAAACATAATTCATAGAAATGCAACTGAAAGCTTTCATTTATAGCGCTTGAATTATTATTAGTATAACAAATATCTGAAACAGGCATTCATTTCTCATATTTTGCACACATTTTTCCCCAGTCTACTTAAAGTCTAGAGCAAAATATCATTAAAGATCAAACTTGTTTTGTTAATGACAATAAAAAAATACACTATAAAATGACCCTTCTTCTGGGAAAATTGTGTTGCATTCTGAGAAAACTGGGCTTAATTCATTTACGTAAAGTGTTGTCCCAGATTAGCCTGTGCAGTCCGCACAGGCTAATCTGGGACGACACTTTCCGCTTTAATGGTATTTTTAGTTTCAAGGAAGTCCCTCCTTATCGAAAATCAAGTTTATACGGAAAGTGTTGTCCCTGAATAGCCTGTGCGGACGACACTTTACGCACATGCATTATGACCAGCTTTCACAGAACAAGACACAATTGGACTTAATGTATGTGCCTAAAGTGTTGTTCAAGATATTCCTGTGCAGTCTGCACATGCTAATCAGGGACAATACTGCATTAAGACCAGCAGAGGCTCAAAGAACAGGAAGCCTGCCAATTAGAATCAGTTTAAAATTCAAACAAGAGCTTTCACCATGATGATTTATACCATCTCTCGCCTTGTAATTTATATTTCAGCCTTGCTGTGCAGGTAAAGGGTCGTCCTGAATTAGCCTTTGCAGTCCCAACAGACTAATCAGGGACAGGTTTTCCGCCTAAAATGATTTTCGCTTCTAAGAGGCTTCCTTGAAACAAAAATTAAAATACAAATTACAAGTGTGGTCCCTGATTACCCTGTGATCCATTCCAACCTTTGAAATCAAAGTCTGAACTTGACGAGCCATCTGATGCTCAGTTGCTACAAGCAAAACAACAAAAGCGCCGCCTTGCGGGTGCAGACCGCTCATCTATTTTTCTTTTTAAAGGTGAAGAGACCTATCTCAATTTCAATCACAAAGGAGGGAGGGGTGGAGTGGAGAGGGGTGTATAGTGTGGGGGTGTGGTCATTTATTACATTATCTTCCAAAAATGCCAAAAAATGCAAAAAAAATATATAAAAAATTTAGGGGGGGGATTCTTGGGTGGGATTGTTGGACGGTATTTCAAAAATAAAATAATAAAAATAAATATTTGTGTTTTTTAACCATGTTTGAAAAAAAACAAGAGATGTGTTAGTCAGAAACACAATGCCCCCTATTGCGCCGCTTTGAAAAAAAAAAAATGTTTTTTTTTACCTTTGACCTTGAAGGATGACCTTGACCTTGAACTTCCACCACTCAAAATGTGCAGCTTTATGAGAACGCCGCTTTGAAATATTATTTTTTTGACCTTTGACCTTGAAGGATGACCTTTACCTTGAAGGATGACCTTGACCTTGAACTTCCACCACTAAAAACGTGCAGCTTCATGATAACGTCGCTTTGAAATTATTTTTTTTTTAACCTTTGACCTTGAAGGATGACCTTGACCTTGAAGGATGACCTTGACCTTGAACTTCCACCACTCAAAATTAGAGCTGCAACGATTCGATCCGATTCATTGAAAATTGATTTGAAATGCTTCGATTCGATTAGGATACCAAACCTACCAAATTCGATTCGATTCTTTAACATATATACATATATAACATAGATATGTAAAGCGCGCTGTATTCTGACTATTGATACAGGAAGGTGTTGGTTTTATCTTTACCTGTAATTACGACGCGCACGATTGGTTGCTTATTACTTTAGTCATCCAATCGATAAGCCCGTTACGGTCTACTTTCAGAAAAAGCGTCATAATGGCTGAACAAGTTGTTGCCAACAAATTGAAATTATCAGATGCACCTAAGAAGCTAAAATCAAAAGTTGGGCAGTATTTTGGGTTTCGGGATGGTAGCCCTACTGATAATGCAAAGTGTAAACTGTGCTTCACGGATGTGGCGTACGCCAAGTCCGTCTCAACCACTAATCTAATGCAATATGTCAAACGCAAACATAATGTTGATTTAGCAAGACTAAGAGTTCGCACAAGTGCAACTACTGAAGTCTCGAGCCAGAAAAGTAGTTCTATTTCTGTTGGAGTTTTGTTAAGTTTATTAGAGAATGTGATTTGTCCTACAGGTAACAGGTGATGCTGTCATGGCACAATGGTAGACATGCTTATAGCGGTTTTGGGTAAAAGTATAATAGTGATAGTACTACCATTCAACTGATTCCAGATATGTTCTTATGATTATTTATTTATTTTTTATTTTATTGTGTAATCAACACAATCTTCTAGTCAGAAGTTTTTATATTAAAATTGAGTCCTAATTTGCTATTCTTTTTTATGTGTTTTATTGAAATCACATTTGAACAGAAATGTTAATTTTGAGGCATAAGAGTGAATACATGATAAAACTAGGTTTGAAGATGAATGGAATCTAAACAAGAGCACCGCCTTGCGGGTGCAGACCGCTCATCTATTTTCTTTTTAAAGGTGAAGGGACTCTCATTTTCAATCACAAAGGAGGGAGGAGTGGAGTGAAGAGGGGTGTATAGTGTGGGGTTGTGGACATTTATTACATTATCTTCCAAAAAAGCGAAAAAAAAATAAAAAAATAAAAAAATCGGGGGGGGGGGGTATAGTGTGAGGGTGTGGTGATAATTTGTGAGATGATCTTAAAAAAAAAAAAAAAAAAAAAAAAAAATCAAAAAAAAAATTTGGGGGGGGGGGGTGGGGGGGGTGGGGGTGGGGGTATAGTGTGAGGGTGTGGTGGTCATTTGTGAGATGATCTTATAAAAAAAAAAAAAAAAAAAAAAAAAATTAGGGGGGGGGGGGAGGGGGGGGGAGGGGGGGGAGGGCACGGGGGATGGTTTGGGTGAAGTCTATTGTGGTATGTCAGGTAAGAGTAGTTTCATCAAAGTATCAATCAAATCTAATCATAAATAAAGAAGTTATGGCAATTTTAGCAAAATTTAATAATTTGACCTTGAGAGTCAAGGTCATTCAAAGGTCAAAGTAAAATTCAAGTTGCCAGGTACAGTAACCTCATGATAGCATGTAAGTATTTGAAGTTTGAAAGCAATAGCCTTGATACTTCGAGTGGATCGAAACACAAAATTTAACCATATATTAAAAGTTACTAAGTCAAAAAAGGGCCATAATTCCGTAACAATGACAACCAGAGTTATGCAACTTGTCCTTTTACTGTACCCTTATGATAGTTTGTGAGTGTTCCAAGTATGAAAGCAATATCTATGATACTTTAGGGGTAAAGTGACCAAAACATAAATCTTAACCAAATTTTCAATTTTCTAAGTATAAAGGGCCCATAATTCCGTCCAAATGCCAGTCAGAGTTACATAACTTTGCCTGCACCGTCCCCTTATGATAGTTCATAAATCTTGCAAGTATGAAAGCAATAGCTTTGATACTGTAGGAATAAAGTGGACCTAAACACAAAACTTAATCAAATTTTCAATTTTCTAAGTATAAAAAGGGCACATAATTCTGTCAAAATGCCAGTCAGAGTTACATTACTTTGCCTGCACAGTCCCCTTATGATAGTTAGTAAGTGTTGCAAGTATGAAAGCAATAGCTTTGATGCTTAAGGAATAAAATGGACCTAAACACAAAACTTAACCAAAATTGTCAATTTTCTAAGTATAAAAAGGGCACATAATTCTGTCAAAATGCATGCCAGAGTTATCTAACTTTGCCTGCCCAGTCCCTTCATGATAGTAAGTAAGTGTACCAAGTTTGAATGCAATAGCATTGATACTTACTGAGAAAAGTGGAACTAAACGCAAAACTTAACCAAAATTTGCAATTTTTTAAGTATAAAAAGGGCACATAATTCTGTCAAAATGCACGCCAGAGTTATCTAACTTTGCCTGCCTAGTCCCCTCATGATAGTAAGTAAGTGTACCAAGTTTGAATGCAATAGCATTGATACTTTCTGAGAAAAGTGGACCTAAACGCAAAACTTAACCGGACGCCGACGCCAACGCCAACGCCAACGCCAACGCCAACGCCGACGCCAAGGTGATGACAATAGCTCATAATTTTTTTTCAAAAAATAGATGAGCTAAAAATTGGTATCGGAGTGTCTGAAATCGAAATCTAATTGAATGAAGCTGTTGGTGAATCGTTGCAGCTCTACTCAAAATGTGCAGCTTCATGAGAACGCCACTTTGAAATAATAAATTTTTTTTAACCTTGAAGGATGACCTTGAACTTCCACCACTCAAAATGTGCAGCTTCATGATAACGCCGCTTTGATTTTTAAATATTTTTTTGACCTTTGACCTTGAAGGATGACCTTGACCTTGAAGGATGACCTTGACCTTCCACCAATCAAAATGCACAGCTTCATGAGAACGCCGCTTTGATTTTTTTGTTGACCTTCGACCTTGAAGGATGACCTTGACCTTGAAGGATGACCTTGACCTTGAACTTCCACCACTCAAAATGTGCAGCTTCATGAGAACGCCGCTTTGAATTTAAAAAAATAAAAAAAATTACCTTGAAGGATGACCTTGACCTTGAACTTCCACCACTAAAAATGTGTAGCTTCATGAGATTCACATGCATGCCAAATATCAAGTTGCTATCTTCAATATTAAAAAAGTTATGGCCAATGTTAAAGTTTTTGGACGGACAGACACCATAAATTTGACATTTGACCTTGGAGGATGACCTTGACCTTTCACCACTCAAAATGTGCAGCTCCATAAGATACACATGCATGCCAAATATCAAGTTGCTATCTTCAAAAGTGAAAAAGTTATGACCAATGTTAAAGTTTTTTTCGGACGGACGGACGGACTGACTGACATACTGACGGACAGTTCAACTGCTATATGCCACCCTACCGGGGCATTAAAATTATTTTTTTGGGGTGGGGGTGGGGGGGTATAGTGTGAGAGTGTGGTGGTCATTTATAAGATGATCTTTAATTAAAAAATTCAGGGGGGTGTGGGGAATGGTTTGGGTGGAGTCTATTGTGGTATGTCAGGTAAGAGTTGTTTTGTCAAACTATCAATCAAATCTAATCATAAATAAAGAAGTTATGGCAATTTTAGCAAAATTTCATAATTTGACCTTGAGAGTCAAGGTCATTCAAAGGTCAAGGTAAAATTCAACTTGCCAGGTACAGTAACCTCATGATAGCATGAAAGTATTTGAAGTTTAAAAGCAATAGCCTTGATACTTTAGCAGTAAAGTGGATCTAAAAACAAAATATAACCATATATTCAAAGTTACTAAGTCAAAAAAGGGCCATAATTCCGTAAAAATGACAACCAGAGTTATGCAACTTGTCCTTTACTGTCCCCTTATGATAGTTTGTGATTGTTCAAAGAACTTTAGGGGTAAAGTGGACCAAAACACAAAACTTAACCAAATTTTCAAGTATAAAGGGCCCATAATTCCGTCAAAATGGCAGTCAGAGTTACATAACTTTGCCTGCACAGTCCCCTAACGATAGTTAGTAAGTGTTGCAAGTATGAAAGCAAGAGCTTTGATACATTAGGAAAAAAGTGGACCTAAACACAAAACTTAACCAAATTTTCAATTTTCTAAGTATAAAAGGGCACATAATTCTGTAAAAATACCAGTCAGAGTTACATAACTTTGCCTGCACAGTCCCCTTATGATAGTTAGTAAGTGTTGCAAGTATGAAAGCAATAGCTTTGATACTTTAGGAGTAAAATGGACCTTAACACAAAACTTAACCAAAATTTTCAATTTTCTGAGTATAAAAAGGGCACATAATTCTGTCAAAATGCAAGTGAGGGTTATCTAACTTTGCCTGCCCAGTCCCCTCATGATAGTAAGTAAGTGTACCCAGTTTGAATGCAATAGCATTGATACTTTATGAGAAAAGTGGACCTAAACGCAAAACTTAACCGGACGCCGACACTGACACCGACGCCAAGGTGATGACAATAGCTCATAATTTTTTTTCAAAAAATAGATGAGCTAAAAAAGGCATTTCATAAATGATAAGAACAACTAATACAGTTCAAAATACATTACTTTTTATTTTACAAATGGATACCAAATGTTGTAAGGCATACAATTGGTCTCCATTTCAGCTTACATTTGATGTGTTCTATATGCCAGCTTTAAAAAGAGCATCTGTGACCTTGACCTTTTGAATTCCAATTTTTTTCTGTCTAACCCTTTACTGATGACCACTATATTGACCTTCTCATCTTTATAAAATTAGAACAACACACAAAAATATACTTTTTGTAAAGCATAGAAATATCAATCAATTCATGATGGAAAGTATTTTTTTTTGTGAAGCATAGATATCTAAATTAATTAATGATGGGAAGTGTAATAGGATATTACTGAAATATATAAAGAATGATTTTATTTACCAATGTTTTTCTAATGTAAAGCATATATGCAGAGGTTAGTAACACCTACTCATGGACCAAAAACAATAATAGCCAATGCACTGTGATGTTAACCCTTTGCATGCTGGGAAATTTGTCGTCTGCTAAAATGTCGTCTGCTGAATTTCTAAAATTAGCATTTTCTTCAGGTTTTTACAAAGAATACTATCAGAATAGCAAACAGTTTGGATCCTGATGAGACGCCACATCTTGTGGCGTCTCATCTGGATCCAACTGTTTGCAAAGGCCTTTAAAATTCGGTTCCCGCACTGAAAGGGTTTACATAGAAACGTTGCAACACATTGCAGACAGCAAGAGAAGTATTATCGATCCGAGTTGGGTCTGAATCAGCGAAATGAAAGAATCCATTCACAGAATTAAACTCAATTACATTCTTTACAGTTGCATTACTGCATATAAAAAGCATACATTACAATACATTTTATTGTTTATCAGTATCTTGGAGAAAACATACTGACAACATTGACACATATCTTGTAAAATGTTTTCATGCAAAGTTGCGCTCTGGGTGAAGCATGTTCAGTGCATGTTCGCAGTACGCACAGACTAATCTGGGACGACACTTAACTCTTTGACAGGATTTTCCTTTAAAAGAAAAAATCCATAAAAGCGGAACGTATAGGTCCTGTGCTAACTGCACAGGATAATCTAAGAAAATGTTTTTCCAGAATACATCTAATACTGTTGTCTCAAAAGCTCAGACATACTAAATAGCTATTTCCCCACAATGATCCATGACAATAAATTTTCTTAACTGCAACACATTCTATGGATCTATCGTACATTAGCAGGTTAGCTCGACACATTATTCAAAGTGTCTATACAACACAACTCAAAAGACTGTAATAACACTTTGTTCAAGAACTGTAAACACTTGTTTACATCATTCAAAATAATGATTGTTTGCAAAAGTTGTTGCAATTTACTGTAAGTGACTGTGTTGCTTAAATTATTGACACACATTAAATATTTGTGAAACTGTTAAAATGAAAGTCAGTCAAATCTCCATTACGCCAAATATAATTAGGTCTGCATAATGGTTGACATGGTCCCTAGAGGTAAACATACTAAATATTCCTAATCCCTGTCATCTACTCCTTAATAAATGATGAATAGGCATCCTTCTGATAGAGATGCAAATTGGTGAATCACTAAGTCATCGACAATATTGTTAACAAGAGCACCGCATAACAGGTGCCAAGCTTAGCTGCGGGTGCAGTTTTGAACAAGAAACCGTCGGGGACGGGTGATGCTCCCCAAAGTTGTTTTTTTTGTCACAATATTGCACTATATATTCAGATAAAAGGAAACGTCTTGAGGGGCATAACTTTGGACAAAATAATACGATGGATGGTTTAGCAACTTGAAAATTTCAAAGGGCCATAACTCTCTAAATAAATCATCTAACCAGAACCCACAAATAACATGCGCATCTCCTCAAGGTAGTTAAGCTTCCCATAAAGCTTCATTGTATTCCAGTCAGTAGTTGGGAAGAAATAGCCCGGACAAGAATTGCACTATATGTACAGTTTATAGAAAATTTCAAAGGGCCATAACTCTGTGAAAAAGCATCTGACCAGAACGGGCTGATAATTTGCACATCTCCTCGTGGTAGTGAAGCTTCCCATAAAGTTACATTGAATTCCCGTAATAAGTTGCTGAGAAATAGCTCGGACAAGAATTGCACTATATGTACAATGGAAAATTTCAAAGGGCCATAACTCGACGAGAACCGGCTGATAATATGCACATCTCCTCTTGGTAGTGAAGCTTCCCATAAAGTTAATGGAAAATTTCAAAGAGCCGTAACTCTGTGAAAAATCATCTGACCAGAACCTGCTGATAATGTGCACATCTCCTCTTGGTAGTGAAGCTTCCCATAAAGTTTCATTGAATTCCCGTAATAAGTTGCTGAGAAATAGCTCGGACAAGAATTGCGCTATATGTACAATGTAAAATTTCAAAGGACCATAACTCTGTAAAAAAATCATCCGACCAGAACCCGCTGATAATATGCACATCTCCTCTTGGTAGTGAAGCTTCCCATAAAGTTTCATTGAATTCCAGTCATTAGTTGCTGAGAAATAGCCCGGACAAGAATTGCACTATATTTACAGTTAATAGAAAATTTCAAAGGGCCATAACTCTGTAAAAAAATCATCCGACCAGAACCCGCTGATAATATGCACATCTCCTCTTGGTAGTGAAGCTTCCCATAAAGTTTCATTGAATTCTGGTCATCAGTTGCTGACAAATAGCCCGGACAAGAATTGTACAGTTAATGGAAAATTTCAAAGGGCCATAACTCTGTGAAATGTCATCCAACCAGAACCCGCTGATAATATGCACATCTCCTCTTGGTAGTGAAGCTTCCCATAAAGTTTCATTGAATTCCAGTCATTAGTTGCTGAGAAATAGCCTGGACAAGAATTGCACTATATTTACAGTTTATGGAAAATTTCAAAGGGCCATAACTCTGTGAAAAATCATCCGACCAGAACCCGCTGATAATATGCACATCTCCTCTTGGTAGTGAAGCTTCCCATAAAGTTTCATTGAATTCCGGTCATCAGTTGTTGAGAAATAGCCCAGACAAGAATTGCACTATATGTACAGTTAATGGAAAATTTCAAAGAGCCATAACTCTGTGAAAAATCATCCGACCAGAACCCGCTGATAATATGCACATCTCCTTTTGGTAGTGAAGCTTCGCATAAAGTTTCATTGAATTTCAGTCATTAGTTGCTGAGAAATAGCCCGGACAAAAATTGTGCACGGACGGACACACGGACAGACAGACGAAGCGGTGACTATATGCTCCCCCCCCCAAATTTTTTTTGGGGGAGCATAATTAATGAAAGCTTGACAGATTTTTTTTTATACAAGTCACAGTGACCTTGACCTTTGACCTAGTGACCCAAAATTGGGTGTGGCATGTAGAACTCATCAAGGTGCAGCTACATTATGATGTTTCAAAGTAGTAGGTTGAAGCACTTTGATTTTAGAGCCAATGTTCAAAACCTTGACAAAATGTTAAGGTTTTAGAACGAGGCGGACGGCGGACACGACAAGACAAGCTGGCTATGACAATACCACGGGTTTTCTCCAAAAACAGCCGAGCAAAAAAATGGATTTTAACACCAAACTGCTCCAATGCTTAATATGCTTTTGCACTTGAGCTATGCTCTTGGAGAACAGGACTTAATGTCATGTGTGGAAAGTGTCGTCCCAGATTAGCCTGTGAGGTCTGCACAGGCTAATCAGACACTTTCCGCAAATACTGAATTTTTGTTTAAACAGATACATCCTTTAAACAGAGTATTCCATACAAGCGGAACGTGTCCTCCCTTATTGGCCTGTTCAGACTGCACAAGCTAATCTTAGGTAAAACTGTACACACATGAATGAAGCTACTGTTCCCTCAGCAGAGCAATTAGAAACTTAATGCTCTGTCACACTGCAATGTTTCACAACAAAGTATATGGTCTGAAAGGCATTTCATTGTTGAGTGTTAATATGTAATTGTGACTTCTTCACTTCTTTTTGATGACTGACTATACTCAACAGTGATATGACTTTAATACACAATAGTTTTCAAAAAGCTGTTGACATTTAAAATAGTAGTATGTACCTAGTCAGGCTAGTGTCAAATAACATGGGGCATTGTTTGCCAAATGATGTTCAATATTCCATCACTTAGCATTAAATATATCATTATATCAAGAAAGTGATTTCCCCATTTAAACCTATCATTTAACAGACTCTTTTTACCTTTAACAAAGACATACTATAACATTTTAAATTAAATGTTTTATCCATGAGGACTAATAACACACATAAGTCAATCTTATTATAAATCAAATATCTCAAATAATTACAAGGCAATCCTGAGTCCAAATCAATAATTCCTTATAAAATAATGTTGTAAATCTCCCAAACATTCCTTATTTTCCCACTGAAGGAAGTTGATCTTGAGCCGACCCTCAGTCATGATACAAACTGTCTTCCTTAATGCTTCCCTTAACTTTTGCATACTAAAATCACATTTCAATTTGATATTTTGTTACTTTTTTCCCTTCAGATACAATCAGATGTATGCTAACCACTGATGAATGAATCTTCACCTAGAAAGGAAATTGGCTACTAATATGTTTCATTGATGAAATGCAAATTGATAAAATACCGATAATTCATTTGGAAGAGTTGTCAGTGAATGCATCAAATGTCGTTCCATTATGAATGAATATTCTGTTCAAATGGTACAAATGGGTTACCTTTTAGGGTTCATTAGAGGTAATTCAGTTTTTTAATGTTTATTTTTTTATGAAAATTTTTATTGTGAAATATAGCAAATATATCTTGGAATGATTGAGGAAAGTAAATATTTCAATGAGCCTCGATCTGTGAAAAAGTGTCATCCCAGCCCCGGGGAAACAGGTTCATGAACTTATGAATTTATTTGTGAACTTCATGAATTTACTTCATGAACTTCATGAACCAGTTCATGAATGGACAAAGTATTCATGAATAACACATAAGTATGTATGACCTCTAAGTTCATGAACTTCATGCATTTATTCATTAACTTCATTAACTTAATCATGAACTTCATGAACCATTTCAAGAACGGACAACATATTCATGAATAACACAATTATTAATTAACTCAAAGTTCATTAACTTGAAACAGGTGCATGAATTTATTCATGAACGTAATAAACTTCATAAACTGGTTCATGAACAGAATATTGCTGTTTTTACAAAGGAAGAATATTGTGTGCACAGGAAGTTGAAACGGTAGCAAGCTGAATGAAGCCACATGGTTTATGTTATTTGGAAATGTAAGTCTTTATTAAATTACCGACTACACTGATCAGCCATTTGTTCCCTTTTCAACTTCTTTGGCACTGTGTTCACTTATGTTTCCCAATTTTTGCTACATTGTATGACCCTTCACCCTTTCCTCTGCTTTATCAATTTTTCTGTCATCAACAGAATCAAAAGCATAACAAATCATTTCATACTCTTAAACTGTACGCCAACATGCCGATGAAGTGTCAGCAATTCTAATGATTTTATTACATTCCTGAAGCTGAAGAGGACCTTGACATCAACCTCGGCAACATCACTGTAACGGAAGTCAATGAAGCCATCCATAAGCTGAAGAATGGGAAGGCGTCTGGCGATGATGGAGTGTGCCCTGAGATGCTGAAAGCAGGAGACACAGTGACGCCGCAGCTTCTTTGCCAGATTCTTCAAAAGATTTGGGAAAGTGAAGAAGCGCCAAGCGACTGAAAGACCGGCACCATCGTCAAACTGCCCAAGAAAGGAGACCTGGGGAACTGTAATAACTGGCGAGGCATCACTTTACTATCTCTCACCAGTAAGATCTTCAGCCGCATCATCCTCCAACACATCACAACAGCAGTGGACGGTATCCTTCGCCAGGAACAGGCAGGCTTCAGGAAAAGCAAGTCCTGCATCGACCACATCTTCGTACTGAGGCAGATCCTTGAGCAGTCCCATGAATGGAATGGATCCCTCTACGTGGTTTATGTGGACTTCAAGAAGGCCTTCGACAGCCTACACCGAGACTCCTGGAAGATTCTGCGACATTATGGCATCCCTCAGACACTTGTCAACGTCATCAGGTTCCTGTACGAAAACTTTGAGTGCAGAGTCATCCACAACAACCAGCTCACTGAACCATTCAAGGTGGAAACTGGAGTGAAGCAAGGATGTATCCTCTCGCTGCTCCTCTTTTCAATGGCAATTGACTGGATCATGCGCCGCACCACAGATGGAAGGAGGCAAGGAATACAGTGGACGCTGACCTTGCTGCTAGATGACCTGGACTAGGCCGACGATATCGGGCTACTTGCTAGCAGGAACCAGGACATCCAGCAGAAGACACAATAGTTGGCACTGTCAGCAAGCACCATAGGTCTCAGGGTCAACATTGGGAAGACTCAGGTCATGAGGAAGAACACCAGAGTTGGCGACCCAATCACTATCAAATGCCAGCCTCTGCAAGATGTGGACTAGTTCATTTACGTGGGCAGCAAGGTCACCACAGATGGAGACTGTGCAAGGGAGATCAACACGAGGATCAGCAAAGACAACCAAGCCTTCGCAATGCTGAAGCCCATCTGGAGGACCACAAGTCTTAGCATGCACACCAAGCTCCGCATCTTCAAGAGCAACATGCTGAGCGTCCTTCTATATGGGTCTGAGTGCTGGAAGACCACAGCTACCATCGAGCGCAAACTGGAAGTCTTCCAGAACAAGTGCCTGTGCCGGATCATGAAAGTCTTCTGGCCAAACATGATCACGAACATGGAACTGCGTGAAAGAGCTAGCGCCAACAGCATCGCTGAGACCATTGCTTTGAGGAGATGGCTAGGCCACGTCTGCAGAATGCCACCCGACTCGCTACCCAGGGTGGCACTGAGATAGACTCCACAGGATATAAGAAACCGTGGACGACCGAAAGAGATGTGGCGCCGAACCGTGGAGCAAGAACTCAAGAACAGAGGCCTCACTCTGCAGACAGACGCAACAGCAGCTGACAGACCAAAGTGGCGCTCCCTTGCCGTCGCCTCAAGTACCAGACAGCGCAGCGAAGATTGATGATGATGATGTTGAATTTTATCTTTAAGTTCTTTCAGTTTACCAGGAATATCGCTCCTGTAGACTTAATGACTGTGTTAAATAAGCTTTAGTACATAACTTTGTTGTGTTATTCTTCATCATTGTCTTATAAATGAAGATCCTCAAATCATACAATTTTTATGAAAATAGTAAACTGGATATAAAATAATATTCTTCTGTTATTATCATGTTTCCATTGTTTGTCCTGTTAAAATATTTCTCAACTTGTCTTTTAACAGTTCTATATTTATCTTTGTGAAACCTGTTCATGAACAAATTCATAAAGTTCATAAACCTTTTGCTTCATAGATCATGATTTTGTTCATGAATAAGTTCATGAAATCCAAAAGTTGATGAAACATAAATTTTGCTTTTCATGAATATCTTGTTTATTAATTGATTCACGAATATTTTCATGTAGTTCATGAACCATTTTGTTTCAGAGTTCACAAATTTGTTCATGAATAAGTTAATGAATTCTAAAAGTTTGTGAAACACAAATTTTGCTTTTCGTGAATACCTTGTTCATGAATAATTTCATGAATAAATTCATGAAGTTCATGAACCTATTTCCCCGGGGAGATTAGCCTGTGCAGTCTGCACAGGCTTATCAGGGATGACACTTTACCCTTTTATGATACTTTTCGTTTACAGAAATTTTCTTCTTAACAAATCCAGTTAAAGTGGAAAGTGTTGTAACTTATTAGCCTGTGCAGACTGCACAGAATTATCTGGGACCAACTTCATGCACACGCATTAAACCCCCTGTTCCCAGAGCGTGGTTATTTTCAATGTTGTTTATATCTGAGGTGCACTATATTGTATTGTGCAAACTTATGATGTTACAGATAAAGAACATTTTTGTAAAGCTTATATTTATTCTTATTTTACATAATTGTACCTTTTGAAAGTTAGGAATAAAATCAAACATCCCACGAAACCTAACCATTACCCATTATAATCAATGCTGGTATTGAAATAAATTTGATACAAATTAAAAATGATTAACCAATAGTTGTTTGTTTCCTATTATATAAATACATTCAAACCATGTTCTTACACCATATTCAGCCTCCTAACATTCACTACAGACACATGATAACGTCAGGGACAAAAGAGACAAGAAATAATCAGTCTTAAGTCTGGCCAAATTTTCTTATCTGCTGAAATTGGTACTTAAGATTTAATACATTTGTCTATACATCAAAGATCAATTTGATCATGTTATCATTTCTTGCTAAAGTTTCAAATTAAAGCAAACAAACCCAAACCACTGATCTCAAACAAGAATCAAAGAAAAACAACATGCCTCTGGCTGACTTTTCATTCAGCCTAGCATACTCAATATGCATTCAATCCAGTAAACAATCAGTGCAATGTGAATAAAAAAGTTTGCTTAAAAAATTAACAGGCAAATTTACGATACCTAATCTTAAATTTTATCAGGTAATCAATCATTACAACATGGGTGTCAATGTTCACAGTTGGCGTGTTATATACACCTGATTCTTTCAATTACGCCATTGGCTGATGGCGCGAGACAAAGCCAGACCAGTGGCCTTTGACAGGAAACACGAGACATTATTGTCCTCTGCTGACATTGATACCACACTGCCAGCAAGAAACAGGCAACATAATTAAAGGGAACATCCAACCTGTGACACTGTGGGGCCACCATTACCTGACAAAAGATATTTTAGTTGTTTGGGAAGGCAAGCAATGTCTTTATAAATACTTGGAATGTCTTACACCCATGGTGAAGCTTAAGACTGGATATGGTGATGTGATGAATGGCAACACAGTTTGTTAAAATGATTGGTAATGTACTTTAGTAAGAACTTTAAGACACTCTTCATGTTTGCACCATGGTTATTTCCAGCCATTCCACACGTTCGGTTAAGCAGCCATTTAAAAAGTTTACGCACCATGGGCACCAGAATAAAAATGAGCCTTGCTCTGTGAAAAGGGGGTTCAATGAATGTGAGTACAGTGTTGTCCCAGATTAGCCTGTGTGAGTACAGTGTTGTCCCAGATTAGCCTGTGCAGTCCATAATTTGCTAAAAGATACTTTTTTTAAATGAAAAATATAATAAAATCGGAAATTGTTGTCCCTGATGTTGTCTGCACAGGCTAAACTGGGACGACATTTTACACAAATGCATTAAACCTCCTTTTCACAGAACACAGCCCAAATAATCTTTTTCCCAATATATTGATATATGCTGACTGAGCTCTTGGTACATTAGAAATTGCACATCCAAAATAAAGATTCAACATTCACATGTTTAATTATGCACTTGATTAGAATTAACATCACTCGTTACTGATTAAGATTTCTGTGGTTTGTTTGATGCCTATAACACATGTGCAATTAATGACAGTGTAGTGATTCTTTTCATTTATTACAAAGGCATTCTATTTCTTCAGTATTATCACTGCTATGTATTTAATACAACTTATTTGCACTGTCTATTCTTTGATGACTTGCCAGATTATTACCTACAAAACTGTGTGTATTTCAAAGTATTTAGAGGAACTTCCATATTGCGGCTGGATCATGCGGGGATCCAGAAAGGCAGCCAAGGCAGTTAACCAAAGCCAAACACCCAAACCAGGTAGTCAGCCTGGCCAGCAACCCAGATAGTCTGCCAATATAGTTAGCCAAGCCCCTAGCATCCATCGCAAGCCCCCTGTGTAGTCATTTGCCCAACATTTCACAATCATTTGCTGTGTTGTTTTAATTATTAGCTGTAATTGTGTTTTGTTTTTCAAGTATCCTTATATTTTAACGAGATAAAAGGCATGATACATAAGTGAGGAATTTATCATTTTTCCTTGCTTTTGAATTAGTTAAATAAAATATATCCTATGTCCCATTTATGCCGCCGTAATAATCTCTACGCCCAATACGACACAATCTTAATCTACCACTCTGCATAAATCATTGTTTTTCTGTAACTGTAATCAAAGATCTACACCCCCTTCTGTATTTTTGACACATCAACAAATCCTATCACTCAATATATGTCTCAAAATAATTGTTCATGAAACAAATGATAGACATCAAATTTGTGCACCAAATTTTAAAGTCAACAATTCTGGGCGGGCATAGTTGACATGTCAAAACTATCGAAATCTCTATTAGTTTTTATTATGACATTACAGTCTATATTCAATAAACTTTTATCAGCAAATTAACTTTGGACTTAAACACTCAATCAATTAGACTTTATTGATTAAGGCTATTAAGTTGATGTGGTGTCAACCTATCACCACACTGAAAGCATTCTCACAATCTACCACAAAATGGACTGAAGAGTCTCAGACTTCCAATGCAAGCAAGCTTAATAAACAAGAAACTGTCAGAGACGGGTGATGCTCCCCAAAGTTTTTTTTTGTCACAATATTGCACTATATATTCAAATAAAGGGAAACGTCTTGAGGGGCATAACTTTGGACAAAATAATACGTTGGATGGGTTAGCAACTTAAAAATTTCAAAGGGCCATAACTCTCTAAATAAATCATCTAACCAGAACCCACAAATAACATGCCATCTCCTCAAGGTAGTTAAGCTTCCCATAAAGCTTCATTGAATTCCAGTCAGTAGTTGGGGAGTAATAGCACAGACAAGAATCGCACTATATGAACAGTTTATAGAAAATTTCAAAGGGCCATAACTCTGTGAAAAATCATCCGACCATAACCGGCTGATAATATGCACATCTCCTGTTGGTAGTGAAGCTTCCCATAAAGTTTCATTGAATTCCCGTAATAAGTTGCTGAGAAATAGCTCGGACAAGAATTGCACTATATGTACAATGGAAAATTTCAAAGGGCCATAACTCTGTGAAAAATCATCCGACAAGAACCGGCTGATAATATGCACATCTCCTCTTGGTAGTGAAGCTTCCCATAAAGTTTCATTGAATTCCGGTCATTAGTTGCTGAGAAATAGCCCGGACAAGAATTGCACTATATGTACAGTTAATGGAAAATTGCAAAGGGCCATAACTTTGTGAAAAATCATCCGACCAAAACCGGCTGATCACATCTCTTGGTAGTGAAGCTTCCCATAAAGTTTAATTGAATTCCGGTCATTTATTGCTGAGAAATAGCCCTGACAAAAATTGTGCACGGACGGACACACTGACGGACGGACGAAGCGGCGACTGTATGCTCCCCCCAATTTTTTTGGGGGGAAGCATAATAAAAAGACATTCCATCCTGATTTATTTGTGCTGTGCATTGTAAAAATTGGGTGTAATGCATGTGCATTAAGTGTTGTCCCAGATTAGCCTGTGAAGTCCGCACAGGCTTATCAAGACAGTCTCTCTGTAACAAAAATCTAGTTAAGGCAGAGTGTCATTCCTGATTAGCCTGTGCACGAACATGCATTAAACCTACTGTTTCACAGAGCAAGGCTCATTTTCCTGTGGAAATCAGGCTTATTGAGATCAATATCCATCTTGATACTGATCAGACTGCAGCTCATTTTTACAACCATCTGAAATTAATGTGGTCTTATTCATTACATTCTGACTCTCAGCAATCTAATGGAACATTTCATTGATTACATAACAGAATTTAAAAAAAAATTGGCGTAGCTGTATTAAGCCAGCTTTTCACCTTACCTGACCTTTGTAAGTGTCCAATAAAATTCAAATAAAATTTCCCGCGGCTAGGTACGAATGAATGCACTTCATTTATTCCATTGGCTGATTTGAGTATACCACCAGAACATTGGAAACATATCCGCGTCTTTGTAACCCTGTTTTACTGCATGAAACAATTTTATCTCTAATGAAAAGGCTTAATAGATAGAACAGTTTTACACTCAATTCTCGACATCAATACAGTTTGTGCATGCACCATTTATTTTCAGAGGATTGCCAGTGCAAAAGCGTTTATACTTAAAGGCTATGTTTTCATATTTAGTACTTACTTCCATATTCCTGTCAACATGTTAGCATGTAAAAGTATAAAGAGCAGTGGAAGCGAGGCCTCACTTTAATGCATTGCATTTCAACCCGCGAGGTATCGGGTCAATTCGCTGCCAGTGTGTGAATGTCAGAGTTTATATACAGGTCATTACCGGAGTTCGCGGCCAGTAAAATAATCGTTATATAATAAAGACGCTATCCGTGAACCAGGTGACCTTGAATTTTCTTTAGACCAGAAATATGTTAAATGAAGATATTCAGCAATATAGTTATGGTATGTCAATAATAGATTCTGAATGTGTTTTCAACAATACAATGATAAATATTATTTTTGATTAATTGAACAATAATTATTCCACCATATTGACTAATGTTTTAAGCATGAGCCTGATGATTCTCGATACTGTTAATAATCGAATCAAATAGCAATGCCCGACAAACCACTAAAACAGGTTTGTTCGAAGAACGCGCCTATAAATACGGATACTTCGCATGTGGCCGGTTGACTCATATGTTTTAATTAAACTTCCATTCTTCTTTTGGTTTTCTGTTTTGTATCTATAGGTTTATGACCAGCTATGTAAGAATGTAAAATAAGCCGCGAAAACTCTGCGTAACAGTCTGTACTGTGTGTGATGCAGAACTGCACAGAAAAAGACATTCGCTCTCCTTGATCTCATTCATTGAACTATCAACACCGTATATCTTTTTAAAAGATATTTCTTGTTTAGAGATATAAAGAAAGTAAATACTATTATATTATAATGAAAGATTTCACATCAATGAAATATAATATTACTATAATGTAGTGTTTATAATATTTCTGTATCATTTTGAATTAGAGAAAAGTAATTAATACATCTTGAGAAAACATTATGTTGAAGAGGTTCGTGAAACGCCTACATTTGGCAATTTAACATAATTGAGATGAGCTCATGAAATTCTGTGCTTAATATTATATGTGCTTGAAGTATGGTCCCAGATTAGCATGTGCAGTTTGCACAGATTAATCAAGAACCACACTTCTTGCTTTTCCCACTACTCAGAAGCAAAGTAAAAATGGCAATGTGCAAACAGCATAAAACCAGAACAGCCTGCAAGTAACTCGCAGTATGTTCAGGTTTTATGCTGTTTGCTGCTCATCAGTATCTAAAGGTTGGAAATGAATCCTTTAAAACTTGAATAAAGTAAGAAAGGTCATTAATTAAGTTTAACTTTCTAAGGGACTACAAATGTGTAAAAATATGTATCTATTTTGTGGTAAAGGGTTAAGGAAAGTTTCTTCTTAATGAAAAAATCCAGTCTAGGCAAAAAGCATATCCCTGAAAGGCCTTTGTAATGTAAACAGGCTAAGGTGCTGACAATACTTTATTGACACTAATATCTGGGGTATTAATAAAATTTAAATATTAAACATGATAGTTATGTCACAGAAAACTGAGGGACTAATTCATGATACAAACTACACATGATCAATGATATAATTTAAAAAAAAATTGCCTTAGTTCAATAGCACATAACTCGGTAAAGAAGATCTTGCACTTTACATTGTATAAACAACATCTCTACAGTACACAGTCATATGCAAAGAAAATCATGACATACATGAATCAAAGTACTTTAAGTACTGGTGGGGCGATTTTGCTCAAATGTTTTGGTCGTTAAAACACTATACACCTTGATGCCAACCAATCACCTTTTTTGAAGAAAACAGATGGAAGAAAGGAAGGGTGACCATGGTGACAGGCTGTCTGCATTATATGATTTAGCTATTGGGGTTAAATGTAAATGCTTTTTAAAACAAGTGTTAGTCGTATTTGCCAATTGTTAGCTAAACTGCGAAGATAAAATACACTTAACCAGTTCCAAACTTGACATAGATCTGATAAAGACAAGCATTGCAGTAATTTTAAATTAGTACAGTAAGGTTTGTGGATGGTTATTGTCGAAGTACATGGGCCTCCGTGTGTGTCAAAGTATAAAGTTAATCCATTGAGTATCAAGTAAGATACGGCAAATGTTAGTTTTTGATCAATCGGATACTAAAGGTCAATGTCAACCAGGGGTCAAGCTAAAAAAAGTAAACAGAAAGGTATTTTCCAAAGGGGTGTTATGTCGAAGAATTAAGTAAATCCATTCAATAATAGGGAAAAAAAGTATCACCTACATGGTACTCGAACCCACGACCCCGTGCTTAACAGTATCTTGCTGTACCGACTGAGCTAGCCGGACGAACACAGTAATCTTCGCAAAACATATAATTAAAAAAATCAAAGAATTTCGGATAGCTTTGACATCTTCTGATTGGTCATTTTTTGCAACGGAAAATACCTATGTACTTCGTCACAGTGTTTTTTGTGGCGCATTTATCATCCGATCGGAGCTATTTTGCTTGCGAATGCAGAATCTGGAGATGCAAAGTGGTTGGATGCAGTAACGGACTTCTTTCTTTGGTTTACATATATAATGTTACCTCTCGAATTGCAGAAGGCAATCGCCCCAAAAAAACATCTTGCACTTTAACATTGTATACAGAACGTAAGCTACATGCTTCATGTTGAAAGAGAAGAGTTCATGATGTAAAGAACTCAGTCATTTACACAAATGTAAGTATTCAAAACTTGCCTTAGTTCAAGGACAAATTACTGACAGCAAAGAATATCTTGAATTTAAATACATAAAAATTATGTATTCCATTTTTTATAGCATAAACAAAATGTCTATAAAGTTTAATGTTGATAGGAAGAAAACTAAAAGACAAGTACACAACACAAAGTAGACATGTACAGCCAACAGACCAGCATATGGAGCGTTCCAGAACAACCAACCAACAATCATGTGCGTCCTCTTCAAAAAAAAAATCCATTTAAAGAAAGTCTTTTCTTAGCAAAAATCCAATTTAAGCGGAGAGTGTTGTCCCTGATTAGCCTGTGTGGACTGCACAGGCTAATCTGCGATGACACTTAACACACATGCATTAAACCCCCTTTTCACAGAGCACGGCCCATATTACAATTTTAAAAATATATCACATACATGACTGATTTAATAAGAGATTATTGCTTCTATTATATGAGTCAACATTCTGTTTCTTCAACTGGAATTCTATGTATGAGTTTGCTTTCCAGTGTTATCAAATAACTATCCAAGATGTAATATTTATGCAGTTACGGACAATAAATTTGCATTTCCATCAAAGAGCAAGTGTATAGAATCTGGCAGCATGTAATAACCCAGATTAATTTATCTATGAAGAGTTTAGGATCTTTACAAATATCTGAAACTAAAGCAGCTATGCAACAATAATTTAAGTGGCACGCTATTTGATTCTCTTGGTACAAGGGTATATCTATTAAAAGACATCTTAGGATGAAGAATGTTGACTGCTTTTGACTGAAAGGATTTTTGACTGAGAGGGTTTTGACTGAAAGGGTTTTGACTGAGAGAATTTTGACTGAAAGGATCTTGACTGAAAGGATCTTGACTGAGACCATTTTGACTGCGAGGATCTTGACTGAGAGAATTTTGACTGAGACCATTTTGACTGAGAGGATATTGACTGAGAGAATTTTGACTGAGAGAATTTTGACTGAGAGGATCTTGACTGAGAGGATTTTTACTGAGAGCATTTTGACTGAGAGGATTTTGACTGAGAGGCTTTTGACGGAGAGGCTTTTCTCTGAAAGGATTATGACTGAGCGGGTTTATACTCAGAGGATTTTGACTGAAAGGGTTTTGACTGAGAGGGTTTTGTCTGAGAGAGTTTTGACTTAGAGGATTTAACTGAGATTATTTCCACGGACTGTCTAGTTTAATAGATAATATTTTAACTGAGATGATACTAACTTCAGATCAATTTGACTGAGAGCATTTTTTTGGGAGTATTTGATTGAGGTAATTTGTATATATGGTATACCTCATACAAATGCACCTACAAATATTTTCTTACAAAAATGTTTTGTTTGTTTTGAGTCCATTAGATTATTACTCAACATTGTTTTTCTTGTAACATTAAAGTGTATCAACTTTATTAACCAAATAGCTATAACATAATTTATGGCAACATTTAAGTTCAGTTTTTGGAAAACGTTAAGCACATATGAGGCCTCATACTATAAGGTCAACTGTGAACATATTCCTTCATTACCATGTACCGAAGAATACAAGCATCTGTGTGGTAAACAAATGAGCCGTGCTATGTGAAACAGGGGTTAAATGCTTGTTTGTAAAGTGTCATCCCACATAAGCCTGGGCAGTCTGCACAGGCAAATCAGGGACGACACTTTCGGCCTTAACCAGAATTTTGCTAAGAAGAGACTTTTACAGAAAATATCATAAAAGCGAAAGAGTCGTCCCTGATTAGCCTAATCTGTAACAACACTTTACACACATGCATTAAACCCCCTTTTCACAGTGCACGGCTCAAAAGTTAATTATACTAACATTGTCGCAATTCTTCTGTGACACAACATATAAATAATCACAATACAACAGTCATGTTATTTTGACACACACCATTCTTTGTACCTTGGAGGGTCTTCACTTTAACTTCGCTGTCTTAGTATTGAACAACAAACTGAGGAGAAAACAATTTATTTCTTGAATACTGTAACTAGGATTCTTTAAAGTAATTAATGCACGTCATCTATATTAAATCAACATTCACTCAGATACATAAAACTCAATACATATGATAAAAAAACTCATTGATTATGAAGAAGGGCTGAACAGAACACTCAAGAGCTCCGCCTGTTCATACAGCTTTTAATTGTAAATTATAATTGGTTCATAAACTAACATTATATTGGTTCATGGACACAGAATGTTTATAATTGATTAACGAACTTAAACAATTCTTATTTATTAACCAGTTCATGAACTGGTCAATAAACAGTTCATCCACATGGTTCAAACAGAAATCTCAAACCTAAAATCAAGTACTTTTCAAGGCCAAATTTTCATTTTCAAGGCCGAGAACCGTACGTTAGTTACCTTTAAAAAATGCATTTTCCATTTGCTTGGATTGGTCTTTCTTATTTAAACTTTCAACAAAATACAATGAGTACAGTTCACTTATAGAACTTTCAAGTAAAGTTTTGAAATTTTCAGCTAGCCAAAAAATGGCCACATAATTATGCTGTCTTGCGGTCTCCGCAAGAAAATTTCTTTGCTATGGTACTGTCATGGAACATAACCTGAAATAACTTTGTAATGTTTTTATTGGAATTGAAGGATTGATGTGTGCAAATGGTATGCAATACCCACAATACTTCCGCTTTCAACATATCATTTTTTGTAACAAATTTGTCTATGGATGTCTGCGAGTTTCATACTGCTGCTGATGGTTGCCAAGGTCCTGGAATTTGAATATCTTCTATCTGCACACTCTCTGTGACTGTGCCTTCCTGGTTCAACACAGATGGGCTGTTGTTGTACATGTCTGTTTTCGATTTAACAGTTTTAACAAAAGTACCTTCCTGTTTCACAAAAACACACCTCGCAGGCCCCTGTTTGCTTCTCAATTTCACGTTTTCTGTGTTGGTTTCACCTTTTTCGTGGCTTTTCAAAGCACTTTCCCCCATCCCCCCGACATCAATCGTCTTCATACAGACGTGACAATGTGCTTTTCGAATGTCATTTGTTTTCTGTACCCTGGAATATTCAGTTAACCACCCTGGTTTTAAACGACACTTCCCCATCGCTGCATTTTCACTCGCGAAAATTGATCACAATAGAGAACATCTGACGTAGTACACATAATCTGTGACGTGTACACATTTCATACTCAATAGTGTACGAAACTTATATTTCGTACTCAACTTTTTGCGCGAAGGAATCTATGACAAATTTTCATAATATTTCCCTTAAGATCGATACAAGTTTATAATTAGAGTGATGATAAAAGTAATTTTAAGCAGAAATAAACATTTTCAAGTTTTTTTTTACATGAAATAAGCACTTTTCAAGCACTTTTTCAAGGCCAACCTTTGTTCAAGGGCTTTTCAAGCCTAGGACTCGTTTTCAAGCACTTTTTAAGTCCTGTGCAAACCCTGATCCACAACAACAAATGGCCACTAGGTCACGACTTTTATATTTCTTGGTTTACAAAACCGCCGGCCCTAATATTTGGAAAATGGGAAAAAAAAAATTCGTGAAATAGTCTTATTTTATATATTTTATTCCCGACCGCACTGAAAAACGAGCGAAAGGAGAAAAAAAACGATTCGGTTTGAGTACGGTTGCGAATAAAATCAAGTAAGTACAATCAACGATTGGTTCACATATATTGCAGATATCGGGATATTTTTCAATACGACACATTTTGTACCAGTCCTTTTATGGGCACTTCTCAAAGTTTATTTCGGGTAAAAATTACAGACAATAGGAAAATCAGCGTCAGTAAAATGTCGATCCCATTAAAATTAATTTCCGAGTCTGTGACACAACTATAGTGTTTAACATGTTAATTATATTAAACAAACCCGATATTATAGTAGATAAAAAAGTATTCCCTTGCAATTTGATAATTAGTATAAATAATCCAATAAAACACTGACATTATATACGATATATGTGTTTAGGAATTTTGTAAACACGTCTGCCATAGTTAGGAACTGTACAGAAAGTTTGGAAATCGGAATAAATCGGTATATCTCGGAAAATCATTGATAAATGTATTTGTCATTTCAATGCTTAGGGCCGAGTAATTTCTGCAAATCTGAACTCAACTTGCGTAAAACACTAGCTCAATTAACCATTAAACTCCGCAAAAGATTCAAAGGCGGAGCTATGCACGTGCTATTATTAAATTGGAGGATTGCCATTGAGAAACAAACACACGATTGGTTTGGCATGTTGATTGCTAGAAAAAGAAACCAATTTTGTCAGCGCGAAATTTGTCGCTTTATTGCTTCAGACAGGAAGCGGCTTTCCTATGATGACGTCGAACTGTCAATTCACACAGACTGCAAATTTTCGAAAGACTTTAACTGACTCCTTGTTTACAATTCCAGTAAAAAAACACTTGCTAACATTAAACTTTGGATTAAATTATCAAAATAAAGCAAAAGCGAAGTTGACAAATATGACAAATATGATTAAATTAATTCGCGTCAGTTCAAATAAGATGTTTTGCTTTGTAAATCAACGAGTTTTCGTGACAACAACAACTTAAACAAACATTACCGCGACGACGCAGGGATCGATCTACCTCGATTTTTTTTCATGGACGATCTCATAGGTAGAGTAAGAGCAAACACCTAATTTGTGTATGAGTAGTTAATCTTATTTAAGATTTATGCAACGGGCATCGCATTGCGTAATGGTGCGCATCAAATTACGGAAATGCAGTGCAGTTTTTCGTTTTAATGGGAGAAGAACGCATGTCATGTAATGGAGAGTTTAAAATTGCCTGATGTTACAAAAGGTGCTTTTAGGATTTAGGACTCATTTCATTTGAAGATATAGATATGTTTCATTGCATTATTTGATTTTTTGTCTCTGTGTTAAGGTTATAAAAGATATGTTGTTTTTGTTCTGATGTTATTAGTATTAACTTTTTTTTTCCAAAGATGTTTATGTAGTGACTACTATAATTATCACCATACAATATATGTGAACGAGTAAAGATACTTCTAAAAGAAATTGACTTACATTTATACAACTTTTAGGCTTCCATAACAGTTTTTATTGAAGCAAAAATGAACACCAAGTACACGCCAAAAAACTGTTGCCATAATGTTGAAACATGATGAGGTTTTCAGATAAACCATATGTGCATTTAATAAAATGAGTAATGGTATGTCAAAATCATGGAATTTTCAATGAAGATAATTTTTTTGAAATGCCCATCTTACAATCTGCCAAGGGGAAAACTAAAACATGACATGTTCATGACTCCTCCTCACCTGTGTTCAGCTATTCTAGTTTTATAGATATATGAACTCGGATCTTATCTATTTCAATTGTGTTTATACAATGGTCTGATGCTGAAGAAGGACCAAGAAAATGGAGAATAAAAGGAAGAGAAACGACAAAACTTGCATGATTTTCTTTGGTATACAGTACTAAATGTTCTGTGTTCCCAAGCAAGCCAGTGGGAATATCATGTAAAAAAGGATATATGATTTATTACAGTATTAAGAATTATTATTAATGTCAGTGTGTTTTTTAGGCATAGCTGTTTAACCCAGCTTTTTCACCTTAGATGAACTTTACAGAACGCCAGAAGACCGAAATGAATAGACTCCATTCCATTGGTTGATATAAGCATAATCCCTTCGAACATTGGCAACATCACAGCGTCTTTGTAGTATAGGATGTTACACTGTTCAGTGTAGGGAAATGCGGACTACTATCTGCATATTGATACAAAACATGGTAATTCCCTGAGACTTTCAGGGTTAGTAAATCGTCAGGGGAAGACGGTATGTACTTTCAATAAATGCCTTATGTTGATAACACAGTATTGCTTCCTAGATATCAAATAACACAAACTTTAGGGTAAGAAATGAAAGAGAACCTATCAGTAAATGCCATTTGTCTTGTATTGTTGGACAAAACCACCAAAATAGTAAAGCGTTCATGATAGGAGGCAAATAGTTTAATTATCTAGTGTGTGACATACGCAGTCAGTCTGTCTGAAAATCTTTCCTGAAAGCCAGAATAGGCTACCAACATTTGCCAGTTTGCTATATAAATAACACAGTGTGACTTAAATTTTTAATTGGAAAGTATCCTGTTTTGATGTTCCATTTATAAGATGCAATGAGGTTATTAAAGACCCGCGTCATGCGAATATAGGTCTTATGCAATATGCTGCCAGCGTAGATCCAGCTTTTCCTGCGCATCCACGCAGTCTTGTCAAGATATGCATACTGAGGATGATATTCAGGAGATATTAGGAATTCTTGTGTGTGTTTTTATTATTTCAAGCATATCCCATGACCAGACTGCGCAAGTGCACAAGCTGGGCTTGAGCTACACTGGCCGCATATGCCATAAGACCAATTTTCGCATGACACGTTTTTTTTAACATGTGGAAAGAAAACTGGGTCTGACTCAAATATCAACATACCATATCTTTCGATGACGAAGAAATAAATTCATAACAAGGGCTGTTTGTAAAACATGCATGCCCCCTATATGGGCTGTCAGTTGTAGTGGCAACCATTGTGTGAATATGTATTTTGTCACTGTGACCCTGACCTTTGACCTAGTGACCTGAAAATTAATAGGGGTCATCTGCCAGTCATGATCAATGTACCTATAAAGTTTCATGATCCTAGGTGTAAGCTTTCTTGAGTTATCATCTGGAAACCTTTTACTATTTCGAGTCAGTGTGCCCTTGCCCTTTGACCTAGTGACCTGAAAATCAATAGGGGTCATTTGCCAGTCATGATCAATGTACCTATGAAGTTTCATGATCCTAGGCTTAAGCGTTCTTCAGTTATCATCTGGAAACCATTTTTCTGTTTCGAGTCTCAGTGACCTTGACCTTTGACCTGAAAATCAATAGGGGTCATTTGCGAGTCATGATCAATGTACCTATGAAGTTTCATGATCCTAGGCATAAGCGTTCTTGAGTTATCATCCGGAAACCTTTTTTCTGTTTTGAGTCACTGTGACCTTGACCTTTGACCTAGTGACCTGAAAATCAATAGGGGTCATCTGCGAGTCACGATTAATGTTCCTATGAAGTTTCATGATCCTAGGCGTAAGCGTTCTTGAGTTATCATCTGGAAACCATTTTTCTGTTTCGAGTCAATGTGACCTTGACCTTTGACCTAGTGACCTGAAAATCAATAGGGGTCATCTGCGAGTCATGATCAATGTACCTATGAAGTTTCATGATCCTAGGCGCAAGCGTTCTTGAGTTATCATCCAGAAACCGTTTTACTATTTTGAGTCACTGTGACCTTAACCTTTGACCTAGTGACTTCAAAATCAATAGGGGTCATCTGCCAGTCATGAGCAATGTACCTATGAAGTTTCATGATCCTAGGCCTAAGCGTTCTTGAGTTATCATACGGAAACCATCTGGTGGACGGACGGAAGGACCAACCTATCGACATGTGCAAAACAATATACCCCCTCTTCTTCGAAGGGGGGCATAATAAGTCATGTGAGGACACAAGATGTGATCTCATGTTTGTGTATCTACAAACACTATAATATAGTTTCATACATATGTTCTTCATAAGAAACATTTCATGCGGTTGATAAGCGACTATTAAGTGAAAAAAGAACACAACAATTTTTAAACCTTTGTTTTTAATTTAATAACTTAAACAATGTACATTTTTACCTTTATTTTAAAGTCAAGATACACGCCGTATATATTTTTTTAAATAACTATTTCTTATTTCATCTTGTATGGGGATTTGATATGAAATATTTTTTACTGTGCCATGTTCTCCTCGTGACTTCTGGTATAAGTTAGTTAGGACAGTTGTAAATGACTTAAATAAGAATGTGCACTTAATACTGATAGACCAGGTAACCCGAGTTTAAGTGTGAGTTCCTTTACCCTTTACCACTTAAATATGTATTTTGATGCATTTGTAGTACCTAAAAAATTTGAATTTAATTTAATATTTTTCTAAATTCAAGTTTTAAAGGCTTCATTTCCAACCATTAGATACTGCTGAGCAGCAAACAGCATAAAACCTGGAAAGACTTGAGTTACTTGCGGGCTGTTCTGGTTTTATGCTGTTTGCACATAGCCTTTTTCACTTTGCTTATGGGTGGGAAAGGGTTTAAGTGTGAGTTCTGTAACTGTAACTGACAACAATGATAGGACAGAAAGAAGTTAACAAGAAAGCGTCAGAGACGGGTTATGCTTCCCAAAGGTTTTTTTTTCACAATATTGCACTATATATTCAGATAAAAGGAAACGTCTTGAGGGCACAGTAGTTGGGGGGAAAAGAATTTTTTATAGAAAATTTCAAAGGGCCATAACTCTCTGAAAAATCATCCAACCAGAACCCGCTGATAATATGCACATTTCCTCTTGGTAGTGAAGCTTCCCATAAAGTTTCATTGAATTACGGTAATTAGTTGCTGAGAAATAGCCCGGACAAGAATTGCACTATATGTACAGTTAATGGAAAATTTCAAAAAATTCAAAGGGCCATAACTCTGTGAAAATCATCCGACCAGAACACGCTGATAATATGCACTTCTCCTCTTGGTAGTGAAACTTCCCATAAAGTTTCATTGAATTCCGGTCATTAGTTGCTGAGAAATAGCCCGGACAAAAATTGTGCACGGACGGACAGACAGACAGACACACACACGGACAGACGAAGCGGCAACTATATGCTCCCCCCAAAATAAATTTTGGGGGAGCATAAAAACACTGAAAATCAAACTAAACAAACAAACAAATCAAAACCTTCAATGTACTGAAATGTGCATCTTTCCCTTTTGTCGAAACTGGTCTTTAGAGTATATCTGTAAAACTAATAGTAACAAGGGATGTGTTTGTCAGAAACACATTGCCCCCACTGTGTTGCTTTAAAGCCACGTATTTGACCTTGAAGGATGACCTTGACCTTTCACCACTCGAAATGTGCAGCTCCATGAGATACACATGCATGCCAAATATTAAGTTGCTATCTTCAATATTGCAAAAGTTATGAGCAATGTTTAAGTTTTCGGACGGACGGACAGACTGACTGACTGACTGACGGACAGTTCAACTGCTATATGCCACCCTACCGGGAGCATAAAAACAATGATATGTCAATGGAAATGTCTGGAATATTTTATTGTGGTGTTTTTTTGTTTTGACTTGGGGACCACTCAGCCTGCACATGTTTCATATTATGAGTTTATTTCTATTTAACATGCAGGTGCATTACTACATTAACAAAAAAATAAAAATAAACGAATTGAGCAGCTGGAAGGCACATTACAATTGCTTCCATGTGGAATTTATAAGCCTGGGTCAAATTAATTAATTTTATTCAACTCTTCATGTGTGAGATCATTTAACTTAATACCTGAATGCATTTAGAGAAAGTAATTAAGTCTTAATTCTCACAAATAATGCTGATTGTTAGTTTTGTTTGCAATTATAAGCATGTGTCTTGATAAAAAAAATCAATATTATGGTGAGGATGATGATGATTCCAATTAAATTGTTGAGTGTTGTTATAATTGTTCTATTAAATACATATTGGGAACAAAAACACAGGAGAGGGAGAGGTGTCAGATATGTTGTTCTTGTGTTGTACATGTAAACTTTTCTATGCACCAAACTCCCACACACAAATGTTTTGTACAAAAATAATACTATTAGTCTTTTAGAATATGTCCATGATAGAATAAAGTTTATTGTATACCTTTTTTGTTCAAACACCGTGATAAATTAAAAATTGGGAGCAATTATCAAATTCATAAAGAAATGAATACATTCATTCAAATATGATTGACAAAATAACAAAATGTCTAGGACACTTTTCATTTCAAAGTGATATAAAAATGTTCAATGAACTTTGCCAGAAATGAATTATTGTAGCCCCGTCAATATTTTACGTTTTTTAATAGTGAGGTGTAACCTTTCTCATGTTCTTTATTTTTACTTTCGTGGTGTCACATGACTTGATCAGGTGGTCAGTTACAAGAAAAGTTTGAATGTTTAACACCATTTTCAGTCTTTGTTTAGTCGTTTCTCAATGACGTTGGTTTGACATTAGATGCGTTGATTATAAGGTATGGTTCTTTGTCCATTGATGTTTGTAGTGAACTGCATTCATATTGTTTTGTATTTTCTGGAATGATTTCACGCGTTTCTAATTCAGATTACATGTTTTCGCGACTGCAGAAATAACGGCTCAATGGTTCTTACTTCTTATCTTTATTTTCTAACCAGTTGAACTAAATGGCACAAACTAATGTTTGCATGTAATTAATTTACAGCAACCTCACATGTAGATGTGTGAGTGAGAGGATTGAAGGAAGAGGTGTTCGATTCCCTAAATCTGTAATGTATTATGTATTATGTATTGTATAATGTATTGTATGTGAACAATGTTCATGCAATGTCATTGTGCATGTCTTGTCATGTCTTACCTTGTTTTATAAGGCTGCAACAATACGCCAAAAAGCGTATTGCGATATATTGTCAGTTCAAAAACCCGTATTGCAATATATCGCAATATATTGCTTACTTGAACCAGAATTATAATTCGCCAATTACCCGATAATCCTGTATATTCCAGTTTTAAAGCAAATTCTGGTAAATGTTTCTATAAAAATGCTCAAGAATAACACAAAACACAAACATTCACAAATTTTCTTAAATATCAAATACATTTTGGCATTTGTTACTATTTAAAGATGTGATGAAATAACTTCCAATCGGGCGTGTTTTTTTCCCACTGAACACGCGTAAATCGCCTGACGTGATGTTCCTGTTTTATACAACACAAATACACCCACGCTTTGCACGCGATGTTCTACATGTCTGTATAATTTTCGTGCGCTTTTTATTGAGAAAAAGAATAAAGCACTTTTTTTATTGTCGCGCTAGCATTACATTTCGGAAGCGTGTTTCCGAAATTCGGATTACAAATTTAATAATGCTCATTTCAGAATCGAACGAAACATTTAGTTGTGCGTAATTAATTCAACGATAATTCGTTTAAAAGCATAGAATGAATGCTCCCATGTAACAACGCTACTCTGTATAATAGACTTTTTAGAATGCCATTTTTACGTAACAATTTATTTTTACAAAATACCGCTTTGTTTTGTTTACCTTGATATCATTATTTTGGATGGCTTTTCTGAACGAAATGTAGATGCATGTTTGTAAAATTTTCGTACTGGTATGGCGAAAATCGTATCGCAATACAATATGCGGATTGCGTATTGCGATATATACCGATATACCGGTATATTGTTGCAGCACTATTGTTTTATATGTTAGTATTACTTTTTGATGCTTTTTTTAGGTAAATTATAAGTTTGCCACTAGAATGTCAATTGAAACAATTGTGCATTTAGTATTGTAAATGTGATTAATATGTATTCTCTTATTTCAGTGTTTATGTGATTTATATTATGTATTAGTATATTAATGTTGTTTATTTCAGATACCAGTTAAGGCTTCCATCACACAGATTGTTTTGGAGTCGATCATATTGTAACTCGAAATAAAAGAACCCTCGTTAAACCCTGAACTGTCTTTGTTCTGTGAAAAACACATAGAGTTACACTATTATGCATCATACAATACAATTTTTATCCCATCAATCATTCTGCCTGCAAAATAATTATTTGAACACATTGGGAGAGAATTATGTTATCGAAAAAAACCTGAACAAAAAAGTCAATAAGGTAATGGTATTTGCTCAAATTTTTTTTTTACTTGTGCAGTCCACACAGGCTAATCAGGGACAACACTTTCCCCTGTTATGATATTTTTTGTTTAAAGAAAGTCTCTTCTTAGGAAAAATCTAGTTTAGATGGAAAGTGTCGTCCCTGATTGGTCTGTGCACATTGCACAGGCTAATCTGGGATGATACTTTAAGCGTACACATTAGACCTCCATTTCACAGAGCACGGTTATTTATTGTAATGATCATTCCTGTTTTATGTCATAAAAAGTGATAAGCATTTTTTTAGATCAAAAATTCATTTTTGAGTCCTTAATGGTCAGTTAAAGACGTATCAATGTATTTTCACAACAGTATCTTAAATCCACAGTTCATTAAAACTGTTTATCAATTAATAATTGGACACACATAAACGTGATTTTGTTAGGGCTTATAAGGGGCTTAAGTTTGATGCTACTCCCCTGCGAAAAAATTAAAAGAACTAAGTATTCCCCTATCATGACTTTGAAATTCTCTTTTCAATTAAAGCTTCATTTGGGAAAAAAAATTGATATCATGTGGACAAATATTAAACAAGAGCTGTCTGCAGACAGCGCGCTCGACTTTTCTAGTACTTGACAGTATAACGTAAGCCAATATAGGGAAATTGCTCATATTGAATAATGTCAAGGTAATAAAGTCATAATCTAACTGGAAATGGACCATAATTGAAACATATTGATCGCTTATATTTTAAAGAAGTGGTACATTATAGACCATTCTGAGTTAAGGTTTATTTTCCACAATCTATTGAACATTTGTAAAGACATAAATCAAACTAATAAGATTATATTTCGAGTTTGATAGCAATAGCTTGGGTGGGATGGTTGGACGGTCTTAAAAAATAAAATAATACAATAAATATTTATGTTTTTTTACCATGTTTCAAACAAAAAAAATTGTGGGGGGTGGAGAGGGGGAATGATGTGGGGGTGTGGTCATTTATTAATGATATTTCAAAAATAAGAAATAAAAGGAAAAAACTAATATTTTTTTATTTTTTTTTTTGGGGGGGGGGGGGGGGGGGGGGGGCGGGGGGGATGGTTTGGGTGGAGTCCATTGTGGTATGTCAGGTAAGTGTTGTTTTGTCAAAGTATGAACCAAATCTGATCCTAAAAAAAGAAGTTTTGGCAATTAAAGCAAAATTCATTTATTTGACCTTGAGAGTCAAGGTCATTCAAAGGTCAAGGTCAAATTCAACTAACCAGGTACAGTACACACATGATAGTAAGAAAGTATTTGAAGTTTGAAAGCAATAGCCTTGATACTTTAGAAGTAAAGTGCATCTAAACACAAAATTTAACAAAATATTCAAAGTTACTAAGTCAAAAAAGAGTCATAATTCTGTCAAAATGCCAACCAGAGTTATGCAACTTGTCCTGTACAGTCCCCTTATGATAGTTAGCGAGTGTTCGAAGTCTGAAAGCAATAGCTATGATACTTTAGGAGTAAAATGGACCAAAACACAAAACTTAACAAAATTTCTGATTTTCGAAGTATATAAAGGGCCAAAATTCAGTCAAAATGCCAGTCAGAGTTACATTACTTTGCCTGCACAGTCCCTTTATAATAGTTAGGAAGTGTTGCAAGTATGAAAGCAATAGCTATGATACTAAAGGAATAAAGAGGACCTAAACACAAAACTTTACCAAATTTTCAATTTTCTAATATAAAAAGGGGCATAACTATAAAAATAATGCTGACAGAGTTATGCACCTTGGCCTACACAATTGTCTTGTTGCCATAAAAAAGTATTCCAAGTTTGAGTTAATTATCTTTGATAGTATTAAAGTTATTTGACTTATAAAAACTTTAACCAACGCCGACGCCGGGTCGAGTAGTATAGCTTTCATTTTTCTTCGAAAAGTGGAGCTAAAAAGTAAGAGGCCTTATTGTAAATGTTCCGAATTATTTTCATCAACCCATGTGTGTATTATAATGAAGTCTTTGATGCAAAGTCTTTGATAAAAGTTTTATAACAAAGTAGAATACAGTCGAAACTGATCTAACGGCCACCTGAGAATAACAACGGTCACCTGCAGACAACGGTCAGTCTAGCTAGATTCACCCCGACGAAAATCACTCTATATTTCACCTGAGAATAACGGTCACCTGTCCATAACGGCTAATGGCCACTATATTTCACTCCGAAATTCATGTTTGAACTGAAAACAATGGTCATGCGACAGTCGTTTTCGAGTCTCAAAAATAAAAAAACAGCACATCATTTGTCCGTCCATTTTGCAGGTAAATCATCTGATAGCGGTTATTGCCTTTGATAGTTCTTTGACCGAAAGTCATGTTTGAACTGAAAACAACCATCACGCGTCAGTCGTTTCGAGACGCAAAATTAAGAACAAAAACGAAACAGGTGCACGTAACAATAAGAATGTGTATAAGTAGCAATTATTGGCTGCATTCATAACGGCAAAGCATGAGCGCGTGATGAAGTAAATAAATCTTTATAGCTGATAAGGTGTTAAAAACAACACTTAGCTGGCGAGTGTTGTTATAAAAAGGCGATAAAAGGATTAGTTATCATCTATTCAGGAAAAATGTACACTGAATTGCAACTTTTATAACAAACTAAATATTTTTAACAAGATTTTGGCTTCTTTTTCTTTGAATTAGAACAATACGTTTATACCGTACTTTGGGTTTATGACAGCGAATCCTGTTATAATTGTTCGGATGTGACGTAAATGACACGTGACAATATTTATTAAAAAATACATTCAAATGAATGTAATACAAACTATCAGTTTATGACAGCGAATCTGCTTTTTAGACTTGTTCAGTTGTGACGTCAATGGCATGTGACAAGCTTTATTTACGAATGAACAAGATGCATGAGTAAACAGTTATACTAGCGTTGATAAAGTCATTGATTTAGTTTAACAATATGAAATATATATATTTTTTAAAGATATTATTGTGTCTTAGTCAAAGTAAGTTAATTATGTTATTATGCTAAGTTATCGGCAATGAACCTTTGTTTCACACTGTATGCAAACGACTGGGTGGGGTAACGACAAAGCAATACTACCAACTGACCGACCATCTAAAAATTGTGATCCGAAAACAACGGTCACCTGTTGACAACGGCCACTCTGGTCATTTCCCTTGACTGACCGCTGTTCTCAGGTTTGACTGTATAATTAGACAAGGGCTGTTTGTAAAACATGCATGCCCCCCATATGGGCTGTCAGTTGCAGTGGCAGCCATTGTGTGAATACGTTTTTTGGCACTGTGACCTTGACCTTTGACCTAGTGACCTGAAAATCAATAGGGGTCATCTGTGAGTCATGATCAATGTACCTATGAAGTTTCATGATCCTAGGCGTAAGCTTTCTTGTGTTATCATCCAGAAACCATTTTACTGTGTCAAGTCACCGTGACCTTGACCTTTGACCTAGTGACCTGAAAGTAAATAGGGGTCATCTGCGAGTCATGATCAATGTGCCTATGAAGTTTCATGATCCTAGATGTAAGCGTTCTTGAGCTATCATCCGGAAACCATTTTTTTAAGTTGAGTCACCGTAACCTTGACCTTTGGCCTAGTGACCTGAAAATCATTAGGGGTCATCTGTGAGTCATGATCAATGTACATATGAAGCTTCATGATCATAGGCATAAGCGTTCTTGAGTTATCATCCGGAAGCCATTTTACTATTTTGAGTCACCGTGACCTTTGACCTAGTGACCTGAAAATCAATAGGGGTCATCTGCGAGTCATGATCAATGTACCTATGAAGTTTCATGATCCTAGGCCTAAGCGTTCTTGTGTTATCATCCGGAAACCATTTTACTATTTTGGGTCACCGTGACCTTGACCTTTGACCTAGTGACCTGAAAATCAATAGGGGTCATCTGCGAGTCATGATCAATGTATCTATGAAGTTTCATGATCCTAGGCATAAGCGTTCTTGAGTTATCATCCGGAAACCATTTTACTATTTCGGGTCACCATGACCTTGACCTATGACCTAGTGACCTGAAAATCAATACGAGTCATCTGCAAGTCATGATCAATGTACCTATGAAGTTTCATGATCCTAGGCATAAGCGTTCTTGATTTATCATCCAGAAACCATTTTACTATTGCGGGTCACCGTGACCTTGACCTTTGACCTAGTGACCTCAAAATCAATAGGGGTCATCTGCGAGTCATGATCAATGTATCTATGAAGTTTCATGATCCTAGGCCTAAGCGTTCTTGAGTTATCATCCGGAAACCATCTGGTGGACGGACAGACATACGGACCGACATAAGCAAAACAATATACCCCCTCTTCTTCTAAGGGGGGCATAATAAGTAAGGCAACAGTAGAACAATAAAATCATTCTTATAAATGCAAATATAATATCCTTCCATCTTTAAATTTCACATCTCAGAAGACCCAGTCCACTTTTCCCTCAAAGATGAATAAAAACAATGAAGTAGTAAGATTAATAATTAATCCAGCAAATTACCTTAACACAAGATATAAGCACAATAAGTACATCTAAGTGAAATTATTCAGCATGAACTGATTTACAATTATAAGTTGCAGTGACCTGGACCACGATGGTACAGGCCACATATGTAATGGCAAGCTAAGACTATTTATATTCAAGTTTGCTATATCCAAACATTGTATCAAGAACCATAAATGCAAACAAAAGTAATCGGCAAGAAACCAAATTTGACACTGCTGTCTGCAAGCTAACACAACAGATCTAAATCTTATAACCTGATTAACAAATTCATTGAACATTTTGTTTAAACAATAGATTTCAATAATTTATTTTTTTCACTTTTTACCATGTCTGCCATGAGGCAAAATTGTTGAAATAAATCTAGACAGGCAAGATACATGTTGGTAACATGTCAAGCCTATGTGTCAAGCTAGTTTAACCTAAGGCCTTTAGTGTGATCTTCACCTTTCCACAAATTTGTGACACATCTTCTACACATGGTTCATATTTTAGTAATCAATTTAAAAACTGCAAGATGAATAATGAAGTTACAGTCTAAATAAAGTGCAATGGACAAAGTTTGACCTGTTCATTACAGTTAGGATGTGAACTTTGACCTGTTAGTGAGACCTTGAAATTGCAGGAACAGAGACTATGACACTCAGTCTCCACACAGTGAACATTTTAGAAAATTATTTTGAAAGTGTGTGATGAATGATAAAGTTACAGTCTGCAAAGATGTTTTATGACCAAAGTTTACCTTTGACCTTAAACGTTGACCTTGATATAAGCGTAGAGGGAATGATGTTACATTCAACACATCTTCTCATGTTGGACATTTCTGGTAAGTTATTTTAAAATTACATGATGAATGATGAACTTTCAGTCTATGTAAGCTGATTATGACCAAATTTGATACATCACCTATATGTATGACCTTGACCTTTAGGCACAGGAGATGGGTCTTAAACATGACACATTGTCTTATGATGGGGAACAATTGTGGTATGTAATTTTAAAACTGCATAAAAGTAATTGTCCAGACAAGCACTGACACAGCCACATAAGCCCCACATAGATAAAACCATTTTGACATATCGATCAAACTTTCCGAGAGTGTGCTCCACTATAAAATAATTTAACAGTCTGACACTTCTATAATTTATGTTGACAGCCACAACCAAAGGAGCAAACAAGGTTGTTATTTTCATGACATTGGGCAGCCACAATTATTTAAAACAGTGTCTTACCTCCTATAGATGTTGCCGCCACCCTCATCATTGTTTCCACGGTGTACTTTCTACTGTGACCTTGGTGCCTCGGTATGACCTTGAGAGTGCATGTGTACCTGCCAGTGTCACTGATGTAAACAGGATATAGCTCCAGGGAAGTGTGACCAATCAGACTTGCCCGACCCTTGTAGCCGTCTGTAGGCTGGCCCGGACGCCCACTGTGAATCAATAAAATATTTAGTTACTGCTTTGCTAAACAATTATATGGCCCACAACCCAGGGCTACAAAAATGTTTATTGGGTAACTAAAAAATTGCAGCATACATGTAGGCCCACCAGTGACAAGATTGTGACCTTCACCTCCAAGTTGTGTGACAAGTCACACAGGTGAAACAGGTGAGTTTATGTGATCAGTTATTTTAGATTGCATTAGGAATGATAAAGCAGCTGTCTTAGATATCATAAGCTGCATAATGCTTGAATTTGACCTTTGATCTCTACATGTCACCTTGACCTTGGAGCTTGGAAGATACTGTTTCCACATATTGCACGTTGTGGTTCATTATTTTAAAATTTCATGATCAATGAAATTATAGTCCAGACAAGCTGTTTTATGTCAAAATTTTACATTTGACCCTCAAGTGTGACCTTCATCTTAAGGTTATCAGCTTCTCGGGGTGAACATTGGTTGCAATTTATTTATGACATATGGTGAAGTGACAATTTTGTAACTCTTAAACAGTTTGCACTTTAAATCAACTACCAGTACTCCAGTTCAAATTTTCTCCAATTTTAATCTTCCATGATCACAAAATGTGAAATATGTTTCTTTTGCTTGACTCACCCTGCACTAATGTGTTACTTAGGGTACAAAGGACATCACTCAGGAGTTAAAAAAGGGTCTCAGTTATTCCCCTAGCAGTGTACCTGCACTTGACAAGGGTTTCAGTTATTCCCCTAGCAGTGTACCTGTACTTGACAAGGGTCTCATTTATTCCCCTAACAGTGTACCTGTACTTGACAAGGGGCTCAGTTATTCCCTTAGCAGTGTACCTGTACTTGACAAGGGGCTCAGTTATTCCCCTAGCAGTGTACCTGTACTTGACAAGGGGCTCAGTTATTCCCTTAGCAGTGTACCTGTACTTGACAAGGATTGGGTGGGGGCTCAGTTATTCCCCTAGCAGAGTATCTGTGCTTGACAAGGGTTTCAGTTATTCCCTTAGCAGTGTATCTGTGCTTGACAAGGGGCTAAGTTATTCCCCTAGCAGTGTATCTGTGCTTGACAAGGGGCTTAGTTATTCCCCTAGCAGTGTATCTGTGCTTGACAAGGGTTTCAGTTATTCCCTTAGCAGTGTACCTGTACTTGACAAGGGTTTCAGTTATTCCCCTAGCAGTGTACCTGTACTTGACAAGGGGCTCAGTTATTCCCCTAGCAGTGTATCTGTGCTTGACAAGGGGCTCATTTATTTCCCTAGCAGTGTACCTGTACTTGACAAGGGTTTCAGTTATTCCCCTAACAGTGTATCTGTACTTGACAAGGGTTTCAGTTATTCTCTTAGCAGTGTACCTGTATTTGACAAGGGTTTCAGTTATTCCCCTAGCAGTGTACCTGTACTTGACAAGGGGCTCAGTTATTTCCCAAGCAGTGTACCTGTACTTGACAGGGGGCTCAATTATTCCCATAGCAGTATATCTGTGCTTGACAAGGCTTTCAGTTATTCCCATAGCAGTGTATCTGTACTTGACAAGGGTTTCACTTATTCCCCTAGCAGTGTATCTGTACTTGACAAGGGGCCCAGTTACTCCCTTATCAGTGTGCCTGTACTTGACAGGGGTTTCAGTTATTCCCATAGCAGTGTACCTGTACTTGACAAGGGGCTCAGTTATTCCCCTAGCAGTGTGCCTGTACTTGACAGGGGTTTCAGTTATTCCCCTAGCAGTGTACCTGTACATGACAAGGGTCTCAGTTATTCCCCTAACAGTGTACCTGTACTTGACAAGGGTTTTAGTTATTTCCCTAGCAGTGTACCTGTACATGACAAGGGTTTCAGTTATTCCCTTAGCATTGTACCTGTACTTGACAAGGATTGAGTAGGGTCTCAGTTATTCCCCTAGCAGTGTATCTGTGCTTGGCAAGGGTCTCAGTTATTCGCCTAGCAGTGTACCTATACTTGACAAGGATTGGGTAGGGTCTCAGTTAGTCCCCTAGCAGTGTATCTGTGCTTGGCAAGGGTCTCAGTTATTCGCCTAGCAGTGTACCTGTACTTGACAAGGATTGGGTGGGGGCTCAGTTATTCCCCTAGCAAGGTATCTGTGCTTGACAAGGGTTTCAGTTATTCCCTTAGCAGTGTACTTGTACTTGACAAGGGTTTCAGTTATTCCCCTAGCAGTGTACCGGTACTTGACAAGGGTCTCAGTTATTCTCCTAGCAGTGCATCTGTGCTTGACAAGTGTTTCAGTTATTTCCTTAGCAGTTTACCTATACTTGACAAGGGTTTCAGTTATTCCCTTAGCAATGTACCTGTACTTGACAAGGGTTTCAGTTATTCCCCTAGCAGTGTATCTGTACTTGACAAGGGTTTCAGTTATTCCCCTAGCAGTGTACCTGTGCTTGACAAGGGTTTCAGTTATTTCCTTAGCAGTGTACCTAAACTTGACAAGGATTGGGTTGTTTAGGCCATCTCTTCTCCATTCCACCTCATAGTCCCTGGCTAGGTCTTCCTCTGACAGTGTTATACATGGCAGGACCACTCGACCACCAGCGTATTGCACAATGCCATCTGAAATATGCAGTATACAATGTGAATATGTGCTTGATCAAAGATTAACTTTTTTATTTGTTGTTGTTCAAGTTTAGGCCTTTTTAACCATATTTCACTTATATCACTGCAGTCAGTTTTATAACTCACACTTGTCCTGGGTTTGTCTGTTTATCAGTACAAAGTGCAAGACTTGATGCCAGTTATTGACAGAGAACATGAATTAGACGTAGGGGGCATTGGCTGTAGAAATGTTGTCATGATGCCAGTTATTGACAGAGAACATGAATAAGACGTAGGGGGCATTGGCTGTAGAAATGTTGTCATGATGCCAGTTATTGACAGAGAACATGAATTAGACGTAGGGGGCATTGGCTGTAGAAATGTTGTCATGATGCCAGTTATTGACAGAGTACAAGAAGTAGACGTAGGGGGCATTGGCTGTAGAAATGTTGTCATGATGCCAGTTATTGACAGAGTACATGAAGTAGACGTAGGGGGCATTGGCTGTAGAAATGTTGTCATGATGCCAGTTATTGACAGAGTACATGAAGTAGACGTAGGGGGCATTGGCTGTAGAAATGTTGTCATGATGCCAGTTATTGACAGAGTACAAGAAGTAGACGTAGGGGGCATTGGCTGTAGAAATGTTGTCATGATGCCAGTTATTGACAGAGTACATGAAGTAGACGTAGGGGGCATTGGCTGTAGAAATGTTGTCATGATGCCAGTTATTGACATAGTACATGAATCAGACGTAGGGGGCATTGGCCGTAGAAATGTTGTCATGATGCCAGTTATTGACAGAGTACATGAATCAGACGTAGGGGGCATTGGCCGTAGAAATGTTGTCATGATGCCAGTTATTGACAGAGTACATGAATCAGACGTAGTGGGCATTGGCTGTAGAAATGTTGTCATGATTCCAGTTATTGACAGAGTACAGGAATCCGACGTAGAGGGCATTGGCCATAGAAATGTTGTCATATCATGCCAGTTACTGACAGAGTACATGAATCATACGTAGGGGGCAATGGCTGTAGAAATGTTGTCATGATGCCAGTTACTGACAGAGTACATGAATCAGACGTAGGGGGCATTAGCCGTAGAAATGTTGTCACGATGCCAGTTACTGACAGAGTACATGAATCAGACGTAGGGGTTATTGGCCCTAGAAATGTTGTCAAGATGCCAGTTATTGACAGAGTACATGAATCAGACGTAGGGGGCATTGGCCGTAGAAATGTTTCATGATGCCAATTATTGACAGAGTACATGAATCAGACGTAGGGGGCATTGGCCGTAGAAATGTTGTCATGATGCCAGTAATTGACAGAGTACATGGATCAGACGTAGGGGGCATTGGCTGTAGAAATGTTGTCATGACCAATCACCTAACAAGTTATTTGGCAAGGCTTGGAATCAAACTGATGACCCTTGGAGTTGTATTTTTTCTACGAAAAATCCCATTTTGGTAGTCTCTTCTTTTAACCACAGGAAGTTTCAAGTTTTACAAAACAAAATGTGTTCAAGTTGCTGATAATTGTTAGCCTTTTTTCATAGCCCAAGTAAATTTTAAGTACTAATTTTACATATTTTCGATAAACTATGTACTTATTGCTAGGCGCAGTGAGTAAAGAATTATGAAGTGGTACGTAACTGTTCTTGAACAGTACACTTTAACCCAAAGACATATATCCCCAAAGGATTTTAAATTTAATATATGTATAATTATCTGTAAATAATACAAAAATAATGTCCCCCTGAATGCTCCAGCAGTTTACCACCAGATCCTGTTGAAATTCTAACATTGTGGTTTGAACTTCCTGTTGGTCTGGGGGTCAGCCTCTGTAACAGGAACAACAACAACATTATACTTCAACACATCGTCGATTAACCATCGTTAATCAGTCAAAAAACACCAATTTGGCATTCCAGTGGGCAATAGTTTTTCTACATGACATACAATCATGAATTTACATTGTTATAAGAGAATGAAATGTCCATACACAAAATGTGACACAAATGAAGAGCTTTTGCAGTGTGATGTTGACCCTATATCTCCAATTATTATGACCTTTAATATTGCCATGAAGTTCTTGCACCTTACAAACCATCTTACATAGGTAAAGTTATTATGAAATTCATGGGAAAGTACAATAGCAGAAAACTGCTTAACTGGAAATAGAAGTATTGTACTTTGCCTGTGCCTTTAAATTTTGGCTTTGAAGATAGTAATTAGTTTATTGGAACAACAACTTATGACGTGTTATGTCATTAAGGCTATTTTGTGCTATTTTGAAATCCTTGAACAAATGGTAGGTAATAAAGTGGACCAGTACAATTTTAAAAACACCAAGAGATGTGTTTGTCAGAAACACAATGCCCCCAATTGCGCCGCTTTGAAATAAAATTTCAATATATATTTGGCAGGTTTAGAAATTATCTCCCTTTTAAAGCTTATTACTTCCCTTGGATTGTATTTTTTGACTTTTGACCTTGAAGGATGATCTTGCCCTTGACCTTTCACCACTGTGCAGCTTCATGAGATATGCATGCATGCCAAATATCAAGTTGCTATCTTCAATATTCAAAAAGTTATGACCAAGCTTTAACAAAGGGTTAAGTTTTAGGAAAAAAAATACAATAATATTTGACCTTGAAGGATGACCTTGACCTTGACTTTTCACCACTCAAAATGTGCAGCTCCATGAGATACACATGCATGCCAAACATGACTTAAAAGGTATCCACATGGTTCATGTAAGCAACACTAAGTTTCTTACAAATACATGTGCTGAGTATACTATCATACAATGCTTGTGGAAAGATATAAAGCAGACAAACACTGATGTACCAAGGAACAGACCTATCTAAAAAGTGACTCATACATTGGTAATGGGATAAGCATACGGAAATAATTTAGGTATTTTTTGCAAATAATGATTCCTTTACCAGTAGCAAAAAGTTAATATTGTCACAGTATCAAACATCATTCACCCTGGAACTTATATACTAGTAGTGGCAATATAGGACTGAATATTAGCACATTCGGCTTATAATTACGCAATGAAAATCAGATGCTTTAACATTTCTACCATTTTATTCGTTCTTATACAGTTCAGTGCTTTGCACTACTGAAAGCGAAATTCTATAATTGCAGGTAAATTTTTATAACAATCATAACAGTGCCAGAAGATTTGTATAATTGGATATCATGTTTTATAAGCAGATCAGAGAGAATATAAATGGCCATTACGCCCATAATAAAAACATTAAAATATTGTAAAATTTAATAGTGTGCATACTTGTGCACAGTTAATTGCATTATTGTTGCTCATATTTCAGGCAATCTACTGTTTCTAATAAAAGCAAGTATTTTGGCAGTTGTTCTCACCCAATATTTATTCTGCCTTTATTGTATTTTTTTCCAGAACTCAAACATAATCATACCAAAGAACTTCTTTATTTAATTAATAACAAACACATTTACCTTGATCAAATGGGCTCCAAATGCAAGCAGAAGCTATGAGTGTACAAAGTTTAGCACACAATTATCAAGAAATTCACCCATAAAATCTAAAGTTATTGAGCAACAGTGACCTTGCTCTAACTGGCCCAATATGGAATCCAGACAATAGCATGTAATTATGTTAGCTACCTTCTAAAAATGTCAACACAATTTTCGTAAAACATTCTCAAATAATAAGGCAGAATGTTTTCGTACTGTAGTAACACCAACCTTGCATATAGCTTATAATATTGGCCCCAAATGCAATCTTAAGATAGGTTTGCTACACACATAATTTTTTTTCGTGCAATAATTCTGTCACAATTGTATTCATTGGGCCGAAACTGTAAAAGTCTTTTTAGAAACTGACTATGACCTTGATGAGAATGGGCCTTAATTAAAGGAAGCTTCATTCAGAATAAATTTAAATGCAATAGCTCAATTCATACTAAGTTTATCAAGGCAAAACTGTTTTTCCATTTCAAGTAACAGTAACATGTAAGGAAAACATACATACACAATTTCCGTGCATATCTCAATTTTAGATCAAGCTATTGATGGGACACCATTTTTCTATTTTTAGCACTAGTGAACTTGACATTGAACATGATTCAATTTGCCCTAGATACAACTCTAAATGAGGTCTCCATGCAAGCTTGCAATATCAAAAGTTTAATTAAGATTTGTCAATGCACACAAACTTGTTGTTAATAATTACTCCATATGATATTTAACAATACAATTACAATTTAATTAACATATAAAACAAGACTATTGCCAAGCAATAAAAGTCCCCTACCTACGCTGGATCCACCATTTTCAGCAATATTTGTAGTTTATTTGTTGCCATAGCAACCAGAATTCTTGACGTAGGAACAAAATGAAATGACGTGCATAATCTCCATATTGCCATCTATCCGTGTTTCAAGTTTCATGAAAAAATATGAAGAACTTTTAAAGTTATTGCAGGATCCACCATTTTTAGCAATATTTCGAGTCTATTTGTTGCCATAGCAACCAAAAGTCTTGACGTAGGAACAAAATGAAATGACGTGCATAATCTCCATATTGCCATCTGTAAATGTTTCAAGTTTCATGAAAAATATGAAGACCTTTTTAAGCTATCGCAGGATCCAGAAAAGTGTTACAGACTGACAGACACACAGAGCGCAAACCATAAGTCCCTCCCCGGTTTCACCGGTAGGGCACTTATAAGCTTGGCAAAATGCTATTGGCATTAGGCAACAACAGAAATGTTTGGCAGAAACACAATGCCCCCTGTTGCGCTGCTTTGAAATAATATTTCAATACATCATTTTGCAAGTTTAGAAATTATCTCCCTTTTAAAGCTTATTACTTCCCTTGGATTGTATTTTTTTAACTTTGACCTTAAAAAAATGACCTTGACCTTTCACCACTCAAAATGTGCAGCTTCATGAGATACACATGAATGCCAAATATCAAGTTGCTATCTTCAATATTGCAAAAGTTACCGCAAAACTTTAACCAAGCTTTAACCAAGGTTAAAGTTTTGGGACAGAATGACAGACAGACAGGTCAAAAACAATATGCCCCGATCATTCGATCTGAGGGCATAAAAATGTGTATTATGCCATAAGTGGCCAGAAAAGCGCCATACCAGTCTGCACATTCAGTTAGGCCAGTTAGCAGCTACAGCGTGGGCTATAAAGCCATGAGAGTTTCTTGGTCACATTAGTGGCAAATATGACCTCTCATATATATAGATGGAGATGTTGCTACACTGTTTGGATATGTCCTAATGCCCATATTTGCATGACACCGCTTATATTATATAAAGGATAAGAACAATTCATAATGTATTGCTTCTCATACCTCCTGATGATTGAGCCACATTATGCATAAATGTATCTTATATTCAGCCAGTGTAGCTATAGACCAGCCTCCACATTGCACATTCTGGTCAGGTCAACAAAACTTTTGCTAGAAAGACCAGCACTTGAACAGACTGCACAGATGGGCAGGCTAGTTTGAAGCTAGGCTGGCTGCATATGGCAGTAAACCAATTTCAGCATAAAGCTGGATAATTCATAAAGTATTGCTTCTCATGCCTTCTGATAATTATGGCTTATAGGGAATTAATACTAAGACATAAATATGCCTCAATAAAATATCAAGAGCCCAATGATTATGATCACAGATGTAGAAGAGCCAATTGCACATTTTTTTAACATCTATCAATGTTTTATTGTTAGAATAAAAGAGCTCAAGCGGTAGTTTGAAATACAAACTTTTTAAACATTCATTTCTGGGTCAGTAGGAAAAAATAGGATTTGTTTATTTTATCTTATCGTATTCCATTAAACAACAAGTCAGTTACAACTGTTCCTGGTTGATTAGTTAAGTGATTGGTATCTTCAGAAATTTGTGTCTAAACCCATTATTATGTTGTAGGTGTGTTGAAATATAACTGCAGTTCCACTGACAATGTTCAATAATTTTTATCAAGATAAAAGGTAACATTTTCAGAGGAGGTAAAAAGAAGTATGTTAAAACAGTGCAGAGGAAGAGTTGAAATTCTTATTATTTAATAACTCTCCATATATACATCATTTACTTCACTTTAGCAAAAGTTATGTATTTGTTTCACCAGTATATTGTAACGTTAAATAGTCCAATAGTTTTACAAATTTATTAAATACACTTGTATGTAAGTGAAACTCCAGGTGTGGCATAAGTGCCCAAGCCCCAAACACTGCCTGTTGTAATTTGTAATAAGTTTTATAAAAAAAACAACAGGCCCTGTTCCAAGACAGGGTGCAGACTATTTTCTTGCTTCCATTGGGTTAGGTACATTTTCTCTAAGTCAATGAAAGTGAAGACAAACTTGATGGCGTATATCTGTATCAGTTACATAGTAAGATCAAATAAAACCTGAAAATAATGATTATTTTGAGAAACATGGGGGCATGCCACAAATATGATATTGGTCTTTGTTTTATAAAAAAAAAATATTGAATAAAATAACTGTGCAATCCCAAGCAAGGTTTGCATATAATTTACCTTCACACAAATTTGAGAGCAACAAGAGATGTGTTTGCCAGAAACACAATGCCCCCTATTGCGCTGCTTTGAAGCCATATATTTGACCTTTGACCTTGAAGGATGACATTGACCTATCACCACTCAAAATGTGCAGCTCTATGAGAAGTAAGTAAGAGATTGAATGGAGATTTATTTTTATTTTTTTAAATTTTTGACCTTTGACCTTGAAGGATGACCTTGACCTTTCACCACTCAAAATTTTCAGCTCCAGGAGATACACATGCATGCCAAATATCAAGTTGCTATCTTCAATAGTGAACAAGAGATGTGTTTGTCAGAAACACAATGCCCCCTAATGTGCCGCTTTTTCTTCTTTTTTTGACCTTTGACATTGAAGGATGACCTTGACCTTGACCTTTCACCACTCAAAATGTGCAGCTCCATGAGATACACATGCATGCCAAATATCAAGTTGCTATGTTCAATATTTCAAAAGTTATTGCAAAACTTTACTGTACAGTAAAGTTTTGGGACATATTTTTTTACCTTTGACCTTGAAAGATGACCTTGACCTTTCACCACTCAAAATGTGCAGCTCCATGAGATACACATGCATGCCAAATATCAAGTTGCTATGTTCAATATTTCAAAAGTTTTTGCAAAACTTTACTGTACAGTAAAGTATTGTGACAGAATGACAGACAGAATGAAAGAAAGACAGACAGGCCAAAAACAATATACCCCCGATCTATCTATCCGGGGGCATAAAACGTTATGGCCAATGTTAAAGTTTTCGGAAGGACAGACAGACGCCATATATAAGAAATTTGACCTTGATCGATGACCTTGACCTTCACCTTTCACCACTCAAAATGTGCAGCTCCATGAGTTGCACATGCATGCCAAATATCAAGTTGCTATGTTAAATATTGAAAAAGTTATGACCATTAAAGTTTTCGGACGGACGGACAGACTGACATACTGACTGACTGACTGACGGACAGTTCAAGTGCTATATGCCACCCTACTGGAGATATAAAAAAACTCCATAAAAACTATGGTAAATGAGCAGATACGGTTTTCCTTTTTGTTGTAACAGTTACCTTCACCTTACCCAGACTCAACCCAAATGCAATCCACAGCTAGGTCTCCATGAACATGTCTACCTTCACACAAAACGAAAATATCTCCATCCAAACAAAAGATTTTGAAAATAATTCATTGACTTAACATATTTTAGTACAGTGTCCTTGACCCAACTGGCCCAAAATTCTGGATCTCCATGCAGGCTAGCTATATATCTAATGTTTCTTCATGGTTGGCCAATGCAAACTTAAGTAATTGAGCAAACAAAATTCTTTACCTAAACGCTTAGCGCATTTACTTTCAGAGTTAACATTCCCCTCAAACTCGTCCATTATCTCACGTTTACGCTTCAGAATGTTCTGGATTTAAGTTTTGCCAACACCAAGATCACTAGCCACTCTTCTACAACTGTGTCTTTTGCTTAACATAGTGATCACCTTAACGCCTTCATCCAACGTCAAGAACTTACCCTTAGTTGCCATAATGGTTAACTTTAACTGACAATTTACTTATCTATAATCTATGCACGTCTTATCACAGAGAAATTTAAGAAAGGAATAAATATTAAAATGTATGTGTGTAATTGGCATCATAATTGTTACTAAACCATAAATTTTCTTAATGATTGATGTAAGCCTCATACTTTTCTTTGATATTTTCGGCAATAAGTACATTAATTGCAAGCCACTAAACTAGCAATGTGTGTTAAATAAACAAAAAACTGCTATCGAGTTAAGTAAACTGTCACTTGCCATCTCAATAGCGAGTGACGCGTGCACTGGTAAGATGTTTATCATGTGACTATCACGGCATCATGGCGGCCATTGTTTTATTGAAAGTTGTGAAATCGCTGATTGTTATGATTGAAGTGGTCGTTGTTAGCTAACAATATTGACTTTTGGGAATGTACAATGGCGGTTGCTGGTCATTGAGGTGGTTGTTGTTAGCTATCAAAATCGACTTTTGTGAATGTAAAATGGTGGTCGCTAGTCATTGTTTTCAAGTGGGCGTTATTCACAGGTAAAATATATAATCAACTCGTTCGGGGGGAAACCAAGGTCAGTTTGGACAATTGGTTGCTATTCAAAGGTGGTTGCTCTGGCAGGTTAGACTGTATTCTTTTTTTTGACCAGCCAACCAATATTTTCACTCAAATTGTTTTTAAAAAAAGACCAAAGAAACTTAAAGAAACTTGGCTAAGTCATTAAGCAAGTACCTGGTTGTGAGGGGAGTTATTACAGGGTAGCATGGTACAGCGTTGACGGGACACAGGTCTGAGGTTAGGGTTACACATGCTGTGCGGGAAGGGACGCGACTGGCGCTGCGAGGGAACACATGAAAGCAGACGGGTCTGTATGCCCTCGCCACAGGTTACACTACACTAAATGAAATAGTTAAAAATAGAGTTTTAGACAGTGTACATTATACAGTACATTCTTCTCGATTTTGTTTGATTTTTTTTAAATATTCAACTAGTAAGAGTAATTGTCATTCATAGTGAGATGTACTTGGTACAGTGTTGATCATGCATCTCAACTCAGATCTTTAAAAAAATCAATCTGGCTAAAACCAGGATTAAAAACAAAATGCTATCATCAAGAAAGGCTGAGGCCCATGTGGGAAAGTCGTCATTATAAGGGCAATTTTAATAAGTCTTAGTCCAAACATGAGGTCAATCTCAAGGTAAACAAGAGCACCGCATAACAGGTGCCAACACTCGGCTGCGGGTGCAGTTTTAAACAAGAGCACCGCATAAACGGGTGCCACGCTTGGCTGCGGGTGCAGTTTTGAATAAATGAAAGCTTGTCAGATTTTATTTTTTTTTAGGTCACAGTGACCTTGACCTTTGACATAGTGACCCAAAAATTGGTGTGGCATGTACAACTCATCAAGGTGCAGCTACATATGAAGTTTCAAAGTTGTAGGTTGAAGCACTTTGATTTTCGAGCCAAAGTTCAAAACCTTAAAGAGAATGTTAAGGTTTTAGCACAACGCGGACGATAGGACCAGCTGGCTATGACAATACCTCAGGTTTTCTCAAAAAACAGCAGAGCTTATAAATGAAAGCTTGTCAGATTTTATTTTTTTCAGAGGTCACAGTGACCTTGACCTTTGACCAAGTGACCTAAAAATAGGTGTGGCGTGTAGAACTCATCAAGGTGCATCTACGTGTGAAGTTTAAAAGTTGTAGGTGGAAGCACTTTGATTTTAGAGCCAATGTAAAGGTTATAGCACGACCCTTAAGGCGGACGGTGGACGACATGACACGAAGAGCTGGCTATGACAATACCTCAGGTTTTCTCCGAAAACAGCCAAGCTAAAAATGAGGTCAGGTGACGTGGGTGTGTTGAGTGTTCATAGATAACATCCATAAAAGTATAAAAGCTTTGTAGAAAGCATTGTTGATGATTTATGAAAAAGTCATTCTAGATAACGCTTGTATGTACTGATGGCTGGACGAAAGAACAAATGGACAGGCCAATTGCTGTATGCCTCTCTGCAACAGTACATGCCAGGGGATAATAATCCCCTTACTTTGATACATACAACACATTACTAAGGAAACAAAGAAAGCATCCTGATAATAATTTTAAATCAATCTTCAACCATTCAAACACAGACCTCTCCCCATTTAGAGTGTCTCCACATTGGACAGGGTACGTCCTCGTTACACGACCTTTGATACTCGGGCCTCATGCTGAACACTTTGAGGCATTCTACGTCATCAACTACACGGGTGGTGTTGTTATGCAGAACACTTTCACAGAACACGTCTTGGGTTTGCTCCCCTAGGTCACATGACTGCGAACATTCGCTCCATCTGCCAACCTGCCATCGCCTTTAATTTGAAATAATACATTTATGTGATAGGCATTTGAAACTCAATGATACACATATATCATGCGATTCATTTACTGCACAACAGACAGCCATCAATGTTGGCCATTTAATAATTGTATAGCATATTGTAATGTGTCAACAATAAACTACAACAATTAACAAATGCCCCCTACTGCGCCGCTTTGATTAAATTTTTTGTTTGATTATATCCCTTTAAAAAATATTACTTCACTTGTGAAAATGATCTGTACCTGCCAAATGATATAAATTATCTCCCTTAAAGCTTGTTACTTCCCTTGGATTTGTTTTTTACCTTTGACCTTGAAAGATGACCTTCAGCTTGACCTTTCACCACTCAAAATGTGCAGCTCCATGAGATACACATGCATGCCAAATATCAAGTTGCTATCTTCAATATTGAAAAAGGTATGGCCAATGTTAAAGTTTTCAGACGGACGGACAGACAGACCGACAGATTGACGGACAGTTCAACTGCTTCATGCCACCCTACCGTGGGCATAAAAAGTCACAAAGAATAAGAAATACTATTGTAATTGTGAGACTCTGCATTCTGTACACGAGTCTCATGAACTCTACAGAGCATAAACTACATGCTAAACATTTGTGTTGAGGCTCTTTATATCATGTGACATTTTGAGTCACTGATTGTCCCTTCTTACCGGACCGGGATGCCACACAAAATGTGCCCATGTGAGCTATAGTGATCAAACTGTTTCTGGGAAGTTATTGTCATGTATCATAAGTTGTGCAGTTTGCAGTGTTGACTTCTATTGTGTTACCACTACATAGGGCACATGTTCACTCAATATTTACGAAAACAAGTCCGAATAATTACTAGATCAAATCTTAGAAAAACCTTACTAATCTAAGAGCAACATTTACCATTCCACCTTGTAGAAAAATTGTCAGATAATTTATATAAATCATATTCTAGCAAAGTTTGAACCAGGTTCAAGTAAGATCAAAAACTAGGTTACTGGACCAAATCTTAGAAAAACATTGTAATTGCTTCAGAAGCCACCATAATGACTCAATATTGAAACTTTAATCTGGGTCACGTGGGGTCAAACATAAGTCAACTGTGTCAAATCGCATAACGACCTTAATTTTGCTCTAAAAGCCACATTCATGGCTCAACTTGATCAAACTTGGTATGTTTTTTATGACCGTATCTAGACCATGTTTTCATCTGTACCAAGTGGGGACACAAAGTAGGCAGTCTTAGGTGTACCTTAACATCAGGTGAGTGCTTCAAGACATTCATGGCTCTCTAGTTTGAAGCTAAATGCTTTGCACTGACCATTCTGGGGCATTTAAATGTTTTGTTTTTTATGTTATGTCCCACGTTGTATAATAGTTGATCGTAAAAAGATTCATGATAATTTTTCTGGTGCTACATTATTCCTATATTTAACACATTTAAAACTAAATTTACCTCATTAAACTAGATATTGAACATGCGATTGAATTTCAGTGTCAATCTCTTAAAAACAAACACTTTTTAATGATTTGTTAAAATAACATACTTTGGAACCAGCCAAAAAGTGAAAAACGGAAATAAACTAAATAAAATATGGTAAACATATAAATTATGATAAAAATATCACAGACACAAATGAGTCTGCAGGGTTCAGTCTACAGTCCCCACTATTGCATCGCTGGACGGACACTGGTTGGCTTCTTCTGTCACAAAACCCAGGACTGGATATCTCACGGCTCTCTCTATCTATACATGACACGGCTCTTCGCTGAATTCCTGGAATTTAAACACATTCAACTAAGAACAGATTTAATTTTATTTACTTTTATCATCAATGTTTCTGATGGTTTGATTTTGTATATTGATTTTTCACTATGTAATATTGAACCTATAAAATGGCAGCTTGTTTTTCATACTGAAAAAGAGCCATTTTTTTGTCAGAATATGTAATTATAATATTTAAATATGACATTTTGCTGTGATATGTTATGTGCGAACAAAGCTAATTTTTTTTACACACTATGACTTGAATATATACCATCTCCGCACTGTGGATCACAATCAGACCAGTCACCATGGGTCCAAACGTATCTGTCTCCGTCATTATACACTACTTTAATGCGTCCTTGAACTTCTGCCTCAGGTCGCGACCTGTTGGCGGTCCTATAATTCCCTGACACCACTTGGCATGGGGTCAACTGACATCTCCTTGCATTATCAGGTTTTGCCAATGTGCTGCACAACTCTGCAGGAAGTGTGTGTGATAGGTCCCCTTCAGCTGTACATTTAACCTCTCTGTACTGAACTCCATCCCCGCAGGTTACACTACACTAAGTATAAAGGTTATTTTCTTTAAAAGAAAAGGTGTATTAAATTACACTTAGGCTTTTTATTACACATGAACAACAACAAACAGAAGAGTAAGCTTAACAATTCTACTTTAAAATGTATTAAAGAAATACATGTACTAATTGTTTCTGGAAAAAGGGTTCAAGCATATGTTGACAAAAACCCATTACACTATTTATTGAAATAAACATTTTTAAAGCTATATGTTAACAAGATAGTCAAAAATATTTAAAGATGAATGCAGTTTAACAGGTAAATACATTAAGATTAAATTAGGAAATATGTTCAAAATATATATCAAACTTTTATTTATTCTTAATTTTATTATATTAATTAATTACATTATATTATAATCTAAATTGGATTTTTCATAATTGAATGATACCTACAAAGTTGCAGTCAGGCAAAACAGATTAAAACAAGAGCACCGCCTTGCGGGTGCAGACCGCTCATCTATTTTATTTTTAAAGGTGAAGGGACTCTCATTTTCAATCACAAAGGAGGGAGGGGTGGAGTGAAGAGGGGTGCATTGTGTGGGGGTGTGGACATTTATTACATTATGTTCCAAAAATGAAAAAAAAAAGGAAAAAAAAATTCGGGGGGTGGGGGGGGGGGGGGGGTGGGGGGTGGGGGTGGGGATTCTTGGGTGCGATGGTTGGAGGGTATTTCAAACATAAAATAATAAAAATAAATTTTTGTGTTTTTTAAGTTTCAAAAAAAAAAATAGGGGGGGGGGGGTGTGAGGTGGGGGGGTATAGTGTGAGGGTGTGGTGGTAATTTGTGAGATGATCTTAAAAAAAAAAAAAAAAAAAAAAAATTAGGGGGGGGATTCGGGTGGGGGGTGGGGGGGAGGGGAGGTGGGGGGGGATTCTTGGGTGCGATGGTTGGACGGTATTTCAAACATAAAATAATCAAAATAAATAGTTTGTTTTTAACCGTTTTAAAAAAAAAAAATTGGGGAGGGGGTGGAGTGGGGGTATAGTGTGAGGGTGTGGTGGTCATTTGTGAGATGATCTTAAAAAAAAAAAAAAAAAAAAAAAAAAAAAAAATTGGGGGGGGGGGGGATTCGGGGGGGGGGGGGGGGGGGGGGAAGTGGGGGGGGGGGGGACACGGGCGATGGTTTGGGTGGAGTCTATTGTGGTATGTCAGGTAAGAGTAGTTTTGTCAAAGTATCAATCAAATCTAATCATAAATAAAGAAGTTATGGCAATTTTAGCAAAATTTAATAATTTGACCTTGAGAGTCAAGGTCATTCAAAGGTCAAGGTAACATTCAACTTGCCAGGTACAGTAACCTCATGATAGCATGAAAGTATTTGAAGTTTGAAAGCAATAGCCTTGATACTTAAGAAGTAAAGTGGATCGAAACACAAAATTTAACCATATATTCAAAGTTACTAAGTCAAAAAAGGGCCATAATTCCGTAAAAATGACAACCAGAGTTATGCAACTTGTCCTTTTCCTGTACCCTTATGACAGTTTGCGAGTGTTCCAAGTATGAAAGCAATATCTATGATACTTTAGGGGTAAAGTGGACCAAAACACATAACTTAACCAAACTTTCAATTTTCTAAGTATAAAGGGCCCATAATTCCGTCCAAATGCCAGTCAGAGTTACATAACTTTGCCTGCACAGTCCCCTTACGATAGTTAATAAGTGTTGCAAGTATGAAAGCAATAGCTTTGATACTGTAGGAATAAAGTGGACCTAAACACAAAACATAACCAAATTTTCAATTTTCTAAGTATAAAAAGGGCACATAATTCTGTCAAAATGCCAGTCAGAGTTACATTACTTTGCCTGCACAGTCCCCTTATGATAGTTAGTAAGTGTTTCAAGTATAAAAGCAATAGCTTTGATACTTAAGGAATAAAATGGACCTAAACACAAAACTTAACCAAAATTTTCAATTTTCTAAGTATAAAAAGGGCACATAATTCTGTCAAAATGCACGCCAGAGTTATCTAACTTTGCCTGCCCAGTCCCCTCATGATAGTTAGTAAGTGTACCAAGTTTGAATGCAATAGCATTGATACTTTCTGAAAAAAGTGGACCTAAACGCAAAACTTAACCAAAATTTTCAATTTTCTAAGTATAAAAAGGGCACATAATTCAGTCAAAATGCACGCCAGAGTTATCTAACTTTGCATGCCCAGTCCCCTCATGATAGGAAGTAAGTGTACCAAGTTTGAATGCAATAGCATTGATACTTTCTGAGAAAAGTGGACCTAAACGCAAAACTTAACCGGACGCCAACGCCGACGCCAAGGTGATGACAATAGCTCATAATTTTTTTTCAAAAAATAGATGAGCTAAAAACACCATATTCATGGTTACAAGTAGTCAGTCATTTTTAAATGAACATTCACCTGTCCCCATTCCATAGGTGCCCACACTGAACACAGAATGTCGTCATTACATGACCGTTGATACTGCGGCTTAGCCCGAAACTCGCTGAGACATTCCTCATCGTCCACCATCCGTGTAGAGTTGTCCACTAACACGCGCTCACAGAATACATCCTGCACCTGGTCGCCCAGGTCACAGGTTGCTGAGCACTCGCTCCATCTGCCCATCTGCCAGCGCCTGCAAAAAGGATAATTTATAGTCTGCACAGGCTAATCAGGGAATCAGAGACGACACTTTCTGCTTTTATTGTATTTTTCGTTTAAAGGAAGACTCTTTTTGACTAAATTCCGGTTTATAAGACTGCACAGGCTACTCTAGGACGATACTTATCGTACATGCATTTTACGCCGTTTTTTTTTTCAGAGTTGGACTCATTCAGAAATGCCTTACAGATTTAAGAAACCATGTTGATTTGATTCTCGTTTATTTGCCATTAAATATAATTTGGAATTCTGAAGAAATAAAAAAGCAATAAGACATGATTTGTATATTTGGCTGGTAACACATAATGCAAACAAGAGATGTGTTCGTCAGAAACACAATGCCCCCTATTGCACTGCTTTGAAATATTTTTTTTTTTTTTTTTTACCTTTGACCTTGAAGGATGACCTTGACCTTGAACTTCCACCACTCAAAATGTGCAGCTTCATGAGAATGCCACTTTAATTTATTTTTTTTTACCTTTAACCTTGAAGGATGACCTTAACCCTGAACTTCCACCACTCACAATGTGCAGCTTCATGAGAACACCGCTATGAAATTTTTTGTTGTTGTTGTTGACCTATGACCTTGAAGGATGATCTTGACCTTGAAGGATGACCTTGACCTTGAAGGATGACCTTGACCATCCACCACTCACAATGCGCAGCTTCATGAGAACGTCGCTTTGAATTTTTTTATTTTTACCTTTGACCTTGAAGGATGACCGTGACCTTGAAGGATGACCTTGACCTTGAACTTGCACCACTCACAATGAGCAGGTTCATGAGAACGCCGCTTTGATTTTTTTTGGATGACCTTTGACCTTGAAGGATGACCTTGACCTTGAAGGATGACCTTGACCTTGAATTTCCAACACTCACAATGTGCACCTTCATGAGAAAGTTGCTTTGAATTTTATTTTTTTACCTTTGACCTTGAAGGATGACCTTGACCTTTAAGGATTACCTTGACGTTGAACTTGCACCACTCACAATGTGCAGGTTCATGAGAACGCTGCTTTGAAAAAAATAAAATTGACCTTGAAGGATGACCTTGACCTTGAAAGATGACCTTGACCTTGAACTTCCACCACACACAATGTGCAGCTTCGTGAGAAAGCCGCTTTGAATTATTTATTTTTTTACCTTTGACCTTGAAGGATGACCTTTACCTAAAAGGATTACCTTGACCTTGAACTTCCACCACTCAAAATGTGCAGCTTCATGAGATACACATGCATGCCTAATATCAAGTTGTTATCTTCAATATTGAAACAGTTATGGCCAATGTTAAAGTTTTCGGACGGACAGACGCCATATATTTGACATTTGACCTTGAAGGATTACCTTGACCTTCACCTTTCACCACTCAAAATGTTCAGCTCCATGAGATACACATGCATGCCAAATATCAAGTTGCTATCTTCAATAGTGAAAACATTATGGCCAATGTTAAAGTTTTTGGACGGATGGACAGACGCCATATATTAGACATTTGACCTTAAAGGATTACCTTGACCTTGAACTTTCACCATTCAAAATGTGCAGCTCCGTGAGATGCACATGCATGCCAAATATCAAGTTGCTATCTTCAATATTGAAAAAGTTATGGCCAATGTTAAAGTTTTCGGACGGACAGACGCCATATATTTGACATTTGACCTTGAAGAATGACCTTAACCTTCACCTTCCACCACTCAAAATTTTCAGCTTCATGAGATACACATGCATGCCAAATATCAAGTTGCTATCTTCAATAGTGAAAAAGTTATGGCCAATGTTAAAGTTTTTTGATGGATGGACAGACGCCATATATTAGACATTGACCTTGAAGGATGACCTTGACCTTCACCTTTCACCACTCAAAATGTGTAGCTCTGTGAGATGCACATGCATGCCAAATATCAAGTTTCTATCTTCAATAATGCAAAAGTTATGGCCAACGTTAAAGTTTTTTTTTTGACGGACGGACAGGTACACTGACTGACGGACAGTTCAACTGCTATATGCCACCCTACCGGGGGCATAAAAAATCTTACAATCTGATATATATTTTTTTAATGAAATAAATTGTTTTTCTATGCTGCTTTCTATGACAAAACTTCTTATGCATTATTTGATTACAGGGCTCTGCATGCTAAACAAGAGACAATGTACAAGAAGTGAAGCACTGATAGGACTAAAAATATGCCACCGGTACTGATGTCTGCCCACAACACAGAAATCCACTATATTCCACTACATATTCTACAGCGGACAAATGGACAAAGGGACACAACTGGACCTGTATTCACCAACTGATTCTTAGACTTCAGTCTAAAAATAAAGAATATTCGTAAAACTTTTATGTAAAGAACTACTCGGAACTACTTGAAGTAAAGTAAATTGTGGAAGTTAGCACCTTAAATTGCATTATTTGTTATAAACAATATGTTAATGATATAAGCACCATTTTGAGCCTGTATATATATGCAAACTCTGAGGTCTTTTTATTGAGTATAAGACTTTTCTTTATTCTTAAGTCTAAGAATTGGTTGGTGAATACCAGCCCATGTTGAAGTCAAATTCCTTCGATAACTTCATCTACACATTCAGCTGTGAAGAAAGTTGGAGATAGACAAGTTAGATGATTTTGGAACTACATGTATATATTCTATAGTAGAAAAACAGACAAAAGACACTTATTCTGCCAAAACTTGATTGCCATAATTTGTTTCTTTTAGATCATCTACACATAACGATGATTTAACTGTAAATATTTTGAATGTGATTTGTCCACTCTTTTAAGTTAAAAACACAAAATATTGTAATGATTTTTTTCCTGCCATAATGGGGTGGAAACCAAAAGTTAACCCAACTCAAAATTCAAATATTAAAATGGAAATAATTCAAGAAATATGAGATCCGAATAATAGTTTTTATGCACATCACTTTCATTTATGAGAAATTTCTCTGTCAATTAAGTCACTCAAACTATCCAAATTAACAAAGGGAAATAACTCCAGAATGGTGAAGTGAGAATTATTGGTTCTTGTGCATTGCCCTCCCCTAACATGTTGTCTATTTATCAATGAAATTTTGCTTTAAAAGCTTGAACACTAACAGTTATGGAAGAAAAAAATGCGGACAAATGGACAGAGAGCATTCCTATTACAGATTTCTGCTACACTGTGGGCAATTTAAATTAAAATGAAACAAGACAAGTCATGTGCAAATAGGGCACAGAGAACCCCTCATTCCACTATAATGTTGACGTCTCAACGTGACCTTGAGTTATGAAGCAAGTAGACATGTGTTATGCAACATGTTGTCTTACGATGGCTGACATTTGAATCAAGTTATTGCAAAATCCATTAAAAAATGGCAAAGTTATCGCAAAGACAGGAACTTTTCTCACAGAAAAACAGACACATACAGTCATGACTGCCGCATGCTGCCTCCTTGGAAGAGTGGCATAAAAATATATATGTGGGTTTGAATGTATACGTATTTTTTCATTTGTACAAAACAATCAAAGTTTTTAAAATCGTTATTGATACAGACAAAGTTGAAAGAAATCAAGGAAAAAAATCCAGAAAAGTGTTATTTTAAAGAAACTAGTTAAGTATAAAGACTCATAATTAAGTAAAACATCAATGGACCAGAACCAAACACACACTCGATCTGTAAGGCATGCAGGTTCAGAAAAAACATAAGATCAGTATTTGATAGTGATTGTGAAAAAAAATCCTGCAAAATGGTATTAAAAAGAAAATTTAATTAACTCCAAGTCCCGCTGTAACTTTGTAAAAAATATAATGGACCAGAACAAAACTATAACTTGACCTGTATATCACGTAGGTAGACTCACACACCAAAAATCAGGTCAATATTTGCAAGTGTGTAGTCAAAAAGGTCTGAACACTTTTATTTAAGAGAAAAATGTGGCATAAAAAAGACAATTACAAATGGGATCCCCGTTCATCACAGTTTCCGTTGTTGCAGCGCTGTACTGAGACTGGACGCGTGTTCTGGTCACATGACCTGGGATCTGTAACTTCCCGCTTTTCTCTATCAATGCAGGACACCACTCTTTGCTGTGTACCTACACACAGGAAATGACAATCTTGCAAACACTGTATTAGTCAAAGATTACAATTTTTTCTTATGTTAATCATAAAGCTATGCTGAGTTACTTAAACATCATCATTCAATTTTCTATTGTATTTTTTTTTGTAAGGAAAAAGAAGTTTAAACAAGATGTTCATGGTACATAACATCTTTCTTCAAAACATTTGGGTTTACATGATCTTATGAAACTGTGTTTCACAATAACCCCTAATTGAGTTAGGAAGTGTTGAATTGTGCCCTAGATGAAAACATACCAGCCCCACAATGAGGGATACACTCGGTCCACATTCCATGGGACCACATGAACCGTTCATCACCAACAAGGCTCCTAACCAATGTTTGACTCTGCAATGGCATATGATTGCGTTCTGCATTCTCCGGCCAATATCGGATTTCCTCTAAATGATGTCCTTTTTCCTTTGCCTCCAGCAATGTATGTTTTGTCTGGTGCACATTTTGGCGAACTGACTTTGAACCACCAAAAACTTGGATTCCATTTCCATACACAAAACGTGGTCCGTCTTGAATATCTTCCAGGCTATCTTCGCTAAATGTAGCATTAATATCTCTTAAAGAACTTGTACCCCTTCTATCAACTATCCGTACATTAGTTATACCGAAATTTCTATTTGGCACACTGCTGGCACTAATCTGAATATCACTGGGTTTCTTAATGCCACTGAGGGCATCATTTAATCCATCATTACTTTTCTTTGTCTTATGTTCATATGTTGCACTGCCCCTATGTTGCAGATCATTGCTGTCAGATATTGGTGGCGTGTAACCATACTGAAGAGATGGATTCTGTGCCCCTTCATTCAAAGCCTGAAATGCAACCTAGCTTCAGAAATGGGACTTATTTGCAACCTTAAAACTTTTAAAAACCACACATAAAATGTTCATACTTTCAATGTCATAAACATTTGTTAAAAGCCTTTAAACACTGAAAATCAATGAATATTTTGTACAAAATTTCAAAAAATAAAGTTAACACATAACAAAATCAATGTTCCTTATAGCAACAGTCAAAATTTCAACAATATAGATTTGGTCTGGTAACAGTGTACCTGTCCGTCCGTCAAAAAAAAACTTTTATTTTAAAGCAATACAAATTGCTCTATTTTATTTTTTGGTGTCACAATATACTCCATGTGAATTTTCGGCTTCAATATCCGAACATGTACGAGCGAACGGGATATTGGCTTCGGGCGATTTTGGAAGCACGACATTGTTCTCATTAATACGTCGTCTGTTTTTTTATCATTGATTTTTAGTATTTATGTTACTTTAAGTTGTACAATAATAATACATTGAATAATGCTAAGTAATATGCAAGTACAAGGCAAAAAAACTTCAATGCAAAATGCCCTTGTCAATTATGCAAAACTGGGTTCTTTGGGAGACCAATTCATATTGCTGAAATGAGCCCCTAGGCCATTCAGGTTGAAAAAATACTCATGGATTTTTTTAAGTTTTGTTATTCAGTCTCAAAATGTATTCTCAAACGTTATTAGGAAGAAGTGCAAAAGCTTTGTTTATTTTACTTTTTTATTGACATTCATTAATTAATCTGTAATTTAATATGCATATTCTGCAATGAATTGATTTTAGACATCAGCTTTAAAAAAAGGTATTGTAAACAAATATTGTACACCTTAAATTTTTAGTTCATATGCATTTTTGATACGAAGAATTTCTATGGACGCAGTATTTATAAATACTCTGAATACAAATACTTAACCCTTTGCATGCTGGGAAATTTGTCGTCTGCTAAAATGTCGTCTGCAGAATTTCTAAAATTAGCATTTTCTTCATTTTTTTTCAAAGAATACTATCAGAATAGCAAACAGTTTGGATCCAGATGAGACGCTACGTTCTGTGGCGTCTCATCTGGATCCAAACTGTTTGCAAAGGCCTTTAAAATGCAGCTCCAGCGCTTTAAGGGTTAAATACAATTTTGTAGCATTATATAAAGTGCTTGCAATAATGAGGCATTCAAGTGAGATCCACGGCTACAATGTGTTAATCAGTTCATGAACTGTACATATATGTTCAATAATTACAAAAATTGGTTCGTTAAGTTCTTTTCAAATGTATCAACTGTTCATTGAAGTGTAAATCATGAACTAAAAACTTAATGAACATTTGGTTCATGATAATTCCATTCATAAAACAATTGTTTACTTATGAGAAATGAATAACAGAATTTTGCATAAATTGATTAACATCATTTTTTAAAGTTCAAGTTAATTAATTCCCACTTAATAACTTTATTTTCAATCATGCCTGTCATAATGAGTAGACTATTTAAGAATGAAAAAAAAATTGGTGTTCAAACAAAACTGTGTTTGCCTCTAGATCAAGTATAATTTTTACACAATTAAACAATTTTGCACCAGACAATGTATATAGATTTCTACAATTATATTAAATAAGCCATGTTTTCTGCTATGGTATAATATTATTATTATTTGAACAGTATTTTATAATTGAAGTTGTTAACTGGAAGTTTCTACCTGTTTTATCTTATGTGTAAAATTATACAAGTAATACACTAGTTAAGTTATTTATCATTTGTTATACTGTAATATTTCGTTCACCAAAATATTGATCAGGATAAAGTTATGTGTTTATACCCTAATAATAAAGAAATTTGGTAAACAATGAAGTCTATGATCCAATATGAAACAAAAAACATAATGTTCCCTGATACTATTTAGTTCACGTTTTTCATATATATATATAATACCCAAGGGGAAAGAAGAACCCTTTACAGATTAATATGATATAATTGCAAGGAAGTATCTCACTTCTAAATACCATGGACTTAGTATTAACATAAGCAGGCTTAATTCAAGAAATATGATTTGAACACTTCAAATGTTGCGAAAGATATCTTAATCAGGAAATTGTGGGCAAATGTAAATATCTTGACAGCTAGAATATTAGGGTCCACAAAGGGCCATAAAAGGGTCATTGTGTCAACATCTTATCTGCATATTTACCTTGTCAAATAAACAATAGGCAGCTTTTAAATGGGCATTACTTTTTCATAATTGGATAAGCAATTCAATGAATATGTACAGATTTATGATAATGGCTGTAAATCAAAATTCCCATTTGAGGGGCCATTGGTAAATTTGAAGATGTTTTATCAATAATAATCTGACTGTTGTCAGTTATAATGTTTGTCAATATTATTTTAGATAGCACAAAGTGAATCCATAAGAAAATGTTCCAGGATAATTGGATCTTTGGTGAAATCATTCAATTATAATAGAGTAAATGGGTCATCAATAAAAGGGTTTAATTAAATGCCAATTAAGGGCTTAATCAAGCCTTTCATCTAATATGCACATAATTCACAGTTTGTGTAATATATTATAATTTCATTGACATCAAAAAAAGTGATTAGTGCAAACAATGGCAAAAGCTGTCAAAGTGGGCCCTGATGTGTGTGATATAAGGCTGTGAAGTTCTGACTACACTCAAACTGTGAAACTAGAAAGCATCTGAGAGCATGCCTAGATATAATATATTTGTGGTGCAATATATATAAGTAATTAAAAAGTTTTAACTTCAATTGACTTGGAATTGTGTGCTAAGGAAACAGTGTTAAATTTGATATTAGTGATTTTATTTGCCAAAAGGATTTTTTACCACACATTCAACATGGACTTACTTCCCTCTGTAGATCTACTCAGGGACCACCTGGTTGCACATGACAGGGCAGTGAGACAGATTATTGCACTTGGTAAGTTAATATTGCATGTATGGTTATAAATTGTTATTATAGAATATAGCTCATATGTGTCAATGACTATGTGCTTGTACATTTATCTTTAAATAAAATGTTCTGCTCTGTGCATCAGTATTTAAATATGTATTTTATTTACAAAATGAACAGTTAAGCAATCTTACAAAATTTGGCTATGCCCTATTCACTCTAAGTACTTAATGGATTTTTCCATACCATATATTTTTTGTGTAATTGTCATGAACAAAAACTAAATTAAATGATTTCAATATCATATTTTAGAGCATATGTCTTAGATATTATGCATAATTAAATCCTTAAAACATGTATAGAATTTTGAACATTGATTTTTATGATAATTAATTGGAAATTTCTAAAAATAATATATATAAAAAATAATTATAGTTGGAGGACAATTAACCATTGATTGTATTAATTAACCTCTTAACACTCAATTTAGAAGATATATTAAGGATTATTATCAGTCCAAAATTAATATATAAATTAGGCCAAAATTTTGATATTAGTCCGATATTATAAACATAATTATAAATTAGAGAGTATTTTCAGTCTTGAATAAAATGTTCTGTTCATCAGTAATTGAATTTGTATTTTATTTATGAAATTCCAGTTAAGCAATCTTACAAATATTGGGCTATGTCCTATTCAGTCTAAGTACTTAATATATTTAAAAAAGAAAACTATTTTCCATACTATGTTATATCTATAATTTATATATAATGCAGAAACTGGTTCAATATGATGCATGTCTAAGATATTTTGCATAATTAAATCCTTAGAAAAATGTAATTTAAATTTTGAACATTTTTTTAAAGATGCATATTTTGAAATTTCTTAAAGTAATATATATAATACAATACTAATAGTTGAAAGACAATTACACATTGATTGTAGTATTTAACCTCTTAAAACTCAATTAAGAAGATACAGGATAAGAATAATTATCAGTCCAAAATTAATATATAAATAAGTCAAAAATTAAAATATTAGCCCAATATTAAAAAAAATTTATTTTAAATTCTAGATTAGCTTAAGTTCTTAATTAGGATAAATATTTTGGATGAAAATTAAGACAATTATATTTTGTATGAAAAAGATTGTATTTAATTTTGTATTAAAGTAGTTGACTCATAAATTTATTTCAATAGAAAATAAGTGGTATTAATTTTATTTGATAATTCAGAAAATTAGTTTTGGAAGGAAATCATAATAAAGGTACTCTAATGTGGGATTTTTATTTGATTACTTCAGAATGATATACGTTGGATTAAAATAAACGTGTAACATATAACATATGCACTGTGAAATTAAAAATAAAATGTGATGCTTTAAGACTGGTGCAAAAAATGCTCACAGGAGGTGACATTATTTATATTTAACACTGGATTTCTGTACCTGCATCAAAACTAGTGATTTACATAACATTCTGCTATTGCCACATTGTTGCAAATTATTGAAAAAATAAAATAAAATATTGCCTTATCATCAGAACAACATAATTCCATCAGTTGAATACCAAAAAAGTGGAATAGGAAAACATGTATATTTATGTTTAGCATAGAAGTTTATTGTCTTCAACAAATCAAATGTTATCCATTGGTATATATCATACCTACAATAAATTTATGGCATCTTTTACTAACATTCATTTTCCAGTCAAACTGTTGTGAACACAAATCAAACAAATTGTTTATTCTTTACAGATCAATACATAGAGCGTATGAGTGAGCAGACGTTTCTCTCGACGCTGGGCGAGCACATGACACCTGCCTTCCAGAAGATGATCCGTATCTCAGTGGCAGAGGGCTTGAAGCGAATGTACAAGGAGTACAGACTGTCAAAGTGGCTCAAGGTTCAGGAGATGGCCTTGACCGTCAGAAGGGTGCTTGACGCTGAGACAGCCCAGTTCATGCCCCAGTCACCGAGTGGCAGACCCTACATGCAACAGGGTGGCCAAATTTTACCTCATGGTCCCCAATACTTCATGCCTCATGGAGCACCATACATTCCTCATGTAGCTCCATACATTCCACAGGGTGAAGGCCAACTCGTTTTGTACAACCATGGATTACCTTGGCAACCACAGCAGCAACCCAACCCCATGTGGGTGATGCCTGCTCCAGAGGAATTTCAGTGGCATCAATCCATGGAAGGTCATTCTCAACATGCAAACGGGTTGAGAGGGGTGTACCCTGGGGAGCATCACAACATGATCTCCAATGGGCCAGCAGTGGACGAGAGGCCTATCCGCCTTGTGTCAAACATTTCTTCTATAAGTGAACATGTAGAGGTTGAAGAGATTGTAAGTGCTAATGGTGCTATATCAGCGGTGTTGGACTGTGCCATTTCAGACATTTCTGGACTAAGTGACAGCAGTGATGAGTTTTTGGACTCAGTGAATGTAGTGAATCCTCATTTCCACATGAGAAGTGGACCTGCAAGCTACAGTGGTCCTTTAGCGACCAGTGCTCATCCAGGACTTGTGCTAGACAATCAGGTAAACCAAGGACATTTGGTGCCCTATTCTCAGAATGTGCTGCCATCTGCTAACAACCAACTCCATCCAGTGCCTGAAATATTTGTGCACCAGTCTGCTGGCATTCCCATCATGCCCCAGCAGTACAACCACTACATTGACAATGAGCTTCCTAGTGACCTAGATGATAGCATGGACTGGGCTTCTGATGACTCCGATTACAATGACTCAGAGGAAGATCTGGCTGGTGTCCTGTTTGCAGCTGAACGTCTGCTGCCAGAGGAGCAAGCAGTCAGACTGGACGTTGAGATGGGTGATATGGGCATCGGTCACATGCTCTTTGACAGGGTCTCTGCCACTTGGTACATCTCACACTGTGAGTTCTACAGGGGTGAATGATAACAGTAAAGTGTGGACAGTTTGTTAGGAGGATTTTTTGTGTTGCAAAAAGTCAAACAAAGGAACTACAAATAGAATTAATTAAATTTAAGATATTAATTTGAGGCATTTAGCTGTTAGTCTTGCAATATGAACCTTTTGATGGAAAAATGCTTATTTATGTGGATATTTTTATATTGGATGTTTTGTTTGAAATAGTACAATGCGGGATACTGCCATTGGGGATGTTTTGTTTAAAGTGGCAATCAATCTGTTTTATAGTTATGAGTTTGCCTTTTGTTTATTTGTACTATGTGCTACTGTTATACTGTCATTGTTGTTCTTTCAGAATATCATTAAATGTAGAAATTAAAAAATAAAAATTATAAAAGTTTTTTTTTTCAATCATGAAACATTCATAGAAAATTTACTTAAACAAGAACTGCGTTTCTATAACATAATGCCCCAATTGCGCTAAGCTGAAGTCCAAAGGCAGCTATTTTAGAGAAAACACAGCCCATAACTAAGCCGAAAATCAATGGACCTAAAAAAAACTCACATTTCATCTGTTAGTCATGTCGATAGACTCAAATACCCCAAATCAGCTCAATATCTGAAAGCATTGCCAAAAACATTTCTGGAAAAAAGGTATAATACGGATAAATTTATTAGTCCAAGGCCCATAACTTTGACAAAAATCAATGGACCGGAAATAATTTCACACTTCCTCTGTAGCTCATGTAGGTAGACTCACATACCAAAAATGAGCTCAACATCTGATAAAGTTGAGTAAAAAATACTGTGAAACCATTTATTTTCGTCAGCACGAGATTTCATCATTTTTTTAAAATTACGTTTTCGTCAGCACTTATATTCCTGCCAATTCCTGACTTTGAAAAAACAAGAGACGTGTTTGTCAGAAACACAATGCCCCCTTCTGCGCCTCTTTGATAGATGGTTTTTGACCTTGAAGGATGACCTTGACCTTTGACCACTCAAAATATGCAGCTCCATGAGATACACATGCATGCCGAATATCACGTTGTTATGTGAAGGGACATGTGAAGTTATGAGCATTTTTCGAAACCTAAACGCGAAACCTAAACGCAAAGTGTAACGGAAAGACGGACAGACGGTCTGATCACTTTTTGCCCAGCTTTGGGGGCATAATAATAAAAAAAATGCTTCAGTCAATATCCGTTTTTGTTTGTCAAACATGTTTGAAATATATCGCGGTTGCGATAAATTGCAGTGGGAAAAGAGGGAGGACACTTAACAGTCACTTGCAGGAGTTGGGGCCGGTTTGTCACATGCCAATATACTTAGTCTTTTGTTATCAGGACTAGTGATCAGTATAAATGGGACCCATTAGTGTATCATCATTATGATTCGCGGATTAGTGGGACCGAATTACCGTTAATGAGTGTTTGAAACAGTGAAGCCAATTGCGAATTTGTTTATTCATTTACTATCATGGCCAGACTGATAATAACCTAACCTTTATTGGCGCAAATAAGAGAAGGTGCTAACATATTGGCTATTATTAGTGTAAGCAAACTGTTTGGTCAGTTTTCAAAAAAGTTTCAAGAGTTTGGCATCTTAAATATTTGATCACTTTAAGTACAGTAATTTGTCTGACATGTCACTTTTAATATTATAATGTCAATGAGCAAATTTAAATCAATACACTAACTCTATTATAACAGGGATGTCATCGTCCAAGTCTTGATAGATATGTTTACAAATTTCATGAACACAAACATACGCCATTTTTCTTAAGTGTAAAATTAACACTGCATTATGGGACAGCGGTTTCATAGGGCACTGTTCAGATTTAATTGTAACAACCAAGGGACAAGTGAGTTTAAATTAGATTGAATGCAATAAGATACAAAGCAATGTTTTATTGCGTTACTCAGTCATTCGAAAAACGTGCTTCCCGGGGATTTCCTGAAAATCGCATGAAAGTGAAAGTGAATTTCTGTAAACAATTACCCTATGTTTGGACGGAACTAATCACAATTGCTAATTTCTCCTTAACTGTTACGTTTTCAATTGCTACTAATAACAATGATTTGAAACATGTATCGTACAATTTGTCAAAGTTGTCAATGATTAAAAAGATTGATAGCCCATAAACGAAACACATGCTATTTTCACACCTGTATTGTAGTTAAACGCTAACAACCAAACACAAATCAATATGTTCTGTATTAATTTGTAATCAATGGGTAAAATGTATATCAGTCAGGTGTTGATCACACATCATCATCTTTTAATTTCGTTTATTGTCATGATCCGGATCCGCTGCGTGGAGGCTGCATAATCTGCAACAACACTGAAAAACACAATTCACACAATGAGTAATAAAGTTGTTAACAATTAGCGCTAATCATTACTATTCTACCTAAACGAAGTTAACCCAGTCGATACAGCTGTACTGCACTCGTGTTTTACAGCAATGTCATGTGTCAGTTAAGTACACTGTGTGATCTACACCCCTTTGTGTCAAAGCCGGATTATTTTGATTACGAAACAGTCCGTGTATGTATGCGTGGATAACGTTGGATTTTAATGCCTCATGCCTTCGGTAATTCAGTCTTAATTTTGTTAAAAAATGGGACGTGATTGTTCATTAGGATCTTAAATTCGTCAATCTGTTGACTGACGTAATACACAAACATTAATGCCTGATGATTAATAATGGTTTCACAGTATCCGCAAAACAGTTATTGTAGAAAAAATTCTGAATCCAAGGCCACTAACTTTGTCAAAAATCAATGGACCATAACAAATTTCAAACTTCATCTGTAGGTCATGTAGGTAAACTCTCATGCCAAATATCAGCTCAATATATGCAAGTGTTGCATAAAAAACCTCTGGAAAACGGTAATTGTAGAGAAAATTGTTATGCCCAAGGCCCATGACTTCGCCACAAATAAATGGACCGGAACAACTCACACACTTCATCTGTTGGGCATGTATGTAGACTCATATACAAACAAGAGTTCCAAACTGTCACAAGATACGCCCGTTTGAAGGTTTGGGACAACTGAAAACTTTACCATTTGAGTGGCAAAATTATATATTTTTGAAAATTAAGCAACACATCACTTTACCATTTGAGTGGAAAAATGATATATTTTTATGTCATAACTAACCATTTGACAGGCAAAGGGATATGTTGATATTTGTGACCCCATGACCTAGTTTTTGACCCGCCATGACCAATATTTGATCTTGACCTAGATATTGTCTAGATACAACTTCTGACCAAGTTTGGTGAAGATCGTATGAAAACTATTATAATTAGAGTGGGGACACTGCTGTGAACGCCGCCTGCCTGCCCTCCGCAGCTGGCAAAGGCAAATCTTATAATACGTCCTGTTTTCAACGGGTGTCTTCAATTAGAGAGCAGACACCATGCTAAATGCTTGAAATGCACTAAATTACCTCATGACCTAGTTTTTTATGATAATAATCTGACTGTTGTCAGTTATAATGTTTGTCAATATTGTTTAAGATAACACAAAGTGAATCCATAAGAAAATGTTCCAAGATAATTGGATCTTTGGTGAAATCATTCAACTGTAATAGAGTAAATGGGTCATCAATAAAAGAGTTTAATTAAATGCCAATTTAGGGCTTAATCAGGCCTTTCATCTAACATGCACATAATTCACAGTTTGTGTAATATATTAACATTTCATTGACATCAAAAAAAGTGATTAGTGCAAACAATGGCAAAAGCTGTCAAATATATATGTGATATAAGGCTGTGATGTTCTGACTACACTCAAGCTGTGAAATAGAAAGCCTCTGAGAGCATGCCTAGATATAATATATTTGTGGTGCAATATATATAGTAATTAAACGTAAGAAAGTTATTAAAAAGTGTTAACTTCAATTGACTTGGAACTGTGGGCTATAAGGAAACAGTGTAAAATTTGATATTAGTTATTTTTATATTTTGCCAAAAGGATTTTTCAACCCCACATTGGACATGGACTTACTTCCCTCTGTAGATCTACTCAGGGACCACCTGGTTGCACATGACAGGGCAGTGCGACAGATTATTGCACTTGGTAAGTTAATATTGCATATATGATTATAAATTGTTATTATAGAATATATCTCATTTATGTGTCAATGACTAAGTGCATGTACATTTGTCTTTAATAAAATGCTCTGCTCAGTGCATCAGTATTTAAATATGTATTTTATTTACGAAATGAACAGTTAAGCAATCTTACAAAATTTGGCTATGCCCTATTCACTCTAAGTACTTTATGTATTTTTCCATACCATATATTTTTTGTGTAATTGTCATGAACAAAAACTTAATTAAATTATTTCAACATCATATTTTAAAGCATGTCTTAGATATTATGCATAATTAAATCCTTAAAACATGTAGAATTTTGAAAATTGATTCTTATGATAATTAATTGGAAATTTCTTAAAATAAAATATATAATAAAATAATTATAGTTGGAGGACAATTAAACATTGATTGTATTAATTAACACTCAATTTAGAAGATATATTAAGGATAATTATCAGTCCAAAATTAATATATAAAAAAGGCCAAAATTGTGATATTAGTCCGATATTAAAAAAATTATTATAAATTAGAGAGTATTTTCAGTCTAAAATTAGGATGTTAATATTACTTTTGGACGAAAATTAAGATAATTTAATTTTGCATGAAAAAGATTGTAATTAATTTTGTATGATAGTAGTTATTCATGAGAAATAATTAATTTCAATAGAAAATAAGTGGTATTATTTTCATATGATAATTCAGATAATTAGTTTTGGAAGGAAATCACAATAAAGGTACACTAATGTGGGATTTGTTTCATATGATTACTTCAGAATTAATAAAGTTGGAATACAAATAAATATGTTAAATCCACTGGTGGAGTGAAATGAAAAATAAAATATGGTGCTTTGGGACTGCAATTCATGGTGAGAAAAATGCTCACAGGAGGAGACAATTTATATTTAACATTGGATTCCAGAAGCTGTAACACAACTAGTGATTTACATAACATTCTGCTATTGGCTGATCAAGTAATAACATTTTTTGCAAATTATTGAAAATAAATTAAAATTGCCTTATCATCAGAACTACATTATATATAATTCGATCAGTTGAATGCACAAAAATTGGAATTGGGATTAGGAATACATGTATATTTATGCTTAGCATATCTGGAATACAATGATATAAGTTTATTGTCTTCAACAAATCAAATGTTTTATATTGGAGTATGTCATAGCTACAATAAACTGATGACATCGTCTTTTACTAACGTTAATTTTCCAGTCAAACTGTTGTCAACACAAATCAAACAAAATGTTTAATCCTTACAGATCAATACATGGAGCGTATGAGTGAGCAGACGTTTCTCTCGACGCTGGGCGAGCACATGACACCTGCCTTCCAGAAGATGATCCGTATCTCAGTGGCAGAGGGCTTGAAGCGAATGTACAAGGAGTACAGACTGTCCAAGTGGCTCAAGGTTCAGGAGATGGCCTTGACCGTCAGAAGGGTGCTTGACGCTGAGACTGCCCAGTTCATGCCCCAGTCACTGAGTGGCAGGCCCTACATGCACCAGGGTGGCCAAAGTTTACCTCATGGTCCCCAATACTTCATGCCTCATGCAGCACCATACATCCCTCATGTAGCTCCATACATGCCACAGGGTGAAGGCCAACATGTTTTGTACAACCATGGATTACCTTGGCAACCACAGCAGCAACCCAACCCCATGTGGGTGATGCCTGCTCCAAAGGAATTTCAGTGGCATCAATCCATGGAAGGTCATGCTCAACATGCATATGGTTTGAGAGAAATGTACTCTGGGGAACATCACAACATGATCTCAAATGGGCCAGCAGTGGATGAGAGGCCTATCCACCTTGAGTCAAACAGTTCTTCTATAGGTGAACATGTAGAGGTTGAAGAGATTGAGAATGCTAATGGTGCTATATCAGCGGTGTTGGACTGTGCCATTTCAGATGTTTCTGGACTAAGTGACAGCAGTGATGAGTTTTTGGACTCCGTGAATGTAGTGAATCCTCATTACCACATGAGAAGTGGACCTGTAAGCTACAGTGGACCTTTAGCAACCAGTGCTTATCTGGGACATGTGCTAGAAAATCAGGTAAAACAAGGACATTTAGTTCCCTATTCTCAGAATGTGCTGCCATCTGGTAACAACCAACTCCATCCAGTGCCTGAAATATTTGTGCACCAGTCTGCTGACAATTCCACCATGTCCCAGCAGTACAACCACTACATTGACAATGAGCTTCCTAGTGACCTAGATGATAGCATGGACTGGGCTTCTGATGACTCCGATTACAATGACTCAGAGGAAGATCTGGCTGGTGTCCTGTTTGCAGCAGAAGGTCTGCTGCCAGAGGAGCAAGCGGTCAGACTGGACGTTGAGATGGGTGATATGGGCATCGGTCACATGCTCTTTGACAGGGTCTCTGCCACTTGGTACATCTCACATTGTGAGTTCTACAGGGGTGAATGATGACAGTGAAGTGTGGACAATTAGTTAGGAGGGTTTTTTAGTTGAAAATGTCATACATAGAAACTATTAATTAAATTAATTAATTAGATTATAATTTGAGGCATTTAGCTGTGATTTGTCATGCAATATGAACCTTTTGATAGCTTATTTATGTGCATATTGCTTCTGGTGATGTTTTGTTTGAAATGGCATTCAATTTGTTTTATTTTTAGGAGTATGCCTTTTGTGTTTGTTTCTAGTATGTGCTACTGTTATATTGTCACTGTTGTTTGTTTTTCTTTCAGAATATCATTAAAAGTAGAAATTAAAATGATATTTTTTGTCAATTATGAAACATTCCTGGAGAGTTGACTTCAAACAATGTGTTCAGCATTATATTTTTTACAACATGAATAACACTAAAAGAAGCTTTAAAGCATTAAGTTCTGCAATAAATGCTGTCAATTTTTTAAGGAAAATCATAACAGAAAAGAAAGACCTGACTATCTTTGCAATAGACAAGAGCTGTCACCATAGGATGACTTATACCCCCTATAAACGCTTGATAGAAGTTATGAGCTTTTTCGGAAACCTAAACACAGATTTTGAAACCTAAACGCGGACCCTAAGTTAAAGGTCAAGGTCACAGGGGTCAAAATTTGTGTGCGTATGGAAAGGCCTTGTCCATATACACATGCATACCAAATATGAAGGTTATATCTCAAGGGACATAAAAGTTATAAGCATTTTTCGAAACCTAAAAGCAAAGTGTGACGGACAAAGGGACAGACGGACGGACAGTCCCATCACTATATGCCCTCCTTCGGGGGCTATTGTATTGGCTATACTGGTCTCTGCAAAGGCATCTCACAAATATTTTTAAAACAGATCATTGGAAGGAATAAAAAAAAACAACAAGAGATGTGTTTGTCAGAAACACAATGCCCCCTTCTGCGCTGCTTTGATAGTGTTTTTTCCAGGCCGTTTTAGCGTGGTCTCCATGCCCTTTTTTGCCGCACCACGCTGCCCCTTTCAAAGCCATTTAGCGCCACGCCGCCCTTTCCAAAGGCCGCCGCCCTGCCCTTTCATGAGCATCCACTGTTTTCCGTCCTCTTAAAAGCCGCCATGCGCCCTTATTGATAACATCTTTATCGCCGCTTGACCATACTTCTTAGCCGAATGTATTTGAGTATGGCCCCAAGGCAGCGAAGATTTCCGCGGTTGTGAATAACCCCGTGTCAATATCAATCGCTAATGTCAGTGACTTTGTTGTAACAAGCACACATATCACCTTGTAATGTGTACTCCTCCAAGATAAAATCGTGGACAGTTAATCCGGAGACTTGTTATGAAAACCTCGATGTTATCCTCGTTAAAATTATGCATTTCATGCATTATTCACTTATATCAAAACATTAATTTTTAGGCGTTATTAAATTTTTGAAAACAGTTTTATCTTGATTGTTATTGTCTTTAAGATAATTAATTATTGAAACAATAACTTACACGTATACTAATTAAACAAAAAGCAAATCGAGACTAAGGCGGACATATACAAATTTACTTTGCTATGCGCAACTGTCGCTTACATCATTTTAACAACTTTACAAGATGGTGGACTTTACAGAAAATTAATTGTGCCTATCGGCAAAAATGGCAAATAACAATCGAATTAACAATGGAGATCATACATTTAGACGGGTTTAATGAAATGCCTGTGATAATCAACGATGCACAAAACGTTTTCGATGCCAAAAACATATTTATTAGTAATATACTCAGTGGATGATTGCCACTGAAACGAGTGTATGCAAATCGTTAGCGTCAGTTTACTTGCAAAGTTAACAAGATGTGTTTGTGAAACACAATGTCCCCCTATATGACGTTTGACCTTGAAGGATGACCTTGTCCTTGACCCTTCACCACTCAAAATGTGCAGCTCCATGCGATACACATGCATGTCAAATATAAAATTGCTAGCTTCAATATTGCAGAAGTTTCATTACATGAGCAAATTTGACCCATATATTTGACCTAGATGGATGACCTTGACCTTGACCTTTTACCACTAAAAATGTGCAGCTCTATGAGATACACATGCATGCCAAATATCAAGTTGCTATCTTCAATATTGCAAAAGTATTCATAAAATAAGCGATTTGGGCCACATATATTGACCTCTGACCTTGAAGGATGACCTTGACCTTGACCTTTCACCACTCAAAATGTGCAGCTCCATGAGATACACATGCATGCCAAATATCAAGTTGCTATCTTCAATATTGCAAAAGTATTCATAAAATAAGCGATTTAGGCCACATATATTTGACCTCTGACCTTGAAGGATGACCTTGACCTTGACCTTTCACCACTGAAAATGTGCAGCTCCATGAGATACACATGCATGCCAAATATCAAGTTGCTATATTCAATATAGCAATAGTTATTGCAAAATGTTAAAGTTGGCGCAAACCAACAAACAGACCAACCAACCAACAGACCAACCAACAGACAGGGCAAAAACAATATGTCCCCCACTACTATAGTGAGGGACATAAAAATCTGACAATATTATCGTTAGAAAACGGGATTAGACAAACATGGTTTCACTTATATGTTAGGGATCTGTTTATAATCAGATTCATATGCATATATTGCTTTATTATGTTTGTCTTGCTGTACAGTTTACTGAAAGTTTGAAACAGCATGGAACTTGCAAGGTATATATATTAAATAATATTAGTTAAAGTAAGTTAAATACATCAATTACCATTAAATCTGCGTGTTTATATTTTTTGTTTCGCACACCTGCCTTTGATTAAATGTTTCTCCTAAAAGCAGGTATTCACGGAACGTTTTTGCCCTTTTTTTGCCTAAATTGCGCATTAAAATGCCCTTTTTTATTATGTTTGTCGTGCTGTACAGTTTACTGAAAGTTTGAAACAGCATGGAACTTGCAAGGTATATATATTAAATAATATTAGTTAAAGTAAGTTAAATACATCAATTACCATTAAATCTGCGTGTTTATATTTTTTGTTTCGCACACCTGCCTTTGATTAAATGTTTCTCCTAAAAGCAGGTATTCACAGAACGTTTTTGCCCTTTTTTTGCCTAAATTGCGCATTAAAATGCCCTTTTTGAAAGGAATGCGCCATGCCCCTTTGCCCTCCTGGAAAAAACACTATTTGAAGCCATATATTTGACCTTTGACATAGAAGGGTGACCATGACCTCTCACCACACAAAATGTGCAGCTACAGGAGATACACATGCATGCCAAATATCAAGTTGCTATCTTCAATATTTCAAAAGTTATGGCAAATGTTAAAGTTTTCAGACGGACGGACGGACGCCATATATTTGACCTTTGACCTTAAAGGATGACCTTGACCTTTCACCACTCAAATGTGCAGCTCTATGAGATACACATGCATGCCAATATCAAGTTGCTTTCTTCAATAGTGCAAAAGTTATGAACAATGTTCAAGTTTTCAGATGAATGGACAGACTGACGGACAGACTGACAGACAGTTAAAAAACTATATGCCACCCTTCAGGGGCATAAAAAACAATTTGTATAGGAAAAATAACATTTTGAAATTGGAAACCAATCAAACTCTTTGTTGTAATTGTTTTTGAAAACATTGAATACTTGTACAACAAATTTGAAACATAACCATATTAAAAAGGTTCTTTCAATGGTGGAATTCAAAAGGTTTAGTCCCAAATAACGCCAATTTCAAGGTCGTGTTATTTAATGCAATTGTACTGAGTGTAGTATAGAAGTATCAAAACTGAGCAGTATTAATATCACTGATATTAATCAAACGGTCAATATGAGTTAATTACCTGATTTTTTTTCCAGTCTTAATTAGTCCCAGCAGTCTTAATTAGTCCCAGCAGTCTTAATTAGTCCCAGCAGTCTTAATAAGTCCCAGCAGTCTTAATTAGTCCCAGCAGTCTAAATTAGTCCCAGCAGTCTTAATTAGTGCCAGAATACTGCAAAAGGTCATCTGTAAATCAATGTCAAGGTCAAAATAAGGTAAGCTGATATGTGTGTGTTGATGATGCTCAAAGACATCCCCACATAATATCTTTGTAGGAAGCACTTAATGTCTGGCAAAACAGATCATTTTGGGTTAACAAATATTTGGACCTTCTGAATAAGTCATAGTCAAAAAGAGCAAGTATCCGAGTTTTTTGCCTGTGGTACTGTTGTTAGACAAAGCTAATCATTTTGGGTTAATTCAGACATTCCATGTTAGTCCAAACGTGATCAATGACATGGTCAAAATAAGGTCAGATAATGTGATGTTGAGAATGTAAAAGACATTATTCATGCAAGTAGAAAGCTTTGAACAAAGTATTATTGATGCTAGACAAAACAAAATAATATTGGTTTATTTAAGAATTTGGACCTTCTGAATTAGTCTATGTAAATGAGTAAGTTAATGTCAACAAGAAGCTGTCACAGACAGTTCATTTCATGCCACAATTACAGAATAAAATCAAGACCTGCATTTGTGAAACACTGTGCCCCCTACTGCGCTTTGAACATAAGTTATTTTAGAGAAAATTTTAAAGTCCAAGGCCCATTACTTTGCAAAAAAACAACGGACTGCAATGAAACTCACACTGAATCTGTAGGACATGTAGGTAGACTCACATACCAAAAATCAGCTCAATATCTGAAAGCGTTGCGTAAATAAACATTCCGAAAACTGAATGCCAGACCAATAATAATTAAATTGCAAAGACAATATGCCTTGACAATATGCTCTGTACCACTTGAAGATAATAATTCTTTAATATTTGACACAAATGTAGGAGTTTTTGCACAGCAGCTTTAACATCTTATTTCAAACAACAGCTCTTAATTGCAAAAACCTTGAAGAAAATATGCGCTGTAGAACTTTAAGATATAAACTCTGTAAAAGTTTGAAGAAAATTGCAGAATGTAAGAGGAAATGTCCAAAGAAAATATGGCAGACAGAAGCGCGCACACTCACATACATGCACACACAGGTGTCTACCATTTCTACACTCTATACCTTTCAGCAAGGGATACTTTTGACATTTGACTAAATAGATTGACCTTCACTATAAAGACAAAGTTATTCAAGTTAATATCTCCTACCATACCCTGGTAGAATGAAAACATCTGAAGTTACATTTAAAAGCAGGAACTCACATAAATTGTAATGGTATGCGAGGTCGGCCCGGTGGCCTCAATTCTTCCATGGGTGTTGCCAGCATCATTGGGAGAGTACACAAACATGGTGCCCGCCAGCTCAACCCTTGGTAGCAACATGCGGGTCTTCTTGTCTACCGCAAAGCTGTTTCCTAGACTGTCCCAGAACACTGCAATTTGTAAATTATGAAAATAATATCGACTTCAAGCACCAGTTTTTGAATGGAATAACAACAGCAGTCAAAGTGGCATAATGTGAAGCACATATATCAGTGCGCTCCTACTATGGCACTTTCAGCACTATTGCAGTCTGGTCATGTGCTGCACTTTCCTCTCTACCAAGAGCTGTGTTTGTGAAACACAATGCTCCCTTCTGCCCTGCCTTGAAGCCGCATGGCAGCTATTTTAGAAGAAATGACCTTTGACCTTGAAGGATGACCTTGACCTGTCACCACTCAAAATGTGCAGCTCCATGAGATACACATGCATGCCAAATATCAAGTTGCTATCTTCAATATTGCAAAAGTTATGACTAAGTTTAAAGTTTTGGGACAGGCAGACATACACAATACAATGACAGAATGGCCAAAAACAATATACACCAATCATTCGATCCAGGGGCATAAAAAGCAAGCAAGGCTTTGTCGTTTATCCGAAGTATCCTCCTCAGTATGCATATCCTGACAAGTCTGCACCTATGCACAGGCTGGGCTGGTAATACGCTGGCAGCATACTGCATAAGTCCCATTTTCGCATGACTCAGGTCTATAGATTGCATCTTGTAAATGGAACATCAAACAACGATACTTCCTGATATAAAGTTGAAGTCACACTGTGTTATTTATAGCAAACTGGCAAATGTTGGCAGCCTATTCTGGCTTGCAGGAACGATTTTCTGAAGACTGACAGCGTACGTCACACAAATGTGGCTAGTTGATTCATCAATTTCCCTTCTATCATATACACTAAACTATATCAGTGGTTTTTCTCACAATACAACTGATATTTACCGATAGATTTTCATGAATTTCAATCCCAAAAATGTGTGTTATTTGATATATTGAAAGCAATACTGCGTCATCAACATAAGGCATTAAAAGTACATTTCGTCTTCCCCTGACGATTTACTGACCCTGCACGGCCCCTGAAAGTCTTGGGGAATGGAAGTTACCAGTTATGCGTAATTGAAACTGGGCCAAAATGTTTATACATGTTTTTAAGAACAAAAGAGAGTTATCCGCATTTCCCTACACTCAACAGTGTTACAACCTGTACTACAATCAATATGAATGAAGTGTACACGAATAACCACCATGCACATGTAACTGATCGATAATGGTTGTGCACTTCCGTATAATTTTTATTTTTGTAGACGCTATTTCAAGTACAAATGGGCCCACATATTAAAACATGGTTTTTGGAAATCAACTGAATTTCAATAATACTGGATATGTTATTGTTGCTTGATAAATGTATGTGAAAAGTGGAAATTTTAATTGTTATAAAGTGTGTCTATAGTTCACAGAACTACAGTCAATATGCCCCTTTAATCACTTGAATATCAAACAGTTTAGAAACTTACCAATTGAGTTTTTATTTTCACCATTTTCCTGAATATAGATATTTTCCGAGCCTTCTGGGACCTCAACAATAGGTGTGTAACCTTAAATTAAACAAGAAGCTGTAACAGACAGCGCGACCCTCACCATGGTGAATTGTTGCAAAAAGGGTATACAAAGAAATTGCGTATTAAATTATAAGAAAAACAAGAGATTGCCAAGCAATATGGTCCCCTAACGGTGAAACTCGACCATTGCCAGATTTTTTAATTTATTTTATTTGTTGCCAAAGCAACCAAAATTCTTATCGTAGGAACAAAATGAAATGACGTGCATAATCTCCATATTGCCATCTATCCATGTTTCAAGTTTCATGAAAAAATATGAAGAACTTTTAAAGTCATCACAGGATCCAGAAAAGTGTGATGAACTGACAAACTGACAGACTGACTGACTGACGGACAGAGCGCAAACCATAATTCCCCTCCAGTTTCACCATTAAGGGACAAAAAAACTGCACTCAAAAGAAAATTATTTCTTAAAAATAATGCAATTGTGAAATCTTGACAATCTGCACTGTATCACTTGGAGAAAATAATACAGTTATTACAGTTTGACATAAATTACATGTAAATTGTACACACAGATGCCAACCATTTTATTTCTCTAAGCATTTGAGCAAGAGCAAACAAGAGTAACACAAAACAGCAGTCCCCAACCCAGTTAATAATACTGGTGGAGTAAAAACAAGATCTCGTAAGTTTCATAAACCTAGCTTTTCAATACTGAAATAACATGGCACTCCATCCACATACAGAGTTTCATCAATCTTCCTTACATGTTACTATTGTTTTATCGTGAAAAGTTTTAGAATAAGCATTTCATATACATTTCGGTAAGTTTTAATAATTGTTAAGTGAATATATCATTGTTATACCATTAAATACAAATAAAAATACACAAAACATACATGACAGTTTAAGATTTAAAAGCAGATAAAAGGTATTTAGAATCAAAAATATAAAGGGGAACAATATTTACTTATGAACCTCACTAAAATATCGATCACTGCTGAAAAGATGTACAGAACCAATTACCCCTGGAGAGTTGAGAAGGGTAAAATACTCCAGTGACATCAGCAGTGGGAGCACAAGCAGAGTTGTTTCCCCCACACACCGCACAATCATCAAGCTTCTTATAAGATCCGATCTTGTTGTCACAGCCAACATTCTGCAGTTAGAGGCATACATAGGTGTAAGTATAAGACACATTGGTTTTTAAGCATTGCAATCTAATGTTGAGATTGGAGTGACTTTCATATTAACAAACCTTTTTGCAAATATCCTTTGTGATCTTGGGCAGTCTTCTTGACAAACCTTGTTAAAGGTCATTTCATACAAAGAACATTTCTGTCAAACATATCTTATAATACTTAATGAATTCACACCTTAATGAGTTTGATATCATTTCTATTCTGAATTGAATTCCGTTTTATAATTTATATCATGAAGACTGGTATTGTAGAGTTAAGCATCTAATGTACTTTCTAATAAGATATACTTTATTTATATAAATGTTTAAGATCATTACACTTCGTTGTCATGAAAACTTTTATTTTTTCATTTTTTAGTAACATTGACTTTGACGCCTCTACTACCACGTATGCAAACCCATGAAAACTCTTACTATAGCTGAGGCTTTATCATTATACTCGACTTAATATGTAAGCAGAAACAACATGTAAATTGATATAATTTTAGTAAAAGTAACCTTGATCTTAATCCCATCCATTTAATATGAAATTAAAGGCCATGAATTGGTCTACATAACATAGCTGTAATGCAATAGAGAACACATATTTCCACTTTTAACACATGACAATAGCTTATTACAAACAAGGTCAGATATACAGTCTGAAAATACATATTTCTGAGTAGTCTGCCTTGTTGTAATGGATTATCCTAAGATAGTGAACATGTATTCAACAATTTAAATGGATGCCTTTGATTCTTATTGAAAACTGTATTCCCATAAAGTTACTTGAACACAAACTCTGACTACAGAGTGACAATAACTTGCTTATTGACAATTCAAGATTCTATATTCAATGAAATTTTTTCTTCATTGGCGTAAGATGAACACACAACATTGGTAAAAACAACAAGAGCACCGCATAGGGGGTGCCAACACTCCGCTGCGGGTTACAGTTTTGAGTAAATGAAAGCTTGTCAGATTATTTTTTTTATAGAGGTCACAGTGACCTTGACCTTTGATCTAGTGACCCAAAAATGGGTATGGCGTGTAGAACTCATCAAGGTGCAGCTACATATAAAGTCCAAAGGTGTACGTGGAAGCACTTTGATTTTAGAGCTAATGTTAAGGTTTTAGCACGACAAGGACGGCGGACGAGCTGGCTATGACAATACATCGGATTTTCTCCGAAAACAGCCAAACTATAATCGCAAACCTACAAATGCTACACAGATTGCTTTGAACTGGATAAGGGAAAGGTCTTATTATCAATACCTAAGTATTACATGCAAGAGCCAATCTGATCCGTTAACACATATTATATTGCCCTTTGTAATTTTAAGGAGGTGATATGCAGAAGAGCTATGTCATTAATTTGGTTAATTTTTTAGGGGCACAACAACCTGCCAAACCAGTTTATCAGACTGATATGCCAGCCCTTGCAGCACACTGTTTCGTACCTTGCACCTGCCCTGGACACAGATACGCGTGGTCTCCTCCCCACACATAGTCCCATCAACCACCTGCTCGGCAAGCTTGTGGTAGAACGAGAACCCGTCTGCCTGGCACAGGAGCTTGCAGGTCTCCCCATCTGACGATGAAACGTTAATACATTTAGAGCTAAAGTCTTATGTTATCCTCAAGCAAATGCAAAAAGATAAGTTTGTTCTGTTCTTATTTTTCTAATATATTTTCCAGCGCTTTGTATTATCTCATTAACATAGCTTGGTTTTGTCAGCTATTCAGCTAATTTGAATGATTTAAAGTCCTGCTTCAGTCAAATTCAAAGGACTTTGGTACATTTGGCGCATCGGGAAAGAATTTAAGCAACAACTGAGTAAACATCAAAGGTAATAGCCAGCGGCGTTGCTTCTATACAATCGTCATAAACAACAACTGTCAAAGACATGTAAGATGTGTTGTTGCAAGACTAAATGGTAACATCCAATAAAGCAAGAAAAGGCCCAATAAAAAAATTAAGTTGAACATATATTACCACAGGAATATTTAGCATATTTGTAAAAGAGTGTATGTCAACCATTCTAAGATTCTTACGTCCATAGTATGGTGTCCACTTGTACAGTTTGCCTTCAAGTGGCTGAAAGTTGTACTCATCGCATTGAGAGGCTCTAAAATCTTGGGCATATTCCCCGCAGCTCTGGAACAAGCATACTTGTAATAAGCAAAAGACCTCACTAAAAATAGAAAAGTTGAAATGGTTTTATTTACATGTATTACATGTTTGCTTACATCTGCGATTTTGTTTCCTACCCTATTCAAAAGAAGTGTCTTTCTGAGTACATGTATTTACATACAAAAATATCATAATCTTATATCATAATAATTTTGTAATGAAATTGTTAGTGTTGACCTAGAAAGGTGTGAATTTGTGTTAAAAACAGCCTATTGTTAATGCCTCATACTGTTTTTTCACACTTCGCAGAAGCATAAACAATTGCAAACATTTACAATCCTAGATTTAGTCATAAAATAAAACACTAAAATGCAAGTGCTTACAATGATAAAAGCTATTGAATAATAAATTATAATATACTTTTCTCAGTTGTATTGCTTTATTCAACCACTTTTAAAATTATTATTTAAAATTCAAAATCGGAAACAAATTAAACAAGTCTAAACCTGTGTATTGCATATCTCGAAATGTTTGTTTCTTCCCTCACAGGCATCTCTGAAAATGAACATCAAACTTCCTATAATAAGACTTTAATACTATATAGTATATGAAGGACGATTTAACTTAAACTTTTATTATCTTTTATAACATCTTGTTCTTCAATATAATGGTGTTACTTACTTTATAATACATTGATTACATAATGGTAGAAATTTGACACAATGAATGGAAATGCAGAGATTTGACAAAAGGAATGGAAACTTGATCCTGTAAGAATAAACTCATTTAAATTAAACTAGAAATGGCGCGGCAGAGGCCGCCGCGTATCCCCACGCCGCATTTTTGACCCAGGGGCGCCCCAAGGTTGGTAATGGGGCCATGCATAGTTGAGATTAACCGTATTGTCATAAGAGGGGTTCAGTATCAATTTGAAGTGAATCAGTGTAGAAATGAAGAAATTATAGTAAAAGGCAATTTTAGGTGTGTGTGGCCTATGTGGGTGGGGCGCCCCAGGGTTGGTAATGGGGCCATGCATAGCTGAGATTGACCATATTGTCATAAGAGAAGTTAAGTATCAATTTGAAGTGAATTGGTGTAGAAATGAAGAAATTATAGTAAAATGCAATTTTGGGTGGGCGTGGCCTATGTGGGCAGGGCGCCCCAGGGTTGGTAATGGGGCCATGCATAGTTGAGATTGACCGTATTGTCATAAGAGAGGTTCAGTATATATTTGAAGACAATCGGTGTAAAAAAATGAAGAAATTATAGTAAAATAACCTAAGACAAGGGACAAAATTGTCACAAAACCAGGTTTTCATTGTGAAAAAAAAATCTGATAAAGGGAGAAAACTCAAACTGAACTTTTGAAATGAACAAACAAAATTAACTCCCTTTGTAAGTTTGTTTTTAAAAAAAATCTATTTTTAGTCGTGGCGACCTTGACATTGGAGATATTGACGTGATTCTTTCGTGCGACACACCGTCCCATGATGGTGAACAAATGTGCCAAATGATTTTAAAATCTCACAATGAATGACATAGTTATGGCCAGGAAAAGCTCATTTATGGCCATTTTTGACCTTTGAACTCAAAGTGTGACCTTGACCTTGGAGATATTGACGTAATTATTTCGCGCGACACACCCTCCAATGATGGTGAACAAATGTGCCAAATGATTTTAAAATCTGACAATGAACGACATAGTTATGGCCCGGACAAGCTTGTTCCGCCCGCCTGCCAGCCAGCCCACCAGCCAGCCCGCCCGCATTCGCCAATCTAATAACCAGTTTTTTCCTTCGGAAAACCTGGTTAATTTTCCTTCGGAAAACCTGGTTAAAAATGAGTAAAAATCTCTGACCCAGCCCCACCCCAAACCCCATAACTTTTGACCCAGGGGTCAGATCAAAATTGCAAATAGTGCAGGGTCGCTCATATGCTCATAGCTACCATGTGTGTAAGTTTCAAGGTTCTAGTGCTAATAGTGTAGGAGGAGATAGTGGCCAGGACGGACGGACAGGCATACGGCGGAGATAACCACAATATCCCCACATTATTCAAAAAGCCTGGGGTTAAAGAGTAAATCAACATGTAAGTGTTTATTTCTACATAAATATAATATCTGGCATTTAAAGTCAATCACTTTGAATACAAAAGGTTTGATAACAGGAATAGGGACCAACTCTCTGATTATATGAATATGTGAATTTAACCTTCACTGTAACCCAGCTTCCATAACTTTAGCAGCTACAATTTACCTTTGCAATCTATGACTCTCACAATGTCTCTACCTGAATCTGACTCTAACTCCTTACCTACAGGAACAATATTTTACCTTTGCAATCCATGACCCTCACAATGTCTCTACCCGAATCTGACACCAACTCCTTACCTACAGAAACAATACCTGTGAAATCCATGACCTTCACAATGTCTCTACCTGAATCTGACACCAACTCCTTACCTACAGAAACAATACCTGTGAAATCCATGACCTTCACAATGTCTCTCCTTGAATCTTACTCCATCTTTATACCTTCAGGAGCAACACATTACCTGTGCAATCCATGACCCTTACAGTGTCTCGACCTGAATCTGACTCCACCTCCATACCTACAGGAGCAATACATTACCTGAGCAATCCATGACCCTCACAATGTCTCTACCTCAATCTGACTCCACCTCCATACCTATAGGAACAATACATTACCTGAGCAATCCATGACCCTCACAATGTCTCGTCTTGAATTTGACTCCACCCCCGCATGTTCGAGAGCAGCCTGAATATTCACCCCATTCACTCCATCTTCCAAATACACCAATCGAGTACTAAAAGAACAAACATATAATGGTTTCCTTCCTTTACTAAATAGTGTATCAATTTTAAACATATTTCTGCATTGCACCGTTCTCCATACAAAATTTAGTAGACAGTTATATTTTCAACGTAGCCAGCAACTAAGAACTAAATCGTGAGTTTTTTGCGCTGTTTTGAATTGATATTTTGGGAAAAGTAGCTGGCGCTAGATTGTTAGTAACAGCTGAAATCGCCAGCTGCCGGTGCTTCCAGAGAACATTGCATTGGATAAGCAATGTGGTTATATATATATACACCGTATAAAGTTTATCAACCAGTTTCAGATAATCAGCAGTTCCGATTAATTTCCATTAAATTTTTATCCCCACGCTTTTCAAAAATTGTGTCCCTTCAGAAATATCTGGACAAGACCTTTCCGTGCGGATAAATTATTTTACCCCTGTGACCTTGACCTTGGGCCAGTTTTCAGGTTTTGAAATCTGCGACCGCGATTCGAAAAGGCTCATATCTATTGTGTCCCTTCAGATATTGCTTTCATATTGGAATGCATGTGTATCTGGACAACACCTTTCCATGGGCATAAAAAATGTACTTCTGTGACCTTGGCCTTGAACTTGGGGCCAGTTTTCAGGTTTTGAAATAAATAAATTAAAATATATAAGAAAGATGTATTATAGTAACCTATGGAAAAATCAATACTGGTATGAATGATAAATTGACCCAGGGGCGCCCCAGGGTTGGTCATGGGGCCATGCATAGTTGAGATTGACCGTATTGACATAAGAGAGGTTCAGTATCAATTTGAAGTAAATCGGTGTAGAAATGAAGAAATTATAGTAAAAGCCAATTTTGGGTGGGTGTGGCCTATGTGGGTGGGGCGCCCAGGGTTGGAAATGGGGCCATGCATAGTTGAGATTGACTGTATTGTCATAAAAGAAGTTCAGTATCAATTTGAAGTGAAGTGAATCCGGCATGACCCATATTTGAACTTAACCTACATATCATCTGGACACAACTTCTGACCGAATTAGGTGAAGATCGGATGAAAACTACTTCAATTAGAGAGCGGACACCATGCTAAATGCTTGAATGCACTAAGTAACCTCATGACCTCGTTTTTGACCCAGCATGACCCATATTCGAACTTGACCTACATATCATCTAGACTCAACTTCTGACCAAATTAGGTGAAGATCGGAGGAAAACTACTTCAATTAGAGAGCAGACACCATGCTAAATGCTTGAAATGCACTAAGTGACCTTGTGACCTCGTTTTTGACCTGGCATGACCCATATTTGAACTTGACCCACATTTCATCTAGACACAAATTCTGACCAAATTAGGTGAAGATCGGATGAAAACTACATCAATTAGAGAGCGGAAACCATGCTAAATGCTTGAAATGCACTAAGTAACCTCATGACCTCGTTTTTGACCCGGCATGAGCCATATTCGAACTTGACCTACATATCATCTAGACTCAACTTCCGACCAATTAGGTGAAGATCGGATGAAAACTACTTCAATAAGAGAGCGGACACCATGGTAAATGCTTGAAATGCACTAAGTGACCTTGTGACCTCGTTTTTATCCCTGCATGACCCATATTTAAACTTGACCTACATATCATCTAGACACAACTTCTGACCAAATTAGGTGAAGATCGGATGAAAACTACTTCAATTAGAGAGCGTACACCATGCTAAATGCTTGAAATGCACTAAGTAACCTCGTGACCTCGTTTTTGACACGGCATGACCCATATTCGAACTTGACCTTCATTATATCTAGACACAACTTCTGACCAAATTTGGTGAAGATCGGATGAAAACTACTTCAATTAGAGAGCAGACACCATGGTAAATGCTTGAAATGCACTAAGTGACCTCGTGACCTCGTTTTGAACCCTGCATGACCAATATTTGAACCTGACCTACATATCATCTAGACACAACTTCTGACCACATTAGGTGAAGATCGGATGAAATCAACTTCAATTAGAGAGCAGACCATGCTAAATGCTTGAAATGCACCAAGTAACCTCGTGACCTGGTTTTTGACACGGCATGACCCATATTCAAACTTGACCTACATATCATCTAGACAACATCTTCTGACAAAATTTGGTAAAGATCGGATGAAAACTACTTCAATTAGAGAGCGGACACCATGCTAAATGCTTGAAATGCACTAAGTGACCTCGTGACCTAGTTTTTGACCCAGCATTACCCATATTTGAACTTGACCTACATATCATCTAGACACAACTTCTGACCAAATTTGCTGAAGGTCGGGTGAAAACTACTTCAATAAGAGAGCAGACACCTTGCTTAATCCTTAAAATGCACTTAGTGACCCCGTGACCTAGTTTCTGACCCAGCATGACCCATATTCGAAGTTGACCTAGATATCATCTAGACACAACTTCTGACCAAATTAGGTGAAGATCGGATGAAAACTACTTCAATTAGAGAGCAGACACCATGCTAAATGCTTGAAATGCACAAAGTGACATCGTGACCTCGTTTTTGATCCTGCATGACCCATATTCGAAATTAATCTACATATCATCTGGACACAACTTCTGACCGAATTAGGTGAAGATCGGATGAAAACTACTTCAATTAGAGAGTGCACACCATGCTAAATGCTTGAATGCACTAAGTAACCTCATGACCTCGTTTTTGACTCAGCATGACCCATATTCGAACTTGACCTACATATCATCTAGAGTCAACTTCTGACCAAATTAGGTGAAGATCGGATGAAAACTACTTCAATTAGAGAGCGGACACCATGCTAAATGCTTGAAATGCACTAAGTGACCTTGTGACCTCGTTTTTGACCTGGCATGACCCATATTTGAACTTGACCCACATATCATCTAGACACAACTTCTGACCAAATTAGGTGAAGATCGGATGAAAACTACATCAATTAGAGAGCGGACACCATGCTAAATGCTTGAAATGCACTAGGTAACCTCATGACCTCGTTTTTGACCCGGCATGAGCCATATTCGAACTTGACCTACTTATCATCTAGAAACAACTTCCGACCAAATTAGGTGAAGATTGGATGAAAACTACTTCAATAAGAGAGCGGACACCATGGTAAATGCTTGAAATGCACTAAGTGACCTTGTGACCTCGTTTTTATCCCTGCATGACCCATATTTAAACTTGACCTACATATCATCTAGACACAACTTCTGACCAAATTAGGTGAAGATCAGATGAAAACTACTTCAATTAGAGAGCAGACACCATGCTAAATGCTTGAAATGCACTAAGTAACCTCGTGACCTAGTTTTTGACTTGGCATGACCCATATTCGAACTTGACCTTCATTATATCTAGACACAACTTCTGACCAAATTTGGTGAAGATCGGATGAAAACTACTTCAATTAGAGACCGGACACCATGGTAAATGCTTGAAATGCACTAAGTGACCTCGTGACCTCGTTTTGAACCCTGCATGACCCATATTTGAACTTGACCTACATATCATCTAGACACTGACCAAATTAGGTGAAGATCGGATGAAAACAACTTCAATTAGAGAGCAGACTATGCTAAATGCTTAAAATGTACCAAGTAACCTCGTGACCTGGTTTTTGACACGGCATGACCCATATTCAAACTTGACCTACATATCATCTAGACAACATCTTCTGACAAAATTTGGTAAAGATCGGATGAAAACTACTTCAATTAGAGAGCGGACACCATGCTAAATGCTTGAAATGCACTAAGTGACCTCGTGACCTAGTTTTTGACCCAGCATTACCCATATTTGAACTTGACCTACATATCATCTAGACACAACTTTTGACCCAATTTGCTGAAGGTCGGGAGAAAACTACTTCAATTAGAGAGCGGACACCTTGCTTAATACTTAAAATGCACTAAGTGACCCTGTGACCTAATTTCTGACCCAGCATGACCCATATTCGAAGTTGACCTAGATATTGTCTAGACACAACTTCTGACCAAGTTTGGTGAAGATCGGATTAAAACTATTTGAATTAGAGAGCGGACACTGCTGCGGACGCCGCCCGCCCGCCGCCAATGGTGAAAATATAATACGTCGGGCGTATAAAAATGAGTAAAAATGTCTGACCCGGCCCCAACCCAACCCCCATCACTTTTGACCCAGGGGTCAGATCAAAATAGTTCAGGGTCGCATATATGCTCATTGCTACCATGTGTGCAAGTTTCAAGGTTCTAGTGCTTATAGTGTAAGAGGAGATAGTGGCCAGGACGGACGGAAGACGGAGATAACCACAATATCCCCACTTTTTCTCCGAAAAGCGTGGGGATAAAAATTGAATGCCTTCTGTCAGTCACTTACTCCTATCCCTTTGGATTAAAAAAAAATCACTGTAGAAAATTATTCTTTTGTGAAGTTCGTTTCTGAGGTTAACAATAACTAATAATGTATGCTTTTTTTTGCTATTTGTGGTCAATAATCGTGTAGCGTTTAAAATTATTTAGGTTTAACTTATGGCCATAAACGTTAACAAAATAACGCGATTGACAATTGAGAGAGAGAAAGAGACTATCTTTATGGCGAAATGTGAGGTGGTGAGGTTCGTTTAAAGCCTTCAAATATGGAAATTTCGAAATCATTAAAGTTAGCATACTTATATTGAAAAACAATTTTAAATTTATGCATTTTTGAATACTTCTCTCACATTTTAGGTACGCTTATGAAATTGAATAACTACATGTAAATGCACATTAATTACATAAAGCACCAACAATGTGACTTATCTGCAACACGACGTGTAAACCATATTAAAGAAAGAACCCTTTGAAAAGTCCGCACATAGAGCTCGGTACAGGGAATAAGTCAAAAGTAGGACCCAAAAGGTTAACGTAAACGTCAAGTAATTTCTCTGAGTTTCTCAACAATTCAATTATTTTCAGCCGTATCAAAAAGGACAATGAAGCCAATGAAATCATATTTCTACACACATTGTATAAATAGGATCTAACTAGACTACTGTAATTTTCTCCAAATAAAAAATTTCGCATTGACTAGTTTCCTTTCCAGAGCTTTTCATCCCCGGATGCTACATTGGCTCAATTTGTGTACACCTCTAAAACAGGTGGAACAGTGTTTAAAGACGGTGCGGGAATCAATATTCAGTTATGCACCACCACTATTCAAGCATTTTCATAATAAACGACAACAAAATGATCTTACCGAAAGCAATAGACAGACAGCTGACAGCGACACGCGATCTCGTGACGTCATGTCTCGGCGTCATAAAGCTGAGCTGAAATGCAAAGTTGCTTGCTAAATTGCATAATAGCCTATGTACAATGAAGCACACGTTAGATTTTGATTTAAAAGATTGGCCTGGTAAATTAGACGAGTTATACAGTGTGTATATATTGGTTTTCTAAACTCCTTAACAAGTTGTTGTTACTGTCTACGACCGTATTAGTGCAATATCTCTCGCTACAAGCATTATGGTATTCTTTATTGGCAAGCGCATTGTGTATTTTACAATTATTGTTAAAATGGTTATACTATCTAATGCATCTTTGTTAAAGTCCTTTTTCTGAATTTATGTTAAAGAGTCATCAAATGCAAATTGAAAACGTTCCTACAACATTCTAAAACACAGAGAATTTGCTGTACCGGGGGTAAGTGCCGACTGCTTAATTTGTCCACTTATAAACGGACAAAACACGTTATGTTCACAGCACGCGTTCTTCGCAAATCACGTGCGTAGTTAGCACACTTACTTATCAATCACGTTGACCTTACAATAACCACATGTCAAATTGAATAACAACGTATTAACTCATGTCTATTAGCTAAATGTTCCCTTAAAATGTAACTTCGGAATAAAAACATTAACGAATAGATTATGTCATTTAACAAAATTAAGACCGGCTATAAAGGCTCTGTCTGCCTGTGGTATTTGAGCTTTTTGAACCATTTCGGGAGTTTTTTAACAATAAAGAAGACGAGTCGGTCTCGGAATTTTTACCAAACGACATTTGTTTGAGTTATCATTGACACGACATAAACACGACACGTGTCACATTTATCACTAGTACAGCCGAAATATAAAACTATTATATGAGCACGAAATCTTTTCACTAAACGAAGACTTGTTGAGAAAGTACGAATGGGGACGAGTCTGTGCGACATGTGAAGACATGTGGACGAGTGTGCGTCCGAGGCAAGTCCTCAAAAAAGCACCAAACACTTGTTACGTCGCTGAACGATGTTACGCAGCAACACGCTATGATATTTGAAGACTTGTCCATGGAGAGGGAGCGAGATAACTTTGACATGGAGAGTGAGCGAGATAACTTTGACATGGAGAGTGAGCGAGATAACTTTGACGTGTTGTCCATGGAGAGGGAGCGAGATAACTTTGACGTGTTGTCCATGGAGAGTGAGCGAGATAACTTTGACGTGTTGTCCATGGAGAGGGAGCGAGATAACTTTGACGTGTTGTCCATGGAGAGTGAGCGAGATAACTTTGACGTGTTGTCCATGGAGAGGGAGCGAGATAACTTTGACGTGTTGTCCATGGAGAGGGAGCGAGATAACTTTGACGTGTTGTCCATTGAGAGTGAGCGAGATAACTTTGACGTGTTGTCCATGGAGAGGGAGCGAGATAACTTTGACGTGTTGCCCATGGAGAGGGAGCGAGATAACTTTGACGTGTTGTCCATGGAGAGGTAGCGAGATAACTTTGACGTGTGTACGAGATGAAAAAGTCGCCAAGAAGCGGCGAGATTTTTAAACATATTAAAATTCTCGCCGATTCAAACAGAGTTCTGGCGGCATAATATGACATCACTGCAAAATAGAAAGCTATGCGCAGAAGATCTACACATTAAATGATGAGGTCTGGACAGGCACAGCTCATCAGAGCTCCAGCATCAAATTCGCTACAGAGTGACAGGGTCGTACGTTCCTTGGATGGAAACCATTTAAAACGATGTGATTAACGAGCACATCAGAAAATGCAGACAGAATGCATTAATGGTTGAGTCAGGACATGAACCTCTCACACTATGTTGAATAACATAAAAACAACACAGCTATTATCCAAGCAAATTATCACATGTTTATATTAAGCCTATTTGAAATGCATTATATAACTAATTATTGACAAACAAAGGTGCATATTTGAGGTATAACAATAGCCTTGGCTTATTTATAAATAAATAAGTAAATGAATAAATAAATAAATAAATTCAAAAATTAATAAATTAATTAATAAATTAATAAATAAATTAATTAATAAATACATATATACATGTATACATGAATACGTGCATTCATTTATCATTTATTATTATAAAATAAATCATTAATAGATATATCGTTGATATTATGTTTTCGAGTAATTGGTATAATAATAGATACCGTTTCGATATATCCAATTCTTTAAAAATATTTAAAATAGTTGACACATTCACAATTCCGTTTGCACTTCCTTCCAAAATAACATGGGATATATTGCAACATGAAAAAGAAGCTTCATTAAAGCACTTTTCCAAAGTGTCAAACGAATTTATATCCGTCCATGCGAAACAAAAAGGTTGTTCAGGTGCGGAGAACAACGACGCCGTTTCTTGTTGGAATAAAAGGGCCAGATGTGGGTAACACGGGTTCCATGAATGAACCCTACCTAAGGACAAGCTTTTTTTGTTTCAAGAGGCACTGCAATTAGACATGTGACATGTGGCTACATGGGGAGATTTCTAAATATGATTGGCATTGCGAAGGCCTGGAGTGCTTATTCGGCGGATCAAGATATTTTGTCTTGAAAAAGCTAATTTTAAGAGCCATTTCACGTCTTTGATCACGTGTGCGTATTGTTACTTTTGGCAACATCTCTCCACTTTTCGCCACAACGGCGTGCTCCTCAGCGTTTCATAAACATTTTACCAAACTGACATCTTAATCGTCAATTAATTTAATCACTGAAAGACTCGTTCATACATATCATCCATTTGATTAAAAAATAAAATAACAAGAAACACTAGAACAGTATTTTCTTATTTAGTCAACACACGCAAGAGATTATGACATTAAGAATATTCGACATCGCAATGAATTTGCAATTTCCATGTTGCTTCCTCAATCTAGGTGGCAATTTTATCATACACTGTGAGTTTTTGAAAGAATGAATTATGGATGCTGCTTATTTCAGAGTAGAACGATTTGCCACGGTTTACCGCTTCAGATGATTAAGGACTACATTGACTTATACTAATTGATCATTACCGCCGCCGTGGCTGATGTTATAATTACGGGCAATTTAAATGACATTTAAGTACAATTTGGATTTGGAACGCAGCAATATATCAGCAAGTAAACCGAGTCAAGAAAATCATACGATTTATGAATACGGGACTTCTAGTGTTTTCATTACACAACCAAGTATAGGCTCAGATTAAGAATGTATGCATGTCAGCTGGACAAAGTAATAATATGCGACAGATGAACACACTAGTCAGTCGCCTGTGATTAATGACACCCAGAAACCCTAAACGCCTTTAACCAGGTTATCAATGAGACCCAGTACCGACAAAATCAAAGTTGTACCGAAGAACGTCTTTTCTTGGATGTAATTTGGTTGTTACATCAGCTTGAAAAGTTAACTCACAATGCCAATCAAATGGAAGTTTAATATTAATCATTTGAAAATATGGGATATCATTTTAAATGAATGTTTATATAAGACGTATAAAGTTCTTGATTAATGCGACTTCTTATTTTCAAAGGCATGGAGTGTAAGCAATACGAATGACATGTCTGCAGCAGGTTTTGAGACCCCAGTCATTTCGACGAGTATGGGAATAAAGGTATTAAATGTAGACGAAGAACCAGGCTGAACTCAATAACTCACGAACATAGCATAGTGTCGCCAAAAGGTAGCTCAGCGCCTTTAGGAATGGTGATAGAAGTATTGCTGATACTAAAACATTTTCACTTTTCGTGCATGGGTTATTTGCTTTTGTTTCTACTATTTTTCTAATTTTATAATAACCCGATAGAAATTAAGATATTAAAGTCGATTTCGCGTTAAAATGATTGTAAAGAACACGTGTGATTGACGCTCCGTTTATTTTTTTGTCCAGGTATTATAGTGTGATACAAAAACACAAGGTCATTAACCCGCGTAAAGATTCATATTCATAAATAGATATTCTTCCTAAGCTTTCAAAGGAATGGAGTTTGGAAATAACTTTCGCAAACATCACAGCATTATCTGTATTAACAATTCTTTTTTCAGACTTCATTAATGGAATTGTCGTTGACGTCCTTATATTAATATACTAAAGGTCTCTGTTGCGCCATAAATTGCTTTATTTAACTTTATGCTGTTAAGAATATAATTATACTTAAATAATTGGAATATGATGAACATAAACATTATAACAATGAAAACTCATATATACACCACCCGAATTTAGTACATTCCGATAAGATGCATAATCATAATATCTAAAATTCAACGCGTCTATGCAAAACAAATTCGGGATTAAACCCTTGCATGGTTTAATGCGATTGGTGGGCGAATACTTCACAGCTTCTTCATATAACAAGTTTTAATTTTACAAGCGTTTCATTTATTCTTATCTGAATGTATGCCCACTAATATGTGCATATTTGAAATCTATTTAGTACACATATGTAGTACATTTTACCTGTATTTAGTTGTGTTTTTTTGTTTTAAGCGATGAACAGCCTCGACACTTTATAACATACTATTTTGGTTTAAATCATCGAATATCTCGTGACTGTCGAAACGTTCAGATTATAAATATGTCTTCAACATTCATGGTCCTTAAATTTCAAGTTGAAAACACTTCAAATAGTTAAAACTCGCATCATCGAGTATGATACCGATCGATACTGCTTTTATCTTCTCGGCAAGATACATCTTAAGATGGAGGACCTCCACATTCATAACTTCTCACAAGATCATTGAAGAATGGTGTCAATGTCCTCATCACTAAAGCTATTGTGGAACTGATAATGGACAAAGCTATCAAATGATGGAGTTAACAGATCAGGATTGTCGGCGGTCCCGATCAGTGTGGCCAGGTTATTATTGCGCTGACAGATCGTGTTAGTGAAGCCCCTGCTTAACAAATTATACAGGACGAAACGGCGAGATTAAAAGATTTATGGGCGTCATTACAGTGGCATATGCTGATTTGAATAATATGGTGAAACGTGTTTAACTATAAAAACTACATTGTAAAATGTCCATTCAACATTCAACAATACAAGGGATGTCGTCAGACTACTTGACACCTTAGCTATTATTTTCATTACTCCGGCTCGAAGAGATGTTTAGAAACCAACGGCCGACCTTACATAAACGACGACATGTTTAAAAGTTTTTCATTATGTCAACAAATCGTGCAAATCTTGCACATCTTCCACTCGCCATTTCATCTGAATATACATCTGCTTGAAAAAGCCCTAAGTTACTCGACATAATATGAAGTGCATATTTAGTTTGCTATTTTTTCACCGAAACAGTTTTATGAACCAGATTATGAATAAAAAAATCAAATTGAATATATATCGTCAAAAGTAATAATTTAATAATATAGTTAGAGCATTTTCAGACCGAATACATTTTAAGAGCTAATACTTGAACAAGCTCATACAGTGAAAACAGTTTAAAACTCAGTTTTGAACAATCTGATCATATACAATTATTGCTTTATTATTTACAGCCCTTGACAAATCTTTTAATTCCGTTGCTAGTACATGTTTTATGATTAATATACAAGACAGGCTGGGGAAATATAAATAAGGAGTTTTATTTAATATGGTCAAAATACAGGATATAGATTTTCGAAAACAATATTTGTCTTACGCCTGTTTATCGATGTTTTAAATTATTAACTACGTATAACAAAATCATCAACTTAAAAGCAATAATCAACTGTATCAAATCGCTGGGTTATAATAGCATATATAGGCATACAGGCATTTCCCCAGGCGGTTTTAGAACAGCGGGTGCGCGGTGCTTGGAGTTCAAAAGCAATCTCCCCGCGGCGCTTGTTTTCCCGATCATGTCGCCGCGACGCTTGAAAATTTCACAAGCGCTCGCAAGCTCTGATCCGAATGTTGTCTGCATTCGGCCGACGACCAGATAAAACGCGCACGCGCTAATCAGCGGTGTGTGCATAATGGGCTTTGATAAGATGTGCGAACGATTTACGGGTCGTTTATGGGGGTCAATTATGGTGTTTGTCCCCTAATTATGGGCGATAATGATCGATTACTACCGGTACTAGTGGCGTAACAGCAGTTAAAGTTATGCTCAATTGGTTTGTTTGTTTTATTTTAATTGTTAACGACGATTTTAGAGGTACTTCAAAAATAAACAGTTACTTTTGTTTGTTGCGGTTGTGGGTAATTTAAGTTATAATTACAATTAACTGGAATTAGAAGTCTCATTTGATTGCTCCCGCCCACTACAAATGTTTTCACACTATTTTTTTCATCGGCGACTATAACTTTACAGTACTGACACTTAATTTATTCAGATCATATAGTTTCTTTCGTATTTACGGAATACGCTAATAACAGCTAAATACCTGCAACACATTTTTCTTTAGTTTTTGTGCATGACAGAATGATTAGGTCTAAGAAACGACCAGTCCCTGTCTCTGGCAAATCTGTGATAACTAATTTCTAGGTCAGGATTAATAATGAACCGTCGCTGTCAGAGAGTTCAATAAGTGAACGTGAAAGTGTCCAGGACGTAGCAAGTGATCATGAGACTTCCCAACCACCAACAAAGCGGTCCAAGCAGCGTGCCAGTGGGTTCGATAGTAGTTGGAAGCAAGATTTTCCATGGGTCACAGAAGTTGAAGGAGGTAAGAGTGTTGAGTTCTTTACCGCACTTGGGTTATATAACAAGCATTTAACTTTTCACAAATGAGTCGCGCTCTGAGAAAAGGGGGTTTAATGCATGTGCGTAAAGTGACGTCACAGATTAGCCTGTGCAGTTCGCAAATGAGTAGCGCTCTGAGAAAAGGGGGTTTAATGCATGTGCGTAAAGTGACGTCACAGATTAGCCTGTTCAGTTCGCAAATGAGTAGCGCTCTGAGAAAAGGGGGTTTAATGCATGTGCGTAAAGTGACGTCCATGATTAGCCTGTTCATTTCAGATAATTACATTTTAATATGAACGCATAAATAAATGTAACTTTTCAAACATGCAATGGAATATTTAATACAACAGTTGTTTGAAAATTAAAATATTTTGTAGGTATGATGTGCTCTTTGTGCATTCGTCACATGTGCAGACCTGCGCGTTCAGCAATCGGTAGTGCCCCGTGGGTAGATGTGCCTTGCACTTGGATAGCAAGGGACTCACTTAATCGCCATCAGAGGACAGAGACCCACTCCCAGGCCAAACTTCTGGAGGCAAACCGCCTGGCTCCAAGAAATCTGGTGGGGCAGCTTGAAGAGATGGGCTCTCTACAGAAAAGTGCTAGGATCGCAGCATTCAAGAATTTGTACTGGTTGATGAAGCAGGAAGTTCCTCACACAACAAACTACCTCCCTCTTAATGATCTTGGTAAGTAACTGCGCATTATGATATTCGGACATTGCTTATTTTAATATTTTCTATATCAATAAAGAGCATTTCATAAAGTTGCTTGCTACAATCTTAATGTATTAGTAAATAAATACAAAGACAAGCTAACACTTGGAATATCAATAATTAATCTGTTTCCAACTCATTTCCAGTTGTACCGGCCTTTTGTGCAGCAGCTGATGTCCAACATAGAAGAGCGATTTCCAGACTTGCCATTGCTGGCTTTCAACACCACCAAGTTCCCCACTGGAGATATGGGCAACCATGGCGAACAGGACATCAAGGTAATGTACTAAACTAGAACATGATATTTACAGTCAACCAATATAATTTCAAAGATGTACTCCATTATAATTTATTGTTAATTATCAGATTGTGTGACAATATTTATAAAATCAATCAGTGTAACTTTTTTATTGTTTAGAAACTGGCTGACCACTTCAACCTTCCCGTTGACGCAACACTGCACAACTGGAGGCAGGTTCGAGGCAGCCTACAGGGCACATAGAAGAAGGCTGAAGAGGCAATGGAGTGGGTGACCATCCATTTGCGTAATAGCCACGACCAGCTCTACAAGCTGGCACCCGTTGGCTTGCTCCTCCCTACATCTACAGCTGGTAGGTACTTGACTAGGCTATCAAGAGCACAATAACAAACGAATGATGTTTTTGTTTTGCTTAAATATCTCTTTGTTCTTAAATCAAAGCGATTCATTAGATATTATTTCAGAGTAGTTTACAATATTGTGTGTATTTCAGACTGCGAGAGGGGATTCAGCACGATGAAAAGGATAAAGACGGAGAATCGTGCTCGCATGAAGTCTGCTGTCCTCAATGCACTGATGACGGTCAGCATTGAAGGGCCAGACATTGAGGCAGTAGACTTCGGGAAAATGGTGGATGCCTGGCACAAGGAGAAGCCTCGCAGAACAGTGTTTTGAACATGTAATATGTGACTGTATTGTTGTTGTTTTTCAATCATGTTTTGCTTGCTAATGTCTACTGTTATTCTGCTTTTTATTTAATATTTAAATACATGACTTGAATGAAATAAATTGAGGACAAATAAATAAATAAAAAAAAGAGAAAATGTTGTGTTTTAGAAGCTCCAAGGTAGTGTAGATTTTGATTTAGAACAGTTAAAAACAATAAAAAAAATCGACACGCGGAATGGGACAAGCCCCCTTCCGCACCAACCCCCGTCCACGCTGTCTTTCCGCTGTGCCTGCCCAATTTCCTGGGGAAATGCCTGTATATATATATATATATATATATATATATATATATATATATATATATATATATATATATATATATATATATATATATATATATATTATAGTTGAAGGTCTGATCAAATATGTTTAAAATGTAGGAGCAGTTCTATTTCCAAAGACATTTAACTCAGTGGGTGCGAATTCGGTTTGTTCATATCTTTTCGGAAGTAATACAATCATACGTGATGCATGAGACAAATTTAAGTGTCCTCAAGTTATATTTGTTTAAGTTTTTTCGATACCGTTACTGGATTTCTTTATTCCAATAAGCATAATCCAAATATAAATCCAATGCTGCAATAAATTGAACACCCACGTAAAATATTAAGATTTAAACCTTTAAAAAAGTTATTTTCAGCATTAGCATTCACGAAACATGACTCGTACATTATATATACTGTCTACATTCTATTTTAGGCTCAGAACAAAATCATCCAAATAAATGTTTTAAGTTCACTTACTGTATTTGCTGCCGCTATCGAATTGAACAATGCGGTTATGTAATTTAAGAGGCGTATTCAGCGTTTATTCAAATTAAGCGACGAGACTAAGCACATTGAAAAATGGAAAAATAACGCACTTATTCGCAAGAGATAGACAAGATACTGTCTCGATACTTTATATAGCTTATCAAGCGCTTATTGCCAGGGACATCGGCCTTTATTCATATATACGGACATAAATTCGATTACATGAACATTTTTATATAATTGACCTTTCGACAACGAGAGTGAAGCCACGCCCCCCGATTTCAAGGGAGGTCACTCCGCCGAAGTCCGTCATAAAACTGGCTACGCGAATCGGTACGTTGGAAGATATTCACAAAGATTTCGGTCCAAATTACATGAAATGTTTCTATTGCTATCATGTTTTATTTAAAATGTGTTAAATGTAATGTATCAAATAGGTGTTTAGCTCCCCTCAAAGATATAGTACCAGAAAGGCCGTTTACCAAAAAGGCTTCCCAAAAAGTCCGCATCAGTGAACCAAAAACGCCTCATGGTATACCAGAAAGGCCATACAATATTTTTATTATCATTGAATAGTTATGCTGAATATAATTATCATATCTATGAAATAGTCATAACTTTTTTATAAGTCTACTTAAAAGTCGTTAATCTATAGTCAAAGTCGGCCAATTATCGCAAATTATCACATACAGTATGCATTGTCGTTTGTCACAATACTTTTCATTGAGTAATAGATGTTTCAGTTTTTTAATTAAAAGCCGTTAATTTTGCAACCGATGGCAATATTGCAAATGTGGCAAAGGTAAGTAAATTTATTATATAAGAAGACAAAGAACGTTATATTGAAATCCGATATAAAACATATCTATAATGCGTTTGGTCAAAATGACCCATGAGCATTGTTATAATCGTGTAACATAGTCAATGTCGTCAAAAAAGTAACATACACAATATATTATTAATTTCCTCTTAAACTATTTTTTGCAATGTTTAAAATATAAGAAGCTGAAAGAATTTTCATGTACAAAAAAAAACTCGCTAATCAGACTGGCTATCAAAGTGTCAAGGGTCATTCACAGTTTGCGGCATCTGTTTTGATAACGGATTAGTAGAAAGCCCACATATGGTGTAAAATGACATTTATTGGCAACTATTGATAATTACATGCGCATTTTAAAATAGTTTCTTAACTTTTAACGATATACAACTAGCTACATTAAATTCGGAAGATTTAAACCGAAAGAAATAAAAATGCTCTATTTTATGTGATATTATTAAAAATTATAACTGATTGTCTTTATTATTACGCATTTCATTAGCATTAATAATCTAGTTAGCAAAGTTTAGAATATTTTTTTATTAGCCGACTGCATTAGAATGTCAAATTTATTTAACGTTAGCCACCTTTGAAAATATGGTTTTAAATGTTCCTTTCTAATTTCTCTATATAGAGGAAAAACAAGTAAAAAGTGATACTCGTTTTCTATAGCGTGTCCGGTGCAAAACTTACATATTCTATTTTCGCGTAGTATCTTATTATGACGACCGTAAAACAAACGTCGAGGTGTTTTGCTTTCGGGCGATAGCTTAATATGTTGAGATTAAGCTGTTCGTTGAGACGACCACAAAGACGAATCCAACGTTTGCATTTTTTAAGATTAGTACCCGTTTAATTGAACGGAAAAAACGTAGTTCCATCTTTTAACCGTTCTGGATACATTGTGTCTGAATAACAAGTGCCATAACAGCACCTTTTAACCATTTTCTTTGTTTAAAACACAGCATTACGTATAAGCTTATGTGACGAACAACGGCGAGTTTGACGGACAAAATGGCGGATAGAAACGGGCCAAATCTATGCAGTAATCTGATTGGTTAATAAGCCTGTCAATCAATCGGCTGTCGAAAGGTCAATTACAAGGACATTGTGAAGAACCTAAATATTTTCTAAGATACATTTCATCAAAATTATTCAAACATTACTGGGCCATTTAAACGGATTTTTGCAAGGACAAGAAAATGACTGACATAAAAATAAAATAAAACTGTATCTGTACTGCATGTGTGACCTTCCGATCCGGACTTTCATAGTTCTATTTCAGTGATGATTTATCAAGGACATGCTTAACATGTGAACATATATACGAACACTTCAGATATAACAAATATGATGAAGCAAACTCTGAAGTTTGTTCAATAAGTCAGTCGACATTCTTTAAACGTTGGTTTGTTTTTCGAAATTCGATGAAAAGAAGAAAGCTATTTAAAGTATAACAACAATGTTTATTTATTTCTAAATAAATAAATAAATAAATAAATAAATAAATAAATAAATAAATAAATAAATAAATAAATAAATAAATAAATAAATAAATAAATAAATAAATAAATAAATAAATAAATAAATAAATAAATAAATAAATAAATAAATAAATAAATAAATAAATAAATAAATAAATAAATAAATAAATAAATAAATAAATAAATAAATAAATAAATAAATAAATAAATAAATAAATAAATAAATAAATGGTATAATGATACATAACGTTTTTAAATATCCAATACATTAACAACTATTTAAAATAGTTGACATATTCACAATTCCTTTTGCACTTGCTTCCAAAATAGCATGGGTATATATTGCTGCAATTTAAGTTTCGCAATAAAAAGAAGCTTAATTTAAATCAATTTCCGAAAGTATCAAACAAATTTATATCCGCCCATGAGAAACAAAAATGTTGTTCGAGTTTGGAGAACAACGACGCCGTTTCTTGTTGAAATAAAAGGGCCAGATGCGGGTACCACGGGTTCCATGCATGTACCCTATCAAAGGACAAGCTTTTGTGTTCAAGAGGCACTGCAGGTAGACATGTGACATGTGGATACATGGGGAGATTTCTAAATATGGCTGGCATTACGAAGGCTCGGAGTGCGTATTCGGTGGATCAAGATCAAGATATTTTGGCTCAAAAAAGCATATTTTAAAAGCTATTTCTCAACTTTGATCACGTGTGCTTATTGTTACTTATTGGCAACTTTTCTTTCCGCTGTTCGTCACAACGGCGTCCTCCCTAGCGTCCCATAAACAATTCACCAAAATGATGTTTAATCTGTTTATATATTTCATCACTAAAATACTCATTTTTAGATATCAACTTTTTAATTAACAAATAAAATAACAAGAAACAATATAACGGTATTTGCTTATTTTGTCTACAAACGCAAGAGATAATGACATTAAGAATATTCGACAAAGCCATGAATTTGCAATTTCCATGTTGCTTCCTCCGTCTTTGTGGCAATTTAATCATGATCTGTCAGTGTTTGCTATGATTTAACAATTGACTGGTACTAATTGATCATTTGCACCGCCGTTGCTGACGTTTTAATTGCTGGCAATTTAAATTCCCTTAAAGTACACTTTGGAAAGGTAGCACACAATGTCAAACAATTTTAAGTTTAATATTAATCTTTTTAAGACAGGAGAATTCCTTTAAAATGTTTATTTAAGACGTATAATGTTATTGATATTACAATGTGAAGTAGATATCACGTTAAAAGAATTGTAAAGAATACCTGTGATTGTCGCTCCGTTCATTTTTTATTAAGGTATTGCTAGATAACAAAACTCAAGGTCATTCACCCGCGTAAATATAAGAATGAAATTGACATTCTTCCTAAGATGTCAAATGAATAGAGTTTGGAAATAACTTTCGCAAACATCACATTATCTGTATTAACAATTCTGTTTTCAGATTTAATTTATAGAATTGTCGTTGACGTACCTAGTCTCTAATATACTAAAGTTCTATGTTGCGCCATTAATTCTTTATTTAACGGTATGCTGTTTTCAAATTCAGAACATAATTATACTTGAATAATTGGAATATAATTAACATAAACATGATAACAATATATACTCATTAATGCATCACAGGAATTAAGTACATTCCGATAAGATGCATAATCATAATATCTTAAATTTAACGCGTCTATGTTAAAATAATTCATTTTAAAACACTTGCATAGATAATTGTGATTGGTGTGCGTATACTTCACAGCTTTTTTATATGACAGGTGTTAATTTGACAAGCGTTTCATTTATTCTTATCTGTGAATGTGTGTTCATGAATATGTGCATATTTGCAATCTTTTTAGTTCATATATGTAGTACATATTACCTGTATAAAGCATTTTTTTTTTAATTTTAAGCGATGGACAACCACGACACCTAATTACATAATATTTCCGTTTAAATCAATGGGTATCTCGTGACTGTCGAAACACTCAGATTATGCATATGTAGTCAACATTAAATGTCCTTAAATGTCAAGTTGAAAACGCTTCAAATAGTTAATAATCGCATCACCAATGATGTTGTCGCTCGATAATGCTTTAATCGTTTGCAAGATTTATCTAAAGAAGGTGGACAACCGCAATCTTCGTAATTTCGTACAAGAACATTTAAGAATGGTGTCAATGTCCTCATTGCTAAAGCTATTGTGACATTGATAATGGGCAAAGCTATCAAATGATGGAGATAACAGATCAGGATTGTCGGCGGTCCCGCTCAGTGTGGCCTGGAAATTATTGCACTGACAGATCGTGTTAGTGAAGACCCTGTTAAACAAATTGTACAGGACGAAACGGCGAGACTGAAAGTTGTATGGGCGTCATTACACCGACATACGCTGATTTGAATAATATGGTATAACGTGATTAACGAAAGAATAGCTCGGTAAATAAGATATAATAAGGATCATTTCAAGTCCGACGTGTTTTTATTAAAATCAAATAATGTGGGCACTATTCAAGGATGATGGGAATGACGTAGAACGCAAATTGAAACATAAATTGTTCACATGTATAACATACAAGTGATTGTTCAACTGGACATTTACATGTAAACTTATTATTATTGTGCTAAACATCCAGTCTTAAAAATATTTGTAGCTTTAATAAAACGATATTTTAATTATCTGCATCAGCCTTAACACAAAATCATAAGGTAAGCCCCAAATAAAGTTGATGTAAGAAGTTACACCGAGATATTTGTGTCATCTTTTTTAATACAAACATACAAAGCGACATGCAATAATTTCTCAATTTAAATTTTCTTATAAAACAAAAGTGATATATTTTTTTTATACGTGACACAATAGATTTAAATAATGATAACTACATTCTGACACATTCATTGCCTATTTAGGTCTTAAAACTGGAAAGAATGACTTGCGTTCTTCCCTTATTCTGTCGTTGAGAAAAAACACCATAATTTTTTAACTTGTAAACAGCTTTGCATTGATAATTAAAAAACAGTTCTTACATATTTTGAAGATTTTGGAAGTGTAAACATGTTTTAAAAAGAAACTATTCAATACTCTTAGGAAAACTAAGTCACCATGTAATACATTTTTTTTCTCGAATTTCCAGCATATTATAATACCGATGTTTATGTTTTTATGAATTGGTGTCTCTTTCATAGTATGTGTTTTACTATGTATCTAGTTTAATCTTTACCTGATGTAGCGTCTCTAAAGTAAGGGTGTTTGGTTTTATCCGCAAAACAAATTTATGGCATCTGCCGTTTATGCCACACATGCAAATACATTTTGAATCAACGACACAAAATACATTATATATATTTCCCAATATTGCAATAGTTATTTTGTTGATAAATTAAAAAAATGTTAAGTTTAAACTTTATTGCTTTCAATGCACTAATGTCCACTTTATTAGTTTTGTTTGATTGTTTAATTTTCTATTCCATTTTTAGCATTTGATTCAGAGATCACCAACAATGACAGACATCGAGTGAAAATCTAATTATGCATTTTGTATTATTTTTAACTTCTTAGCTCATTTAGAATTTATACGAATACAATTTTTAAATAATTAAAATAATTAAAATAATTAAAATAATTAAAATAATTTAAATAATTAAAATAATTAAAATAATTAAAATAATTAAAATAATTAAAATAATAAGAATAATAAAATAATAATTTAAAATATCGGTACCATAGCAGCACAATAATCCATTTATAATAAAAAGAGTTTCGTCAAATGTAGGAAAATGTGTGCAAGAATAATACATTTTATTGGAACACTTCATTTGTATAAACATATCAGCACCAAGGCGTAACAAAACGAGAGCGCCGACGGCGTTGAAATTCTATTGGCAAGATACATGGACGTTACTGCTGAAGTAAGTGTTAAACATTTGACTAAATGAACATCTAAAAGGCTATGACAAAGAAAAAGTTTTGTTTTGAATTAGTACAAATAAATGAGACAAGAAGTGGTGAAATATTGCAAAGCATCCTACATCAATCGGAAAATCAAAAAATGTATCAAGGGTGCTTGTTATTTTGCGAGCAAGTAAACGTAGTCAATACATCAGTTCTATTTACGAGACTGAACGACTAACGTCTTTGCTTTTCTTGTTTTGTTTGTTATTATCAATTATGATGTTACGGAAGCTTCATTTTCATTTAAGCATAAAGGAACAATTTGTTGTGTTTGTGATGTTGTTGTAGTGTTAATCATTACATAATTTCTATTTACGATATTGAACGACTTTTTCATTCTAAAGCTAATGTCAAAGTTACGTCTTTGCTTTTCTTGTTTTGTTTGTTATTTTCAATTATGCTGTTACGATCGCTTCGTTTTCATTTAAGCATAAAGTAACAATTTGTTGTGTTTGCGATGTTGCTGTTATATTAACCAACTTCGTTGCATACGCAAAATATTACACGCACGCCGTATTATGGAGCACACGTTCTGGAGTTATGAATCTTTCTTTAAATTATTCAAATAATTTCAGATATATGCAACATAATTTGCAGATTAATATCAAAATGCTGTAATTTGACCACCCATTCTCTTGCCGCCCAAAATAGCAAGGTAAATGTTAGCAAAGTTAAACGATATTTCAGCGCTAAAAAACTCGACAGTCTTCTGCAAGATACAAGACAATTATTTATCCGTAAAAAACTATTTAAAGTTATGCAACCGTTTAATTAATAAATTGAAAAAATATGTTATCTTAAAATCAAATACGACATTATTCAGTTTGTTCAAAACACCTTACTGAGCATTCAAATAAAATGTTAGGAACATATTTATTGGAATGATGGCATATCTGAAACAAGATGTCAAACTTTGATAATTGAATCAAAATCTCATTCCCATCCACGTTTTTTAAGACAATTGCTAACAATTTGGCATTTTTTTTAAATGTCATAATATATAATGGCTTACATATTATTAATGATATTAATAGAATCGACTATTTTTTTATAGTAAAAAAAAATTAAACAAAAAAAGAAACTGACGCCGGCGATATTCGACCTCATGTCGTCCTTATAAGTTAGCGGATGCGCTACCACTGCACCACGCAAACTGTCATCAACCGTGGCAAAACATAAGAACTTTTGTTAACTTAATCTAGCTTTTGCCAAAAACATAATTGTTTTGCGAACGAAATTTGCTTTTTTTTCTAAGAAAGTTTTTTCACAAAAAATGGTCATAGAAAAATTCACTTAAAATGGTATAAGAACTATTCTAAGAAGAAAATCTTTGAAAAAAAGTATGTTTGTGAAAAATTGTAAGAATTTGAAAATTCTATGTTAAATATCTTATTAATTTCCTCTACCAACATCCCACATCCGGGCATTTATATCACTTGGGAAACACGCATCTGACAGCGAGACCGGTTTCTGATTTGCGGTTTACTATAGTATATTGGCTAAAGCCAATAAAATAAAAACAAATATGATAAACATTCTACGGCATTCTCGTGTTAAATCCTCGCAAACAGTTAAGAGTTGGAGGAATTTAAATCAACATTTAAAATTATGACAACAAAAGGCATACAATGGGTTACAAAGTATTAGCACAATCAAGACAGATTAATATCCATGATAATTAAATGAAATATGTGCAATTGTTGCATTTAGACGCATATTATGTGATAAATTATCAGCACACAAAGGACACGTTGAGTGCAATAAGAATTAAGTAAACACATGTAATTGCATAAGCAAATGGAATACACATGTAAGATTTCACATACGCAATTTTGCTGACATATTTAGATAGCACAAATTATATTGGAAATGACTGAATTGAGCGTTATAAAGCTTTTTATTATAATAGAAATTAAATTAAGTAAAAGCATCTAAACATGTTTAACACCGAAAATTACCATCAAATATTGTGATTACATCGTAATTAAAGTAAACAGTAATGAACGTTTCACAAGTGTTTGGTATTCCCTGATAAATCATGTCTTCGTATTGGTTTCAGTGAATTGAAATTAAAATGATTTAGGGATATAATGTAAGAAATATAAATATGCTTTAAACATTCATACACTAGATTAATAAATTAGTTTTATCCATTATACGTTTGGTAATGTTATGGATTCCCAGAGGTAGACAGCACGAAAAATATCATACCCCCCCCCCAAAAAAAAAAAGTATAATTAGAATGATATAAGATGCCGCGGTTATTGGATAATCTCCAAATTTCCACTGTCAACATAAAAGACAGTAATAATTTCGAAACATTTACAACTAATGTTAATAATATAATGTTTTCGATTCCCGTTCGCATTAACTGTTTTAATGGTGATAAAATACAGCAGTCATTTTGAGTTGATGAGTCTAGACTTCATAAGACTTCAGTTACGATGTTAACATAAACGGTCCATTAACTTTATCCGTTATACATTCGATATATAAAAGACTTGAAAATGTGACAGGGGAAATACGACAATTCATAACGAGGGACATAAAAATATTCATGTTTAAAGGAAAATAGCTATAGCAATGAATAGTGACACAATAGCTTATTATATTATACAAAATAATTACAGGATTTTTATGCACGTTTTTTAAAGAACTCAGCCAGGATTGGAACGAGTGTCTCCAAAACGCGCTTGGTGTTGGTGACCCTTGGCTGACCGTCAAAGTTCTTCATGATAAAAATATTTTTAAGACCATCTTCACCATCACGTTCAAAGATCTTCTTAAGGTGGTTGAGGTTAAGTCCAGAGCCAGCTATATTTTCTGTAGTTGCAGCCAATTTAAGACCGACTCGATTTGCACGTGGTGTACTGTGTATGGCTCTATTTAAATTAAATGTTAAATATGATGAATTTGTATCTTTTAAAAAGCTGTTTATATTTAGAAACTGTTAATAATTCCACAAATACTGAATAAATCCCTACCGAATGTACTGACACGTTTCAAAAGAGAAGCGATAGAATACCCCTGAAGGCAAAATAGCTGCACATCTATTTGGCTTTTTATTTATGTTTTGAATCTCTAGCTTTGGCGATAATCGCCAAAATTCCGCAACAGCAATCGCATAACTAGCGAAATGTAAATAAACAGACGTATGACAGACCTTATTTATAGGCAATAAAACGCTTTAAGCTTCTTTACACCAGTTTAAATCTTGTAACAATAGTCATTTTAATGCATATCATTTCAATAGTATGCATTTCATTTCTGTTGTCGAACATAGGCTTTAAATGCACGAATTCATCATTTTTAATGTCAAAAATGGTTTGAATAAATTAAAGTGCGTAGTCATCTTAACAAAATGAGTAAATTCCATTATCAGATTATATCTCGCTAAACGAGGTTGCATTATTAATGTATGACAACATTTGAATTGAAAGTAAATTTTCTAATATTTCAGACAACATGATATGGGTAATAAAACATACGGATAACAAAGTTTTCGTCAATAATAGGTAATGACTTATATTACACTTGCTTTAATCATAACATTTGTTTATTAAACAACACGAATTTGCTTTTAACTTATTAAAAGTTTATATATGTGTGATCTTGGTTGATATTTAAAAAAAAACGACAGATATTTTTCCAAACACCCATATATCTTTTTGCAAATACCTTAACCGTTATTAAGTACATTACATATTTCGATCTACATATTATACAATTAATCTAACAACAAAAGCAGCGTGTTGATAATTATACAATAAAATAGCACGACATGTATTATACGCACAGCCTTCATGTTTAAAGTCCTTACTTTATAGTTACGTAAACAAACTATATGCAGTCATCGCTGCCTAGTTTGAACTTGTCAGTGAATGATACACAAATACTTATGCAACACTAGCGCATTGTCTTGCTGGCATATTTTTATCTTAACTGAACGTTTTATAGAGCCCATTGATCTCCTTCTTGATGAAATGGAGGAGTTCATGTTTTAAGTGTATGCAAATCATCAGACATGTAAATAAATCAAAATGTTAAATATTGTGTGAAAGTAATTGCTAAATTCTTTCATATTTCATTTGGTATAAAGCGCATTGAGAACTTTAGTTTGTAAGATAAAGATAAAATGTCTTTGTAATTGCTAATATTGGCTGATGAAAGAGCACTTTTCAAGACAGATCCATCTAGACTAAACGCACAGCTGAACTGTTAGGACAGATCCATCTAGACTAAACGCACAACTGAACTGTCAGGACAGATCCATCTAGACTAAACGCACAGCTGAAATGTCAGGACAGATCCATCAAGACTAAACGCACAGCTGAACTGTTAGGACAGATCCATCTAGACTAAACGCACAGCTGAACTGTCAGGACAGATCCATCTAGACTAAACGCACAGCTGAAATGTCAGGACAGATCCATCTTGACTAAACGCAAAGCTGAAATGTTAGGACAGATCCATCTAGACTAAACGCACAGCTGAACTGTTAGGACAGATCCATCTAGACTAAACGCACAGCTGAACTGTCAGGACAGATCCATCTAGACTAAACGCACAGCTGAACTGTTAGGACAGATCCATCTAGACTAAACGCATAGCTGAACTATTAGGACAGATCCATCAAGACTACACGCACAGCTGAACTGTTAGGACAGATCCGTCTAGACTTAACGCACAGCTGAACTGTTAAGACAGATCCATCTAGACTAAACGCACAGCTGAACTGTTAATGGACAGATCCATCTAGACTAAACGCACAGCTGAACTGTTTATGGACAGATCCATCTAGACTAAACGCACAGCTGAACTGTTAGGACAGATCCATCTAGACTAAACGCACAGCTGAACTGTAAGGACGGATCCATCAAGACTAAACGCACAGCTGAACTGTTAAAACAGATCCATCTAGACTAAACGCACAGCTGAACTGTTTATGGACAGATCCATCTAGACTAAACGCACAGCTGAACTGTTAATGGACAGATCCATCTGGACTAAACGCACAGCTGAACTGTTAAGACAGATCCATCTAGACGAAACGCACAGCTGAACTGTTAGGACAGATCCATCTAGACTAAACGCACAGCTGAACTGTTAATGGACAGATCCATCTAGACTAAACGCACAGCTGAACTGTCAGGACAGATCCATCTAGACTAAACGCACAGCTGAACTGTTAATGGACAGATCTATCTAGACTAAACGCACAGCTGAACTGTTAATGGACAGATCCATCTAGACTAAACGCACAGATGAACTGTTAATGGACAGATCCATCTAGACTAAACACAAAGCTGAACTGTTAAGACAGATCCATCTAGACTAAACGCACAGCTGAACTGTCAGGACAGATCCACCTAGACTAAACGCACAACTGAACTGTTAATGGACAGATCCATCTAGACTAAACGCACAGCTGAACTGTTAGGACAGATCCATCTAGACTAAACGCACAGCTGAACTGTCAGGACAGATCCATCAAGACTTAACGCACAGCTGAATTGTCAGGACAGATCCATCTAGACTAAACGCACAGCTGAACTGTTAATGGACAGATCCATCTAGACTAAACGCACAGCTGAACTGTTAGGACAGATCCATCTAGACTAAACGCAAAGCTGAACTGTTAGGACAGATCCATCTAGACTAAACGCACAGCTGAACTGTTAGGACAGATACATCAAGACTAAACGCACAGCTGAACTGTTAATGGACAGATCCATCTAGACTAAACGCACAGCTGAACTGTTAATGGACAGATCCATCTAGACTAAACGCACAGCTGAACTGTTAATTTATTGATTTCCTACTGAGTCGAATAAATAACATTTTAACGTTTGAAAACGAATAATAATCAAATGAAGACACTGTGATGAAACGCTTTACACATTTTATATCATTTGTACGTTTTGTCAAATTTATTGCGAATATAAATATTTTAATAACTTAAATCGTACATGTAAATTATATTAGCAAGAACTGTAAGCTCAGTGAGTGTGTGGAAGGTTACAGGAGTTCCGATTATTGACATAATGTAAAATATTATTGAAATTGTACTCACGTAGTATTGTTGGCTGCTTTATTTGATACCTGAACTACCGGTTTATATCTTTACTGACAATAAACTCATTCCGAAAATAAATCCGCTAATGTCATGAATGCAATGAACACCTACGTACAATATTATGCGTTAAACCTCTGCACTTTCTTTCATCTCTAGCATTCACGAGTCACGGAAAACAAACAAGGCTTCTCACATTCTTATTTATAAAGCTCGTCACACAAACATAATTTTGTAGAGAACTATAAAACAGTCTAATGAGTTCGCTAATGAATTGAAAATGTGTTGATGTAATTTTCGAGGTGAACTCAGCGTTAATTCAATTAAAGCGACGAAACAAACATTCAAATTGTGTAGATTGTCGCTGTAGCGATGTGAAATTATAATACCGAAATAAAAAAGAAATAAAAACGGTAAACAGCAATCAAGCGTTTATTGGTAGTGACGCCAGTGTTGGTTTCATATTATATAGATAAATCAAGTATTTAAACGTTAAAATGAAATGCAAGGACGTTTTGCGAGGCAATCGGCTCTCAACCCAACTGTCGAAGTGAATCCAACATATTTAAAGGGATCTTTTCACGCTTTGGTAAATTGACAAAATTGAAAAAAGTTGTTTCAGAATCGTAAGTTTTCGTTTTAGTTATGATATTTGTGAGGAAACAGTAATACTGAACATTAACCATGCTCTAATATAGCCATTATATGCATCTTTTGACGATTTTAAAACCTAAAAATTATAAAGCGTTGCAACGCGAAACGATTGAATAATTTGGAGAGTTCTGTTTTTGTCGTTAAATTTTGTGAAACTACGAAGATTGCTTATATAAGGTATAAAATACGTCAACAATGTGTACTCGGCGGAATAGCTCAGTAGGCTAAAGCGTTTTTACTTCAGGACTCTGGCAGGACACCAGGGGTCACTGGTTCGAAACCTGCTCAGGGCAATGTTCTTTTCCTTTTTTTAATTTTTTTCTTGATTTTTTTACTGGAGCTTTTACGATCCAATGTTTACATTTATCAATATAAAGCATTTAATGAATAAGTTTAAAAAATGCCAAAATCTGTGAAAAGGCCCCTTTAAGCTATTTGAAGGATTATGCAATGCCTAGTAATACGATTAATGCGAATGTCTTATCTGCTTTCATGTTCGTTACGACGATATTAAATTTTTCAGGTACTTACAATGATTGTGTGTCATCTAGAGCCAAACCGTCGTACTTCCATTTGGGAAGTAGAGCTTAGCACATCCATGCCGGGTATTGGGCAATGCCATAACAATTGACACATTGTTTAAACATGCCCTAATGCCCATTTTGTCACGAAGCTGCTAAGTAAACGTTATTATATCTTCTCCTTCACTAAGAGGGCCATGTACAGAAAACGAAATGACAACATATTGCATGTGAAATGTTTTCTGATAAGACAGGGGTAAACCGCACTTTTGACAAGCATGGAATCATTTGGAACAAATCAACAGCAGGGAAATCGGCCTGTAAATCTCATTTGTTGTATGTTGACAAATTCGAGTGTGCGATTTGTTCGGTGAACGATCATTGAATTAGACGAGACTGCAAAAGGAACATCGACGCTGATACTTATTCAGTAACTTTTAGCACAGAATACAAGACCGTGCTCTGTGAAAATGGGGTTTAATGCATGAGCGTAAAGTGTCGTCCCAAATTAGCCTGTGCAATCCGCACAGGCTAATCAGGGACGACACTTTCCGCGTTTATGATCGTTTTCGTTTAAAGAAAGTCTCTTCTAAGCAAAAAGTTTAGGCGGAAAGTGTCGTCCCTGAATAGCCTGTCTGGACTGCACACTCTTATCTGGGACGACACTTTAAGCACTTGCATTAAACCCCCTTTTCACTGAGCATGGCCCATTTTCAGTGATGCATGTTTGTGTCGTAAAAAACAACAACACTATTGATACAAGTAATATTACCCTTCTATAAAACGCATGGCATATAGTGCAACGGTATATTGTATTTAAAAATGTACACGTGTGTACGTGACCTACATTTTTTGAAATATAACGATATTTGTTATGCGATCAATGCACCGCCCTTTCAAGTTACATGTGCAACATATATCAATTGGTACCAACATGATCATATTCACGTGAACTTAACCGCGTTTATTTTACTCAAATATGAAAGGCCAATATAACAGTGTAACAAAAGCCGTTCATTTTAAATTTATTATAACCTGTCCTACGTTAATCCTTGATTTAGTCTACGTTGATGCATATACTGGCATGCATATAATTGTTTGTTCAGTCGTGTCGCATAGACTAATTATATTTTTCCGCATTAATGAATCCTGTTACATGAAACATCCGAGGGTGCATTAGCATATTTTATGTGAGCAGCGCACTATAAACAACTTAACCTGATATTTTTCCCCACGTGACATATAAGTCGTATTTAAAAATACCCGTTGTCAGTGTTTTTAAACCAACTGCTCTATTCAGGATTGTTAAGATAGAAATGCAAACTACATGATCTCATGATACAATCAATTAACTCAGTATTCGTTCTTTTTTATTTCAGGGTGCAAAACGTGTTATGTATGTTGTCTATTATATATACAATCGATGTTTATAAGACGTCCCAGGTTCAAACCCAAGGGCAAGCAATGTTTTATTTCATTCTTATCTCTTTTTTTCTTGTTTTTATAATTATTCAAAACTTTTCGAAATATCACAGTTTTTGTAGTAAATTGATTTAATGATATTTAAAAAACAGTGTGAACAATTCTCTTATTCTAACCATATAGGATTAACGTAAAAGTGGTTGTTGACGGGATAATATCGGGTTATCATAATATGAAAACACAAGAAAAAAGAAGATGGGCTTATACCAGAATATTTTCCGTCTGACCTTTGTTATACTTGTTAATGACCTAACTTCCTAACTTGGATAAATATATTTCATTGAACGAAGGTGCAGCGTACAAGAGTCATTACTAAGGATACAAAAATTCATCGTTATTTCCCTTTGTTAATGTTTCATACTTAACTGCCGTAGCTGGCTTTACTTATATTGACACACGATATGGTGCACACTATTTTCTCTAAATATAACTAATACATCTGAAACATAGCCCTACTTGAATTGGTATTATGGCGGTCTGTTTTAAACTGCATGTTTTATTCAAAAGTAAAGGCTAAATTACGTAAGAACTATTTCAAGACAAATCCCCACAAAAATGTGTGGACGGTCCAGGAATCTAACAATTCTATCATCAAGCTTGTAATCCATCGATGCTTTCAAAGTAGCTAGCTGACCATTGTCTTCAATGTGCTTTTGTATGTAAGGTAAATCTGACTGAAAGTAATAAATACTGACACTAAGATTTAGTTTCACTTTCACATGTTATGTTTTGCTTTGTAAATTTATCATCGATATGAAATTCACATAAGTGAGATACATCAAAAGACCGATAAGTTTACAGGACTTATAATATAAAATGCTTCACGTAACAATATTATATGAAAAAAAACAACAACACGAAACGAGGGCAACATCAACAAAAAAGCGTATGCCAGGTTTTGCATAATAATTTGTAGACAGCTTATTAAGGACGATAGCTATTTGATAACCCAGCATTTGGAGTAAATGTAATGTATATTAACAAGTGGAAATTCATGTAAAATAGAGCTTTGTCACATACGTGACGTATACCCCCCACGTGCCGCATTGATACAGACTTTTTTGCATGCTGTCTTCACAAAACAAGAGAATCAAATTTATGGCGATTGTTAAGAATTATAATGCCATTATCATTTATGGCCATTTGGACCTTTGAACTCTTGAATTCTTTCGCATGACATGCGGTCCAAATTTATGGCCATTTTTTACTTTTGAACTCCAAGTGTAACCTAGACCTTGAAGTTATCGACAAAATTCTTTCGCATGACACATCATCAATGATTGTGAACAAATGTACCAGGTATTTTTTAAAATCTTACAATAAATGACACAGTTATGGCCCGGACAAGATCATTTATGGCCATTTTTGACCTTTGAACTCACAGTGTGACCTTGACGTTGCAGATATCGACGTAATTCTTTCACGCAACACACCGTCCAATAATGGTGAACAAATGTGCCAAATGATTTTAAAATCTCACAATGAACAACATAGTTATGGCCCGGACAAGCTCATTTATGGCCATTTTTGACCTTTGAACTCAAAGTGTGACCTTGACCTTGGAGTTATCGACGTAATTCTTTCGCGCGACACACCGTCCAATGATGGTGAACAAATATGCAAAATGATTTTAAAATCTCACTATGAATGACATTGTTATGGCCCAGACAAGCTCATTTATGGCAAATTTTGACCTTTGAACTCAAAGTGTGACCTTGACCTTGGAGATATCGACGTTATTTTTTCGCGCGACATACCGTCCAATGATGGTGAACAAATGTGCCAAATGATTTAAAAATCTCACAATGAACGACATAGTTATTGCCCAGACAAGCTCATTTATGGCCATTTTAATCTTTGAACTCAAAGTGTGACCTTGACCTTCGAGATATTGACGTAATTTTTTCGCGCGACACACCGTCCCATGATGGTGAACACATTTGCCAAATGATTTTAAAATCTCATTATAAATGATAAAGTTATGGCCCAGACAAGCATTTACCCCATGAACTCCAAGTGTGACCTTGACCTTGGAAATATCGACGTACTTTTTTCACGCGACACAACGTCCCTATTTTAAAATCAAACGATAAATGACATAGTTATGGTCCGGACAAACTTTCGGTTTAAAACACACTAATTGACCCCGTGACCTAGTTATTGACCCGGCATGACCCATATTCAAACTTGACCTATGCATCATCAAGATACAACTTGTGACCAAGTTTCGTGAAGATCGGATGAAACTTCGGGACAGACCGACAGACCGACCGACCGACAGACAGACCGACAAAGTGACTCCTATATAACCGCCATTACCAATGGTAATGGGGGTATAATTACGATCAATACAGTACACTAATTAAGATTGAAGGAAAGTATTATATTCGTAAAAAATATAAATCATGATCAAACTTTACTTCTAAATAGTTTATTATCTTAAAGTTAAGGCAATTATATTACACACATACGCATGGTATTTATTTTGGTTAAAGTTCAGTAATAAGCATACATTATAAGCTATATCGTTTTTAAAATAAATAAATAAATAATATTTTATACGTTTTATTGAAATGACCTAATAAGTTACGCGTCATAAAAAACCCTTTATATGTAATAACTATATTGTACACTGTCAATGGGCATTCAACAATAGATTGAATGTCGTCAGACTACTTGACACCTTTGCTGTTCTAATTACTACTCAGGCTCGCAGAGTTGTTTAGAAACAAACCGCTGACCTTACACAAATGTCGACATGTTTAATTGCCACATAAGCTCTCAAAATCAACGAGTATTTCCTAAAATATTTCTTTACATTCAAGTTAACCCATTTAAATTCAGTGTTCCTTATAACAATAGCCAATATTTCAACGTCAGATGTGGAATGGTAACATAGATGTAACGGATACAAAATGCTCGTTTTTGTGTGTTTGACAATATATTCCATGTGAATTTCGCGCGACTCCGAACATTAAGGAGCGAACTCGAGATTGATTTCGGGAAGCGAAATAAATATAAAATGAATTTAAACATCAAAAGTCAAAAGTGAAAAGTAATAATTAAGTTTTAGGTTAGAGCTTTTTTCACAAGATAATAAAGAGCAAATGCATAAACAAGCTCATACAGAAAATAAATGTAAACCTTCTGATCATATACAGTTATCACTTTATTATTTCAGCCTTTTCCCAATATGTTCATTCCGTTGCTAATACATGTTCGATTATTGTTATACCAGACCGGTATAGTAAAATATAGGATATTGTGTTATACGTAGTTAATAATTTAACACATCAGGCGTATAGGCGTTAGACCAAGATTGTTTCTATCTCTATCTTTTTCTTCCGAAAATCTATACTTTCATCAACTTTAAAGCAATTATCAACGTTATGAAATCGTTGGGTTATTATAGCGAACATACGTATTTTATAAATGCAGGAGCAGTTCTATTTACAAAGGAATTTAACTTAGTGGGTGCAAATACGATTTGTGGAGTGTCATATCTTTTCGGAAGTAATAAAATGTGACGGCATACATGAGACTATTTTAAGTGTACTCAAGCTATGTTTGTTTAAGCTTTTTTCGATACCGTTACTGGATTTTTTATTCCAGTTAGCATAATCCAAATATAAATCCAATGCTGCAATGAATGCATTGAACACCCACGTAAAATATTAAGATTCAAACCTTTAAAAAAATATTTTCAGCATTAGCATTCAAGAAACATGACGCGTCCCATATAGACTGTTTACATTCTTTATAAGGCTCATGACAAAATTATACAAAGAAATGCTAAACATTCACTTACTGTATTTGCTGCCGCTATCGAATTGAACAATGCGGTTATGTAATTTAAGAGGCGTATTCAGCGTTTATTCAATTTAAGCGACGAGACTATTTAAACCGAGCACATTGAAAAATGGGGAAAAAATGCACATTAATTCGCAAGAGATAGACAAGATAATGTCTCGGTTTGTAAATAGCAATCCAGCGCTTATTGGCAGGGACATCTTCCTTTATTCATATATACGGACGATTCAATAACATGATTTTTTTAAATATAATAACAAGGACACTGAGAAGAATATTTTCTAAGATATGGCAATGTATTCAATGTCAGAAACAAACAAAACTATTTTACTTTGCATACAGTCCGCACAGGCTAATCAGGGACGACATTTTCTGCTTTTATGACATTTGTTTTTAAACTCTCTTCTTAGCAAAAATCCAGTATAGGCGGAAAGTGTCTTACCTTATAAGCCTGTCCACAGACACTTTACGCACATGCCTGAAACCACGGCTCAATTTTAAATTAACCAATTAAGTTAAACTATTTTCTTTAAGTAAATTGTGGTAACAAAGGTGTTTTGAAAAACTTTTATTGTTGTTTTTCTTTGTGTTTCGTACACGTGTCGTTCTTTGGTGTTGTGGAACATTGTTTGGAAATTGGTTCGTTGCCATTAATAACAGACCACATGCTACAAACTGTTGATCTCTTGCTGGTGCATCTGAAGTCACTTTATTTATATTTGTAATTCGGCGAAATGTAGATCTAATTTCGTCATTTAATGCACGTATCATGAATACACAACTTTCAATTCGAATGATGCGTATAATTTATCGTTTAACATAATAAGATATAAATACAGTTGGCAGGTATATATTGCTTTAATTTTATTTTTAAGACAGAACTAATTATAATGTCTGTAAAATTTGCGTTACAATTCATAAATAAATTTTACCGCACTATAGTTTTAAGGTAAATTTCACTAACGAAAATATATGGTGGTATATTAATGCATTATTCAGCACATTGTATATATTTATAATGATTTAGTTAATCTCAAACAAATTATGGATCATTGGGACTGATCAATTTTGTGTTCGACCATTCTTGTTAATAGTTAGAGAGCGAACATTGCGGATTCTATTTTTGTCCTGTTGTTGAATATTTAGGAAAAACATGACATCAACATTAATTTCAACGCTGATTGTTTTTCTTTTTTCATTTTTGATACATTGTTTGCTGTGGCAATACACAACTATATTGTATTGACTTTATTATTTTAGCGCTTTATTTCAATTTATCGTGTTTAAAGATAGGTCTGTTTATGTCACAGTGATAAACGAGAGGTCATTGGCCCTTATAAACATTTGTGTGATATTGATGTCACCCTCAGCTATCGAATGTTTAAATTGTGGATACAGCAATCACAAAAACATCACAACGTTGCTTGCCTTGTCATTATGTGTATGACAAATGATGTATGTTCAGATATTCACAAAAAGTGTCGTGGGGGTAACTCGATTCTGATAAGTTCCATTCAATTGCTGAGCAACGTTTTGATATAATAAATGATACTCGGATCTTATGAGTAAATACAATATTTCCATTGGCTCATCAATCAAAGCACTATTTTTGTTACACACATTTTAATGTCATTTTTTTCGACAGAAGCACATCGAGCACATTATTTGGTACAGCAAATAAGGGTTTTAACAATACCACCACAAAATCACAGGGTTCTTAATTGCGTCGATATATTTTTTATCTTTGACTCTCGAGTCGTTAGTAAAGTGTCTCTACAATGTTTGACACTAGACAATGAATTGTTGAATCTTCTATATAATTTCCTAAACAAGAATGACCATAAAACCTCCATGAAAATACTCATAGGTAGTCGAAAATAAACCGTTTTAACTTTATTACAATAGGTCATTCTGAAATCTCCTTTAGAAGATCCATTGAATGATGTAGTTTGCAGTATAGGATGTTGGAGGCCTCTGTCAGGGCGGCGGGGTAATTATTCAGTTAAAATATCGCGTTAATAATGCACCCGTTAAACAAGTCGCCAAGGATGAAACTGCAAGCCTGACAGTTTTATGAGCATCATTACAGCGACAGTGATTTGAATATTATCGTGATACGTGATAAAACACAAAAGTCGCACGACTTACACGATATTAGTAGGTTAATGTGGAAAATTTATATTGTTTTAAAGACTACCAATTCACGTAAATACCATTTCGCAATCACTTCGGAATAGATGCGTAAAGCAATGTTAATAAAAATGAAACCTGTATTCTTAAACATAAAGTTCAAATGTATATGCATATGTACTGAAGAGTTTTAAAGCAACCAATATGATGTTGGTTTAACAAATATGTCTAAATTGTCCCCAAGACTGAAAATTAAGAAGTGAACGCACACTAATATTCCTAAATTTTACCAGTAAAATATGATTCCATTATATAGGTTATATTAGAGCATGGATGAATGTTATTTATAGTTTGACACATTTGTTGCCTCTTAAAGTATCTTAAAACAGGAAAAACATGTACTCATAAGCATATTCGGATGGGGGCGCAAACGGCGTAAGCCCACCTCTGTGACGTGCTGGGTTTTTAAGTAAATTTACTGTGCATGCATATTGTGAGAACCATGCATTTCTTAAAAATAATTTTAAGGTTTTTGATAAAATGTAGCATAGATACATGTGTTACTTGTAAACTATGTATGGTATGGACTGGGATTTCCTCGACCCAGACCACACCACGAGCACAATATAGTATATTGAACGGCAAAAAATACTGTGTACGTTATTAGTTAGAATACGTTTGAGTATTACGTGTTTTAAAATAAAAACTCGAATATAATTTAATGCATGTGAAATGACGGCATTGTGCCTTTGTCAGTCGAAAAAGAGTCATGGTTTACATACGATCTCAAGTTGATTTACAACCCAAAAATAGGCAGATGTGCACATGTAAATAATATAACCAATATCGAGTCAATATGAAAAGTTTGCTGTGTCACGTCAGGCGTCGCTTTTAATATCGTGCGTAGTAAAAAACATAACTTTAAAGATGTGAAACTTTTGAAACAAATTCGTCGACATGCATGTTTTTCACATCAGTATTTTAGTGAAGTTTACATTTCGGTTGTTGTCAGTTGTTAATAAATATGAGTATTTGCCAGTGACACGCTATGGTATGGAGTGTGCAGTTTGTTGCGTTCGTTTTGAACGGTTACTAGTTGTTAAATAGTTCGCCCCATCTAAAGCGAAATCATGTATAATACGCCTCGTAAAAGGCATGCATAATTCAACAATCCGTATATAATTCTGCAACAGTTTTCTAACTGTGATAATAAAACACAAAACCTGTATATTTTATATAAGTGGTGTTTAATGAGAACTTTTTTAGTCGAATATGGAATCAAAAAGTAGATAATCAAGAAATATATACTTTTCATGATGTCAATCAAATTTAAACATATATTTTGTTTCACCAAAATATTAACGCACGTATTAGACGACACTTTCCGCTTTTATGGTATTTTTAGTTTCAAGGAAGTCCCTCCTTACCGAAAATCAAGTTTAGGCGGAAAGTGTCGCCCCTTATTAGCCTGTGCGGACTGCACAGGCTAATGTGGGACGACACTTTACGCACATGCATTATGCCCATTTTTTTTTAGAACGCGTCTCAGTTGTGCATCACGTGCCTAGAACCATATTGAGAATACCCACACAAAATACACATTTATTTATTATTGCAATATTTGCCCAATCAGGAGTGCTTATGTATATGAATCAACTGGTACCATTAAACCTTTATGATGTTCCATGTACCACTTTGCAATTCAACGTCCCTAGTTCATGTATCTTCAATGTTCGCATTTGCTTAACGTAACGACAACAATGAAACAAAATCAAATAACAGTTTGTTTCTTGCCATAGGTGATAACTAAGTTAAGAAAACAAACAGTTTATTAATTTGAATGGTTGCGAAACATAATCTCGCATCAAGCATGAACATCATTACTATTTATTACAAAATAGAATAAGTTGTTTTGAGTGTGATTAAATTTATGATTCATTAAAATATAATACATTGAACAGCAAGCATAATGCTTTTACACAGGCACTATCGTATAGATTCAGATCTACTCAAATGCCTTTGCACATTTAGCACATGTCAGTGCACGAGACAGAAATAATCATGCACCATTACCGTTGTTTGAATATAACGCGTATTACTCAAATACATTGTAATCATAAATTAACGTTGAAAAGTATCCGTTCACTTTCATATTGTTATGTTGGAGAGTTCAGCATGTTGTATTGAAACTTGCAGTTATCGCATACTTCGATACGTAAGCTATATTGAGGTCCATAAAATTATGTTCTTGCAAAATGTGTTGAAATAGTTTTCAATTCCTTGTTCGATTCTTTTGGCGAAGAGTGCAATGAACACGAAACGGACAAAACATACCATATATGAATGTCTTCTGAAAAGACAAGTGGTAAGCCAATACCCTTGAGAGGCACTGACGCATGGGTTACACATTTAAGAGAAATCTACACATTTCAGTTGCGTCTTTTGCAAGTTAACCTCACATAAATCAGTTTGTGTTTTGGTGGTGATTACAATGGGACGCTTTTGAATAGTTTAGGTGGTGCATGTGATTAATGTTATATGTTGACAACATAACGAATTGACTGTATGTCGACATTAAATCCTTAAACACTGCCAAGGTCATTGATGTGTTGTGTTCACTATTTTTTAATGCTGTGAATCATTCCTGACGCTCTTGCCGTTTTGAAACAAACCAATGTACGCTAAGAATTGTTCGTTACTACATATAAGTGTCGTCGAAAGTTTTATAATTGATACATATGATAAGGCGCAATTAAATGTTGTTTAATAAATAACGACGTTTAGTATGTACGGCCTTGTGACATCGCTATCGTTTTGATTCGTCAATTAGTATATAGTTAGTCATATTCACGACGATTTCACAGCGTTAATGTTTGACATATGAAAACTATATTTATCAACAAAAGCAATTACAATTCAATATTTTATGACATTTGTTTGCTAAATAATTATTGATTCAATCTCCGGCAGTCTATATACCTGTAAGATTTGAATTGTTGGTTCAGAAGTGTGACGTTAAAAATTGGTATGAAATTAAATCAATTAAATAAATTTACACGATATAATTATGTAATATTCAATAGAAGTTATTTATGTTAGTATGCTTAGTTATTGGCCTTTGGTTAAACTAAAGTGCGAACGACTTGTTGGGAAAAACTACCAACTTACCAACCGTCTAAAATGTGGTGATCCGAGAACAGCCGGTCACTTGTCGACGACGGTAACTTTGACCGTTTCCCCTGACTGACCGCTGTTCTCAGTTTTGACTGTACATTTGTCTCAACTGTACAATTTAAGAACATATGTACTCAGTTATTCGTAAACACAATCAGAGCTTTTGTACAATCATCTGTACTTATCATTAATTACTGACCAATTATTGAAAACCATGACATGTTCACCTTAAATGTACATAGATCTTATAGTAGACAAGCTTGTGTTTAATCATTTTATTCTTTAATAATGTTTCAATCTACGCGTATCAGACCATTAAGTCTGCAGTGAACGTCTAATACAACAAACTTTTTTTCTTGTTTATTGACGGAGTGTACAAAAATAATAACAAGTTTAGATTAAAAACTCCGTTACAGGTAGTTTAATTTTCCGTTTATTTTTTGTAGGAAAATCGCAAGTTTGGTAGTTGTATATACTAAATGAATATACCATATATCTGTGTATACTAATTACTTTCACACTCTTACTTGAAAAAAATCATCTAATCGTTTAAATAGATTTCCGATACTTAAAGAATGGTTGCACATAGACAGAAATACTTATGCAACATTAGACTAGAGTGCTAGAAATAAACGCGTATCTGATTACACATAATCGCGGCCATTTTCATGCTTATTTTTTACGGTGGAGATCCTATTTCAAGTGTTTAGAAATCAACCACAATGTCAAATAGGTGTATTGCAAAGGAACTAAATTATCATTAATTGATACGCGTCAAAGCTTCGCAGATTTTGCAACAGAATTTCACTATGTTGATCCGCTCCCAATACGTATCTAGCAGTATTATTCCGACATATGCCCGCCTCCATCTACCATCAACCTACTTATAAATACTACAATAATCAATTAAGAAGCATGCATTTCTTTTGGAATTAATTTCAAGTTTTAGTTAGTTGTAGCATAGATGGGCTTTACCTTTAGCATTCCGCTTTGATAGCGCCAATACAGATGCACAACAATCATATGTATGCAACTACTCACACCCTGTTAATCATCAAAGTTTTTATTTCTATTACTATTGGAAAGTTCTTATCAAAGCTTTATTCATTTTATCGTTTAACATTAGAGTCATATCGCCACTTGAATAGTGTTAGACCAAACACAATTGTTTGCTCAACATCATGAGGAAATAAGGTACAGACCTCCTCTGGAATAAATTCGTTCGAGTGCTTAGATGACAGTTATATGTTAAAGCCGACGGATTGTCTAAGGTGCTTAAACTGATCGGTGAAGTGTATTTTGAATGAACACAAAGCGCCTGTCAAAGAGAGAAGGTAACCAGGGTTATTGTTAGTGTCCAAATTGTGATTTAAAAAAGTATAATCCTTGGCAACCACCGGATTTGTGCGAATTGAATACCTAATGTATAAACGGCAAGGAAATATTTTATTTAAGCCATGTGCAAGTATATCGAAAACAACGATATATTATTGAACAACAGTAAGTGATCAATAAAATATTATGCAACAAACACCGAATATCAGCCGTATTACATTGTTATGAATGATGTCATTAACAAAATTGACATTACATGAACCATAAAATGTTCATTTAGAAGAGTGTACATCAAATGTGCGCATTTAAGACTTTGACGTTGTAATTTAAAGAGTGGCGTAAAGTCACTGGGATGTAAGACTTGTATATTTGTTCCTTAAAACTTCCGCAATTCGTTTTTGGATAATATTTTACATACGTTATTTGCTTGTTTTACGAGTATAACTGATTCTCATTATAAGTAATCATCAAATTAAAATTGGCAGTAATAACTGTTGCATGCGAATGAATAATATTTAATGCAAAGTCATATACAACATCAACGCGATTAAAACGCGTTATTATTTATTTAAAGATGTAATGTATACAATTAAAGGAAAGAATACTATGATTTCCTTTTACCATCTGCCATACCATTTTTGGTCGCTGCCGGTACTATACATATAACATAGTTATGTTAAGTATTAGAAAAACATGAGAATATATCGTACACACTGAAAAACATTCTACATAACATGACGTATATCAGACACAAATTTCCCTGGAGATGCCCATGCATAGATTTAGTTTTGTATGTGCTGTTTGGTTTTTATAACAATTGTCTCCATTGTAATTTTTTTTTTTAATTGTGACGCAAGTCTTGGTAAAATTAGAGGCAATATCATGTTTATGCGATTTCAATTTTGATGAACTGAAGGGTTAAATCCAATGATACTTACTAAAGGTTTGGTAGTTATGCATCAATTTTTTTTGTACACGGTAACATATCCGTTTTCCGCTTCTACTGCAGCTCAATTTTTATAAATAATGCAAACATTCATGCACACTACTAACAATGATGCATGTATACTTACTAAAACTGTTTACTATAATACATAAATATTGTAAATCACAATTAAACGATAAAACCCAAACAAGTTGATACCAGATAACCCGGAGTCGGGTTACTTTGCCAGAATCGAATAACGTGTATGGGGACGATATTTACTACGATTTCTATTGCCATGTTGTTTTTTTTAACAGTGACAACTTTGATATTGTCTAATTTTTAAAGCCGCCGTTTGTATTGCCTTATTGTATCCAATGTAGAGTAATTGCACTGCATGCAATAATTATAAAACTATGTGTGAAAATGTTGTTTTCGCAGACGATTAAAATAAAACTACGAAGACGGACGCCAGAGCACTTGTCGTTATGTATGCTAATAATGCAGAAACTACTTTAAGCATAACCGGTATTATGCAAAATCAAAAGAACTTTTCACCGTCTCAACAAGTGAATATTTATTAGGATAGAATATCTATAAGTAGCGTAAATTATTCTTAACATATTCTGACATTGATAGACTAGACAAGATGATTAGTAAAAAAATGCATCAAACATAATGTGTAACTTAAAGAAAAACAACAATCAACATGAAACTTATAAAAAATGATAATGTAAGCAGGGTATTCATTAAAACTCAAGACACAAACAATTTTTTTTGTCGCTTAAGTCAATAATAAGACTGGGAAATGATTACATTTTTGGAAAGATAGTAATACAATTATACTCAAATAATTTCTTTTCAGTAGGGACATTATAATTTTAAAAATGAAAAATGTATATAGGTCGAGTTTATCTTGAATCGTGTTATATTTGTGAAAGAATGTCTGCATCAAGCGGTAAAAATAGTGTGTTATCAAATCATGGTCATCATAAATAATTGTAATATAAAAAAGAAGAAAAAAGAAACATAAGAAATTAAGGATAGAAGATTATACCAAATTATAAATTTTATACTGAAAGAAATTAACATGAAACACACAACCTTTTAAATTGTGTAATATTTGTTTACAAGTAAGCTCTACTTTTATTTATTTAGTTAGTTTGTGAATATTTTAAAGTGTCTTTTGCTTTTGATGAGTGCAATACTATTTGTTCGTGAGTCACTTGCCATAAATAAAGGAAAAGGTGCCATCAAATGTTTTCTCTCCGGCTGGTGCCTCTGATGTGGCCCTCATTTTGTTGCGGTTTGGGGCCCCACAATTATCTGTCAAAGAACATTTCGCCGTCATGTTTCTTAATATCCATAGGTATTCAGTTGTAATGGATTTATTAATTTCAAAAACATAATTAATAATACTTCTTCAATTTTTGTTTGCATTTTTCTGACTTTTCGTAGAGAAACAATGATGAATGTGTTTTGAGGTTTATTTATATCGGTTACAGCTTTTAATGTATTTACCGAAAACTTTATTTATTGCTGTGAATGATGATCATTCGGTAAACCAATACTTTGTTAATTTGCAAACACAATCATTGTTTGAGACGTGATTGACCTCCATTGAAGCATGTTATATAGTATCCAACGAGACAAACGGGTTGCTAAACCCCATACGAAGCTAATGACATTTTTTATTATAACGAACAAACATGTTTTACTTTAAATAATACACTATGACAACACAGAGCAACATAAAGCGAATATTTGCTCCAACGCAAATTTCGGAAAACCGGTTCGGTATTTGTTCCCCTAAGTGCATAGTTCATTTAAAATCATAGCCCAATCTAGTTATATTACTTTCAAACGTCGTATAGCAGATTCAAAGAGCTCAATAACGGATGAGTCGACATCAAACATGGGAGGTCAGTTGAGGTGTAGTAAAACGAGATATGATTGTATCGTTTAGAGTAAAATGAGTACTATCATAGAGTATTACAATCGCGTCCTTTGCTAATACACGAAATCATTTTATTGTGCTAGAAATACTAGATATGGCGCATATCGGCATGATCTTAACATGCATGTCTTACTTTTTGAAACTTAGGTATTTTAAGGATCTTATCGAAGATATAATATACCAATTAAACATGCTGAGGTCATAGAGCGTTTTCAAATGTTTTTAAAACGTTTATTTTCTAAACAAAAATGCATATGGAGCATACATCCTTTGTGATTAACGAATCCATGTTACTGGTGGGTGAAATCTGTTATGCATGAACATTAAAACGTCTGCCAAGGAGAGCGATTATCCAGTGCCATTGCTGGTGTCCGAATTGTGCTGTTCTCAAAGCAACTTGCGTGGAAGGCAACATTTTTGCGAACGGGAATTGCATCATTATTGTATATATGTCAACCCTCGATTTTATATCAGGACTCTATGCGTGAACTATATTATACTATACAATTCCTTCGCGTATTACAGATGATAATAAATTTAAATAACAACATACGTCAATTATACCAGTGAATTTAAGCCGTTTGACATGTATTTTGAAAAAGTCATTTATAACATTCAGATTTAAACTGATAATATACATTCTTCCTTTGCAAGTTTTTCAATAGGTGCATTTAAGCATGGCGTCATGTGAATGTAAAACCATAAATCAATCGTGCAGCTTTTCGCTAATTCAAATTGTATTTTCGAAGGTGCATTTACCATCGTTTACATATTTTTCAGACCCCTTTAAAGAATTTCTGATCATGTCCAATTATTTGAAAAATGTAGCTCAGCGCTTTTAAGTCAACACTATTTATAGCCGAGATATCCTCTTCCACGATATGCTTATCATTATCATATTGATGCGTAATTATTCATGACTAAATGCAAAGATTATAATCAAGATAAAGAAGACTTAAGTATCTATTTTTTTTTAATGAATTAAGATTACTTTAAAGTGTAAAAAGTGTGTAATACACAATTATATAGTAAAATTCTCGCGTCGAAATGCACTTAAATTTCCTTATTTATTTTAAGTAATTTATGCACAGTAAACAATTTAGCAAATATCATAAATATTGCAAACGACGTAATTGTAAATATTTGGAAAAACAACGTCGTCAATTTTCAGCCCCATAAAGGTTTCCTCATTCGTTTTTTTTGAGACACAAACAACGAAAACGAAAGCATACAGACATATAAATGAAACGGTTGGTGGTACTACAGGCGGGTAATGCGAAAATTCACAAGCAGGGCAACATAAGATGATAGTTATCTCCAAATGAAAGGCATGGAAATAAGACTTTTAATGTAGACGTTTTCTTTAGTAGTGAAACACGCTGTTTAAATATGGTACATTTTTTGTATGTTGATAATATGAATGTATGTGAGTTGTTTGGCTACATAGAAAAAAATACTGCAAAAGTTTTTAAATTATATATTTTGTTGAAAGAGCTTAAAAGTACACGTAGGTCAGTATTATATCACATTTAGAAGACATTGATTTTGAATGTATGTCAATGTCGAAATCGACATCCCTGATACATCATCTATAAGTAAGTAACATGAAGAATAGGAAAATGTAGTATGTGAAAACGAATACCTTAAAGTTGAATATGTATACATACTTGTATGTGCTTCATTTGCATGATCAAATAATGACATGTCACAAATGAGCTTTCTTTGAGGTTAAGCACGCGAAAATTGCACTGCGATGTCAAATAACAATTATCTTACTATATAAAAAATATCTGACTAGTTCAAAAATCGCATAATCACGCGAATATTGTGACGGTAAATGATATTTTGTACACTGTATGAATCGATGTATAACATTCGTGGATAAGGAATTGCCTTATGTCTTGTTATACTATTCCTTATTTTAACCTTGGATAATCAATACGCGGATATCCACAATTTCGTGTAAAAATATCAACGTTACTTATATTTTGTTTACGCATAAATTAACCTTCTTATTAAGAAATCATTTGAGATGGATAAGCAATATTTGGTGTAAGAAACGCAAACATTTTGACGTGACCCTATCATAACATAATTTCAACTTGATATGTACACCCGTTTTCAATCAGAAACAGACTGGGTCCGTTTGTACTCAAATGAAATTTAATTAAAAAACACACTCTAGGATATTAACATTTAAAAGAGTTCTATACCCTAGAAGAAAAAGCTGTTCACTGAAAATATACAAGCGGATTTTAAACTAACTTACAATTTTAGAAATGACATTGCTAAAATCAAGCGCTAGATTGCAGTATATTGGAAAGAATAAAAATAACGGATTTGAAAATATCGCTCAATAATGGCGTCAAAGTAAAACATGAAAAAGGCCATACCAAAATGATCTGAAAGTTTTATATAACCAGGCATGACCCATGTAAAATTCCTTATTTCAATCATACAAATACTTTTTTTTTCAATTAAATATATTAACGTTATTTAGATCCATATAGTTGAAACTTCTCGTTTAAGTCAATACGTTACGAACCATAGTTGTCGGTATCTCAGTTCAAATGTACCAGTGATGGAGCGTGTATAGGCTGGCAATTAATGTACATGCTGTTCGATTTAAAATAATGTTGAATTCCATCTGAACGTGTATCTTTTAATAAAATTTGTTAAGTCAAAATGAGTAATTGTCACGTTGGGTACTTATATTTTATCCTGCGGGGGACAATATAATATTTCATAGTCGATTACTTTGTGACTGTTTGCTTATAGACCATTAAGTTTTAAATGAAAGCATTATTTGGAAGGATACAAAAGCTCTAAGGTAAATTGGTGGACTACAAGGACATACACGTAATTATGTGTGAACGTTCCATCATTAGCCGTTTTTCAGCATCAAATCATGCTTACATTATAAATAAGTACAGTTACAGATAGGGATTTATAACAATTTAAACATACATATGGAATAAAAATAGGTTTACAAAGGAATTGTCAAAAACATATTGCAAACATATCTGCAGACTGCATTGGATAGGTGACAACTTTGATACGTTATGTTCTCCAACTGAAGTAAACCACATGACAAAGAAATCGTACAGCCTTTATGTGGCAGTGCGCATCATGGAATTGCCAGTTTGATCATCGCGTTCATAATCATAACACAACTAAAATAAATTAAACCGTGTATTAAAACATTTTATCGGTTTTTATTTCTTAACAATTTTAAATGTGATAAGCTTTTAGTATTTCTTTTTGAAAATTATGTTAGTTATTTTAAAATTTTGACACACACCGACATATGCATCGAAATACCTCTATAACAATGGTATTAAAGACATAGCGAAGCTTTCTTTAGAAACAAACTGGTCACCTCTCATACACGTTCAGCACGTTTGAAAGGTTAATATTCCTCAAACACATTCTGCAAATACTGCGCTTCTTTCACTTGACGTTTCATCGAACTAAATATTTCTTTTAAATAACAATGGTTTTCTCATTTTATAGTTAGACCTGTTCATCCTTTTTGTTCGATTATTGAGTTTACTTTCCAATTAAGCTCAGAGATTGTGATGACATTTATTGAAGTGTTGTTTATTAACATATTGTTACAAAATGAAATATGATAATAACTATTGTATCAAGTTACTAAGTTATACTCACGTACTATTGATGTCCCTTAACTCGATTTCCCTCACACAATTTTTGAGTTTTACAAGCCAAAAAAAACTAATCCGCTTGTGCAATGACAACACGAGAGCTTACGAAAATGTGTTCACTATAAACAAGTTAAGCTCCTTTCAGAATTGGTATTCTCGAAACACATCCCACATAATAAAGACCGGGTACTTCATTTAGCTGTCTTAGAAATACATTATTAACTAATTAATTTTCAGATGCTACCAAGCTAAATACGTGGCTATGTAATTTAAGAGGCGTACTAAACGTTAATATACTCAATATATGTTGTTTAAAATGACATATATACAATCTCCAACAAACACATTTATATTTACTGATCCTCACAAGAAGATTTATGCAATATGATTCCATCAATAATTTGAACTGAATGCAATTATTAAATGCCTATATATACATGCAAGTGTAGCATTATTTCGCACTCAGATATACTGTTACATATTTAGAGTTATGTCATCGCAACATGCAACACATATTCGAAGAAATATGTTCTTCGCGATTTCATTTGTTATTGTCACATAAAAAATGATGTATGTCATGATCTGTGTGTCTAAAAGACAAGTCTCCGGCACTTTGAGCTAGTTTTATGCCATTTAGAGACATTTTGATCGCAGTTGTCTGGTATTTGAGTCAGCTGTATTTGTCTGTGACCATTGATTTCAACTTAAAGTATCTTATATTATGAAAACTGAAATATACGTCAAAGTTTTTTAACATTTCACCTGGGTCTTTAAGTTACTATATCTTAAAACTGTAATGTATCTCTTATTTTTTTATGAAAGTTATACAATAGATTTACAATACATGAATTTATATAATAATTTGATGTTTGCATATACAAAATTCGTTATAAATGGCAATGTGTACCACATTTCATTCGATCGTATGGCCGTTTTTTCTACATGTGTATCTGATATATTATGTAGTCAGAACGTCAAATCACAGAATGTATTCCAAATGAATATCAGTTATAGGCCTTCAAAATCCCAATAGCTTGACTTAATACTGTACACGTGTGTTTGAAAATCTGGTATCCTTTAAAATATTTGACATAAATATCAATGACTCGTTTACCGTGAACACAGAGACAGTTTTTAAACCTAATAAATACAAGGTCCGTCTCTGTATGAAGTTCTTTTACATTAAATGTAATTTAATAAATCTTAAATTGACATTTAAGAATATAAGAGCATGTGTTGTATTTTACGGCAAACTGTGTCTTATTTACGATTTGCATTTTACAACGTCAATGTTAGAAACGCATATAAAAAAGGTACTAAAATATTACGATAAATATATAACCAAAAAACTATTTTGAACAAGAGTGATCTGAGTAAAACATGCAAGTTATTTAAGTAAACTTTGTTTTCTGGTGCGCTCCCAAACTCATACACGAAACATTTTCAAATCAGCACCGTCAAAGAAATAAAATATCTGCATATAAAGCCAACGAAATGTACAAAGTGTCAAACATAATGGAAAGTGTTGTTTACTCTAAAAAACTCGTTAGTTTTAAGATTGAAGCTTAACCTGTCACCTAAGTTATTTGAATTTATGAAATATGTACGCATGTGTTGATACAAACTGTTGCAATAACAAATCGAAAGACTTACGGGTTTACCATTGCACATCTTATATATATGCATAACAAATTGCAAACGGTGCGGTTTAAATTTTGCTGAGTGCATGCACAAATAATAGCCTGCATACCTTAATTTATGTGCCTTATGTAAATTTCATAACCATTTGTATGCACTGTACCGCATACTTTGCAATAAATGTGTATTGTTAACCAACGATGGAAACGATTCAATATGTTATTGAATGTCTCTACAATTTTCACAGTTTATGACAGCATTTAAACGTAAGTTAAGCTATTAAAGACAATACAATTTTACCATTATATATTATGAACTACAAGTCGGCGAACACGTAATCAACACGTTATTAGCAGTGTTTATGTTAGCACATATGGAATATAGAACACAGTTGCAAGGTGAAGAGTGTTGTGACTTATTTCAACAGGCATGGCAGATAGCCGTTGTGTTTGGGATGAAATATAAAGCTAGCAGTATTTTAAATACACTGTTTCATTTTCTGTCAAGCATTTTTTGCTGTTGTTGTAAGTTTGAGTAATGTTTTGGGATCGCCTAGTATGCGTAAGGATTTCAACGCATTTTAGAATATACATGGACATATATGTTTAACATGAAAGTTAATGTCAAACATACTATTTGTTATATAAAGCGACAATAAATTGATAATAATCACATAACATTTCTGTTTTAGTTGATCTGAAAAACGGCATCCATATAGCCCAAGTTCGCCTAATAGTGATTGCAATTTTCATTAACGTCCATAGTGTATGGCTCTGTAGTGTCCGACAACGGTGTTCTACGATTCAATATAAACCTCTGGCTGCGACTGGATTTGCAGACTCCATGTGATATTATGGTTTACAATTCTTAAGTTCAAAGCATTATTTCGATACTGAATCTGCCGTTGAAATTGAACAAACAGGGTCATAATTATAAAGTTCACATTCTTTTGAAAAGACTTGCGCAAATACTGCACTTTTTCGACTACTTCATTTTAATTATTTAAAAATCTGCTTTATACTGACATTACGAATGCGTCGTCTTGAAAATAATGTTTATTATGTAGAGTGTTCAAATAGCCGAGTTTGCACACTACGTTTATCGACACTATAATTGGCGACATAAAATTTCCCCAAGCTATGAATATAGATGAATATAGATATTTTATTATTTAAATTGCTCTAAATTATGTCTTAATGTCTTCACCGCGACATAGACTGACTGTTACGAGCAATCTTTAAAACTGTCGTTTACGTAAACCAACTTAAATTAATTGAGCAGAAAATGAGCGATAACGCGTTTACTTACTATGTTGTTGATAATCAGTTAAACTTTATATTTGAAGCCAAACATTCCATTTTGATTGACCAGAAGTCATCCAAATCCGAATGTTTATTCGCTGATACACTTCAAAGCCACAATCAAAATCAGTATCAAACCGCATGTTTTGTCATAAATAACAACCGCAAATCACAACACATTATGCAGTAAGAAATACAGCAGTATTCCTTTTTATTAGTTTTGCTTTTTATGTTGAAAAAAACACTGTTTTCTAATTTAAGGGAATGTGTTAAGGTGTTCAGTATAAGTTTAATTTTAGTGATGACACCATTTATACTAATAACATATACGACCTATTAAAGGAGATATTGAAACCGACATAGCATATACAGATACTATTCTGGTACCAACTATTTGCACAAGTATTATTAGTGAAGGTCTTGCATCCATCGGATACATTTGCTCTTCAAAGTAAATTGCTCTCCATCAATGGTTAAACAGAACAAAGCATTTTTGTTAATATGATGTTGAATTTTTCGTGTATTTGTTTATTTTGTTTTAATGCAAACTCAATTTACTGACGTAGATATAATATTTTAGATATTGGAATCGCCAATAGTTATCGAGCGCTTTTCTGCTTTTTTAAGTAGAAAAATGAATCGTTCTCAATAATTTATCTGGAACATATGTACGATAACATTTTGAGAGCTTTTTGGATTTATACACTCTTTGACTGACCAAAAGCATGGCATTTTTTTCGAGTAAATTACACATCCAACAAAAAATAACGTCTCAACAACAAACACTGGTCTGTGATTTTATCAGTAGGTTTTATTATGTTCATATCATATAACACGTACCGTCTAGTCTAAACAAAAAACACTAAACAATTCGAGTTGTCTGCTTGTTAACTTCACTCACCTTTAAAATGACATTATTTAAGTGTTTGATATTCTTGAGCATGCACCGTGTTTGATAATTACATGAACTTTATTTTCAATGTTCATAACAACCTGATAATATATTTTCAATACTTTTGACTGTATTCTTATAGGATCTGTTTAACGTTTCAAGATGAACTATTTTTTATTATTCTTGTTTAATTTTTTTCTCGAAATGTGTTAAAAAATACAATAAAATGTCGAGTGTGTAAATATGTTGCCCTTTGTCTACTTTATTTTGTCTAAGTATACATATGTCTATTAAAATAAAAACCATAATGTCATATTATTTCACCAATATCTCTGGATTATTACATAAGGATGCACAATACTTTCGTAAATTAATATGCACATTCGACGAGATAGCAATCGTGGACGAAGATAGCGAAAATGATAATTTATTATTTAAATCGTCCTTGGTTGTATTTAACATGAAATGTATGGATACATTTTTGCTATAAAACATACCTATTTCGACTCCCAGTCAATTAAAGGCAGGAATATTTCTTCCTGACAATTAGAAATCTTAATCCAAAATGTGTTCCTTCGTGACACAGAATCACTACACACAATATGAAAAAATCAAACTTCCATATTTAGTTTATTCGAAACAAAAAACTTTAAACACATACAACCTTTTTGGTGTATCAGTCTCCTAATAAAGTATTTCACTTATGTCGCAATTATATAAACACTAATTATATGCTGCTGACACCGCATTAAGAAGGTTATTTTGTTATTTATTGATTGAAGTAGGCCTCGATTATATTTACAGCGAGAATTGTCACAATAGCGATGAAAGAATAGAACGAAATGATGAGCCACTGTAATCAGTGTAGACAATTTATACGGTCTATTTCAGACGATTTAACGACTGCATGTGCAAGTTATGTATACACGTGAACAAAGCGTGTACTATACATTACACAATCACCGCTTGCATCGATTCAGACACTAGATTTACGTTTATGAATGTTTGACTAACATGTTTTCGTATGTTGTTATGAGTTCGCCGTATAATTTAACGTATACAATTATATCAGTGTATCGAAACGTTGTTCGTTTGTTTTTCACAAATGAAACAGAAATGTAACACTTAGAAAGTGAATATACCTCACAAACAATCAAATGAACCATGAAGAAAACTTGAGCCGTCGCTAAAAACAGTTAATACCAAACATATAGAGAGGGGGGGGGAAACAAGTTTACATGCGCTTGAATATCCCAGTTTGGCTATATTAAGAAACAATTAATTTTTGAGTTAATGATGATGAAAATACAGCATCGCTATGCCCTTCTATTTATGCAAATGCTGCATGATTATAGGACCTCCTGGCCGGCAATATACCTGCGATATTAACGTTGTTTAATGTAAACTGATTCAACAGAATCGAAATCTGAGACATGTCTTTTCATGTTTTTAAAAAGCAAAACACTATACTTTCCTGTATTGTATTTCATATTGTTAAATAAAATATTTACGTATCTAAACAATACCTTCTCTTCTGAGTATGTTTCTTGGGTTTATGTAAACGGATATCATATGACATTATGAGCTTAGACGACAAACATGATCATGTGTTCTTATAGAGATATACTAGTGATATACTAATAAGACCATATTTACCTTGAAATCATATTGGAAAAGTCCGATTCTATTGTCGAATGACCATTATATTACATACAATAAAAACAAGTGCAATTTGCACCCGTAGTTTATATAATCGACGTATGCTATGTAATTTTATGAATAACTGAAAACCTGATTTTATAACCTTTCGCAGACTATCATAAATACTTTTAATATCAATTTATTTTGTAATATAAATGTTATTCTTTTTATATTTATTACAAATAAAATTTAAATGGTCTTAATAACTAAAAGGCAACCTTAAAAGCAACCTTTAAACGTGTTTTGCAAAACAAAAGCAATGTTGATATATGCGGTAAAACATACAAAGAAACCCGCGCGTCTAATGGACGGTTACACGCTATGAAAGTGGTGTCTTATTAATGACTATTCAATGAACGCATGACCTTGCGTTACCTCTAAGAATTAACAAAGAACAGTTAAGCATAACACCAGACAAAGCATGCAATGCAAACCTTTAAGTTTTGTCCTTGGATTTTCCAGGCCCACTTTAACGCCCATCCACAGAGAATGAAACTAATACCCGATAAATTTTCATTATACGGCACTGCCATCACCAAGATTTGCATTATAAAACTTGCATTTTGACATGTATTATTGTTTTAGTAACTATTGTTACATTATCTAAATTCCAAAGCGGGTTGTCCTACAAGGAATACTGTTTCTTAAATATTGTTTTAGTAATATTTTTTTACTCACGTTATACAGGTAAATAAGTCAATACATTTCAACACTTGAGCCTCGACATTTATATTAGGTCTTTACATTAAGTGAACCTACATATGTATCAAAATCTTATCACATATTAATTAAATTATGCAGCAAGTTTTTTTAAGAATTACTAGTGTTATATTCAGAAAATTAAAAACAGATCCAGAAGTATCATCTACACTCAGAAACAAGCAATGTCCTTTATTTGTTACGAAATATTGAGTTTAGTACGACGCTATTTTCCCATCAGCGAGTCGCTTCTTTTCGGGATTACAAGTACAACACAAGTACACTAAGACCGTACGTGGGAAATGTATTCTATGACAAGAAAAGGACATGAGTATCAGGTTGCAAATCTCGACCACTTTGTGAGGATATAAATGAGGAATGATTTGATACGTGGTCTATGGATAAACGCACAACTTTCTTAACATGAAAGAAAAAAAGCACAAACTGATTTGTATTCATACAGTATTAACAAATTAAATAAATATATGAGAAACATGTTTAACGACAAGTGTTATTCGGAATTTGACATCTATTGAGACACGGGAATGCTTAAGTTCCTAAAACGTAAAAAGAAGTTTAGAAATAGACTCCATTTTGTCAGACAGTGACAACTGTTCTTATTTAAACACAGTCCCGTATGCGCATACCCAGCTAATGTATTATGTTTGTATTGAAATATTTATTGGCTTTATAAAAACTGATGTTGATGAATCCAAGGGATTTCATTCTTTCAGACTTTATACACAAATCAATGTATGTGCAACGGTTTGCAATTGTTTTGGTATTCTTTCGAACAGTCCATTAAAGATGAATCTGCTGCACTTCTTAGACACCAATGCGTTGTTAGCCTTACAAAAGAATTGCTATATTTTAAATTGTGTGAATTCTCTCAAACAAACCATGCATAATGCACCACTTTCTCTTAAATTATAGCTTGTAATCTATACAAAACAGCTGACTGATGTGACATTTCACACATTATAATCTTGGTAGATGCACACTGCCTCGATAAACTTAAGGGGTGTTGCGGCAGTTTATTTAACCGAGGATATATTTATAGCAACACCGATGATGCTATTATCACGACTCAATATTTTTGTTATCAGTATCATCAGAAATGACCGAGTTGATTCATTATACAATTGTCAGTGGTTTGATTCCAGGCGGGGTTAACTTTTTTTTTTACTTTTTTTTCTTTCTTTAATTTCATACTTGTTTTATACCGGAGCTCTTTAGTCCTGTTGTTTACATTTATCAATTTTAAGCATTTAAACACAAACTTCCAAACATGCCGAAATCTGTGAACATGTAAGTTATTAATGATTAAGGCCGAGTTTGATACTGTATGGTATTATGTTTGTGATTAAATATTGTTTTTTATTAATTTCTTTTGGTAAGCTGTTGTGATCCCAGTTAAGATTGTAAACAATTTCTAATGTTTATGCATATTTCTGACAATCTATGTACCGGTACTTGGGGTTTGTCTTATTGTTGTTTTTTTTAATGAAATTTGACGTCTAGACGGTAGGGATAATCAAAACAAAATATCTCTGTTAAAAGTGCGGTGACCCCCTTTTTTATTTTTGTTTCATGATAACAATACATAGATGAACATATTTGAGAAGTTTCGCAAAAAGTTATTAGATAGAACTTTTTTTAAATTCCATTTTTGTGGTAAAAATTAGTAAAAAAATGACGTTTTTTGGGTGACATAAAAATTATAAAAATTAAATTTCTTAAAAGTTAACTTGTGTTCTCCATTTTTTTTTGGTTGTTTGTGGTTAACTTAAATGGTATATGATATATATTAGCTTATATAAACTCTACATGTTTCCAATTTCATAGGTTATTAATCATTATTATGCAATTAGAGATTTTTCAGTTTTAATGAAAAAGTACATATTATATAATGGTGAATAAAATCCAAACAAAGCCGGTGACCCTTTGTTTTTATTGCATTTTTCATTTAGTATTTGTGTGTAGTACTTGAATAAAAATTTTGAGCAAAAGTTATTAGATGGAAAAAAATCATCAAAACTGCAGCAACACCCCTTAAAGCTTGTATATTGACGTAAATTTACTCCAGTGGCTGTGAAAGAGAATACGCTTTTGAATATGTCTTAAATAATTAACTTGTTTAGTTACTTTAAGTTTAGTCGATGTTACAATATTGTCATTTGTCTGTCACCGGTTTACTTATAATAATTTTATGTACAATCGGATACACAAAATGCAGTGATGCAATTAACCCATAGACCAATATTTGATCGATAGCATTTTTCATAACACTTTAACCACACGACATTCTGTAAATAAAAGCTCAAAGACTACATGTGCATGCTGTTAGTCATGTTTAAAACAATGAATGTTTTACATCAACGATATTTCCTTATAAACAACAGGAAAGACCTGGTTGTATTGCTTTGTACTAAGCTATTTTGTTTTGGGCTATATGATGCAAATATTGTGGTGATATTAATAATGAAGTGTATACGAATGTGCATGTTTACAACTTTTTACTATGAAAACAATCCAGTTAAGACGAGGCTTGTGAGTGAAACATTATACATTATACCGCGTTGTTTGATTGTCAATACTTTCACGTATGTATGTATAACAAAAGAAAAGGAATGGTTACATAAATTTGAGTTAGTAAAACAGTGCAACAGTCCTTATAACAATGACTGCATTATATAATAATTGAACAAAAAAATAGTTTTACATTTTACCTGACACATTTATAAACTAGTCACAGTCAGAAGATTACAGTTGTACAAACATTTTACGTCGTTTTCATTCATAAATATTTTGCAAATTACGTCACTTTCATTGGGAACAACACTCATAGAAACGTAATGACGTCACATGTGTTAATTCTTCTGAAAAGCTGACATGCTATAAATGTTTTCTTAATTACGTTTCTTAACAAACAAATTCTTAGCAGGCGTAATCATGCCACTTTTCACCAAATATACAATTTGTTGTTTCATTACATTTATATACGTGCTACTTTTTTTACATTTCTTTAAGAGCGGGATTTAAGCACGTGCATTTTACTGCAATATTTTCTCTATTTATTCGGAACTATTTTCGAAACATTAAGCTCCGCCCATAATTTATTGCAGAATAACCCACACTTTATTTTCTTCTTTGTCTATAGCAAACTAGTCGCGTGCAGTGTTAGAATCAATATCAGTAGATATTGGCGCCGAATTCATGGGTGCGTTCGGTGAGGTCCTAGCTTAGTCGTGACCGATCTGCATCGTTCGTAGTACAGTCGCAGTAGATTCTTACACATCGTAGTGAAGTTGCGACCATATTAGCAAGACTTCAACCGAACCCCACGATTCGTCGTAACTCAATCGAACCACTGTCGTAACTGAATCGCATACTCTTCCCGATTCAATAAATGTGAGAAATCGTAGCGAATCGTGGGCTTGTTTTCGTAGTGGAATATGGCCATTACCCGCTAAACTCAAGACCACACCATTTTTTTAATCGTTTAGTAACAACGAAATCGCTGGAAAGGACAGCTATTATTCAAAATTCGCACACGTGAGTCTTGTAAGTTTATTAGGTTGGATTGACGTGGCTCACTACGGAACCACACATAATGCAGCCTCTGGCTCGGAGAGGACCTCATAAACTTAAATTAGAAATTTATAAACAGAAATTAATGGGCGATGTATAACTGCTACTGGATAACGAGGTCCAGCAAATGAAAATGCACAATTTACATTTTTACAACAAAAAGTGACTTGATGAGACAAGACGATAAACGCAGTCTTTACTTGTGCAGGTGTTGCAACATACGAATAAGTAAACAACAAAATAGACAAGCCACACATTTGCAAATGTGTTTTGCTATTGTTGCGGATAAACATGACATTCAAATGACTCTCTTGTCTAGTGATAATAGAGTGTTGATTATGTAAAGTAGGTGATATGTCTGGTGTTAGTTTTAAAGGGATCTTTTCACGCTTTGGTAAATTGACAAAATTGAAAAAAGTTGTTTCAGATTCGTAAGTGTTCGTTTTAGTTATGATATTTGTGAGGAAACAGTAATACTGAACATTAACCATGCTCTAATATAGCCATTATATGCATCTTTTGACGATTTTAAAACCTAAAAATTATAAAGCGTTGCAACGCGAAACGATTGAATAATTTGGAGAGTTCTGTTTTTGTCGTTAAATTTTGTGAAACTACGAAGATTGCTTATATAAGGTATAAAATACGTCATGAATGTGTACTCGGCGGAATAGCTCAGTAGGCTAAAGCGTTTTTACTTCAGGACTCTGGCAGAACTCCAGGGGTCACTGGTTCGAAACCTGCTCCGGGCAATGTTCTTTTCCTTTTTTAATTTTTTTCTTGATTTTTTACTGGAGCTTTTACGATCCAATGTTTACATTTATCAATATAAAGCATTTAATGAATAAGTTAAAAAAATGCCAAAATCTGTGAAAAGGCCCCTTTAAGAGCGGAAATTTTATATCAACGTAATGCAATACATGCACGAGACTACTTTGTTTTTTTAAATACATGTATTTGTTTTTAAATGTCAGATCACACGAGTATTTTCCCACTGCAAAAACAGTGTGGGAGATTTAATCATAAATCACATATCTTACTGGTTTATGTACATTCCGTTGTTCCGTATACTATGTTAATACCTTAACATAATCAAAGCGCTGAAGGCACTGAGGTTGTTCGCTGTTTTCGTCCTTGATTAGCATGTGCGCATTGCACAGGCTAATCAGTGTGCAAAGGCTAATCTTATTTTCCCTGAAAGCAGCCAATATGTACAGATTTCAATGATAAACACTAGACTGGCCAATGTCGTCTTACAAGCTGGTATATACACTTACTGCAGAAGTATAGCAGAAGCATTTGTCGTCTGCAGTGCAGACAGGCAGCGGTAATCGCTCATAGCATTATGAGATGCGGTTCTTACCGTAGCTAAGGCTTCTTAGCACATACTGATTTGCAAAATATACTCTGTTAATAAAGTCGGCCGCTATCGCGACCAACTAATAATACGCTTATAGCCATCGTTTGTCATTACACGTGTTTATATTAAAATCAAACCATAATATTGTTTTGCACCTTCCTTTGAAACGTAAACAGATACCTTTCACTGACGTGATATATTACAAGAACTGTTTTAAAGTGTATGCGTGCACGATAAATATATTTCAGGTGTGCGATTAATGTAATATCGTTAATAATGAAATGTTAATATTAACAGCGTTACTATTTTAACGAGTAGGTATACGTATATAAACCGTTCAAAGGGTGTTGAACCCAGTTGTATTCATGTGTGTGTATTTGTTGTGTAAATATGTGTGTTTTCTAGCGCATTGGTTTTGTGTCGCACTGTTTGTTAATTGGTTATTGTCGTAAAATAATTAATAAAGAACCATATGTTATAATAATGTTTCTTTGTTGCTGGGACTGCTGAATGTCCGTTTTGAGTATGTACCCTTTGATACAATATGTGATACAACGCTACCATGTTTGCTAGTTTGTTTAATGTATTATATATAGTTTACTTACTTTACTTTTACTTTTTGTGCGATGAATTATAAGCTAATTGTGGGGTCATGTGCGATTTAAAACCGGTTTTATCACAAAATGTTGTTTATTTCCCGTTCCAAAGCAATGATTTTTAGTTATATTCCCGTCTATATTTCTAAACAGGAAATTAGAACATTAACAACATTTTTTCAACATCGCAATTAATGTTAAATATTAAGAAACCATACACATTATCTGTATGGTTTTTTAAACAGTGATTTATGCTTAAAAATAAATCATGATTATTGTGAATATGTACTAATATTATCATGGTATAATGTTGAATATTTCTGACTTAATTTAAATAAAAGTATGAAACAACAAAGTCAATTTCCATCAAAATATTTGTACATCCATTTTTAATTGAAAGGACACAGGTTGAAACAATATTAAAAGCTTTGATCGAATAAGTTTGGAAACTGGCTTCATTTTTTTTTAAATTGCATTTTGAACATCTATGTTCTAAAACGCTGGAGACACATGGAATATATATTGTGTATTGGATTTTCTTCAACTTACAGACATATATTGCTTGCCTTACGAAGGTTACAAAATATTATCTTTAGGAAAGGTTTTGTTTGTAAAAAAGGAGTGAATAAAACGTGCGTAATTTCGACGATTCTTAGTTTTTCGATGCGTTCCTTATGCCATAAGTTATGGTGAGGTTCGGAGTTTGTGTCACAACATCAACGATATTCTGTTCAAATTAATATAAACATATGCATGGCTTGTGTGGTAGTTAATGTTCATAAGCAATTAATATTATTACTTTAATTATAACAGTGACAATATATAGATTATAACTATATTACACGTATATAACAACTACTCTGTAACAGTTTATCCTTATATCGGGTTTCGGCAGTGTAATCATTATAATCAGATAAGTTAAGATATGCTATAGTGTTGCCTCTACGGTTTAAAGCATCTTTTTCAATGCTAATCGAATATGAGGATTGAAAACTGTATCTTCAGACAATATCTCGTTTATAAATTTTCGCAAGTTTATACCGATACCGAACCGCTGTTGACATCACGCCAAGAGCGACATACTAATTAAGTTAAAATTCTTTCAAGCATCGTGAAAATAATGTACTCTTCGACTCATTTATTCAATCTGTGTAAACAACTTCTTTAAAAGATATTACATGTATGTTGCCTTGCATGGAGAACCATGTTCATATGAGATTTTTTAAATAGCTGAGATTGCACAATACTTTTATCATCTAAACGCTATAATTAACGACATTAAACTCCATATATGTATGTATGTATGAGTGTGTATATGTATGTGTGTATATGTATATATGTGTTTATGTATATATGTGTATATATGTATATATATATGTATGTGTGTATGTATGTATATATATATATATATATATATATATATATATATATATATATATATATATATATATATATATATATATATATGTATATATATGTGTATATGCGTATACGTGAATTTATGTGTATTATATCTATATAATAATATATACACAGCGTATAATTCATAATATGTAGCGACTTCCGAGTATTGGCGCGTAACGTCATGTATGTGTGTATATGTATATATGTGTTTATGTATATATGTGTATATATGTATATATATATGTATGTGTGTATGTATGTATATATATATATATATATATATATATATATATATATATATATATATATATATATATATATATATATATATATATATATATATATATATATATATATATATATATATATGTATATATATGTGTATATGCGTATACGTGAATTTATGTGTATTATATCTATATAATAATATATACACAGCGTATAATTCATAATATGTAGCGACTTCCGAGTATTGGCGCGTAACGTCACGTTCATGTCGGGTAACGTTACGTCATTTATTTATATTTTTGTTTTTACTTCCGTTATGATTGACAGAAGAAAACGCTATGTAAAGTTGTCGTAATAATCGTTTACTGAAGAAGGCCTTTGGCCGAAATATTTAATAAAAGAGTAAATGTATGAAGTTTTAATAATTTCCTCCCTCTGGAGATCCAATACATAGAGGATTTAATAATAGTTTGAAAAAATTAATTTTAAATCAGTTATATTCAATCCATTATATGTTTATAGATCAATGAAACAACTATACATTTTCTGTATTGTATCTGACATTTGTCGTGATTCTGTAAATACATTTCGAATTAAAACGTGTATAATTAACGTTTAACGCGATCATGAGTGTAAAGAAAACGAATTATTTCGAACCTGCCATTGTAAACGTTATAGGGACTATGGTATATAAACAACATAATAGCCGTACGATATCTATGAGCCTCGCTTTATTGCGTGCTTTCTCATTTTGCATATTTAATAAACTTTTCAAACAGAAATTACAGAACCACATCGCTGCACATACTATATTTGAAAATTCATTCCATTGTAAGATATTGTTTGCTGTTTTAAACACATATACGGTCATATCGCGGAGATTTAGTTAACCTTACCATGTGTTCATGTGCGAACTCAAGTATTCAAATGCTCTTACGACTATGTGCTCATACCTACTTTCTGGAATCATCATGAAATTATTGCCGTACTTAACAAACAAACATGCCTTAGCTTATTGAATTAGCGAAAAAACAATAATCAAAAGAGAAAAAATATATATTTATGCACATGGGCATGTAAAATAACGTCCGTCCACAATTATAATTAACTTACGAAAGGAAACGACGAAATATAAAGTTTGGTATGATATACTTGTGAAATTAAAGAGCATAGTGTAATTAAAGAGCATGTCAAGTTTTGAATATATCTGCTGAAACGTAATGTTATAACCCACAAATGGTTTACTGTAACAGAACGTTTTTTTAAGATAAGTGGTACAGAGAATACACTTCGAACATCTTTTTAAAGATATTTCTTGTTATATTTGATCGAGAATGTAACCCGCCTCCCAGATTCGCTGAATGGATCAATTTTCCCACGGGTACTACTTCCCCTTACCCCAAAATGTTTTTTCGTACCCAAAATATTTTCGTACCCAAATTGTTTTTCCTACCCATTTTTTTTTCGTACCCAATGTTTTTTCCTACCCAATTTTTTTTTCCTAACCACATTATTGCTCGTACCCATTTTTTTTGGCATAATTTTTGTACCCAAAATTTTCGTACACATTTTTTGTCTTACCCAAAATTTTCGTAACCACATACACAATTGTGGTGATGTAGATAAACTTAAATTGACGCTTTTATATCCATCCTTTTCAAAAGCATCGTCACACCAGTACTGTCAGTATTTTGATTTAAATGTATTCAATGGGTCATTGAGTTATGTGATCATCAAATACAGGTCTTTTGTGTGTTTGTACATGGTTTAAGTGTAACAAGCTCACAAAAACTTTGATTAAAAATGTACTTACCGTAATTATGTATGTCAGTTTACGTTAGTCCTTTCCGACCGTTATAAATCGTAATCCAAAGTATTTTTCGCTGTTGCACACAAAACCAACGCACACTATGAATATTTAAATCTCTCTTTTTCGGTCATTGCCAGAAAGACATATAGACTTACTTAATGTGCCAGTCTGGTAACCAAAATAGGTGATGTATGGGGTAATACTAGATACACTAATTTATTTGCTGCTGTTAACACATTGTTAAGGCGGTTATGTAATTTAAGAGGTATGTTCAGCGTTAATTCAATTTAAGCTTCTTCAATTTTAAAGCGGTGATATTGTCAATCGAGCGATGAGAAAATACTACCGGAATGATGCGACACAGTTATCAGTAAAGACAATTTATACGGTCTATTAAAGGGATCTTTTCACGCTTTGGTAAATTGACAAAATTGAAAAAAGTTGTTTCAGATTCGTAAGTTTTCGTTTTAGTTATGATATTTGTGAGGAAACAGTAATACTGAACATTAACCATGCTCTAATATAGCCATTATATGCATATTTTGACGATTTTAAAACCTAAAAATTATAAAGCGTTGCAACGCGAAACGATTGAATAATTTGGAGAGTTCTGTTTTTGTCGTTAAATTTTGTGTAACTACGAAGATTGCTTATATAACGTATAAAATACGTCAAGAATATGTACTCGGCGGAATAGCTCAGTAAGCTAAAGCGTTTTTACTTCAGGACTCTGGCAGGACTCCAGGGGTCACTGGTTCGAAACCTGCTCCGGGTAATGTTCTTCTCCTTTTTTTAATTTTTTTCTTGATTTTTTATTGGAGCTTTTATGATCCAATGTTTACATTTATCAATATAAAGCATTTAATGAATAAGTTTAAAAAATGCCAAAATCTGTGAAAAGGCCCCTTTAAAGGCGACTTTACAACTAAATTTTTTGTTCAGCTTAAACATACGCTTCAACATAGTCGCGTTAACTTATACTCGTGAATATCGCATAAACCTACAATAACATTATTGTTTGTTTGTTGATCCGAGATAGCCATTATGCAGTATGTAATACATTTACGACTGCTGTATAAAGAAAGTTAAACAAGATGTAAGAGCAAGAGTATCTTAAGACCTGGCATATGATTGAAACAATTGTATTTATAGAAAGCGTAAGGAAATAAGTGGAACCATTTAAACATGAAATTATATTCAACTCGCATACTTATGTTTTCTCAATAGATTTAGCCTGTTTATTTTTTTGAAGAAAGTCCATGGTTTTCGGAGTTGGTTAAATTCATATTACTAAATTTTCACGTGAAAATGAATACGTAGAAAGTCCTTCGGCTAGAACATCAAACATATGAATGTTCTTGTTTATTGTGTAACATGTACAATGACTTCTTTCAACTTTTCGTTTGTGCAGAAAAAAGCCGCATACTGTTTAAAGCAGTCTAAACCCATTAATTTTGTTAAGCAAAAAAGTTGTGATAGTCATCAAAAAAAAACTACAAAATGGTTGATTTTACGCTTTGTATTACGCTTTGTTTGTGGTGTCCAGAATACATATAGATCAAAGAACCTACAACGTTGCAGTCACTCATGGAATGAATAAACAAACGGTTCAAAGTAAAACGATACACAAGTCATACCATACTATTTTTTTTCTTTGTACACTTGGCATCTTGACTTTTCCGCCCTTCCCAAAATAAAATGCATCATACGTTTAAAATATTTAGAAATAGTTAAAGAGTAATATTGCATACTTTGATTCATATATTAAAACGTTCCGCATAATGCTTTGAAACAATTCAATTACTTTGTTTTCTTTTTTAGATTAACAAATCAATAAAGGTGGTGAATTATTATACTTTCCAATGCGATGATCGAAACAGTGTGATAATTGTCAAGTTGCGTTTGGTTTTAAATAAAGGGCCAGGCGATATTAATCAGGATTTGGACAATGATTGATACATTTTAAAAGCGTGAAAATAGTAGCTTATATAAAAAATATACAGGAACATGTTATATCGATGCTTACAATACGTAATTTTCGTTGTAGCATTGATTGCTGTTGTTATCAGTTTTAAATTGCTATAAATTATGTCTCAAATGTATTCACCGGGACTTAGAGTTTAGTGATTGTTACCAAACATCTTTTTTTTTACGTAAACCAGCGTAAACCCATGAATCCCATCAATGATTTAACAGAACCAATCATTTTTGCCATAATGATGTTGAATCGTCCGTTTATTAGTATATTTTGTAGTTGTTTTTTTTAATAAAAACTTAATTAAGTGACGGGTATTTCAGATATTCAGGTCGCTACTAGTTGTCTAGGGCTATACATTGTTTTGTTATGCAGACACATAACTCGCTATAAATAATTTACCTGGAACATATGTTTATAAACTCACCGACTTACTATTCGTTTGGCAATAGTTCGAGGAAATTACAATGTCAACAAATAATTAAAATAAACCATAATACGGTTTAAGTTTATACGATATAAAACATACCATCTAGAAAAAAACCACACTAAACAATATACATCCAGGAGTTTCCTTCTTGTTTACTATATATTCACAAAATCTACCCAAAAGAACTAGTCTTAAATAGATCGTGTATATCCAATACAGACGCTGCGTATTTAGACTTACATTTAACTATTAATAATAATTTGATCAAAACTAGTTTATACGACAAACGGGACGATTTTAACTTTGAAATTGTGAATTTTCCGTTTCTAGATGGCAACATCCCTAAAGGACCTTCCTATGGTATTTACATTTCGCAGTTGGTACGTTATGCCAGAGCATGTTCGTGTATTAAAGATTTTAATGATCGTAATCTAATATTAACTAAAAAATTGCTAAAACAAGGCTTTTTGTATCATAACTTAAGAAATAAATTTGCTAGATTTTACTCTAAGTATGGTGATTTAATTTCAAAATATAATGTTTCTTTAAAATGGCATTTAAATAATGGAATCTCCCATCCATCATTTTACGGAGATGTTTTGAAGCGTGTCCGCAAATTAAAATATGTTAAACCAAATGTTCATATTAAACTTTTCAATTTAATTAACTTGTTTTTATCAAAAGGATACGATGCTTATGTACTTAAAAACACGTGTTTGATGGTTTTCGATTCACTATATCTTTCTTCCCTTAAAATTTGGAATCATTAGTGATATTATAGGCATTTTTCACTGTTGAATAAAATTGTGTCATTGTGTCGTATGAACAAATCTGCATGAATACTACATTATAGGCATTTGTCACTGTTGAATAAAATTGTGTCATTGTGTCGTATGAACAAATCTGCATGTAAACTACATTTGGACTCAAATCGTACATCAAATCATTTCTGTCTTCAGTTGTCAAAACACCTATATACTGTTTGATTCCAATAATGTCGCTTTAATGGAATTACCATTTGTATTCATTTGCTTCTTAATATTAAATCACGTAAACTTGTTTTATTAGTAATACAGCCCGATTAATATTTTTATTTAGTACTGCCCTTGGAATTTGTTCACGTCATTATGCCATTATGGATTTTTGTGACGTCATACGACCGACTTTCCCAGTTGTAATCTACATGCATAGGTCATTGGGTTTATAACGTTCCATTTTATTTATATTTTCTCTCTGATAGGCGTTTCTTGTTTGATTTAATTATTTTTAATTTGTTTAGCAGTCACATAAACAACCAAGCTATGTAATATGGAATTTTTACACCCATTATTGCTGCTTCTTCCTGTATTTGCGCGATGATTATCTGAGATATTAACTCTATGATTCTACATTCTCAAATCTTTTCTATAAAGAAGGAATGTAGTTGACAATTGTTAATAGTTTTATTTGATCGTTCGTCAAAAAGTTGTAATTCTGTTACTCTTGTATCTTCAATGCAATTGAGTAATTAAATAGTAATTAAATTGAATGCGTTTTAATTCCCTTTTATTATTGTTTAATTTGAGTTACAATGCTATGACGTTAAATTTTATTTACACTTGAATGTATTATGAATATTGCTGGGCCAAGTGTGAGGTTGAGCGCTCTATAACCAGGTTTAAACCCCCAATGCTTTGCATTGACCGTTCCAAGGCGGTGACCCCAGCTTTATTCATATTTTGTGTTTATGTTGGTTTGTATTGTGCTGTATTGTGCTGTTTTGTACTGTTTGGGCAATCGGTCACTTGCCTTAAATAAAGGACCAACTAATTGTTTTTAATGAAAATTCAGTACTGCTCCAGCAGCTGGAGTTTCACTTCTTTATATTGACTAACCGTTAAAATGGAATTGCTTTAAAGCTAGATTTACATGAACATTCTCACTATTTGATAACTTAATTGACTTTATTTTCAATTTTCAGAATAACTTGATAATATGTATTCAACACTGACTGTATTCTTATAAGATAAGTTAAACGTTTCAAGATGAACTATTTTTTATTATTCTCGTTTCAAATTGTTTCGTGAAATGTGTATAAAAATTAAAAGAAAATTTAGAGTTTGCAAATATGCTGCTCTTCATCTACTTCATATTATCTTCGTTATCATATGTCTAAAAATAAAACCAAAATTTCCTTTTTTTTTCAGATATCTCTGCATTGTTTCAGACGGTTGCACGATACTTTAATAAATTACAGTACACCTTCCACGAGATAGAAATCATGGCCTTAGAGAACAAATATGATAATATATAATTTATATCGTCCTCGCTTGTGTTTAAAATTAAGTGAATGGATGGTTTATGAAATTGGTATTCAGATACAGGCAAATATGTTTGTCTTGTATAAAGGTTTGCTATATAATATTCTCTACTTTTTTGACTCAGTCAATACAAGGCAGGTATGTTACTTATTGACGCTCAGAAATCTTAATCCAAAATGTATTTCTTCGAAGCACTGAATCACTACGCACAAATGAAACATTAATACCTCTATATTTAGATTATTCGAAAAAAATGCGAACACATATAACTGTCCCCTTATAAAAATATTTAATTTATGTCGTTATAATATATACACTTATTATTAGCTGCTTCTAACGCATGACGAATGATGTTTTGTCATTAATCAATTCAAGTTAAAACTCGACAGTATTGAACAATAGCGATGAAAACATTAGAACGAAATGATGAGCCACTGTAATTAGTGTAGACAATTTATACGGTCTATTTCAGACGATTTAATGCATGTGCAAGTTATGTATACACGTGAACATAGCGTGTACTATACATTACCTAATAACTAATTACATCGATGCAGACACTAGATTTATGTTTTCGAATGTGTGAATAAAATGTTTTCGTCTGTTGTTTTTGTTTTTAGTTCACCGCAACGTATTATATTTTATATTATACATCTAAGCATTGTTCGTATGAATAAAATTTTTAAAAGGAAACATCTTCGTCAGCAGAAGTGAATAATGACTCTTAATAAACGGCAAGTGGATACATCTCGCAAACAATCAAGGGGAACATGAAGACATCACTTTAAAAACCGGACTTTATTTTATGTTTCTTGAATTTAAGTTTACGTATGTCTTTTGCCATTATGAACGTAGATGACATATTAAACTCGAAATCAAATTGAAGCAGTCCGATTTAATTTTCACATATTGAACTCCAAGAAAACCCGTGCAATTGTAAACCTTTCGTTAATATCATGTACGTATATTATGTCATTTTATAACTTAATGAAAACGTCCTGATTTATGAAACCGTTTGCTGTCTCATATACTACTTGTATATTATTTATATATTTTTATTATTGTTTTCATACAATGTCGTTCTTTATCTTTTATCAAGTTAAAATAAAAAAATTGTCGTGATAACTTACAAGCAACCTTCAAAAAGCTTTTTTTGCAAAACAAAGCAATTTTGAAATAAACGGTATAATTATACGAAGAAAACCACACGCCTAATTGGCGGTTACACGCTATGAACGTTGTGTTTTATTAATTACTATCAAATGAACGACTGACCTTGTATAACATCATAAGAATTATCAAAGCACAGTTCAAAATAAAACCAGACAAATCATACAATGCAACCATAAAGTTGTTGCCCTTAGATTTGGCATGCCTTTCTTAACGCCCGTCCCCAAAGTATGAAATTCATAGTCAATACATTATTCTACAAACCACATATCACCAAGATTTTCGTGAGAAATCATGCGTTTTGATATGCATAATTGTTTTAGTAACAATTTTTGCATTATTTAACTACTTAAACGGGTTTTCCTACCAAGCAAACGATGTCTATAGTATTGCTTTAATAATCTTTTTTGCGATGCTATATAGATAAATAAGTCAATAATTTTGAACATCTTCGCCTCGACATATATATTTGGTGTATACATTAAGGGAACGTTCATGTATCAAATCTTAGTACCTATAAATAAAAGTATACACCAAGTATTTTTAGATTTCGTGTTCTATTCAGAAAAATAAAATAAAAGATCCAGTAGTATTATCTAAACTCAGCAGCACACACTGTTCTTTGTTTGTTACAAATTATTGAATTAAGTACGACGCTATTTTCCCAACCGCGATTTGCTTCTTTTCGGGATTACAAGTACAACACAAGTACACTTAGAAAAACAAATCATTTGTGTCATGATAAGACAAGACCGAACGCGGGAAATGTATTCTATGACAAGACAAGGACGAGAGTATCAGGTTGCAAATCTCGACCACTTGGTGGGGATATAAATGAGGAATGATTTGATACGTGGTCTATGGATAAACGCACAACTTTCTTAACATGAAAGAAAAAACACACAAACTGAGTTGTATTCAAACAGTAAAAACAGCTTTTATTAATATATGAGGAACATGTTTTACGAAAAAAGTTCTTTGGGATTTGACATCTATTCAAATTTACCTCTGATGGAACGTGTATAGATACGCAATTCAAGTACATGGTCCACGATTTAAAATTATGTTTTATTCGATTTGGAACGTGTATTTGTTCATTACATATTTTAAGTCAAAATAAGTAATTGTCGCGTTGGGTATTTATGCTTTATCCTGCGGGGGACAATATATTTAATTGTCGATTACTGTGTGACTGTGGAAAAAAACATAACTTGAAAGGATACAAACGGTCATATGTACATTGGTGGACTTCGGGGACATCAACGTAATGACGTTAAACGTTCCATCATTAGCAGTTTTTCAGTATCAAATCATGTTTACAATATAAATAACTACAACTACAATAACTTACAGAAAGGGATTTATAACAAAAATAAAACATACATATAGAATGAATACAGATTTACAATCCAAATGTCAAAAACACATTGCAAACTTATCTGCACACTGCATTGCATAGATGACAACTTTGACATGTTCTGTTCTCATGCTAAAGCTAACCACATGACAAAGAAGCCGTGCAGTCTTTATATGGTAGCGCGCATCATGGAATTGACAGTTTTATCATCGCGTTCATAATCGCACAAACACAACTAAAATAAAATTTAATAGTTTATTGAAAAAAAAATCCCGGTTTTTATTGCTTAACAACTTTAAATGTGATAAGCCTTTAACATTGCGTTTTGAATTGTATGTTGTTTTTTATTTTTAAATGTTGACACACATCGTCATATGCATCCAAATACCTCTGTAACAATGGCATGAAAGACATAGCGTAGCTTCTTTAACAACAAACTGTTCACCTCACACACATGTTTAGCACGTTTGAAAGGTTAACATTCCCCAAACACATTCTGGAATACTGCGCCACGTTCACTTGACGTTTCATCAAACTAAATATCTTTTTTACATAACAATAGTTTGTTGGTTATATATGTTTCATTCATGTGTTTTGTAAGATTGACGTTGTAAAATGCAAATCGTAAAAATCTAAAGACCTGCGGATTTACCATTGCACACCCTCTCTCTCTTTATATATATATATATATATATATATATATATATATATATATATACATACAATAATGCACCAAGATCAAACGTGCGGTTAAAATGTTGCTGAGTGTATGCCCAAATTATAGCCTGTATATGATAATTTATTTGACGTATGTAAATTTCATTGCATATTTGTGATTATACAGCCACTTGTATGCACTGAACCGCATACATTGCAATAAAAGTGTATTGTTAACCAACGATGGAAACAAGTAAATGTGTTATTGAATGCCTCTATAATTTTCACAGTTTATTACAGCATTCAAATCAAAGATATTTTAAAGGCAATACAATTTTACAAGTATATATTATCAACTAAAAGTCGGCGAACACGCAATCAACACCTTATTAGCATTGTTTGAACACAGTTGCAAAGGTGAAGAGTTGTAACTTATTTCACTCAACAGGCATGGGAGATAGCCGTTGTGTTTGGGATCAAATATAAAGCTAGCAGTAATTTAATAAGATTGCTTAATTTTAGAGAGCGAATGTTTTATCTATATCATATGATAATTTAATTTTCAGAGCGTGATAACAGCATTATATACAGTATAATCATATGTTATATATAATGATGTTATCAAGCGTTGAACATTTGATATTCTAATATATGTCATTTTCTTTCCAGCATTTTTGCTGTTGATGTGAATTTGAGTAATGTTTGGGGATCGCTTAGTATGTGTAAGGATTTCAACGCATTTAGAATATCAATGGAAATATATATTTAACATGAAAGTTTATGTTAATCACATTATTTGTTATATAAATTGATAATAATCAGATTACGTTTCTAGTTCAATTGATCTGAAAAACTTTATCCTTAGAGCCCAAATTCGTCTTATAATGATAGTAAGCTTCATTAACATCCACAGTGTATGCCTCTGTGGTGTCCGACAGCGGTGTTCTATGATTCAATTCTGGCTGCGACTGAATTTGCAGACCCCATCCCTGTGATATTATGGTTTTCAATTCTTAAGTTCAAATAATTTTTCCGATACCGAATCCGCCATTGAAATTGCGCAAACGGGGTCATGTTTATTAAGTTCACATTCTTTCGAAAAGACTCGCGCAAATACTGCACTTTTTTCGACTACTTCAGTTCATTTATTTTTACAACTGCTTTATACAGACATTACGAGAGGTCACCTTGAATATAATGTTTATTATGTAGAGTGTTCATATAGCCGAGTTTGCACACTACGTTTATCAACACTATAATTGGCGACAAAAAATTTCCCCAAGCTATGAATATAGATATTTTATTATTTAAATTGCTCTAAATTATGTCTTAAATGTATTCACCGGGACATAGACTGACTGTTACGAACAATCTTTAAAACTGTCGTTTACGTAAACCAACTTTAATTGAGCAGAAAATGAGCGATAACGCGTTTACTTACAATGTTATAATCAGTTATGGTTTATATTTGAAGCCAAACATTCCATTTTTATTGACCAGATGTCATCAAAATCCTTATGTTTATTCGCTGATACACTTCAAAGCCACTCGCAAAATCAGTAACGAAACGCAAGCTTTGTTATCATGAATTACAACCGCAAACACATATCCAGTAAGAAATACAGCAGTATTCCTTTTTATTAGTGTTGCTATTTATGTTGAAAAATAAACTGTTATGCAATCTAAGGGAATGGGTTAAGGTGTCCAGTATAAGTTAAATTTTTGTGATGACACCATTTATACTGATAACATATACGACATAATTACGGAGATATTGTAGCCGACATAGCATATACAGATACTATTCTGGTACCAACTATTTTCACAAGTATTAATAGTGAAGGTCTTGCATCCATCGGAGTGCTTATGGTTTCATCTGCTCTTCAAATTAAATTGTCTCCATCAATGGTTAGACAGAACAAAGCATTTTTGTTAATATGATGTTGAATTTTCCGTGTGTTTGTTTATTTTGTTTTAATGCAAACCCAATTTACTGACGTAGATATAATATTTTAGGTATTCGGATCGCCAATAGTTATCGAGCGCTTTACTTTTTTCAAGTAAAAAAAGAAATCGTACTTTATCTGAAACATATGTACGATAAAATTTTGAGAGCTTTGTGGATTTATAAACTCTTTAACTGACCATGTGCATGGAATTCTTTTTAGCAAATTATGCGTCCAACAAAAAAACGTCTCAACAACAAACAATGGTCTGTGATTTTATCAGTAAGTTTTAATATGTTCTTATCATATAACGTGTACCGTCTAGTCTAAACAAAAAAAAACACTGAACAATGCGCGTCCAGCAGTCGCCTGCTTATTAACTTCACTTAACGTTAAAAATTACTATATTTAAGTGCTTGATATACTTAAGCATGCACCGTGTTTGATAATTACATTGACTTTATTTTCAATGTTCATTACAACCTGATAATATATTTTCAATACTTTTGACTGTATTATAATAGTATTTGTTTAACGTTTCAATATAGACTATTTTCTAATTATTCTTGTTTGAATTTTTCTCGAAATGCGTTCACAAATAAACTTAAATGTAGAGTGTGCAAATATGTTGCTCTTTGGCAACTGTATATTAATATTATACATATGTCTATTAAAATAAAAACCATAATGTCATATTATTTCACCAATATCTCTGGATTATAACATAAGGATGCACAATGCTTACACAAATTAGTATGTACATTCGACGAGATAGCAATCGTGGACGAAGATAGCGAATATGATAATTTATTATTTAAATTGTCCTTGGTTGTATTTAACATGAAATGTATGGATACATTTTTGCTATAAAACAAACTCACCTATTTCGACTCTCAGTCAATTCAAGGCAGGAATATTTCTTCCCGACGATCAGAAATCTTAATCCAAAAAGTATTCCTTCGTGACACAGAATCACTTCACACAATATGAAAAAATCAAACTTCCATATTTAGTTCATTCGAAACAAACAACTTTAAACACATACAACCTTTTTGGTGTATCAGTCTCCTAATAAAGTATTTCACTTATGTCGCAATACTATAAACACTAATTATATGCTGCTGACACCGCATTAAGAAGGTTATTTTGTTATTTATTGATTGAAGTAGGCCTCGATAATATTTACAGCGAGAATTGCCACAATAGCGATGAAAACATTAGAACGAAATGATGAGCCACTGTAATCAGTGTAGACAATTTATACGGTCTATTTCAGACGATTAAACGACTGCATGTGCAAGTTATGTATACACGTGAACAAAGCGTGTACTATACATTACACAATCACCGCTTGCATCGATTCAGACACTAGATTTATGTTTTGAATGCTTGAATAACATGTTGTTTATGTTGTTTTTAGTTCGCCGTATAATTTAACGTATTAAATTATATCTAATGTATCGAAGCGTTGTTCGTTTGTTTTTCACAAATGTAACAGAAAAAAATCTTTGACAGGAGGAGTGATATTTTATGAGCAGAATAATTATGATTCTTAATTAGTGGAAAGTAAATATACCTCACAAACAATCAAAAGAACCATGAAAAAAAAATTGAGCCATCGCTTAAAAACAGTTAATACCAAACATTCAGAGAGACGGGAAACAATTTCACATGCGCTTGAATCTACCTGTTTGGCTTTATTAAGAAATAATGTATTTGTGAGTTAATGATTATGGAAATACAGCATCGCTGTGCCCTACCATCTATGCAAAGGTTGCATGATTATAGGACCTCCTGGCCGGCAATATACCTGTGATAACAACGTTGTTTAATGTAAACTGATTCAACAGAATCTGAATCTGAGACATGTCTTTTAAAGTGTTTAAAAAGCAAAACACTATAGTGTCCTGAATTGTATTTGCTATGGTTAAATAAAATATTGACGTATCCAAACAAGACCTTCTCTTCTGAGTATGTTTCTTGGGTTTAAGTAAACGGATACTCAGTATCCTATGACATAATGAGCTTACGACAAACAGTAAGATCATGTGTTCTTATAGAGATATACTAGCAATATACTTATAAGACCATATTAACCTTAAAGTCAAATTGGATAAGTCCGATTCTATTGTCACATGACCATTATATTATCTGCAATAAAAATAAGTGCAATGTGAACCCGTTGTTAATATAATGAACGTATACTATGTAATTTTATTAATAAATGAAAACTTCCTGATTTGTTTAACCTTTCGCAGACTATCATAAATACTTAAAATATGTATATGCTATTTTTTATATTTTATACAAATAAACTTTAAATGTTCTTAATAACTAAAAGTTAACCTTAAAAAGCAACCTTAAAAAGTTTTTGTGCAAAACAAAAGCAATGTTGATATATACGGTAAAAACATACAAAGAAACCACGCGCCTAATGGACGGTTACACGCTATGAAAGAGGTGTCTTATGAATGACTATTAAATGAACGCCTGACCTTGCATTACCTCATAAGAATTAGCAAAGAACAGTTAAACATGAAACCAGACAAAGCATGCAATGCAATCCTTTAGTTTTTGTCCTTGGATTTGCCATGCCCACTTTAACGCCCATCCGCAGAGAATAAAACTAATGCCTTAGTCACAAATAATCCGATCGCCGGCCAATGTGTCCGATCTCCAGGAATCGGGAAGACTGGACACGTCGGAGCCGTCCGCCGTCCGATGAGTGACAGAGTTTAAAACCTCAGTCACAAATAGACACTTATCACCGTCCGATCAGCGGCCGACGTTTTTTTCCGCTCATCGGGCTGGCGCCAGCCGATGATCGCACGCACATCGGGTCATTTTGTAGCACCGAGCGGCGTCCGAATTAATTTTTTATATCACATTTTGCTTAACCCGACATCGGGCCCGGGAAGGAATCGAGTTGAGATTGAAAAAAGATCGGACGATCAACGAACGATTATCGCCCGGTGTGCGCCCGACATCGGATTCATTGTAAATGTATCATAACGAGCATCGTCCGGCGTCCGTCGGGCATCGTGCAGAGGCCCTCCGGCAATCAGACGGTCGCCGGCCGATGCATATGCCTTTGGGAAATACCTTTACTTTTACCGATACACGTTCAATGAATTCGATGTCGGGCGATCACCGGGCGATACACGTGCGTTGATCGCCCGATCTTGGTTCGATCTCAACTCGATTCCTTCCCGGGCCCGACGACGGGTAAAATTAGTGAGACTTCAAATTAATCCGGATGCCACCCGATGCTACACATTTGCCCGGTTTCCGTGCGATCATCGGACGGTCGCCAGCCCAATGAGCGGAAAAATACGTCGGCCGCTGATCGGACGGTGATCGGTGTCTATTTGTGTCTGAGGTATTACAGCTGATAAATTATTCATTATACCGCACTGCTATCACCAAGATTGTCATTATAAATCTTGCATTTTGACACGTGTTATTGTTTTAGTAACTAGTGTTACATTATCTAAATTCAAAAGCGGTTTGTTCTACAAGGCATACCGTTTCTATAATTTATATTGCTTTAATAATCATTTTTCTTGACTCAAGTTATACAGGTAAATAAGTCAAAAATTTATACATTTGAGCCTCGACATTTATATTAGGTCTTTACATTAAGGGAACGTACATATTATAAAAATCTTAACACATATTAATCAAATTATACAGCAAGTGTTTTAAGAATAACTAGTGTTATACTCAGAAAATTAAAAAAAAGATCAAATAGTTTGTGTCATGATAAGACGAGACCGTACGAGGGAAATGTATTCTATGACAAGACAAGGACGTGAGTTATCAGGTTGCAAATCTCGACCACTTGGTGGGGATATAAATGGGGAATGATTTGATACGTGGTCTATGGATAAACGCACAACTTTCTTAACATGAAAGAAAAAACGCACAGACTAATTTGTATTCATACAGTATTAACAAATTAATTTTTTTTATGAAGAACATGTTTAACGACAAGTGTTTTTTGGAATTTGACATCTATTGAGACATTGGAATGCTAAGTTCCTTTTACGTAAAGAAGTTTAAAAATAGACTTCATTTTGTCAGACAGTGACAACTGTCCTCATTTAAACACAGTCCAGTCCCGTATGCGCATACCCACATAATATCTCATGTTATATTGAAATATTAATTGACCTTGTAAAAACTGATTTTGATATTTCCAAGGGATTTCATTCTTTCAGACTTTAGTATATGCACAAATGAATGTATGTGTAACGGTTTGCAATTTTTAAATTGTGTGAATTCTCTCAAACAAACCATGCATAATGCACCACTTTCTCTTAAATTATTGCCTGTAATCAATGCAAAACAGATGACTGATGTAGACATTATAATATGACACATTATAATCTCGGTAGATGCACACTACCTCTATTAACTTAAAGCTTGTATATTGTCGCAAATTTACTCTCGTGGCTGTGAAAGTGAATGTTGGTTTATTATTTATTACGCTTTGGATTCATGTATGTCTAAAATAATTAACTTGTTTAGTTACGTAACGTTTTATTTTAGTCGAGGTTACAATATTGTCATTTGTCTGTAACCGGTTTACTGATAATAATTTTCTGTACAAGCGGATACAAAATACAGTGATGCAATTAATCCACTTAAAAATATTTAATCGATGGCATTTTCCATGACAGTTTAACCACGCGACATTCTGCCAATAAAAGCTATTGTCCCGTTAATATGTTTTAAAGACTCCATGTGCATGTTACTAGTCATGTTTAAAACAATTTCAAACAAGTTTTAAATCAACGATATTTCCATGAAAACAACAGGAAAGACCTGGTTGTATTGCTTTGTACTAAGCTATTTTGTTTTGTGCTATATGATGCAAATATTGTGGTGATTATTAATAATGAAGTGTATACGAATGTGCATGCTTACAACTTCTTACTATGAAAACAATCCAGTTAAGACGAGGCTTGTGACTGAAACATTTTACATTATACTGCGTTGTTTGATTGCCAAAAATTCTAATTTGCATGTACATGTATTTAAAAAGAAAAGGAATGATAACATACAGTTGAGTTAATAACACATTGCAATAACCCTCATAGCAATGACAACATTATAGAATTATTGAAAAAAAAGGTTTTACATTTAACCTGACACATTTATAAACTAGTCACAGTCAGGATTTATAGTTTGGTTGGTGAGCACAATACAGGACAGGTTTTGTTTTCCTCCGGTTACTCTGCGTCCCCGCTTAACTCAATACCACACCAAATTTAAAAGATGTTTCAGTAACAACGAAATAGCTGACAATGGCAGCTATAATTCAAATTTAGCCCCAACTTAAGTGAGTCTAGTTAGTTAATTAGGTCGGGGTGACCGGGCTCACTACGGAACTACACATAATGCAGCCACTGACTCGGAAAAGACCTCATAAACTTCTAAATTAACATGCGATGTATAACTGCTACTGGATAACGAGGTCCAGCATACGAAAATGCAATTTACATCTTTATCTTTTACAAAATGTGACTTGATGAGAAAAGATGATACAAAACGGTCTATACTTGTGCAGGTGTTGCAACATAGGAATATTTAAAACACAACATAGACAAGCCACACAAGTCAATGTGTTTTTGCTATTGTTGCGGATGAACATGACATTCAAATGACTCTCTTGTCTAGCGATAATAAAGTGTTGATTATGTAAAGTAGGTGGCATGTCTGGTGTTTATTTTATGAGCGGAAATTTTATAACAACGTAATGCAATACATGCATAGGACTACTCTGTTTTCGAAATATTTGTTTTTAAATGTCAGATCACACGAGTATTTTCCCACTGCAAAAACGTTGTGGGAGATAATCATAAAGCACACATATTACCGGTTTATGTACAGTCCGTTGTTCCGTTTACAATGTTAATACTGTAACATAATAATACGCGTACAGCCATCGTTTGCCAATACACGTGTTTATATCAAAATCAACCCATATTATTGTTTTACACCTTCTTTTGAAACGTTAACAGACACCTTTCACTGACGTGATATATTATTAAGGTATGCGATGAATGTAATTTCGTTAATAATGACATTTTACTAGTAACAACGTTACTATTTTAACGAGTACGTACATGTATATAAATCGTTTAAAGGGGGTTGAACCCAGTTGTATTCATGTGTGTGTATTTGTTGTGTATATGTGTGTGTTTTCTAGCGCATTTGTTTTGTGTCTCACTGTTTTATAATTTGTTTTTATTCGTAAAAGAATTCAGTCGTGTTCTGAGAACACTGGGCATAATGCATGTGCGTAAACTGTCGTGTCCCAGATTAGCCTGTGCAGTCCGCAGGATAATCAGGGACGACACTTTCCAATTTTATGGTATTTTAGTTTCAAGGTAGTCCCTCCTTTCCGAAAATCAAGTTAAGGCGGAAAATGTTCTCCCTGATGAGCCTGTGCGGAGTGCACAGGCTAATCTGGGATGTCACTTTACGCACATGCATTAAGCCAAGTTTTTTCAGAACAAGGCTCAATTAATACAGAACCGTATGCTATAATAATGTTTCTTTGTTGCTGGGACTGCTGAAGGTTCGTTTTGAGTATGCACCCTTTCATGCAATATGTGATACAACGCTACCATGTTTGCTAGTTTGTTTAATGTATTATATATAATGTACTTACTTTACCTTAACTTTTTGTTGAGTGATGAAGTCTTAGCTAATGGTGGGGTCAAGTGCGATATAAAACCAGTTTTATCACATAATATTGTGTATTTCCCGTTCGAGAGCTATGTCTTTCACTTGTATTACTGTATATATTTCTTACCAGGAGTGTAGAACATAAAGAGTCTTTTTTTCAAAATCGCAATTCATTTAAAATATTAAGAAACCATACAAATAATCTTGACGGTTTTTAAAATACTGATCAATGAACTTAAACACGGTAACGTCTGATACAAATATAGCTATTGCAATACAAATTCACAATATTCATGTTTCATATCAAGAGTTTTGACCGTAGTCAGTTTCGTTTGATATACTGTGTGAAGCCAATAATACATTACCACATATTTTTACATTAAACATGTATGTTTGATAATAAATCACGATTATTGTGAATATATACCAATATTATCATGGTACCATATATACCATATCTTGCTTAATTTTAATAAAAGTCTGACATAACAATATCACTTTCAAACAAAATATGCGTGGATCCATTTTTTTATTGAAATGACAAAAGTTGTTTCAATATCAAAAGCTTTGATCGAATAAGATTGAAAACTGGCTGCATTTTTTTAAATTGCGTTTTAGACATTTATGTTCTAAAACGCTGGACACACATGAAATATACATTGTGTATAGGTTTTTCTGCAATTTACAGATATATATTGCTTACCTAGCGAAGGTTACAAAATATTACCTTAAAGCCGGCCGAGTTGATATTTCTCACAACAATTTGGTTTTCTCAGCTGACCAGAATTGATTAGTATTCGTCAGATACATTCTAAAGCTTAACTCTTTCATACTGAATTTAGCAAAAATTGGGCCAACAAAAGCCAAAAGAATCAAACATACGAAACGTAATCATGAACATAACGGAATCCTTAAATACTATTATTAAACTGTGACGTATACACGCTTTGGGTCACGTGAGCGCCAATTTCACGGGATTTCCACTTCCGCGCTTTTCAAAACAAAGCAGAACTACTAAATCACAGGTGTTGGGCGCGTGGCCAAGTCACTTAAACACTATTAAATGGATCTTTTCACGGTTCAGTAAATTGACAAAATTGAAAACAGTTGTCTCAGATTCGCACATTTTCGGTTTAGTTATGATATTTGTGAGGAAACAGTATTACTGAACATTTGCCATGGTCTAATATAGCTATTTTATGCATCTTTTGACGATTTAAAAACCTAAAAATTATAAAGCGTTGCAACGCGAAACGATTGAATAATTTGGAGAGTTCTGTTGTTGTCGTTTAAATTTGTGAAACTACGAAGATTGCTTATATAACGTATAAAATACGCATCTTATGTATGCTTGGCAGGATAGCTCAGTTTGCTAATGCGTTTTTGCTTCAGGATTCCGGGGGTCACTGGTTCGAGCCCTGCAACGGGCTACTTTTTTTCCTTTTTTTATATTTTATTTTTGATTTTTTACTGGAGCTTTTAAAATTTAATGTTTACATTTATCAATATAAAGCATTTAATGACAAACTTCAAAACATGCCAAAATCTTTGAAAAGGCCCCTTTAATATGTCATAAAACAACATTTTTCATCATTTTGACAAATAAATCTGATATAATATATATAGACAAGGTAGGTATCTCTTGACTCAAAAAATCACCTAATCCAACATGTTTAAGCCATTAAGTGCCTAAATGGCGGTCGATTTTCGTTAACAATGTACATGTACCATTTTGTTGGGAAAGGTTGCCTCGTTACAAAAAATGACCTCGAACGGCTACTTGCCAACATAAACTACAAGAAAACACTTCTCGAACTCGTAGAAATGCCAGGTCGGCTCTCGTCTGACCGAACGTTCAGTGCCGTTTTTTTCAAGAGTAAAACTATCGAAATATCCAAGCTATGGAACATAATTCACATTAGTACAATAAACAAATACGAGTTTATCAACTTACAAAACAGATTTGTCCTTTTGTTTGCGTTATAACGTTGAAATCGTTGTAAATCGTTGTAAATAGGGAATTGTTTATCGGCGTTTTCGAGTCCAGCTCCATGTCGATCAGACGCTCAAAGTAAATACGGTTCTCGGTATCAGATATTCGGTAAATAGGAGGCGCGGAACCAATAGTTGGATAAATAGCGTAATGTGAAGGACGGATCATCGTACACGGACACAAGACAAATCTGTGCTTTAGTAGTTATTCTTTGTTTTGAAAAGCGCGGAAGTGGAAATCACGTATATATTATATCATATTTTTGTTTTGCCAAAATGATGAAAAATGTTGTTTTATGACATATTGATAGTGTTTAAGTGACTTGACCACGCGCCCAACACATGTGCTCCGAGTCTGTGCATTTATTTTATTTCACGTGGTTTTACATGTGACCCGCGCGTGTTTAAATTTAGATCATTTCTGTCCATGGACAAAAATAGAAAAGCCCTATCTTTGTACTGAATTTGGGCATTTCTTGACCGATTTTGACCAAGTTATTTGCACATCTGACATAAATACCATCACATTTTGACTCATAATCACTTTTTTTGCGACACATAACAAAAATGGGAAAATATACCAACATCAACTCGGCCGACTTTAAGGAAAGGTTTTGTTTGTAAAAAAAGAGTGAACAAAACGTACGTAATTTCCAAGAGCTTTAGTTTTTCGATGCGTTCCTTATATCATAAGTTATGGTGAGGTTCGGATTTTGTGTTTCAAAATCAACGCTATTCTGTGTAACTTTATCCATACATATGCATGGTTTGTGTGGTAGTTAATGTTCATCAGCATTTAATATTATTACTTTAATTATAACAGTGACAATATATTGATTATAACTATATAACACGTATATTATAACTGCTCTGAAACAGTTTATCCTTATATCCGATTTCGGCAGTGTAATTATTATAATCACATAAAGTTGATAATATATATATATATATATATATATATATATATATATATATATATATATATATATATATATATATTTAATGCATATTTTTCTCTACAAGTCGAATCCTAGCAATCCAAACTAGATCTGCAGAAAAGCATCCCGTTTAAATTCTCAAGTTCTCAGTATTCTACCGATACCGAAACCGCTGTTGACATCACGACAAGAGCGACATGTTAATTAAGTTAATATTCTTTCAAACATCGTGAAAATAATTTACTATTCGACTCATTTATTCCGTCTGTTTAAACAACTTCTTTAAAAGATACTACAGGTATGTTGCCTTGCATGGAAAACCATGTTCATATCAGATTTTTGAAATAGCTGAAAATGCACAATACTTTTATCATCTAAACGCTATAATTGACGACATAAAACTCCCGGAGTTATGATAGCGAATATAGATATTGTATCATTATAATCTCCCCGAAGTTTGTTTAAAATGTATTCAACGGGGCATATAGAGTTAAGTGACAATGCTATTTACAGTCAGAGTGCCGTCTATGTAAATACAATTTAAACCAGATGTCATTAATGATCCACGATTAAACGATAACATGTACACTGACCACCTTGGATATAATCAGAACAGTGAATGTTTAAGTGAAAAATTTCATGTATTGACCAGAAGCAATCTTAATCCAAATTCAAATCCACTGACACACGTTTAAGTCACACACGGAATTAATATTTAAACCCAAGCAAGCAGTTTTTTTTAAGTTCTCACAACAAGAAAAAAAAAGAGATGTGTTTCATCATTTACCTACATATTATTGAAATTTTTAAATAATTTATACATATTTACATTGCAATAATTCAATAATTCTAATTATCTGAAATTATAAATATGTTGACGCTTGACTGCACATTATCTCGGCAAAAAAATAATTCTGAGGACAAACATTTTCATGAAAATGTTTGTTGACACTTTAAAGGGATCTTTTCACGCTTTGGTAAATTGGACAAAATTGAAAAAAGTTGTTTCAGATTCGCAAATTTTCGTTTTAGTTATGATATTTGTGAGGAAACAGTAATACTGAACATTTGCCATGCTCTAATATAGCCATTATATGCATCTTTTGACGATTTTAAAACCTAAAAAATTATAAAGCGTTGCAACGCGAAACGATTGAATAATTTGGTGAGTTCTGTTTTTTGTCGTTAAATTTTGTGAAACTACGAATATTGCTTATTTAAGGTATAAAATACGTCACGAATGTGTACTCGGCGGAATAGCTCAGTAGGCTAAAGCGTTTTTACTTCAGGACTATGGCAGGACTCCAGGGGTCACTGGTTCGAAACCTATTCCGGGCAATATTCTTTTCCTTTTTAAAATTTTATTCTTGATTTTTACTGGAGCTTTTACGATCCAATGTTTACATTTATCGATATAAAGCATTTAATGAATAAGTTAAAAAATGCCAAATCTGTGAAAAGGCCCCTTTAAAGCAATTTGTTTTTCAGCTTTGATAAGTCAACTTAAAAAAGCATCCGCTGAATGAAGCGTGGGCTGCCCGAAATATTAACGCTGTATTTAAAATCCATGACAAATATATTTCAGTCTTTGGTGTGAAGTTGCTTATAGGTTTCATAACACATATAACGTTAACTGCATAAAACAATAACACTATTGTTATGAAAGCTAAAAATTTAAAATTGTTAAGATTGTTTAAATTATAAATATTTTCTCGTTTCAGCTTTTATTCAGCAGACGCGGAAAGCATACATGACCATGCGCGATTCAGAAACCCTCATTCTTTGTTGTGTCATTTATTACATTGCAGACTATCAGTGTTTTCTTACGTACAATTTCTCGTTTCACATATTCGAGCGTATTTAAAACTGCAACTAAAATGCAAGTAATTAATGTTTTTCGGTTGACAATTTCAAAAATAATTGACAGCTCTCAAGTTATATGTTGTTTGATAAAAGTTTGACGTCGGTCTTTTTAAATACACAAGACATCTGTTTAATAACATTAGCCTTTAGCTAGGTTATTTGGAATGATGTTTGAAGTCCTCTTGAACACACAATAAAAGTAAGTGTAAAAACATTCATTTATATTGGTTTCCAACAAACATATGAACATGCATCACAAATGGCGCGCGTTATTTAATCAAGCATGTCTATATATTCTTCCTTTTTTGATATGACTCGGCAGTTCCAAACACAGACGATTTAACTATTTGTATGTAAATAATCATTTATTTATGTATAATAACTCTTATCATAAATTGTCAATACAATTTCAGGATTGTATATTTGCTTCAGTGCATATTAAAGCAGAATTCTATGGACACTTACTGTTGTTTTTGGTAAAAATGCGTCCTGCTGAAAAGTTCTAACAAACAACGTATACACATATACTTCACTTCGTGTCCATAATATCATCTAGGTAAACATATTCTTTATAGATCCAAAATAATTAATTACTCGTCGAATTGCTCTTGGTTGTTACAGTGTTTGCATAGTCTATAGGCTCCATGATGCTTTCATTAACCAAAATATATCATTAACGACATTCCGGACTGAGATAGCAAATGTAGATAATGTATCATCGACATCGTCATCAGCTGTGCTTTAAATGTAATCAATGTGTCATTGAGTTATGTGATCGCCAAATATAGGTCTCATATCTGTTTCTACATGGTTTAAGTGTAACAAGCTCACATACACTTATATTAAAAATGTACTTACCGTAATTATGTATGTCAGTTTACGTAGTCTTTCCGACCGTTATAAATCGTAATCCAAAGTATTTCTCGCTGTTGCACACAAAACCAACGTACACTATGAATATTTAAATCCCTCTTTTTCGGTCATGGCCATTAAACTCGAACACACATAGACTAACTTAATGTGCCAGTCTGGTAACTAAAATAGGTGATGTATGGGGTAATACTATATACACTAATTTATTTGCTGCTGTAATCACATTGTTAAGGCGGTTATGTAATTTAAGAGGTATGTTCAGCGTTAATTCAATTTAAGCCTCTTCAATTTTAAAGCGGTGATATTGTCAATCAAGCGATGAGAAAATACTACCGGAATGATGCGACACAGTTATCAGTAAAGCCAATTGATACGGTCTATTAAAGGCGATTTTACAATCTAAACTTTTGTTCATATTAAACATACGCTTCAACATAGTCGCGTTACCTTATAATCGTGAATATAGCATAAACCTACGATAACAATATTGTTTGTTTGTTGATCCGAGATAGCCATTATGCAGCACGTAATACATTTACGACAGAGAGTTTATAAATGTTGTATAAAAAAGTTAAACTAGATTGTATGAGCAAGAGGATCTTAAGATCTTGCATATGATTGAAACAATTGTATTTATAGAAAGAGTCAGGAAATAAGTGGAACCATTTAAACATGAATTTATATTCAACTCGCATACTTATGTTTTCTCAATACATTCAGTACGTTTATTTTATGAAGATAGTCCATGGTTTTCGGAGTTGGTTAAACGCATATTACTTAATTTTCACGTGAAAATGAATACGTAGAAAGTCCTTCGGCTAGAACATCAAACATGAATGTTGTTGTTTATTGTATAACATATACATCGACTTCTTTCAACTTTTCGTATGTGCAAAAAAAGCTAAAGTCACATAATTCTTTGAAACATTTCAATTATCTTGTTTACTTTTTTAGATTAACAAATCAATTAAGGTGGTAAATAATTCTGCTTTCCATTTCGATGATCCAAACAGCTTGATCATTGTTGTGCTGCTGTTGGTTTTAAATAAAGAGACAGGAGATATTAATCAGGATTTAGACAATGATTGATACATTTTCGGAGCGTGAAAATAGTAGCTTATATTCAAAATATATCGATACTTGAACATGTTATATCGTGGCTAACAATACGTAATTTTCGTTGTAGCATTGATTGCTGTTGTAAGTTTTAAATTGATCTAAATTATGTCTCAAATGTTTTCACCGGGACTTAGATTTTAAGTGATTGTTACCAAAAATCGTTCTTTAAAACTCTCGTTTACATACAGCAGCGTAAACCCATAGAGCAGATAATAACCGCTATTGCGTATACGTACTATGTTGACTCAGATTGCTAATGGTAACATCTGCTGCTCAAAGTTAATTGAATTCCATCAATGATTTAACAAAACCAATTATTGTTGTCATTATGATGTTGAATCGTCCGTTTAATTGTATATTTTGTAAGTTTTTAAATAAAAAATTAATAGGTGACGTGTATTTCAGATATTCAGATCGCCTTTAGTTGTCTAGCGTAATACATTGTTTTGTTATGCAGACACATAAATCGTAATAAATATTTTACCTGGAACATATGTAGAATAACATTTTAAACAAAAAGAAACACACAAACTTGAAACTGAAACCATCAAAACCATTGAAACCCTTGAAAAACAATTGCATCAAAAAAACACAAATGATACCACCGACATTAAAAATGAAATAACATTAAACAAACAAATATTAGATGGACTCTATCATACACATCTCAATAGGAATAATACTAAGAGCGCGTGCACAGCATGTTGAACACAATGAAAAATACAAAATACTTCGCAAACATTGAAAAACGTAGATGTGAACAAAAAACTGTACACAAATTAGTAGTCAATGGCAAAGATATAACAAACAGAACTCAAATACTAGAAAAACAACGTTTATTTTTCGAATCCCTCTATAAACGAAAAAATGTTGAAAATAACACCCTTTTAAAAATACACATCACGCTTTAAATGAAGAAGAAAAACTATTATGTGACGGATTACTAAATGAATATGAATGTGGATTAGCACTAAAAGAAATGCAAAATAACAAAAGTCCAGGATCTGATGGCATCACCATTGAGTTTTATAAAATATTTGGAATGATATCAAGACACATCTAATTAAATCACTAAACTATTCATATAACAATAAAAACCTAACTATGCTCCAAAAACAAGGTATAATATCACTCATTCCAAAACCAGGAAAAAACTTAGAATCCTTATCGAACTGGCGCCCAATAAGTTTACTTAACAATGATTATAAAATTGCAACTAAAAGTATAGCAAACAGAATAAAAAAAATATTACCAGCAATCATTTCAAAATCTCAATCTGGTTTCATAAAAGGACGTTACATTGGTGAAAACGTTCGTCTTATCCAAGAATGCATAAACTATTTCAACAATTCAATTAATCCTGGTTTAATATTCTTTGCAGACTTCGAAAAGGCATTCGATTCGCTTGATCATTCATTTATGTTATCTTGCTTAGAAAATATGAACTTTGGTGAAAGTCTCATTCAATGGGTCAAACTATTCTATACCGATATTAACAGTTTAATCATTAACAATGGCTTCTTTTCAAACAGTTTTAACAACGAACGAGGGGTTCGACAAGGATGTCCACTCTCATCATCACTATTTATTATCTGCATCGAGTATCTATCACATCACATCCAATCAAATAAACACATAAAAGGCATATCACTAGAACCTGACGAAGAAATCAAACAGTCCCTATTTGCTGACAATGCAACTTATTTTTTAAACAACATTTACGATTCTTTCCATAACCTAATAGAATCGCTTACCCTTTACGGAATGACATCGGGTCTGAAACTAAACAAAAGTAAATGTACTGTGCTACGAGTAGGTAAATTAAAACAAAGTAATGTCCAATATAAAAAGAAATGAAATTTATTTGGACATCCGATGAAGCCACAACGTTGGGAATTACTTTCACAACTAATGAAAAGGATACAGTTCTTAAAAACATACTACCTAAATTACAGAATTTTAAAAACTGCTTAAAATCATGGCATCACCGTAATCTTACACTATTCGGAAAAAACACAGTATTGAAAACGTTTGCACTTCCTAAATTAATTTATGTATTAACAGTCCTCCCAAATCCACCAAATGATATTATTAACGATATAAAATCAGCAATATTTAATTTCATATGGGACGGTAAGCCTGATAAAATGAAACGAACTCAGTTAATTCAATCTGTAGAAAATGGAGGTATCCAATTAACGAACATTGACTCATTCTTGAATGCAATCAAATGCAGCTGGGTTAAAAGATACCTAGATAATACCAATACGAGTAAATGGAAATTATTTTATCAGAAAATCCTAAAAAGTATGGTGACTCCTTACTCTTTGAATGTAACATCAGCAATACTATCTTACATGAAATTGCAAACGAAAACATATTTCTGTCTGATGTTCTATCAGCATGGAGTGATGTCACTCATAACCTAGAAACCCAAACAAGCAGTACAACTATTCTATGGAACAATAAAGACATAACTTCAAACAATAAGACGTTTTTCTATAAAGATTGGTTTGAACGAAGCATTAAATATGTCGACCAATTATATGACTACAGAATTAGGGATTTCTACTCTTTTAATGATATATGCTGCATTTACGGAATACCTTCAAATAATTTTCTGAAGTACTACACATTAATCAAAAGCATACCCATACATATTAAATCTGAAATCAATACAAATAATACACCATGTACTCAAACAACATTCGTAGAAAATATACTTGGAAGAAAAAACAAAACAAATAAAATATTTTACACACTACAAATTAAAAACCCTACAGAAAACTCAAAAACCCAAAATAAATGGCAAGTCCTTTTCGGAGTACATGAACTTAATTGGAAACACATATTTACCATGCCATATAAAGCAACTATTGAAAGCACTCTGAGAAATTTTCAATATAAATACATCCATAGAATTAAAGCTACAAATAAATATCTCTTTAAATGCAAATTATCTAACTCAAATCTGTGTGACTTCTGCAGTGAAAACATCGAAACTATAGAACACCTTTTTGGGAGTGCAAACACATCCAGCCTATTTGGAATCAATTAACATCTTTCCTTGAACAACAGCAACTAAACGTTAAACTATCTTTTTAAAATGTAAGTTTCGGAATCTACTCATTGAAATCAAAAGACTGTAATAATATTGTGAATTTTATTCTTATAATGATGAAATTGTTTATCTTTAACATGAAATACAAAAAACAAGTACCAAATTTTAATTGTTTTATCCATAGTCTTAAACTTAAAGTCCAGATTGAGAAAGAAATAGCCCTCAGTAATAACACATTACAAATCTTTGAACAAAAATGGAATCGGATTAAATTCTCACGATGTTTGTCCACTTATATACATTTCACTCTAATGTTAGTTTATCTTTCTAAAATATTTTTGTATATATTTTTTTTCAATCTTATAAGATCATTGTGAATATACAACAAAACACACAAGTCCAGTATGCTTTCTTCCGGATTTATACAACTCATCATTTTTCATAACTATTCTTCTGTTATTCTTTTCTTTTCTCTTTAAAAAAAATACATATAAGCATATCTTGTATAACATGTCTGAACTTTATTGCTTTGTACAATCACTATGTTGTATATATACATGTATACATTGTATGTATTATATTGAATAAAAACAAACAAAAAAAAACATTTTAAGCGCGTTGGGACTATAAACTCACCGACTTACTATACGTATGACAATAGTTCGAGGAAATTACAATGTCAACAAATAATTGCAATAAACAATAGTACGGTTTGCTATGTTCCTATGCTATAAAACATGCCATCTAGAAAAAAAAAACCTAAACAATTCGCATCCAGGAGTCTTCTTCTCGTTTACTTGACCAATCGTTAAAATGAATTGTTTTAAAGCTTGATTTACAAGAACATTCTCACTATTTGATAACTAAATTGCCTTTATTTTCATTTTTCAGAATAACCTGATAATATGTATTCAACTCTGACTGTATTCTAGTACAAATTGTTAAACGTTTCAAGATGAACTATTTTTAAATATTCTCGTCTGAAATTGTTTCGTGAAATGTGTTCGAAAATAAAATAAATTTAGAGTATGAAAATATGCTGCTCTTCGTCTTCTTTTTATTATCTAAGTATATGTCTCATAAATAAAACCATACTTTCTATTTATTTTCCAAATATCTCTTTATTGTTACAGACGGTTGCATAATACTTAAATAAATTACAATACACCTTCAACGAGATAGAAATCGTGGCCTTAGAGAACGAATAAAATAATATATCATTTAAATCGTCTCCGCTTGTGTTTAAAATTAAATGTATGGATCATTTATTTAATTGGTATTCAGATACAGGAAAATATTTTTGTCATGTATAAAAGTTTGCTATACAATATACTAAAAATATTACTCTATCATATACTACTTGTATATTATTTATATATTTGTATTATTGTTTTCATACAATTTCGTTCTTAAACTTTTATCAAGTTAAAATAAAAAAATGGTCATGATAACTTACAAGCAACCTTCAAAAAGCTTTTTGGCAAAACAAAGCAATTTTGATATAAACGGTATAATTATACAAAGAAAACCACACGCCTAATTGGCGGTTACACGCTATGAATGTTGTGTTTTATTAATTACTATCAAATGAACGACTGACCTTGTATAACTTCATAAGAATTATCAAAGCACAGTTCAAAGTAAAACCAGACAAAACATTCAATTCAACCATATAGTTGTTGCCCTTAGATTCGGCATCCCCCACCTTTACGCCCGTCCCCCAAGTATGAAATTCAGTGTCATAACATTATTCTACATACCACATATCACCAAGAATTTCGTGATAAATCATGCGTTTTGATAATGTATTATTGTTTAAGTAACAATTTTTGCATTATTCAACTACTAAAGCGGTTTCTCCAAAAAAGCAAACCATGTCTATAGTATTGCTTTAATAATCTTTTTTGCGATGTTATATAGGTAAATAAGTCAATAAATTTGAACATCTTCGCCTCGACATTTATATTTGGTGTATACATTAAGGGAACGTACATGTATCAAAATCTTAATACCTATAAATCAAAGTATAGACCAAGAATTTTTAGATTTCGTGTTCTATTCAGAAAAAAATATAAAAGATCCAGTAGTATTATCTAAACTCATTACCACACAATGTTCTGTGGTTGTTACGAAATATTTAATTAAGCACGACGCTATTTTCCCTTCCGCGAGTCGCTTCTTTTCGAGATTACAAGTACAAAAAAGTAGACAATAACAAAACAGATTATTTGAATTTGAATAAACAAGACCGTACGCGGAAGATGTATATTATCGCAAGACAGTATATGGCTGTAAATCTCGACCACTTGGTGGGGATATGAATAACGAATGATTGACGATAAGCGGTCTTGAGTTACACGCACCTGTGTTCATAGGAAAGGGACAGCACCCTATCTCAATTTTATTCGTACAGTATCAACATATAAAATCAGCATATGATAATCTTGTGTTTGCGTATCGAGATCAACGCATACCATATATAATTGTCGTCTTTTGATACTGGTGCAGCTGAATTCTCTTTCGTTTAGTTTTTCCGTTCGGTTTAAATTAGATGTGATTTGCGCATGCGCGGCAGTGTTTTGCAAAATGGCTGAGTCGAAGCAGCTAAATAATATCGAGGAACGTAGTTCTTCTTCTAACGCTAACAATGAGTGAAATGCGATCATAGATCGCAGTGTAAATGTTGAACAACGTGAACGTAGTTCACAGAAAGACAAATCTAAGGAAAAATAGCCGGTAAAATCGGCACAATCGAGAAAAGATATAGATATTTCGGTCGCCGAAAGCTGAATGATCATGGCGGTTACGAGTTTGCAAAACTTGATTGAAAAACAAACGTCGCGCATGAACGAGCAGGATAAACGCGTTAATGAACAAAACAAACAAATAAAGGACTTGTTAGACAAAATTACCTCGTATGACGAGGAATATTACGATTGTCAAATTGACGAGGAATGCGACGAAGGTGCAGAACACGTGGCGCAGCCATGTTGTGAGATCGACCCACAGGGACCCATCTATGGCAAAACGATTTAAATCAGTGGAGACATGCGATGCCCCTATCGAATCAGTTTTGGCTGAAATCATAACTGAGCTTTTTAGGAAGTGCATAGACGAAGAAAGATACAATGACTTGATAAAAGAAGAAAATAATGCCCGTCCAGGGAACTGTTAAGGACTGTGTGTCGTACACACTAATCAGTCAGTTCGGGACATTATAGGCCCGGTAGCTAGAATCAATGAAAAGAAAATAAAGCGAATGGAAACCTCAGTAATAAAAGGGGCCACAATTCTGGTTAAGGTGGTTGACACAACGGCAAAACTAAAGGCAGAAATAGGAAACGATATATTTTCCAAACTGATTGACGAGTGCAATGATGTGTGGGCCCTTCAAGGCCATTCTAATAATCGAATTAACCTGGCAAGAAAAGACCGTTTGAAGCCAGTGATTAATCGGGACTATAATAACTTGTGTAACCACAGAATTCCATACACCAATTTTTTGTTTGGAGATGACATTTCAAAATCTGCCAAATAAATTGAAGACTCGTCAAAGTTGAGTAATCGGTTGACATAAAATCAAAGGCCATACAGAGGGGGTCCTATTCGTAGACGGATGGGTAGATTCTCTAGATTCCGTGGAGGCTTTGGCCGGGTAGTTAGAGGCGGCTATCAAACAGAAGCCAGCACCTCGAGTTTCGGATCGGGACAAAAAAAACTTCCCGAGACGCGAGGTAAGGCCCCTAAATCACTAAATCAGGTGAGCCAAAATTGTGTTGCTGGTAGAATTTCTGATTATGCTGATGAATGGCGCAAATTAACATTAGATCCTACAATTTTAGACATAGTAGAACATTGTCACATAGACATAAACTTGCAAAAAATTCATAGTCAGGAACTGAGTTGCTCCCAATATGTTTTCAATAAAAAAGAAAACGAGGTTATAAAGCAGGACATTGATAAGCTTTTAGAGTTGAATGTTATAAGAAAAGTGCAACCATGTGAAGTTTTTTCACCTATATTTTTGAGACCAAAATCTAATGGCGAACTGAGAATGGTATTGAATGTAAAAAAGTTAAATAAATGTATTCCATATAAACATTTCAAACTGGAAACTTTTGAAGATGCTTTAACATTAATAAACAAAGGTTGCTACATGGCATCAGTAGATCTAAGACATGCCTATTATTCAGTAAAATTAGCAGAGGAAGAAGGAAAGATTTTTAGGTTTTCTTGGAATAGTGAGATATATGAGTACCAATCACTTTGCTGTGGTGTTTCGGAAGGTCCACGCATATGTAGTAAGCTTTGTAAACCCGTTTACGCAAGCTTGGGGGGCTCTTGCTGGATAAATTCAAGTTCTTTGGATGACAGTATATTAGTTGGTAATACACATAAGGAATGTTTGGAAAATGTGGATGCCACATCAATTTTAATGACGAGAGTAGGGTTTGTAGTCAATAAGAAAAAGTCAGTGCTCAAACCAACTAAAAAACTTTAATATTTGGGTAATATTATTGATTCCGACAAAATGATTTTCGAACTTTCTGAAAACCGGAAAATATCCATTATACAAGCATGTAAAATTCTTCATAACAAAAATGAGACAACCATAAGAGAAGTTGCTTAAGTGATTGGTCTCATGATAGACATGAGTGGAAACTAGACAAGTCTATTTGTCAACATATTTGTAATCATTTGGGAGCTCCAAGTATAGATTTGTTTGCATCAAGGCTAAATAACAAAATAGACAAATTTTGTTCATGGATGCCTTATCCAGATTGTGCATTTGTAGATGCAATTTTTGTGTCATGGGATACTCTTGGTAGTGTGTTTTTGTTTCCTCCTTTCAGTCTGATGAGACGGTGCCTTCAGAAGATACGCAACGAGAAAGCCAAAGGCAAAGTGTTAGCACCATTATGTGTAACTCAACCATGGTTTCCGAGACTCATGGAAGTGTTGGTAGATATTTCAGTGATAATTCGCAAGAAGAAAGGTCTTCTAAAACACCCAACACTGAATATACAACATCCCTTGGAAGAAAAAGTGAAAATCATAGCATGCAAGGTATCAGGAGTAATTTCAGAGAACGAGGATTTTCAGAAGAAACTACCAATATATTCATGTCATCGTGGAAACCAGGTACAAAAAAGCAGTACAGTACATTTATCAACAGATGGTTTTCTTACTGTCGTGAAAGGCAGATTAAGCAGTTTTCAGCATCTCTGGAAGAAGTGATTGACTTTCTTACCTTTCAATATCAAAATGGCCTAGGTTATGACAATATTAACACGGATCGGGGAGCCCTTTCATCCACAAGACTCAATTTTGATGGGTTTAAAGTAGGTTTAAACCACCCTTTGGTGGTGCGCTATATGAAAGGAATCTTTGTTTTAAGACCATCACAGCCACGGTATTCAGCAGCATGGGATGTTTATAAGGTTCTGAGCTTCTTGCGAAAGTTGTCACCGGTGAACCAGTTATCATTAAAAGATTTAACATTGAAGCTAACAATGCTCATGGCGTTACCACAAGCGACGAGCGTCCAGACTGTACAGTTGCTTACTATTGAAGATTGTAAGAAATTGAAATCAGAGTTTGTTTTAAAGTTAAGCAGATCTTTAAAACATTCACGCCCGAGTTCTAGGACTTATGTTGTTAGTTTTAAAGCTTATCCTCCAGATAGGAGGCTATGTATATATACAGTTCTGAAAGAAAATTTGTCACGCACAAGGAATGTGCGTAAGGATTGCAACGACCGTAACATGCTTCTTTTGAGTTATGTGAAGCCTTACAAGCCTTTGACAAAAGACACTATTTCTAGGTGGATAAAAACTGTTATGGCCGGATCGGGAATCGAGGTGAACATATATGGATCCCATAGCGTAAGAGCAGCATCAACTTCTAAAGCCAAAAGTGTTTGTGTTACAATGAAAGACATTCTTAAAAAAGCGGGATGGTCAAATGTTGAACTTTCGCTAGGTTCTATGACAGGGACATATAAAAATGTGAGGACAAGTTTTAGACTGGGGTACTTGGTTAAAGGTGAGTTATACTTTCACCATTATCGTCCTTCATTTTCTTATAATATTTTTTCACATTGTTTCTTTAAAATCTCATTTAAACCGAACGGCAAAACTAAACGAAAGAGAATTTAACAAATTAAACGAGACTTAAAGTGGTTAAGTAGATGTTTAATTGTAATTCTCTGAGTTTAGGTTGGAGTGAAGGATTTAATGTATCCCACCCACCATACAAGAAATTATTGAATCTATAAACTGTAAGTTGATGATAATTAATGTTATTAAAATAACAATAAGTCACAACTATGAAATCAACATACCTGATGAAATAATGTGGAAAAAATATGCTTCGAAAACTGCCGCGCATGCGCAAATCACATCTCATTTAATCCTTCACTCAAAAGTCAAAAACTGAGCAGACTTTATAAAGATATTGATATTGATATAGTTCCAACTTCCAACAGTGTTCAAACTTTCAAACAAACAATGCCTACTGCACATGAAAAGGCATTTTATAAACATCAAAATACAAACTTTTGCATTATTTCGAACAGTCCATGGACACTGCACCTGTTGAACTCTGTTTTAAGACAACAAAGCGTTGTTTGCCTTACACAGGAATTGCTATAGTTAAAAATGTGTGCATTCTTCCAAACAAACCATAAAAATCGCTTTCACTTAGCTAAATGTACGTAATCTGAGTTAACAACTGCCTGATACCCATAATTAATGTGTCACTTAAAACATAATAATCTTGGTAGATAAATTGTTAACGTAGCCGTACAATTTCAATCTTCGTCGATCAAATCAGCATAAAGCTTATATATTAACGTCAACTAACTCCCGTGGCTATGATAGAAAATTTATAGTTCATCATTTATACGCTTTTGAATATGTCTAACATGTTTTATCGGGGAAATAAAGTTAAGTAGAGGTTACGGGATTGCCGTTTATCTGTAACCGGGTGAGTGATAAACACTTTATATACAAGTGGATAGAACATATAGTGATGCAACAGCTCAAACGGCTATCTGCTAAACATTTATTTTACAGTAGGCTTTTTTTTCAGAACAGAGTAAACACTCGAAATACAGTGAATATAAAGCTTATGCCGACCAGCTTATCACGCCTTCGACAGGTATCAACGACAGCATAAATTTAATAACCGGTCATTTTTTAAACAATTTGTTACCAGTTTTGACTCACCGATATTTCTATATAAACCACAGGAAAGAAATAAATGTATTGCATTAAAAAAATACGCTGTAGAAAATTTATTTTTGAAAGAAGTAAATTCTTGTTGAACACGCAAGCCTTCCATTATTTTGAGCTAAGAGAATCCTTACTTTTGCGTGATTTTTATTATTGTAAATTGTAGGAATGTTCATGTCAACTTCGTCCCATGTTAAAGTCCCATTTATATAGTCCGAGACTCGCGTTATTTGATTGCCAAAACTATTATAGTATCAATATATTCCAAAAAGGACCGATTAAATAATTATGAATTAATAATACAGTGCAACAGCATTGATTGCGATGATACATATTATACAACGATTAAACAAAATTATTTTATTTAACATTTAACATGACATATTTATAAACTTGTCATGATTTATAATTGCTACTGGACTTGATAAGACAAGATGATTAAACAAGTCTATACTTGAACAGAAGTTGCAGCATAGGAATAAAAACAAAAATTCCAAACAACATATAGCAAATTTGGCAAATTTGGCTTTTTATGCGGATAAACATTATAATTCGACGACTCTGGTCGCACGATTATAAAGTGTTGATTATATACAGTTAGTAAAATGTCTTTTTTTCTTACGAGATATCAACAATACATTATAGGACTGGTCTTTTTTCGAACATGTGTAAAAAAAACACTGTCATATGTTAGGATTATTTTACTACTGCAAACACTGTTGAAGGAGATATTAGAATAAAGTTAATATTTTACTTGTTTGTGTTTATTTCGTTTTACGTATACTATGTTAATACAGTACATTATAATACTATTACCGCCAGCGTTTGCCAGTATACAATAGAGGGTTGAAATCAATCCGTATTATTGTTATACACCTTCTTTTGAAACATAAATATAATTTTTCCTTTAAATGGACCTTTTCACTTATGTTGGCATGTATTAAAGATTGTCATAAATTGCTTTAACAAATGTAACCATTGAATCTTAAAAGCTCCAGTAACAAACAAAAAGAAAATTAAAGAAAGAAAAAAAAGTAACCCTCAACTGGGCTCGAATCACTGACCCCTTTGAGTAAAAGTCAAACGTTATACATCGGCTAATACAAAGAGTATTTTATACTTTATATGAGCAATCCTCGTAGTTTCATAAAATACAAAGACAACAACAGAACTCTCCAAAATATTCAATCGTTTCGCGTTCAAACGCTTTATAATTTGCAGGTATTTAAAATCGTCAAAAGATGCCTATAATGGATATTTCAGAGCATGGTTAATGTTCAGTATTACTGTTTCCTCACTAATATCATAACTACAACGAGACTTTGCAAACCTCAAACATTTTTATTATGCCAATTTAACAAAACATGAAAAGGTCCCTTTAAGTGATTTATTAAAACGTATGTCTTATAGTGCATGCGTCTTACGATGAAGATGTTAGGGTATACATGCAATGTACGAGCGTTAATAATAACAGTTGAATAAAGACATCATAACAATTAAAACGAGTACGTTTACGTGTATTGACCGTTCGAAGGGATTTGAATCCAGTTCAATTCATTTTTGTGATGTACTTGTGTGAGTTTTCTTGCACATTTTTGGTGCGTCTTTCTGCTTTTCAAAGGGTTCTGGTAGTTAAATAATAGATTAAGAACTGGATTCTATAATAAAGTTTGTGTTGTTGCTGGTGTTGCTTCAGTTTCACTTACAAAAAAAAACAATATTACAATACATAAATGCATAAAAACATAGTTACACCACTGTTATAATGACAGCTGTAATTATCAAATAATATATAAATATTTAAATAAATTCAAATCTATATATAGTATAACAGTTATAAAAATTAGTTATCAATTGAAATGCAATAATTGGCCTATGGATAACCCATTAAGCTAAAAGCTTATTTCCAATGGGCTCACTTAAAAGTACGAGAACAAAAATGATCAAGTTGTTATATGATCTAACTTACACACATATACTTTGGTGTTTGATTGAGAGAGTACATGTGAATAACCTAGCGTTTTGTCTCAATCCGACAACTAAACCAATGTTAACAAAAAATGAAAAACATTACCAAACATGAGGCTTAACTAAATACATATTATTGCAAATATGGAAACATTTGAATTCAAATAGTATACATGTATATCACAGATTCCAATTGTTTCTATATCACAGTTATATTCATATATTAATAATACATATATATATGTCCTCAATTCTCTCAGTTTGTTTGTTTTGTAGAGGTTTTTAACCATTCTTTTTAATTTGTCAAAATTTTCCACTATTTTTGATGTCTTCTGGGAATACCAGTCTGTAGACCCAGAGTATTTGAATGTTTTTTTAAATAATTATTTGTCACAGTTGGTATTATGAAATTACTTTTCCAGATCTTAATGATTTGTCAAAGTTCTCGCTGAGATATGAAGGACATTTTCCATAATAAATTTGATGCATATAACTTAATTTAAGTTGTTTCACTCTGTTTTCCACATTTAACATTTTCAATTGTACAAAGTCATCATTGGTAATGGAGGTTCTTGGTTCGTAATCTTTAATAAACCTGATAATTTTATTTTGCATAATTTGCAATTTTTTCGTTTTGGCTTTATTTAAACTATGGAACCAAGATGAACAACAATAATCAAAGTGACATTGTAAAAGAGCTGAACTTAAAAGTTTTCTAGAATTAAAATCTTAACAAGTTTTGTGTCTGTATAAAACTTTAAGTTTTGCATTTACTTTAGAAACGATGTTATTTAAAATATTCTCACCAGAAAGAGTATCAACAAACTGAAGGCCTAAATACTTAATCTTCTTAACATTTTTTTATCGTATGGGCATTACAATTTACTGGAGACACGTTCAGTTTGCTTACAAATCAAGATAAACATAACTCGTAAACCCTAACACAATTAAACTGTCTCAAATCAAAGCAACACTAAGTCTGATACAACAAAATCAATTGAACATCAACATATTTTTTAATTTATTTTAAATTTGCAGGACATTAGTGTTTATCAAAAAAAGTGTTTCCATAGCATACGATAGAAAGGTGAATCTTCTTTACATATTGTATTAAACATCGCCTGTGATCGAAAACGCTGGACATAAATGCTTTGTGAAGGTTTTCTCCAAATGCACAATCAGATATTGCTTGCTAAATAAGTGCGTTACTAAGGTTACAAAACCTAGTCTTAAAAAAGAATTTTCTTCTTAAAATAACATATAATAAAACGTATGTTAGTTCAGCGATGTTTGTTTTCCTATGCCTTCCTAATTTTGATGCTTTGAGTTTGTGTCAAAATTTAATTCTTTTCACAGTTTCTATATGCAAAAATGTTTTAATTGGCCATTAATGTGAAATAAATTTTTTAAGTGCTTCTTAATTATAAAAGTAACTATATATTGATTATAAATATATTGTGTGTCTCTGACAACTGCTCTGAAACTGTTTATCCTTATATCCGATTTGGGCTGTGTTTTCATCATAATCACCGACAAATAGTCGATACTATTGTATATGCTTGTACGGTTTAAGGCATCACTTTTCTAAACAATATAAAGAAGTGAAACTCCAGCTGCTGGAGCAGTATTGAATTTTTATTAAAAACAATTAGTTGGTCCTTTATTTAAGGCAAGTGACCGATTGCCCAAACAGTACAAAACAGCACAATACAGCACAATACAAACCAACATAAACACAAAATATGAATAAAGCTGGGGTCACCGCCTTGGAACGGTCAATGCAAAGCATTGGGGGTTTAAACCTGGTTATAGAGCGCTCAACCTCACACTTGGCCCAGCAATATTCATAATACATTCAAGTGTAAATAAAATTTAACGTCATAGCATTGTAACTCAAATTAAACAATAATAAAAGGGAATTAAAACGCATTCAATTTAATTACTATTTAATTACTCAATTGCATTGAAGATACAAGAGTAACAGAATTACAACTTTTTGACGAACGATCAAATAAAACTATTAACAATTGTCAACTACATTCCTTCTTTATAGAAAAGATTTGAGAATGTAGAATCATAGAGTTAATATCTCAGATAATCATCGCGCAAATACAGGAAGAAGCAGCAATAATGGGTGTAAAAATTCCATATTACATAGCTTGGTTGTTTATGTGACTGCTAAACAAATTAAAAATAATTAAATCAAACAAGAAACGCCTATCAGAGAGAAAATATAAATAAAATGGAACGTTATAAACCCAATGACCTATGCATGTAGATTACAACTGGGAAAGTCGGTCGTATGACGTCACAAAAATCCATAATGACATAATGACGTGAACAAATTACAAGGGCAGTACTAAATAAAAATATTAATGGGGCTGTGCTACTAATAAAACAAGTTTACGTGATTTAATATTAAGAAGCAAATGAATACAAATGGTAATTCCATTAAAGCGACATTATTGGAATCAAACAGTATATAGGTGTTTTGACAACTGAAGACAGAAATGATTTGATGTACGATTTGAGTCCAAATGTAGTTTACATGCAGATTTGTTCATACGACACAATGACACAATTTTATTCAACAGTGAAAAATGCCTATAATGTAGTATTCATGCAGATTTGTTCATACGACACAAGTCAAATCTGAGGAATCCAAACTTGATTTGCAGAAAACATCCCGTTAATAAATTATCAAGATTCTTCCGATACCGAATCCGCTGTTGACATCACGCTAAGATCGTCATGTGAATAAAGTTGAAATTCTTCCAAATATCGTGAAAATACTGTACTCTTAGATATATTTTTTTCGTCTGTTTAAACAACTTTAATATAACATACTTGTGGCCTTGCATGGCAAAGCTTGTTCATATGCGTGTTGAAGTGTTGAAATAGCTGAGATTGCACAATACTTTTATCATCTAAACGCTATAATTGACGACATAAAACTCCCGGAGTTATGATTGCGAAAATAGTTATTTTATCATTGAAATCGCTCTGAAGTATGTTTACAATGTATTCAACGGGGCATATAGAGTTAAGTGACATCGTTATTTCAAAAAGGAGGGCCGTGTATGTCAATATAGTTTAAACCAAATGTCACTAATTACGGCACGAAGAAGCGATAACTTGTCCACTTACAACGACAGAGATAATCAGGACAGTTCATGTTTAAGTGAGAAATTCCGTCTTTTGACAAGAAGCAATTTTATAAAAAAAATTAAATCCTACACTTCGAAATCACAAAAGGCCTTTTTTACCCAAGCAAGCAGTTTATAAAATGTAAACCAAAATTAAGGCTTGCACATCTGTTTAGTAAAAACAGTCACACTTTCGGTCATTGTATGTATTTAATTTTTGCTACTGCTCCCGCAATTCAGTTTCTGCAACGGCAGATTTATACCGATCGAATTATCAATATACAACCTAAATGATAATACTTTTTTTCCGTCCGTACATTTTTAGTCGATTAATTGAAATAAATATGTGATGCGACGAAACATAATTGTTTATTTTGTTTTTAGTTCTCAGAACAAGCAAAACAGTCAAAATTTATATTTGCTGTTCACTGTTTCACAAATAATTAAAGAAAACATTTTGAGCGTGTACAATGTATAGGCTTTAAGAGGCTTTCAAATGACCAATCGCATGACGTTATTTTGCTACGTCCACGAGTTTACTTAATAAATTCACTCGGTTTAAGCAATAGGTGCATGTCATTAAGCGATATGTTTCATCATTTACCTACATATAATTGATTGTATCAGTTTGGCAGCATTGTTACATTTCACAAATATTTCAATTCTTACTCTATTTCAACAATATATTGTCTGAAGTTTACCTGCTCATAATCTCGGCAAAAACTAAATACTGAGAACAAATATAGTCATGCAAAAGATTGAAGCTATAAAACAATATTCTTTTCAGTTGTGAGCAATCATCAATAACAAAATAACATTTGTATTACTTTGCGTGTGGTGCCCGGATTTATTAACACTGTTTCTAAGTCGATGACAACATTATTTAAGACCTCGTTGTGAAGTTGCTTATGGGTTTCCATGACGCAGAAAGTTTGCATGTACTCTATTGCATATTTCGCCACAAAATGGTTTGTTAAAGGGACCTTTACACAGATATTAGCATGTATTGAAGTTTTTCATGAAATGCTTTATATCATAAATGTTAACATAGAATCTAAAACGCTCCGGTAAAAAACAAAAATAAAGTTAAAGAAAGAAAAAAGTAACCCAGGACTCGAACCACCGAGTTAAAATCGAACGCTGTGACCACTCGGCCATTTGTGCTCATAGAAAATATGATGTTTTTTTTAATACTTTATATAAGCAATAAAAGAATTGTAACAATTAAATATAAATTATTCAATTATTTAGCGTTGCAACGCTTTATAATTCTCGGGTTTTTAAATCGTCAAAAGATGCATATAATAGAGCATGATAAATGTCTGGTATTACTGTTTCCCCACAAATATCATAACTACAACAAACATTTGCGAATCTGAATCAATTTTTTTTTCAATTTTGTTAATGAACCAAAAAGTTGAAAAGGACACTTTAAATAACACACATAATGTTAACTGCAAACAAAAATAACACTATTGTTACGAAAACTATATATTTTACCATGCCGAGACGCGCTTAATTATAAGGATTTTCTTTTTGTGAGATTATGTTCGGCGAACGTGGCTAGCAGACATAACAATGCGCACTTACGGACACAAACTCGCATTCTGTGTTGTGTTATTTATTACATCACAGACATTCAGAGTTTTCTAACGAACCATTCTCTCGTATTCACATATTCGAGTATATTCAATCTTAACATTGCAAAAAGTATGCAATCAAAATAGGGTTTTGGTTTGACAACTTAAAATTAATTCATACCTCTTTTCTTAATCGTATTGCGTATAATCCGTTATTTATTTATAATAACTCTTATCAACAATTTTAAATAGAATTTCAGTATTTGATGTTTGCTACATTGCACATACAAGCGGCATTCTATAGACACTTAGTGTTGTTTACATTTAAATAAAAAGGCGACTTGTTATGAGGTTTGTATTCTGACAAACAACGTGTGCACATATACTTCACTTCGTCCCCGTTATATCATCTAAGTAAACATCTTCTTTATAGATCCAAAATTATTATTTACTCGTCATATTGCTCTGGGTTGTTACAGTGTTTGCATAGTCTATAGGAACAGAACAGAACAGAACAGACAGTTTATTAGACTTATACATAAGTACATCGTCTTTAATGCATATAATCATAAATAAAGTAATGTCACGTGTCATTATACTATAGTAAGTAACTAAATTAATAATACATTATATATTTATAAATATGACAATTCAATGAAATTTCGACACAAAATAAGAACAGAGAACAACAACGATTTCGCAAAGAAAAAACATAATAATTTTAAAGGTAGTAAGGACAAACTACATTTCATTTACTATGGTACACATATATATGATACAAAGGAAAAATAAAGAACAAAACAATAATACACATACTATCATGACTGCAAAGTGATACATAAACTTCGCGCATGCGAAGTAGAGAACATTATTAATTTCAATTAGTGGTATTTAAAATAGTATTTCGTACAATTAGGGCTTCCTTAACATATTTACATACATTAAGTATTTCAATTTTACATGTTGATATTAAAAATTATGAAACTTGACAACAGATGGGTGCATGTAATAAAAACGTTTAATATATTTTTGTCGTAGTAAAAGGTAACATGAACAGACACAAATAAAATGGAACTCATCCTCTATGTCCCGTTGATTACAACAAAGGCAATAACGTTCTTCACGGGGAATATTGTTGCGTGTATATCTCCCGGTCTGTATTCTCAAGGGATGGGCAGAAGCCCTTAATTTTACAAAGTATAAACGTAGACTCTTCGGCAATAAATCTAAGTAATGTTCATATTCAAAAGTAGTTTTAAACATTCTATACATATCTAAAATTGAAATTCCGTTCATATTACCAAACCATTCTTGCTTAAAGGTGTCAATAATTCTGCATTTAAGTTCACATACAAAAGCATGGCTATTAGTTATATTCGCAGACTCAAAACAATAGGAAAAACCGTAATCGTTTAACAATTGTTTAACATTTGCAACCCAATTTTTGCATCCTTTATTACAATCATTTAATGCTTGAATATACACAGTTCGTATAATAATATTATTACTGTTAATAATTTTTAACCAATACTTAACAATTCGTACATATCTATTTACATATAAAGGGTATCTGCCTAGCTCACCATAAACTGTAGCATTACATGTGTTTATTTTCACATTTAACAATCTTTTGCAAAATTTTAAATGAATGCGTTCGATCTCTTTTGATTTATTAAAACCCCATATTTCAGAGGCATAGCAACAAATAGACCCAACAAAAGAATCAAACAACTGACAAAATAATTTCGGCTTAAGATCATACTGCTTACATTTATAAAGTAAAATATTCATAGCCTTAAGGGCTTTTCCAACAAGGTGTTCTTGATTAAGGTTGAAACTACCAGTGTAATTAAAAACAGTGCCGAGATAATTAAAATTGTCGACGATTTCTATAGTTTGGCCATTATATGTCCATTTTTCATCTTGTCGAATTTTACCCCTTTTGCGAAAAACCATTATTTTTGTTTTTGAAGTGTTCACATTTAGCCCCCAAGAATTACAATACAGATAAAGGTTATTTAAATGGTTCTGTAGTTCTTCTGGTGATTTACCTACAATAGCCATGTCATCCGCAAATAACAATAAAATTAAAGTTATGTCGTTTATATTTAAGCCAGACAAGGTGCTATCTTGTAAAAAAAGTTCCAAATCTTCTACAAACAGTGAAAAAAGAATCGGGGACATTACCTCCCCTTGTCTGAGACCGACAGCATAACTAAAGTAGTCAGAATATGATGTACACGACTTAACACAAGACTTAACATTTTCATACATATTTTTAATTATTCTCAATAATTTGCCTTTTACACCAGATTTATACATTTTTAACCATAATGCGTTACGATATATACTATCAAAACATTTAAGCAAATCAACGTATACAACATACAAACGTTTGTTTTCATTTAAAAAATTCTGCACAACAGACATCAATATATACATAGCGTCAACAGTTGAACATCCTTTTCTAAAACCAAATTGAGCATCTGAAATTTTAGCATTATCTTCACAAAACAATTCGATACGTTTGTTTAAAATGGTAGTAAACAACTTAGAAAAACAACTAACGAGTGTTATCCCTCTATAATTACTAATATCATCAACAGAGCCTTTTTTATGCAGAGGAATGATAATTCCTTCCGTCCACTGGTCGGGAATATAGGCTACATAATGCTTTCATCAACCAAAGATACATGTAGGTCACATAACCCCAAACCGGAACTCCTGTTTTTAGGGTTACATGCAGTCAGTTTGATACTTAGCACACATTGTTGAGTGCATGCTGCCTAGGATTTGTAAAATACATTGCAAATGGTTAGTTTTGGTATCAACTTGAAGGTATTTTTGTTAGCAATAAGAAAATAAGCCATTTTTGTGCTCTACTTTTTGTGTTGATGGTTCTCGGCTTTGAAAGTAGGTCATACTATTTGAGCCCAAAATGGTTGTCTGCACAGCTGTCAAAACCGGCTTGCCTATTCTAAGGTAAATATTTTGAGTTAGCAAACATAGAATTTAATGACATGCATTTTTTCAAAAGATTATTCATTTATCTTTCCAATGATGTATGATGATATAGTGGGTATGCGCTTGATCATGGTAAAAATTGATATCGAACTTCAACTATTTTATATGTAATATAGAAGGAAATTAATTGCGCATGCGTAACCTGTATCATCAACGACATAGAAATCCCGGACTGAGATATCAAATGTAGATAATGTATCATCTACATCGGCATCAGCTGTGTTTTAAATGTAATCAATTGGTCATTGAATTATGCGATCATCAAATACAGGTCTTGTGTGTGTTTGAACACGGTTAAAGATTATCAAGCTAATTTAAACGCTTATATTAAATGTACTCACCGTAATTCTGTATGCCCGTTAACGTTAATCCTGTCCTGACCGTTAAAAATCGTAATCCAAACTTTATTTCGATGATGCACTTAAAACTTACGCACACTGTCAATATTTAATTCTCTCTCTTTCGGTCTTTGCCAAAAAACGCGAACACATGTAGTCTTACTTAATGTACAAGTCTGGTTACCAAAATAGGTGATGTATGGTGTAATACTATATACACTAATTTATTTGCTGCTGTTAATGCATTGTAAAGACGGTTAGGTAATTGAAGACGTATATTCAGCGTTAATTCAATTTAAGCTTCGACAATATTTAAAGCGTCCATATTGACAATCGAGCGATGAGAAAAAATTGCCGGAATGATGCGACACTGTAATCAGTACACACAATTTATACGGTCTATTAAAGGCAACTTAACAACTAAACTGCTTGTTTATCTTCAATATACGCTTGAACATGGTCGCGTTAACTTATAACCATGAATATAGCAGGAATCTACAATAACAATCATAAAGAGAAAACTAGAAAAACAATTGCATCAATAATAATTTGTTCGTCTGCTTATCAAGTTAGCCATTATGTATTGTACGTATTTCGTTTAGTGATGTGCATTTATTTATAATCTATAAAGAAAGTTAAACTAAACCTGTAAAAGCAAGAGAATTCACAGATTTTGGCATGCGTTAAGGTTTGACATAAATTGCAACGCTTTATAATTTGCAGGTTTTTTAAATCGTCAAAAAATGCATACAATTTATATTTTAGAGCATTGTTAATTTTCAGTATGACAGTTCCCTCACAGATATACTCGACAAATAATTGCGAATCAGAAACTTTTTTTCAGTTTTGTAAATTTACCAAAACGTGAAAAGGACCTATAAAGGCCTAGTATGTGGTTAATTTCCTAATACAAGCATGAAACCTGCACATTTAATGCTGGAGTCCCCACTTTTAGCTGTTTCTGCCAGATGGGTTTAAACCCTATTTATATGAGCTTGAGAGTCCACCTTGTCTCGGATTTAGTCACAATGCACAAAGATGTAAAATATCATGGCCGTCACAGACTCGCTTTCCACTGTCAGCAATTCCAGATAAATATTTCATATAATTGCGGTATTATTTTATACTGGTTTCATATAAACAACAGCAGCAGAATCGCAATCTTCTATGAATGGGAAGAATTAGAAATAGAAAGCGTTTGGAAATAATTTGACCCATTTTATCTGAATTTAGATTCAAATCGCAGACTTATGTTTGCTCATTAGCTTCAGCACGCATATTTCTTGAAAAGAGTCCATGGTATTCTGAATCCTGTGTAAAAATGCATATTTCATAATTTTAACATGAATACGTGTAAGAAATCCGACTATAGCATGAATTAAACACATGAAAGTTGTTTTTTATTGTGTAACATATTCATTTTCGTTTGTGCAGACATGCAAAAAATGAACCTACAAAATGGATGATTGTACGCTTTGTTTGACGCTCTGTTTGTAGGGTTCTGAATGAAAAGAGATCAAAAGGACGACCTACGTTGCAGTCACTGATGATATGTTTTAAAGAACGGTTCAAAGTAAAACGATACGCAAAATTACAATACAATGCAATCTTTTCTCTGTGTAAATTTTCATGTTGACTTTCCCGCCCTTCCACAAAGCATCATGAATCTTTTATTTGATATATATTGAAAAAGTTACAGGTTAATATTGCCTGTTTTGATTTTTATCGATTAATTTTTCGCATAATTCTTGAAACCTTTCAACGATTTCGATTACAGTTATGGGATTTAACAATCAATTAAGGTAGTGAATTATTCCAAAGCGCTTGATATGCGATGATCCAAACAGTTTGATCATTGTGATTTTGCGTTACTTTTTAATAAAGGGTCAGTATATATTTAATTGGATTTTGACCTTTATTGATTATCTAGTTGTGGTTTTTTATTGTTTTTTTACATAGAAGTTGCGCGCTCTTTGAAAACTGAGCTTTATTTTTGTGCCGAAAGCATCATCTTAGATAAGCGTCACAGGCTTATCTGGTATTACACTTTCCGCTTTAACGACATTAAGTGTTTTAACCCATGTATGCCTAGTGGACTCTCCCATCTTTCTAAATTGGATCAATTTATTTCCAAAATTATGGATGTCTAGTTTTTTTTATTTATTTTATTCCTATAATTAGAAAATTTCTTACAAAAATGGCTTACAGCAAACAGCGCAGACCCTGATGAGACGCCGCATTATGGGTCTACGCTGTTTGCCAAGGCCCTTTTTTTCTAGACGCTAGGCATAAATGGGTTAAATTAAGCGAGTCACTACTTCACGAACATCAAAAGCGATACTTAAAGAGCGTACATTAAGGACAATTCTCCCAGAATGCCGCGCATATGTTGAAGTTTTCTATGTTGAAATATATTTTCTTGTATATTTAATATCGATTTTTAAAAATCTACATACCTATGAATGAAACTATGTTGTTAATTTTTAAGATATAAGTTTTGCACAATATTAATGATGTCTGTTTATAGTTTAATTAATAGTATTAACGGTTCAAACATTGTGCTGATAAATTCGTTGTACTTTATGTTGTTCAATCTAACATACGACAAAGCCTCATTGTGCAAATTATAGCAATGCTGTGTTTAGAACTATAAAATAGTGAAATAAAGCTTAAAAAGAGCGACAACTTACACCAATTTTCATATAACTATTAGTTCGATGATCTTTCTTTGAAATCGAGGGAAATGGTTTGTAGACTGCAGATTTATTTCGAGCATTGATATCGCGTGAACTTTTCGTATACATTGCAGGCTAGAAACCCCGAACAAACCTTGACGAAGTTCATCTGCCACATACGGTTCAGGAGTACTCGACAACAAGACTGCTGCACATAAGCTGGCATTGTAAAGTTTTTATATAATTTAATAAATCTACCAAATTTAAAGATTACATTTACACAGCATTTGCATTGGTCGGTGTATTTGTAAAAACTGTACATGAATTAAAAGTTACCATTCTTTTTATTTAAACACTGGCCGATAACTGGCAAATAAAATTTGTCAACTGTTATCAATAGTTTGACTTACAATTTATATATGCGAATGCTTCTTAATAAAGTATGTAGCATTTTATTACAGACGTTTAAAGTACATTTTTTAGTCATCAACATATTTGCGATTATAAAATGGCACTACATTAAACGATTGGAATTCCTTTTCGCGACGAAAATGCAGAAATATGCAACAATGTATTGATGTAATGGCAAGCGAAACACAGTAATGAAACTAATTAATTGTTGTTTATATACGGTTTTACATCATGTTCTCATTACCAACTGTGTATAAAAGTAATAAAGGACTATTTGTATTTATGAAATACATGAGGAATTTTGATAAAGTATATTGACACTGCACAACGGCCTTTATTCGAAAAAGCATGTCATTGTCTGTGTCTAATGAAAGACGTTGGAGATTCTGGCCGTTAGACGCAGTTAACCCCAGATGTTTTAAGGCGACAGAAACTTGTTCATCAAGGGTGGTAAACATAAAATGAAAACAAAAATATAGAGAGAATAGCATTCTGAAAAAATCTGGGCACTATCAACTAGATTTTTCATAACCACGCTTATGTTATTAACACGTCGTAAATGACTGTTGATATAAACTGGTTTGAAGCCCATTCATTACTTATTAAAGTTTTCATACCAGTAATTTGAGTTCAATTTAAACGCTACACTTCCATATTTACATACAATTTCAATTCATTGCTGTTTGGACCTCATAGTGTTTTCTATCAAATAAAGAGTGGGTAAATACAAACACAAATATAACCCAAGAGATTCAGGGAGAGATACAACAATACATATGAACCGTGCTGTGGTAATGCGGGCGTAACGCGCGTGTCGTCCTTGATGTGCATGTGCTGTCCGCTTGCAGGTGTAATCCAGAGTTAAAATAAACACGCATCTAAAGACAGTAATTTATTGTCCGATACATATCGATAATGCAAACGTTAATTATGTTCTCACATGTTTGTGCCATTGAAATGAGAATTATTTCTAACCAATACGGAATCCGGATAGTGCCATCTATAATCTCTCCCTTCTTTCATCAAGGGCGACATACACGATATTTTGCGCGACACACGAAGCGACATACAATATTTTGCGCGATACACGAAGCGACGCGCGAGAATGTAATAATATCGCCTGTCGACTCTCGCGTTTTCAAAAAATCAGGGGAGACAAAAAGAGGATATTTTTACGTCATCAAGCATGTGCATCAAGCATATTGATAAAAAATCGTTAAAAATAACAGTAACATCATTTTAAAAACGCGAGAGTCGAAAGGCAATATTATTACAGCGATATTTGAACAGTGCAAATATCGCGTGTCGCTTCGTGTATCGCGCGAATATCGAGTATCGCTTCGTGTGTCGTGTGTCGCGGTCTGAGATTAGACCGCGATACACGAGATTCGGATAATAAAATAATAAAATATCGTGTGTTGCGCAAAATATTGTGTGTTGTTTCGTGTTTCGTGTGTCGCCCTTTGAACGCGAGACACGATATTTTGCGCGATACTCAAAGCGACACACGCTTTTTTGCGCAAAACACGAAGCGACACACGATATTTTGTGTGATACACGAAGCGACACGCGATATTTACCACGATATATCGCCTTTTGGGCTACCTGCACAAGGGCGATATTTCGTGGTACATTATCGCGCGTCGCTATGTGTAACGCGCAAAATATCGTGTGTCGCTATCGTGTGTCGTGTGTCGCCCTTGATGAAAGAAGGGCGAGATTATAGATGGCACTATCCGGATTCCGTACTGAACAGTACCTCTCATTAGGCCAAAACTTACTGAACGTTCGCTTCAAGGATCCGCAAATGTAACAAAACATCAGAGTTAAAAATGTTATCGGCCTTTAAACAGACGCACATTTATTCCGCGTATATTGATACAGAATATCACATTACTTCAACTAAAATCAATAATCTAAAACATGTTGTTTTTATTATATTGAAATCTTTTTCATAGGTATTCAAAAATGTAATAATTGAGACATTTATTAATAGCATCGTTTACGTGTTTAATACTGTTTTAGCTACATGAAGCTTTTATTGTAACTTCGATAGTCTATTGCCATATATTTTCGCAACCCGACCGACCCAAAAAAATTGCAGTCTCATAAAATGAATAGTGCGATGACAGTAAATATCACTGCGATGTTATTGAAATTTGCTATCTATGTCAAACGCTTGACGATTCTTTATAAAAAGCATACTGAGGCAAAAATCTACTTAATATGTTTGTGAACATATTAAAAGTGTAGCATTTGTTTAAATCTAGTTTTTGTTTATGCCCATAATACTTATATTGTTCTGTTCAGCTTCGTCAACCGGGGAAATCATTGTTGTTGGATACTGTATAGAATATGATATAATGAGTACCTACAATGCTTCGAGATGGTGAGGCGCGTGATATGCCTCTCAGTCGAACTTCTCGAAGCGAAATGAACCCATTTATGCCTAGTGGACTGTCCTATCCATCTAAACTGGATCAATTTATTTAAAAAAATAGGGATGTCTAGTATATTAATTTTTATATTGAGAATATTTCTTACAGAATTTTTTTTAAGCAAATAGCAAAGGCCTTTTTCTAGAATCTAGGCATAAATGGGTTAAAAGTAGCAAATATTACGTTATGTACCAACAATATAAGGTTATTCTTAGCCGCAAACAGTATGTGTGGGTGTTTGAAATAGGAAATAGGAAAAACATGTTTTAACTTGTTTATTCACTTTTTGATTGCTTAGCACAATATAGTTCCCAACATGGATCTTATAATTCCTTTGCAACAATCCTTATGATATGTTTATCACAAATGATCGAATGTAGAAAAATGATCGACTTTTTAACATCCAAACATATACAAACAAAGTTTGAGGTCGGCTCAATCTATTTGGTTGAAACGAACAAGTTTTGGTAAGTCCAATCAACCTTATAGTTTTCATACATTTACGCGACAATAATAGAAAACGAGATAAATTAATGTGATTATTAAAATTCAAATTCATAATGTTATGTTGATTCGATGCGAAATAAACAAAATTAAAAGCATAGTGCAATAGACCGATGAGAACTAACGGAAACACGTCGCAAATAAATGACGTAATCTCAAATAGTACACATGATCAATAATTGTCTATGTTATTATTCACTGTCCGGAAAAGTGAATAATCCGGTTTAAATCACTGATATGTCTCCATCAAGTCCAGAGAAATGCACTCAAATACCATGATATTAAAAAAGATGTAATCACCTAATAAGTGTCAAAAACACTGCCACACAACTCTCTACAATTTTGGCTCTAGTTCAAGCAATGTAAATTGTGTAAACGTTTAGTAAAAGATCATATGAATATGTCGTTGCATTTCAGAACGTAGTTTTTTTTATTATTTTATTTATTCTTCATATAAGTAAATGACAATCTAAAGCATCGACGTGTTGGAGATAATATATACGCAAATCGATCGCATTAAATTAAAAGAAAACAACTCCTTGATTCATCAAACATCGACTGAAACTTCAATAAAAACTTTTACTTTCCGCACGTATAATTGTCATGATAATATATATTCTATGCAGTAAGAAGCTGCGTATTTATAATTCATATTCTGTATTCCAAAATCATGCAATTACGTTCAACATTATAATACTTCTTCCTTGTTTAATGATAAATGCAATCTATACATTCGCCAAACTCTGGATAGCTTTAGTTAAAATGTTGCTATATTCGTCGAGGAAATAACAATTTAATTCGTCAAGGAAATAACAATCTCATACGTCAATAATGCGACAATTTCACCGACTGTGGAACACATTGTAAATGGATCGGTTTCGGCAAGACATTTAACGGTTAATTAAGGTTAAAATAAGGAGAATACATATTTGCTGACGAAAATATGTATGTCAATGCAATGACTATATAAATCAGATGTATCTACCTGAGAGACAATCACTATCGCATTCCCAATACTCCCAGTACCCAGTACTTTCAACATGCAAATTAACTTTTTGAGAAAAGCACCAGAAACTGGAATCGAAAGCAATTTTACTATGCATTTCGGTGCTGCATATATTAATCATTAAACTGCAGACGCAATAGCAAGATATATATTCAAATAACTGTCACGTATCAGTATTCGATAAAGAAGACTCACCCTACTTCACATCACGGTCAATACAGGAATGGAAGGAATAAACCGGTTTGAATATTAGCCTTACCTCACACTTATCCCATAATATAACCGTAACATAGCATCATCTATTTATCTACTATATAATCTATATATGTAACTGTTATTAAATGCACACAACTATGCACTGAAGTAAGGTAAGCATTGATTCATATTTAAAATGCTCGAGTCTTGTCTTTGTAGCTTTTATGTTGCAGCCACTCAAATGCAGTTAACATGGGAATTATATTCTCATGGTGAGTCTGCTGTGATCAATGCATTGTGGCTGGAACAACAACACAAATGCATTTAGCGTATGTTTTGCGTTGTTTAGCCTGACCAAAATGGTCTTTAAACATGTGTGAAGTTTTTCCACTAAATACCGTATGGAAGTCTTCTGTTGCGGAATATGCAGAAGGTATTTTATGAACATGTGATGCCTTTTTGTTACTTCAAACAACAATTATAATGAAAAATCTTCCAAATTGTATTCAACAATTATATTCAAGAAAGTTGTCTATATAGTACTATATGCAACACCATGTGACATCATTTTTTTCGTTTCATTTACAATAATTATTTACGGGTTTCCTTATTTTACCAAACCCATACACAATGAATTAAAATTAAGATGTGTCGACGTTCGTCATTGATGGGACCGGCTCAACTTTAAGCTATTACAGATACATCATTTACACACGTTCAACGTGTGTGACAAACACATGTACTGACATTTGGATTTTCTCCCATTATCGTTGTTGTTTGTAAAACTACTGTGGGTTCCACATAGGATGTCAACAATAATACGGCTTCAATCAATCCTTAGCATAAAGCGAAAACACTTTCTATTGCTTTAATTTAAACAACCATAAAAAACATACTTATACATAATTCAGTTTGCTGTTTTCGTAAAGTGCGTATATAGCGATGCATTAAATGTTTTTAAACATAACCGTAAGTTGACACATTCATATCATATTAATTAACCCATTTATGCCAAGTGGACTCTCCCATCCAGCTAAATTGGACCAATTTATTTCCAAAATTAGGAATGTCTAGTATATTTATTTCTATATTAAGTATATTTCTTACAGAAATTCCTTGAAGCAAACAGCGTAGACCCTAATGAGACGCCGCATCATGCGGCGTCTCATATGGGTCTACGCTGTTTGCCAAGGCCTTTTTTCTAGACGCTAGGCATAAATGGGTTAAATAGTAATTCATATTCAATGCAATGTTAGACTGTGAGGATTGATTCACACAAATAAAAAAACTAAACAAAAACCATATTACATAAAGATATAATTTAATAAATACATGAATGACTAATAACTAAATAATATATATATATATATATATATATATATATATATATATATATATATATATATATATATATATATATATATATATATATATATACAACATGTTTAAGCGTTTTCATTGGCTAACTTTTCGTTCATTGACCAATCGAATTTTGTTATTTTGCTGAAATGACGTTGCAACGTCAAATGACGTCACGAAATGTAAACAACATTCGGCATTTATCATTATGTTTGCGTAAATATTTATTTAATTTGCTCATTTAAAAGCATGTGATAAAAAGATCTTACACTCGTTGTCATATCATACCATAGTTTATTAAACTCGTCCAGGAAATTCGTTAGTAAGCTCGCCAAGGGCTCGCTTACTGTCAAAATTCCTGAACTCGTTTAATAAAATATGGTATGATATGACAACTCATGCCCGATCCTATATATATATATATATATATATATATATATATATATATATATATATATATATATAATAAAAGTAAAAACACGTGTCTGGGATTTTAAATATATATCGATATAGCCAACGCGTTTCGCACAGCTCATCAGGGCATAATACAATATATCAAAACGTCAAAATGTCATGGAGATAACGTCATATCAATTATGACGTTTTGAATACATGTATAAAATGTTGTTCTTTGGCTAACTTAGCTGAAATATTGTTCGAAAATAGCTTATAAAATGGAAATATTTTAAATTTTGGTTCATAATGTGAACATTCATCTAAATGTTTACTTAAAGGCATCTGCCTTGTTGAGGGGTATATATATACCTGATCGGATCGTGCCCAAATACAACTATGGTTTCATGTTTGTAAATACGGAATATTACGCTAGTCAATTGTTCCAAGAGTTTGCATCACTCGAGTGGCTTGTATGAACAAATCTGCATGAATACTACATTATAGGCATTTTTCACTGTTGAATAAAATTGTGTCATTGTGTCGTATGAACAAATCTGCATGTAAACTACATTTGGACTCAAATCGTACATCAAATCATTTCTGTCTTCAGTTGTCAAAACACCTATATACTGTTTGATTCCAATAATGTCGCTTTAATGGTATTACCATTTGTATTCATTTGCTTCTTAATATTAAATCACGTAAACTTGTTTTATTAGTAGCACAGCCCCATTAATATTTTTATTTAGTACTGCCCTTGGAATTTGTTCACGTCATTATGTCATTATGGATTTTTGTGACGTCATACGACCGACTTTCCCAGTTGTAATCTACATGCATAGGTCATTGGGTTTATAATGTTCCATTTTATTTATATTTTCTCTCTGATAGGCGTTTCTTGTTTGATTTAATTATGTTTAATTTGTTTAGCAGTCACATAAACAACCAAGCTATGTAATATGGAATTTTTACACCCATTATTGCTGCTTCTTCCTGTATTTGCGCGATGATTATCTGAGATATTAACTCTATGATTCTACATTCTCAAATCTTTTCTATAAAGAAGGAATGTAGTTGACAATTGTTAATAGTTTTATTTGATCGTTCGTCAAAAAGTTGTAATTCTGTTACTCTTGTATCTTCAATGCAATTGAGTAATTAAATAGTAATTAAATTGAATGCGTTTTAATTCCCTTTTATTATTGTTTAATTTGAGTTACAATGCTATGACGTTAAATTTTATTTACACTTAAATGTATTATGAATATTGCTGGGCCAAGTGTGAGGTTGAGCGCTCTATAACCAGGTTTAAACCCCCAATGCTTGGCATTGACCGTTCCAAGGCGGTGACCCCAGCTTTATTCATATTTTGTGTTTATGTTGGTTTGTATTGTGCTGTATTGTGCTGTTATGTACTGTTTGGGCAATCGGTCACTTGCCTTAAATAAAGGACCAACTAATTGTTTTTAATGAAAATTCAATACTGCTCCAGCAGCTGGAGTTTCACTTCTTTATATTGTGTGATGACGTATCACACGAGAGGCGGAGCCTCGAGTGTGATGCGAAATAGCACAAGCCACGAAAGTGATACAAACTCTTGGAACAATTGTTTAGCGTAATATTCCTATTGTTATATACAACAACTAACGAAAACAGTTAACAATTGTATTTTTAACTTTAACAAAACAATGACTTAAAGTTAAACGGTACGCCATTCTTTATTTAAGACGCGTATGAATACAGTTTATGTAAATTAACGTGTCAACATTCGAACCGGAAAAACACAGGTTTCCGACACGCTTACCTTAATGCCATCGTTAATCCAATGTTTATAACAATTAAGTTGACAATTTTAAATTTTAATCCGATGTTTATAACAAAAACGTTAAAACGATATGCACTTCCACTTCTATCTTCCATGTCTTTATCGAAACTTAGTTTAAACCACACTATTTTATTGTATTCCTATCGATATATACATTTATGCATGATAAACACACACTCCAAAATACGTTTTGAATTCGTTCTATGTGTTAAACAAATAGTTTACTGTTAAAAAAGACCACGTCCGACATGTCCTTAAATTCCAGAGAGTTTAGATAAAACCATTGTGTTTCGTCACAGAAATGACGTCACACGATGTACTACGTAATATATTTCGTAGTATAAAATATTTATATTTTCGGTGCGCATAATGTGACGTCATTAAATGGGTCGAAGTAGTCCGGCTAGTATGGTAATACGGAATTGGAAACAGCGAGTTGCGTAATACGGGATTTTTTATTTCAACGATTGATACAACCAGTATTTTGTAAAAAGCATTAAACAGGTATATAATAAATAAATGTTCATGTAACTGTCCCTTCTGTATATGTAAATTGTTCAAACGTTGGAGATGTGTTGCGGTGTTAGGGTGGGGTATATAACTGTTAATGAACCATCGTTTTGGGGGATGGGGATTTCACAGTATATTTGCTTTATTCTGCATCGTAGCTAGGCGCACACGCCGAAGTCTCTAATGAGAATATGTATGTCTGTGTATCTGGTTGTTCACACATATGTTTCTCACTATATATATATATATATATTAGGTTTTTATTGTTCAATAGATATAAATAATTTTTGTAATTTTTCCTTGTTTTCAAAACATACAGACTTGAGTTTTTTGAACATTTATTATAGACCCCATTTTCGAGAGTAAAATTAGAATGTATGCATTCAACTGGACTTCACTTCTTTATATTGCATTGCAGTAGCGTGTATCCCCGTACATATTTTCGATGTTGTTTTATTTTCAGCCTTCAGAGGCTGGTAGTGGTATTGCTTTTTTTTAAATTATTTTTAGAAACCTTGTTTAAGACCTTTCTTATACTTAGATTCTTATTCATTCTCTGTACTTATAAAGTAAACGTGTATGTTCATCAATTGAGAGTTCTGCAGGTTATACTGAATTTTTACAGACCATTATCTGACAAGCTGCCTTTTACTCTTTTATGTATATTGACTTGGCAATGTGTATTAATATAACTGTAAGATTGGTGGTTTTGCCAAATAAAAAAACCTATGGAAAGATTGATAACAACAAACCCTAAAGTTGTTCTCTCCCCATTGAGAATTCCGATTACACGTAGTATTCATTTGCCGTTAAATTATAGACGGTTGCTTTTTTCAAAACCTACAGTCAAATTAAGTTTACTTCGAACATCTTTTATTGGAGATACAATGCGACAGTGTTCTAGTTCGCAGCGTAATCTAGCTCCGTGTAATCGGTATCCTACAATAAATAAGTGCAACTCCAGGAAGTGTTTATGTTGTAAGTTTTTAAATATGTCCTCTTTTATTCTTTCATCTGTTAATAGCCGCAAATTTTCAGTTAACATTAAATCCGATGTCTCATGAAATTCTATGCATGTGCTTTATGTCATTACTTGAAATGTACCCTGTTGTGGTGCGCAATACGTTGTGCAGACTGGTAGATCACTTACAACACGTTTTAGGGAACATTTAAAAAATAAAATAAAAATAACAACAAATTTTACAACTTCATTTACCAGCATTTTAATAAAACGGGTCATGGCGTAACAAATATTTCAATTCAACCTGTGGAGCAACTTATTTTTAATAATAGTACTTTAAATCAGTGCCAATTAAAAGCAAGGTGCATGTCGGAATTTGAATGGATTAAACGTTTGCAATCAGCTTACCCACTTGGATTAAATGATAATATTCTAAATGTTGGAACTATTTCTAAAAATAAATCGATTAATTCATTTTCTCTGTTTATTAAACGTCTAAGAAATAAACGTTCACACGGCATTAGGAAAAATGGCAACTTAAGGCGTAAATTTAAACGTCTGCTTTCTTTAAATGATTGCTATACTTTATTACAAAATGGAGGTAAGCATAAATTACTAAGTGCACTTTGCTCTCTTTTTGTTTCTTCGTTGGCACATATTGATAAGGAATGTAAACTTATTTTACTTCAATCTGAACCTCTATATGAATGTGCTTGTATTATTGAATCTTTCACTGACTACTATCTTAACCTTTTATTGAAAATGCACTTAACAAAACTAGAAATCGTATCAAAATTGAGTTTTGTAACAAAGGTCTTGATTTAATTGACCTTCCAAAAATATTCAATGATAAAAATGTACGTCGGTTGATTCCCCCTTATTTTTGCAATACTGCATCACCACTTATTTGCTACAAATATAGTAAACCTGTAAAAAGTATCATTTTCAATTATAATTCTATTTCCACATATATTAATGTAATAAGAAATTGTCCTACATCATGTGACTGTTCTAGTTCCAAATATATATATGGTCCAGTTGGACATGTTATTACTGGGGACCTTAATTTCATTCAAAATAAAAACCTTAGAAATTTACTACGCAGAGGCCCTAAGTATAGATTGCCTATTCCTGTGGATTTCGATGACTGCATTCAGAAAATCGTAACATCCTTACAGGATTATTGCACTAAATGTTGCAGGAAGGAAAATGCTGAAATTACTGCACTCAATGATTGGAAAACAAAAATATTTAGTATGGCCATGAATAAAATATATTTTTATGAAACAAATCCTTTGGCGTTACCACATTCACCTAAATTTTATTAACAAAATCTTTGTAAATTGCTTGAAGACTTAAAATCTAAATTCGTCATAGTTCCTGTTGATAAGGCTGCTAATAATGTTATAATAATATGACGAGTGTTTTATGTTCAAACTATTTCACAAGAACTTTCACAAACTACATCATATTGTGATTACAATAAGCAACCTAATGAATTTATTGCCGGCCATATTGCCGAATGCAAAAAATAAATGTAATAGTCAATATTACTGATAAGAAATTGCCATCACTTTACTGGATTCCTAAATTACATAAAACGCCATATAAAAGTCGTTTTATCGCTAATTCAGTGTCTTGTACCACCAAGTAATTATCAGTGTATCTTACATCTGCATTGAGTGCTATTAGATATCATATAGCTAAATATTGTAATAAAGTTTATGAAAATAGTAATATTAACCTATTTTGGTCAATAAAAAACTCCTTAGAAGTTATTGATAAAATTGAAAAGAAAAAATATAAGGTGTCACAGGTAAGTACTTATGATTTTTCTACACTATATACAACGCTTCCTCACGCTTTAATAAAATCCAAACTTGTTTCTTTGATTGAAAAAACTTTTTAGTTTAGTTTAGTTTTAGAAGTGTTCATATCTAGCTTTAAACACTAAAACAGCTTTTTTTACTAATCAGATATAAGATAATTACATCATTTGGACTGGTCTTGACTTTTGTGCAGCACTTACTTTCCTTCTGGATAACTTGTTTGTTGAATTTAATGGTAAAATATTTAAACAAATTATTGGTGTTCCTATGGGAACTTATTGTGCCCCACTTATAGCTGATCTTTTTTATATTGTTATGAAAGCGAATTTATGTTAGAATTATCTAAAACTAAACAAGTAGATTTGATTCAATGTTTTAACCTTACAAGTAGGTACATTGATGACATTCTTAATTTAGATAATCCATTATTTGAACAATATATTCACAAAATCTACCCTAACGAACTAGTCTTAAATAGATCGTCTCAATCCAATACAGACGCTGCGTATTTAGACTTACATCTTACTATTAATAATAATATTATTAAAACTAGTTTATACGACAAACGGGACGACTTTAACTTTGAAATTTGTGAGTTCCTAGATGGCAACATCCCTAAAGGTCCTTCCTATGGTATTTACATTTCACAGTTGGTACGTTATGCCAGAGCATGTTCATGTATTAAAGATTTTAATGATCGTAATCTTTTATTAACAAAGAAATTGCTAAAACAAAGTTTTTTGTATCATAACCTAAGAAGTAAATTCGCTAAATTTCACTCAAAGTATGGTGATTAAATTTCAAAATATAATGTTTCTTTAAAATGGCATTTAAATAATGGAATTTTCCATCCATCATTTTATGGAGATGTTTTGAAGCGTGTCCGTAAATTAAAATATGTTAAAGAAAATGTTCATATTAAACATTTCAATTTAATTAACTCGTTTTTATCAAAAGGATATGCTGCTGATGTACTTAAAAACACGTGCTTGATGGTTTTTAATTCGCTATATCTTTCTTCGCTTAAAATTTGGAATTATTAGATATTATGGGCATTTTTCACATTTGAGCCTAATTGTGTCTTTGTGTCGTATGCACAAATCTGCATGAAAACTACATTTAGACACACATCTTACATCAACTCATTTCTGTCGTCAGTTGTCAAAACACCTATATACTGTTTGATTCCAATAATGTCGCTTTAATGGAATTACTATTTTTTATACATTTGAATCTTAATATTTAATCACCTAAACTTGTTTTATTAGTAGTTTAATTTTGCAGTACCGCCCCATTAATAGTTTTATTTTAACTTTACAGTACTGCCCCTGGATTTTGTTCACGTCATTGTGTTTTCGCGCGTCAATTACGTCATAACTCTTTCTCTGTTCCTGGGTACATGGATTGTTGTGACGTCATACGACCAACTTTCCAAGTTGTAATCTACATGCATAGGTCATTGAGTTTATAATTTTATTTTTATTTTCTCTGTGACAGGCGTTTCTTGTTTGATTTTTTTTTAGCAGTACATAAACAACCAAGCAATGTTATATGGAACTTTTACACCCATTATTGCTGCTTCTTCCTGTATTTGTGCGATGATGATCTGAAATATAAACTTCATGATGCTTTTTCTTAAATCTTTTTCTATAAAGAAGAAATGTAGTTGACACTTGTTCATAGTTTCATTTCATCGTTCCTCAAAAAGTTGTAACTCTGTTGCTCTGGTATCTTCAATACCATTGAGTAATTAAATGGTAATTAAATTGAATGCGTTTAATTCCCTTTTATCATTGTTTAATTTTAGTTACAATGCTATGAGGTTATTTACACGTACATGTATTATGAATATTGCTGGGCCTAGTGTGAGGTTGAGCGCTCCAAAACCGGTTTAAACCCTCAAGGCGGTGACCCCAGCTTTATTCTTATTTGTGTTTAAGTTGTGTTGTACTGTGCTGTATTGTCCTGTTTTGTACTGTTTTGGCAATCGGTCACTTGCCTTAAATAAAGGACCTACTAATTGTTTATAATAATAATTCAATACTACTCCAGCAGCTGGGGTTTCACTTCTTTATATTGTAAGCATGAATGATCTGTCTTAAAGTGATATTATGGGAATCTAACAGTATATAGTGTAACGTGTTCGTGTTTCTTCGGGATATATACGGTGGCTCCAAACACCAGTGGTATGTTTCTACACACAGCTTTTCCTGGGGCTTTCCTTAGCCGTTTGATTAGATAATCAACTGCCTCAATTTAGACTGGAATCAATGAATATTTACACTATTAATGATTTGTAATTTATGTATCATTGGTATGATGAACGTTTAATCACTCTACAAGCCGGTTTCATATGCCATGTGTGACTTGAGTTGACTTGGGTCGACTTGGGTCGTCTTGGGTCGTCTTGAGTTGACTCGGGTCGACTTGGGTCGTCTTGAGTTGACTTGGGTCGACTTGAACTATATTAACGAGTCTGCAGAGTGTCCAATCTATGCGTTATGCAAGGAGGACAATCGGTCAGTGTTGTACAAGCGTCAATAAGAAGCTTGACAGACTCAGTCTAACCCACGAGACCTAACACGTGCACTAACTGGAATGAAAACTTTTGACCCGGACTTATATACGAGTCTCTAGGCTACCCAGCAAGCTATGGCATGATGTGCGCAAAGTTGCCAGGGTCACCTCCACTCGAAAGTATCCAAAGTCACAGAGATGTCCCTTGCTCAGGCTGACCTGAGAGACCAGAAACGTACACTGACTTATATTACCAAAGGAGACCTGTGCCCGGACTAGTATGAGTCTCAAGCTTACCCAGCAAGCTATGGTATGTTATGCGCAAAGTTGCTTGGGTCACCCCTACTCAATAGGCATCCAAAGTCACAGATACTTCCAATGGTATTTGGTCTCTAATTACTATAACGTATTAAACGTTGTGTTCTGTTCGACGATCGAACGCAGACTCCCCTTCCCCATAAGAGCAGCGCTATATATATACTGATATATATACCACGTGACCCGCTTGCTAAAGACATCACCCTACTATTTCATTTCATGTAAACACAACCCTACCGTTTCAAACAGTAATTGTATAATATTGTGGCTATATTATGAAATACATATTGTGCATCTTAATAACCGACTTGTATTATTAAATCATCAAATTATGTACATAAAAATACAATGATCAATCCAAAATACACACGCTATTTGCGTGGAACTTACCGAATAGTCGAATGCTTGCCCGCGGGAAATGTACTTTCGTGTTGGTGTAAATAATAGGAAAGAACTCAAAGAATAATGAACCTAAAGGATAAAGTACCGGCAAAAATCGTCACAATAGGTGTCTATCGAAACCGTTGTTTAATTTTGGTGTTTTCACTTCATGTACACTTATATTTGTTAATGCAGCATCAACATACTAAAACAATATCCCGGAAAGAGAAAAAATAATCCATTTGAATATCAACCGTACTTTCGTTTTGACAACTGACGACAGAAAGGATTCGATGTACGATGTGACACTTAATGCAGTTATCATGCAGATTCGTTTATACGACACAAAGACACAATTTTGTTTTACGGATCATTTCGGCTTAGAGGACTGGACGAGTCATGTAAAATATCGAAAATAATATATATTTTTTTATAAACAACTGGTAGCAAGATGAGTTGTAGGTAATTGGTCAGTTACCACATTTTACGAATTATTTTGACCTGTTAATTCTTTCCAGCTCAATTCAACATTGAAAAATGTCCATACTATCACTTTAAATAGCGCCAAATCCTCTGGATACAATAACATATACAAGGAAAGACTATATTTATATTGACAAATGTGATTTTCTTAATATCTCAACAGGCTAACAGTCTGCTGCAATGATTGTTTCCTGATGAGGTACTTTTGTAAAATTCAACTATAATTGGTTTGTTATTGTCGAACAAAAAATGCCTGTCCTTTTCAACAGTAGCTATTTAAGGAAGTAGTCGTTAATTGACATTTCTTCCTGATTTATGGCTTCATCTAAAACGCACTGTCTAGTTCTCTTTGTTCTTATTCTAGTTCACTTTGTCCTTATAGATTGCAAACTTACTTGTTATAAAAATGTTTTAGCATTTCAAATCTTATCAAACTCAAGAATATACCGTTTATGTTGTTTAAGGCATTTTAAATTGATATTAAGGTCTTGATTTGCACAATATTTATGATAACACACGCCTTTTACATGTACCAAATGTGTGTCTTTTATGCATTATATAGGGAAACATTCAATGAACAACTAACCATTTCTTAAATAAACTTCTTTCAAACTTTTATTCAATATGACATATATTGAAGACAAAACCTAATGGTATGTCATTTTTTAATCCATCAATATGCTGTTGCCCATGTGACTCCTGAATGCTTTGTAACAGGATATAGGTTGAAAAGCATGAACACCATCAAAGTAACCATTAAGCAAACGCCACGACAATTTGATCTACATATTTATGTATAAATATTTTCTGTCAAAATTAATTTAACATTTGTCATGAGTTTTGCCCTGATAGATATTTTGTTGCCATTGTTTTGCTTTTACGAATGTTTTCCTTAAACTGTTTAGTGACCAATTAGATGTTTATAGTGTTTTCAGTGTATATAACTTATGATATACGATATGCACATTTTACAGCGGATTTTCATCTTGATAAAGCTTATGTTTGTACGTGTACAGTTTTCATTATTGTATTGATAACATAACTCCTATATTGACAACAAGCGGTGTTATATCTGTTATATGGATAAATGAATTATCCAATATAACATAACAGCTGACTTATTTTTCATCTGAAATATGGTTTGTGTATGATATGCATTTTTATAAATATGTACTTTCAGTTCAAGCAGAAATAGCTCGATATCTGCTCCTGCTTTCACATTTATCAAATGTTGGTTCACTTGTGTTACATCTTAATATTAAGAGCATCTCAAACAAAGAAAATTTTGATTATATTCAGCAAAAATACATCTAGCTTTTTGAACATAGCAAAAAAAACAAGCTTTTTATAAATAGCAAAAAAAACATCATTAGATTAATTAGTGTAACCCTCAATTAGTATTTTACATATGGGCAGTTACTTATTGGTCATACAATTCATTGCGCTACAAACAACAAAGTACTAAATAATAAAATTTATCCCATTTTCATCCTGACATTGACTGTATAACACCTTATGGAATATACTAACCTGTATTAAACCTTGTGGAATATACCTGTCGCGTGCACGGACTACTTTTTACTTTACCATTGAATGATTTTTCATAAGAAATAAAGTCGAGAAAACTTTAGCTTCAAAATTATACGACCTTCAACCTTTAAATCTAGTCATATGACATAATTTTAGTATAAGGAATCAGCTGATTAATGGCATCATAAAATGACATACTTATTGCGTCATTTCCCCCCCCCCAAAAAAAAAATTGACGATTTATTATAAACGCGACTTATTTCACATGTACATGTACTGTATATCGACATATTTGAATTGTCAATTTATCACATTTTCCTTATTTACTTTTGACATTTAAATATGTACAACAAGCCATACAAATATCGCACAATTTATAAAAAAGCTGCAATATTTGCTTTCCGATTTAATTCACGTTAGGCATAGAGCTGTGTAAAGTATAAGATGGTAAAAATAGCACCACACTGGAATTCGGAATGTCCCATTTTGTACACGGGTATTATCTACTCATTTGTCTGTTGTGTAATGGAATGTTTTCCATTCTTTGTGTATTTATATATTAAATTATTTTTTTGTAGAATAGAACATTTACCATAGACAAATAAAACATTGTGCAAGTTTAAACATAATTATGTTTGTATGCAGAAATCTGCAAATGCAAATGCAACAGAGTTTACCAACGGCTAATATTTGATTAACTGCTCCGGTTCATTTTAACAGCAGTAATGTACATAGAGTAGGCTACATGACGTAGCGTGTGACGAAGAAGAAAGTTTATAGGATGCCATAAGGGTCTTTATTAAACTATGCTAAAATAATTATTAAAGCCCTTAGATGCAAAATCGTCAATTATTGAGTTAAATGGATTATTAGACGGATTTTAAAGGATAATTAAAGGTAAGATACTAGTTCGAACGTGTTTTTGTTTTTGTTTGTACTTTTGTCGTTCCCTGTTCTCGGGGAAAATGATTTTAACATGGGCGTCATTGATGCATCGGATCACTTACGGCATACCCATAACATTATATAAAAAACACGTTCTGCGCGTCCTTAAATTCGTCGTCCGAAGTCGGAAAACGTATTGCCGTGTATATTAAGTCAAATAAAGTGTCAGTCGCTGCAATTGTCTGTTTACTCGTCGAAATTGTCAAGGTCGTCGATGGTGTACATGTATGTTGACATCGACATCATTTTGTCAGAAGCAATCGCCGCCATATTGGATTTTGATCATTTTCTTTCGAAAATAAAATGAATTATAGTAAAGTAAAATCTTCTTTTCGCGGTCGTAATGTGTTACAATTCGCATACTGCGTAAAATTGAATCGAGGCATATGGTGAAATTTTTACTTGTTTTACAGTTTTAGGGAGTTCAGGGGGGTAAAGATATTTCATTTATATGTATTTAAGACTGTAATTTTCATGTAGAGCTATTCTAAACTAGCACAACAGTACAAAAATTATGAAAATCGACCAACAACTCTCCGAGTTATGGGATTTTAAGTACCTTGAGGGTACGCATATTTTGGTGACAAAAAAAATTGAATGGTATTAAACCTATCCAGAAAATTTAAGAAAACAACAAAAACACTGTGACTGCTTTCTAACATAACAGTGATTAACACTCACAAATTGGCACAACTTTATTATCTGAACTCCGCAAATATGTAGCCGCATGCAATAAATAATTACCCGAAATAAACTTGATGTTAGGATATTAACTTCATGCGATTTGTTGTACTTGACAACTACATGTTGACTTGGGACAGCTTTTATTCACCTTAAAATAAAAACATCACAAGTCTTGACCCTCTATATTGCATAATAGTGTGTATTTTGTGAAAACATAATATTAATCTTAACAAACTGGCGTGGTATGGCTCATTGTGACAAGTTGAATGCGCTGTCATGATTAAAAATTACCCCACCCATCATTTTTACGTGCTGACAAAACTGTAATCGGTCGATCTGGGATAAATACATGCATGCTGCTAAAAAAAAAAAAAAAAGTTTATGTTGCTCGGCTCGAACACCGAAAGCGCTCGCCAAGGCTCGCGCTCCCGGCGTTCTAAGCCTCGCAACATAAACTTCTCTGTATTCAAGGCTAACCTAGTATTCTCTATATCATAACAGCCTATGTATTGATTTGCTTTTTTCAGAAGCCTGTTTATTGAATGGCGTCATTTAAACAATACGGCTTTGACTTACAGGTACTCTGAATGTGTCGATTAAATTTGTTCAAGGTAAAACGTTGTTATTTGTGATAAAAAGTCTACTTTTGCAAATGCTGTTTATTTTATTGCTAGATAACGGATGTAATTTCAATTGTTATTAATATTTCTTTTGTACCACGTTCATCGTGTATACACTATACAGGCAGGGAACGCAAGCAGATACTTTCAGACAAAACGTGCAGACAACGATTAATTCATTAACTATAGCAGATTTTTGTTATCTTTTTGAGAAAAAAAACACGCTATACAATCCATCGTATCTCTTCTTAAGCAGATACATTCGTTTTTAATGAGGCGACAGGGAAAGCGATTTTTTGGTTGTAAAAGTAACAGGGCACATTCACTTCACAGGATTTTTCTCTTGCTTAATGTATCCTATGAAAAGCGGCAATCATCCCTTACTTCAATGGTTTAATACAAGGCGCTAGTAATATGTGTTCGTATTCCGAAGAAATGATCTATATGGAATAAGATTATTAATTTGCCCTGGATACGGAGTTTTTAATACGGAATGTATGTTAAGTGCATGTTTCTATGTTTTTCTTATATTCATAAATGTTTGAATTATTTTCAGGAACCATGTCTTTCTTCCATATTTTGGCGTATAAATTCTCAAATCGTGCAATTATTTGATAATCCAATTTGCGTGTTTTCAACTTGTTTTCTACGCACAATGTATATACCATTTGAAAAAGACCTCGCTGGGCTGTACCGCGGATGGATAGACTAGTTTTAAACATTATTGCGTTATGACATCGTTATTATAATGTGTAAACACGCGTTAACGGTTAGCACGGTACCGAATTTAATCAACCAAAGCAATTGTTGAAGTGGGGCGGGATCCAGATTTTTCGGATTTAAATTTTTTTTATTTCTATAAACCCAGCAAACGAAACTCTTTATCGGACGAACGATTCAATAAATTGCATATTATATCTAGTGCTGATTATTCGATTCGAATATCAAATTTCATCACTCATTCTAAATGACTATTAAACTATCGCGTGATCGTGATATTTAGGGTAGTTCTTGTCTGTGTCCATAGCAACCATAGTTTTGTCAGAAACAAGTACGTAAATTACTTCTGAAAGAACTTTTATTGATTTTCTATTGCTAGCGAATGTTTAACCGACGCCGACAACATACTCTTCAATGCTGCATTTATTTGAGCAGTTCGGATAAAAAAAACTTAGTCATTGTCATAAGTTAAAAGTTATTATCGTCTTAATATGAAGATGGTGAATAAAGAAACAGTTTTATAAACATAGTCATATATTGCTTCTTACATGTTAATAATGTACCATTAAATTACAATATTTTCAAATACAGGTTATTTGTCATGTTTTGATACCTGGCTGAAGAAGTTTAACAAACGGATTATTATTGCTTGTATTCACCGTGGTTTTGATTGTAAGTTCCTTTCCTGACCATCGAACGCACAATATAAAGATTGAATCCTCTATATAGTCTTGTATCGCTATAAAATGCAAAACAACAAAAGGAATTTCTGCAGATACCAGTCTCGTAGCCAATAAAAGGTGATATATATTTCATTGGTAACACACATATAGATTCGCTTATTGACAATATATAGTGCACCAGTAAAACAATAAAAATAATAAAGGTGTTTTTTTATTGGAATAAAGTGCAGCATCTTGTACATTGTTGTTAAATGGATTAGATTGAAAACTCACTAGAACAAGACAAAAGTGATTCGAAGGCTTTGTTGAAACTTTAAAACTTGGCTGAGCTTTTTAAAATGTTCACCTACGTAGGATGAAAATATTTGTTGAAATCTTAATGTTGACAAGAGAGAAAAAAATGTTGAAAGTATTGTTGATTTGTATTCCATAGTTGCCTTTAAACATGTTGAATAATTATTAAATGGCTGAACAATTAAGGCAGTATTTATATGCATTGTTAAAAATGTATTTTCTTAGATGTTTTAATTTTCTTTAGTTTTCAAGGAAACAGCTTTCCAAAAGTAAACGGAATAGGTAATAATTATCCTCTCAGATAGTATGTATTGTACCTGATGCTCATAAGGTTGTTGGAGCTGTCCCTGTTTATAAAATAAAATGATGAAAATGTTGTATCAACACTTCTTGAAAGGTCTGTTCGTTGCCAAATTGAATTATATTTTCAAAAGACATTAACTTAACGCATGATTTTCAGTCTGTTTTCCGAAAGGAACATGTTTGATCTACTAAAAATATTTCATTAGAAGCGAAAATGATAAAGGGTAATCTTGAGGTATGTAACTTCTGGACCTTCAGAAAGCGTTCAATACATCAGATGATTCAATATTTCTAAAATCATTTCAATCTCCCTGGCTCAATCGGCTGATGTTTCAGGTACTTGTTCTGCATAAGCCACGTAAAACATATATTGTGTGAACCTTAGGTATCCATTCTTGGTGCTCCGCTTTATCTTATATACGTAAATGTAAAGTCATCAGTTAAACCCATTTATGCCTAGCGTCTAGAAAAAAGGCCTTTGCAAACAGCGTAGACCCAGATAAGACGCATGATGCGGCGTCTCATCTTGGTCTGCGCTGTTTGCTTAAATAATTTTTGTAAGAAATATTCTAAATATAGAAAAATATATACTAGACATCCCTAATTTTAGAAATAAATTGATCCAATTTAGAAGGATTGGAGAGTCCACTAGGCATAAATGGGTTAAAATATGCCTTGATTTCAGGTAAACACAGATCTATGAATAATAATTGAATCTACATGATGTATAGAAACCTTATGACAACGTTTGTTGTCACGAAATCTCAGATACATATAACACTAAGTCAGTCTAAAATCCTTGATCACCAGTACAAATGATAATAATCAAAATTGTATTCACAAACGTTTCGCAGTTTTGAATTGGCGCGTGCGACAATGACTTGTTTAAAAAAGCAGCATTTACGTTTAACCCCAATAGCTAAATCAAATACTATGTGTACAGCCTGTCACCCTTTCTTAATTCCATCTGTTTTATTCAACAAAGGTGATTGGTTGGCATCCCGGTGTATAGTGTTTTTACGACCACAAAATTTGAGTAAAATCGCCCCACCAGTACTTTCAGTACTTTGATTTTTCGTATGCTCTACATTGTGCATATAAAATTTAGATCTAAATAATGAAAATAAACTGCTAACTGATTATAGTTTTACTTCAATCAAAGATCGATTTTTAAAAACACATGTTTGCTGAAAAATTAGTCAGTTATGAGAGTGTCGGATAATCTTTGACAGTATTGAATATATCAAGTGTTCACGAAAACAAGAGCGGTTTCTTCCTTAAAATTATTAGACGGTAGGATGATCACATGTCATCAAAGTAATTCCAAGCGAAACTTTACAATAATACAACTCATAAAAAACGATTATGTAAGTTGTTTATGCCCCCGGTAGGGTGGCATATAGCATTTGAACTGTCTGTCCGTCCGTCCGTCCGAATACTTTAACATTGACCATAACTTTTGCAACATTGAAAATAGAAACTTGATATATGGCATGCATGTGTATCTCATGGAGCTGCACATTTTGAGTGATGAAAGGTCAAGGTCATCATTCAAGGTCAAAGGTAAACAAATCCAAGGGAAGTAACAAGCTCCAAAGAGTGATAATTTCTATTTATCATTTGGAAGGTACTGAGCATGTTTACAAGCGAATATATATTTTTTCAAAGGGATATCATAAAAAAAATAATCAAAGCGGTGCAGTAGGGGGCATTGTGTTTCTTATAAACACATCTCTTGTTTCGTAGTTCATTAGTTGCATTATACATATAAGGATACTTGAGGGCGCTGTTTATATATGTGCTTTTAGCACACATATGTGCCAATATGTCCTATCATTCCTGATAGTATGCCCCCCACGTAAACGTTTCGCTCATAATATCTTGTGATCAAACTTAAATTTAAGGACCGAAGCTACTTGGGTCGTCCTGTTTTTATCGCTTGATAATGCCGGTTGATTTTCTCACCTAACCTCAGTAGGTTGATTGTCGGTACACATAAATCAAATAAGCCCTGTGCATAAGTTACCAATACATATTTAATCAATCGAAAATATTTTAGTAATAACACAAACAAAGGCATGAACATAAAATGTGCTTATTATACTAAAGTTAAAAAAGAAGAGAATCATCAAAAACCATAAGGTGATTTAAAAACATATGGTTAAAAGCAATCACTTTAAAAAAAAAGAAAAGGTTCATTGGTAAATGAGCCATGCCAAACACTCAAATATTTAGAAATATAAGTAGTCTTAAATTGATGCCAGGTTGATATACATGTATTAAGTTTATATACATGTGTACCCTTCATGGATAAACCTATGATGAATTTGACAATACCTAGCACGCACAACAAATACAACACTGGTATAAAGTAGGATGTTACTTAAGTTGTTTCTTAAACACGTTACCGATTGTTCTATCAGCTTTTTCAATTGTAAAAGATCATAATCAAGATTATTGATTATTTTTCCTTGAATAATCAATTCTATAACCCTATAAAAAGCGTAATATAAACGAATCTAACGTAATTTATTACATGAAATTACAACAATTTAAATTTAAAAAATGTTAACCTCAATCCACAAGAATACGAATTCTAAAACTTACCCTCGATGTCAAACATAGAATGAAATATATATATGTGTTTTGTATTATATTCATATGTTTAGTATTCATATCGAGATAAAGATCTAGTTTGATAACTGCGTCATACTGGACCATAGGGTGAATGTTTTTACTCCTCTCCCGTGTCTTGCAGGCTTGAACTTCTAAACCTCTGCATGTCCTCTTCAAAACTTTCAAGCGACTGACTTCTCACTCGGTTCTGAGATCCAAATGTAACCGTTTTATTCAAACGGCTCCGTACGTGTGTATGATTGTCGTTTACTGATTTCGCATCCGGAAATAAGCAAATCGCACATGCGCTGTCTTTACAGTGCCGACTGTCATGTTCATAGAGATTTTGAAATCGTTCCTCATTTAAGTCAGTTTCATTTAATGTGGGAAAGGTGATCGCTGATTCATCGTCTATTTCTCGTATTTTCCAGATGTCATCCGGCGTGTGGGAGTTTTCACTGATACACGTGGTATCGGTACTGTTACTAAAACATGTTTCAACACTTGTTCTAACCCTCGTGTATGCGCCACACTTCGTTGATGAACATTTACGAGACGTGAAAAAGTTAGCGTAGTCACTCACGCTTCTGACATAAGGGGGATGTCTTTGACCAGGTGCTATGGCACATTCGTTATCTCCCCATGTCTCTGATACAGCTTCGTCGTTGAGAACCGGATCTTTGTTTGCAAATTCTACTGCTCGGTCAATATGACTCTTTTTTATGAACGGTTGCACCTCAACCTGTTCGATTTTGAATGGGTGAACTTTCTTTGGAGTTGCGTGGTGATTTTGGTTGGGTTTTGTATTAAGATGGCTATCTCCAAAGTTAGTAAAGACGGTCTCCCTCGCTGCTAAGCGATTTCGTCGAAGAGCGGCTTCTTTTTTAGGATTTCGAGAATGTGACAATGTTCTGGATGCCATCGTGCCTCTGTATATGTTAGCCTTCTCAACACAAATGCCATATTTTCCGAGTAAAATGAAAAAGTCTTTGCGAAATTGTTTTGTTAATATAGCATATAAAAATGGATTCGCACATGAGTTTAGTGGATAAAAGAAAACTAATAGGATTTTAGAGTTTGTTATATCAATTAAAGCCACCCCAGCGGATGCCGTGAGTCCAAAAAAAGCAATCGGTGCCCAGCAAGCAAAGTTTGTGAACACAAGTAAAGCCATGCGTTTTGCAATAGTGGCATCATTGCTACGAGCTGTTGATGCACTGCTTTTTACCTTCCAGTACATGTTAATGTAACACGAGCAAATGGCCAGAAACATTATTCCGTTCATAACCAGCAACGAAACAACATATGAGATATCGAGAACGTCGTCGGCTTTCATTGGCAGACAGATGCTGACGTTTCCATATCCACTTATTCCGAGCAATGGAAGCATGGCCAAGATCGTCGCAAATGTGTACCCAGTGAGCATAAGGGCCATAGATTGTCGCAGCTTCATGCGCTTGTTTAAATGTATAGCGTGACTAATCGCATACCACCTCTCTAGTGTAAGAATTGTGAGAGTGAAAATCGACAGCTCACTAGAGAACACGGATAGAAAGCCTGCTGCTTGGCAGCCCCCTTCGTTTTGCCATTGCACAGCGTAATTGAAATACTCGCCCAGCGTATGTACATCAATAGATGCAAGAAGAATTAGGTATACTCCCATGATGAAATCAGCAAAGGCGAGATTGCACATGAGAAACTTTGGAACGGTGAATTTTCCACGGCTGGTGATAAGCACGATAAGAACGATGCTGTTACCGAGTAATGCCGCTAGTAAAACAAACCACACTAACACCCGTAACCAAACGTAGCCCATCACATCTTCGCATGGGTTGAATGCATCGGGTTCGGGAGTGCAGGTTACGTTTCTATTGTAAATATATATCTTCCCACAGAACACGCTCTGCGTTAAATTATCATCATCGGGCACCGTCGATCGATGGAAAGTCATTCCTGGTCCAATTAGTAACGGGCCGTTGTCGTCGGTGTTCGAACCTTTCCCTGGTAAGAACAAACCAAACCCGGAGGCGATACTAGAACTATTTATCTGATCAGAATCGTCAAAATTCAAATCACCAAAATTTTCTAAATTCCTTTTGGTTCTACCACCCCTTAGGATTCTTTTACTGTCCGAATTTACAAAATCCCATTTCTGGAAATTCGAAGGTATCTCATCCGTTACCACGGTTACAGGAAGTGTTTCCGGTATAACTTTAGACATAGGTGTGGTAGTTATTGCACAAGCTTTGTTTATTCTTTCTTGTGCTTGTTTTGCTTTCCACGCGCTTGGATTTTGTTTTTCTGGGTTTCGGAAGGCACAACAATGATGTGGATACGTCAATTCTGCTAGTTCAATCTTTTGGAATTCTAGCACAGTTGGAAAGTGCTTCAATGTGGGCGTCTGCTTAAGTCTTAACTGACGTATGTTCCGTAAACCCTTAGTTGGCAATGAAGTTATTTTTGTATTAGAAAGATCTCTGAAAGTCAAATGTACAACATGGTTTTTAATTATATCGTAAAGGCATGCGACTAATACAAATAGATAAATAAAAAAACTGTTTGCAAGTTTATCGGTATTGATAATTATGAGTATACTTACATCTTATTGATCAATTCATTTAATCCTTCAAACGCCATGTCATGTATATCCATAAGATGTTCGTTTCGTCTTAAGATTCTGAAAATTTTTACAATATCATCACATATTAACGTGTAGCTTTATCGATACGAGCAGTTATATCGTGGTCAAAGTAGTTCACAAAATAGTTGAAAAACATTTTAAACTAGTTATTCGTCAAAAATAATGCACGTCATCATCCTCCTCTTCCTCCTCCTCCTCCTCCTAATCATCATCCACAACCTTATCCTCCTTATCATCACCATCATCACTATCATCATCATCACTATCATGATCATCATCATGATCATCATCATCATCATCATCATCATTATCATCATCATCATTATCATCATCATCATCATCATTATCATCATCATCATCATCACTATCATCATCATCATCATTATTATCATCATCGTCATTATCATCATCATCATCACCACCGTCATCATCATCATCATCATCATCATGGTCGTCGTCGTCGTCATCAGCATCAATCATAATTATAATGTTCATCATCACTTTCATCATTATCATCGTCATCATCATCATTATCATCATAAGAAGCAATAGCAGCAGCATTAACATTAGCATTAGCATCCTTTACAATGTAATCATAATCATCATCATTTTAATCATCACTTCCATCATCATCATCTTCTTCTTCAGTAGCAGCAGTAACATCATAAGCATGATCATCATAAGCATAACCAGCATCCGCAGCGGCAACATCGATTCCATACACGTTAATTGCACCACGATGTCGGCAATGCCAATGAACGTTTCATATAACGTTTCACCAGTGCGAACTAATTATAGTCTTTATCGAACGACATGTGAGATTTGCTAATGTCTATTTACCCACAGTAAAAAAATCATTTTAGAAATAAAATAATTACAAATACAATTTACTTACAAGTTTACTATGGTGGCATTTTTAAACGCAAATCCATCTATTCTGGTGATTATGTTTTCTTCAAGGTTTCTAAAAAAGGAAGGATATGGTATATAAAATAGTTATTTTTAAGTAATTTACGAGTTCGAATTTATTTTGAATGTACCGATGGTCGCAATATATATAATGATGATGCAACATTATTCGACTTTCGAATGAAATTAAATTAATTGCATTAAACATGCACATGTACAAGGCAGCCTACCGTGTGATATTTCTATTATGTTGGTGTGATATTATAAAAGAACATCCATCTATTCTGGTAATTATATCGTTCTTCATGTGTTCTCAAATAAAAGGCAGGCTATGTTATTATTAAATTATAAACGAGTTAAACTTTATATGTAGGATGAAACAATTGTTGCGATTGATATGGGCAATAGTGCTGAGTTGTGTGAGCGATAGTGATACCAACGAAGAAAGGATTAACGAAGGATTTTACGGGAACACCATTCACACATCCAACGTGCAAAGTAGTGTGAGCGACGTTAACCAATTCGCCGAGCCAAAGCTGCCTAAAACTATGGAAGGCAAAACGTGTCGGCACAACATGGAGCCAACAAACGCAGACATTATTGCAATGCTTGGCAAAATTTACTTAAAACTAAACGACATGGACTCGCGATTAAAGACTCTCGAAGGGCTGGAGAAGAAAATTGATAATTTCGATAAGGATCTCAAAAAACTATGGGCACACATGGACACAGTAACCAAAGATACCAGGGACAAAGTGGACTGGGTGGAAAATAAAATTGAATCTGTAGGCGTTGATATTGAGGGAGCTAGACGAAAAATATCACACTTGGAAAAGGACAACAGCAAACTACGAGAGGACATAAACTACGTGCAATCCGAAAGCATGCGGAATAACTTAATATTCGGAAACATCCATGAAGAACCAAATGAAACCCCGATCAAATGTGAACAATTAGTGAGAGACTTCGTGTCGGAGAAACTCAAACTTTCCAGGGAAGCGGTGGCTGATTTGAAATTCGAAAGAGTGCATATGATGGGCCATAAAAACACAACCGGCAGAGGAACCACCGGAAACGGCGGCGAGGAGAGGCACAGAAGCATCGTTTGCAAATTTTCATTCTTCGGCGACAGAGAGCAGGTTTGCGTAAGTAGCAAGAACCTCCGAGGAACGCCGTTCTATGTAACGGAACATTTCCCACCGGAAGTCGCGGCAAAAAGAAGGCGTCTCTTTAGAAGAGTTAAAGAGGAAAAACGGGCGTGGGTGTCATATGACACTTTGTACGTTGACGGCAGGCCAATAAAGGACGCGTAGGAGGGACCGGATGGACTTAAGTGTGTAGTCTGGAACTGCAAAGGATTGAGCGCAGCCAAACGAGAGGATCCAGATTTCCTTGCCATTGTGTCACAGTATGACCTAATTATTTTTTTAGAATCATGGACATGTAAAGCAAGCAAACTCGAACTATCAGGATACGATTGCCACAATTTTTATAGGAAATATATACATAGGCAAGCTAAGCGCAACAGTGGCGGTATAGTAGTATATACACGCAATAGCATAACAAGTGGCATATCGGTTGTTAAAAATATTCATGATACAATAATATGGCTTAAACTAGATAAATCGTTTTTTAACAATAACGAATATATATTTATTGCAGCGGTATATATATGGGGTAGTGATTCTCCGATGGCCAACTTGAAAGATACGGACCTGTTCGAAAGTCTCGGTAACGATATTAACCATTTCCAATCGTTGAGTACAGTTATTTTAGCTGGGGATTTTAACGCTAGAACAGCGTGCACAAGTGATGCTATTCTTTCCGATGCATATATTTACGATATTGACCCCGACTTCTATTTAGCTGATAGCACGTTACCAAAATTTTCAATGGACAATGGAAGTAACTCTCAAGGAAATAGTTTACTTGATTTATGTAAGGCCACGACACTGAGAATCGCTAACGGTAGATTGGGCTCTGATTTTAGCATTGGTACATATACATGTTTTAATACTGATGGCGCAAGTGTCATCGATTACCTGTTAATAAGTAAACATCATTTTAATACCGTAGATAACTTCTTTGTAAACGATTTTAACAATTTCAGTAATCATGCCCCGTTGTTTTTCACTGTAATATGCAACATGCGAGTTACAGTAGAAGAACCATATAAATGTGAGTATATTAAATGGCGGGATGATGAAAAACAACAATTCCGAGAGGGTTTAATAAACAGGGCTCCGGATTTTAACGATCTACTCCAAAGCCATATCGTACGAGGCGAGGAAAATATTGACATTATTGTAAAAAAAATCACCATAATTGTAAGAGATGTTGCTGACCCATTATTTATCAAGCACGTTACAAAATATCCACAATTTGAACGACACACTATATCGGGTAGCGATAAATGGTTTGACCAAGAATGTAGAGAAGCGAAACGATCGTATAAAGATGCATTGTATATATATATAACTATTCACATAGTGATACAGATAGAGCAAAAATGTGTCAATTAAAACGTAATTTTTAAATTTATCACAAAAAATAAGCGTAAGGCGTACACTCTCAAACGCTGTTAACAATTTGAAGATCTTAAACGGCATAAACCCAAGGACTTTTGGAAGTACTTTCGATCACATAATACATCAGGTTGTACTAGCAACACGTCACTTAATGATTTTAAGAACCATTTCCAGCAAATGTTTATAAATGAAAATTTTAATGATAATGCTAACGCAGAAGATTTTAATTCAAACCATGACTTCGACAATTTTGACAACGTATACGGGGACCTTGATAAACAAATAACGTATAGTGAAGTCATTAAAGCTATTGCCGTATGAAAGAAATGTAAATCACCTGGCGTAGATAAATTGCTTAACAAATATTTTATAGAAGCCTGCAATATTTTGGCGGGCTACATTACAACGATTTTTAACATGATTTTAAATACAGGCAAATTCCCGTTATCTTGGACTGAAGGGATTATTATCCCTATACATAAGAAGGGTGATAAATCCGACCCTAGTAATTATAGAGGCATCATCTTATTAAGTAACTTCGCAAAGTTGTTTACATGTGTACTCAACCAGCGAATAACAACATGGTGTGAAATAAACGATGTTATATCTGACTCGCAGTTTGGGTTTAGAAAGGCAGGTCAACAATAGATGCGGTTTTCATTCTTCATTCAATTATTAAAAAATATGTTAATATAAATGAACGATTGTATTGTTTTTTAATAGATATGAAACGTTGCTTTGATTCTATATATTTAAATGCACTGTGGTTAAAGTTATACAAGTCCAATTTGGACGGTAAAATGTTGCGCATAATACGCAGTATGTACCAGTCGGTCAAAGCATGTGTTAGACATTGTAACACATACTCGGAGTATTTTAATATAGCAATCGGACTAAGACAGGGGGAGATAACATCGCCGATCCTTTTTTCTCTTTTCGTGGACGATCTTGAAAAATTTTACAAAATAGACATAATGCTGGAATAAATATACAAGACATATGTTTAATTATACTTCTGTTTGCAGACGCTATGGTTGTCATAGGTGAAACGCCGGAAGATCTACAACAGTCTATCGACCGTTTATATGAATATTGTAATACCTGGGGTTTGGGACTACGCTGATGTATTATTATACAAGTTCAACTATTATTTGTAATTGTGCCGTTGCTACTTAAATTTTATGTGGTTTGGATGCGCACTATTATATTCTATGCTCCTTCAAATTACAATTAATGTTTTATCTTAATGATTATAAAAGTAGTAAAAAGCATCCATATGTAGCAATATACACTGTTAACATGTGATTTATAACGAGTTTTTTTCAAGTATCTGTAAAGTTCATCCATAACTATTTTATAACATTTCTTCTAAATCCACTAACTATATTCATGTATTTTGTATTATTGTTTTTGTTTAACACTAGAAACTGTAAAGTTTATGTGTAATAAAATTACTGTTCTTTTATTGCTTATATGACATTTCCAGTTTTTGAAATAAATTAATGTTCTATAAGTGGGACTCGGTAATTCTACACATTAGAAACTTCCATTCGCTCTTGTCAAGATCGCATTTCCGCGTTGGAAATCTTTCTGGATACCGAATGTCAGAGTTTCATAATCCCTATTTACACCGTTTTGCGATATTTCATTTCCGTTTTTTAACAAAATAAACGAAACTCTTTGGAAAAAAGATCTCCAAGTGTGGATTAAAAGCGTTCATTGGTGACACCACATGTCTGCACATGTGTAGATACCGTTATTAAGACAAGATATCACAGGTCGCCTTTAAATAACATGTATAATGACAATAAAGTGCATTACTATCAGAGTAATAAAACAGCATGAATTAGGCTTCATGCTGGGTTTAACTTCTCTTAAAGTAATGCAGATGAACCATGCTTCTATTAATCACCTTGTAACTGACAAAACTATTAAAACATAAACTATTATGTCATGATCAGATCGATAACATAAACTATTTAAATCTGCTAGTATATTCGATAATAAGATATTGTAATTGTCTTTGACAGTGTTAACGTTCAGTTGTTCGTGGGGACGACCGCTTGCATTCATCCATCTCTTACACTTCGCAAGATCTCTTTTCGGCTTTGGAAACGATATAAATTCACTGCCACCAACTAATCTGACCGGATATCGATTTTCCGAGTAACATAATTCCCATTGACACCTGTTTACCATTTTAATCTACGTTTTTTAAAGAGGAAAACAAAAGAAACTCGTTGAAATAACAGTGAACCTTGACATAGCTTGTCTAGAAAATGGCGGACAGTTCGTTGCTAGCTCGCGCGCCCGATTAATCGATCGCTGATTGGTAGATAAATTCTTAGATAAGGATTTGATTGACAGGCGGCGTCATGTCAATTAAAGTAGGTTTGATGTATTTTTCCTCAGTTGGCCAGATCAAAGTTTAATAGCAATTCATTAAAAGGCCAGTTAATTGATACATAAAAGAGTTTGGTATAATTAGATATTAGCACTTCGAAAAATTGCGTGCTGTTTGTGTATATACTAGATTTTCTATGTGATGGAATTCTTTTTATTAGCGTACTATTTTTAATGTACTTAAATGTTTGCGTTTATTTATTTTTTTGTTATTCCAAAAAAATGTTTTACAATAGCTTTTTCCTTCTAACTAATTTGTGACTAGATGTGATATAAGATATGAATATATGATTGTTTTTGCTATATCGAGTATTTATGACTCACTAGTGTTTGCATCCAAAAAGTAAAGACCCATCATATTGGTCTAGTTTTTTATGACAAAACAATGTTTTTGTGTTTTGCTGCATTTTCTGCCTTTAAGAATATTGTAAAGGGCCCCATTGGGATTAGGGTATTCGTTAATTACGGTCCACAAATCACTCTATCAACTGCTCGCGGCATAATAATCTCGCTTAGTACCAAATTAGATGCAGCGGGTATTTTTATCTATTGATCCATCTATTGATCCTATATAGACTTATATAAATATAAATTATGTGTTTCTGCTATAACGCTCGATATAATTTTGCCGACATGTTTTGAATTTTTATTTTCAAGACAATTTGTGTGTCTGTTTTACAATAGAAAAAATTGCCTAATGTAAATTATTCGTAAATGAAGCTTCTGCTAGATTTACAAGATGAAAATAATATTCATCTATACGTAATTTGTGATATTTTTATGCATCATATGCATGATGCATCGAAAATGCTGTATTGATTTGAAAAAAAGGTGAAAAGTTTGTCGGTATGTAAAATCATTTAATTTGCATTTATACATTCTTAAAAGTGTGTTTTGCTGGATTGTCTGTCCTTATGAAATATATCTGTTGGTAAGATCGAATATTACAAAGTTCAATTCCATTGTTATCGATGTTTGCCATGTATGTTTTTTTAACTTTGTTCAAAATAGAAAAATAAACTGATCAAAATTCGATTCGGCAATACCTTCGGACTGTCGCAAGCCATCCAATGAATTGTATTTCTATGGACATATATAAACATAACGTATGTTTTAATTAGAAATAAATATTACCAGATGAGATCGACACAGACACAATGACTTGTCATTTAATGCATACGAAACAAGTTACTAATAGTAATGAATTTAAGGATAACAACACCTAGTCAGGATATAATAAAATGTTGATAGCTAAATGAATAACGTTGGCGCAACATTAAAATTTAAATGTACACTGATTTTACTTTAAAGGGGCATTTTCACGTTTTGGTAAATTGACAAGATTGAAAAAATTGTTTCAGATTCGCAAACTTTCGTTGTAGTTATGATATTTTCGAGGAAACAGTAATAATAACCATTTACCATGCTCTAAAATATCCATGATATGCATATTTTGACGATTTAAATACCGGAAATTTTTAAAGCGTTGCAACGCGAAAAGATTGAATAATTTGGAGAGTTCTGTTGTTGTAGTTACATTTTGTTACTCAACGAGAAATGCTTATATAAAATATACAATACATCACTCATTGTATGAGCACGGATGGCCGAGTGTTCTAAGCGTTAGACTTTTACTCCAGGGGTCAGTGGTTCGAGCCCAGATGATGGTTACTTTTTCTTCTTTCTTTAATTGTATTCTTGTTTTTTTTATTGGATCTTTTTTGATCCAACGTTTACATTTATAAATACAAAATATATACTGACAAACTTCACCACATTCCAAAATCTGTGAAAAAGGTCCCTTTAAGTATGTGAATATTCTTGTATATGAAACGATATTTTTAAATATTCCAAAATAAACACACATCTACTACACATCTACATATAATAATCTTCATCAATGATTGGAAAACGTTTTATTCGAAAAAAAAGAATAATACTTAATGCATTTCAATGTAATTGCTTTTCGTTTAAATGAGTAAATGCCTGCGTTACTGCCAATTTAAAGCGCTGAAAAGTGTATCCAGAGCGCTATAATACGTCGTCGTTATGTAAGACTTCAACTTACAAGGTGTCCGTACGTATGCCTTGGAAGTCGTAAGCCTTGATTTTATCGATTCGATTGCTGTGTAGATCTCTGAAATAAAGATAAACATAAACTACACCAAACAGCTGTTACAGACAACGTTGGCACGGAACAAGTAGGACTGCGTCTCGTGTATGTGTATCATATTCGTGCCGTGCTCTGTGAAAAAGGGGGTTTACTGCATGTGCGTGAAGTGTCGTCTCAGATTATCCTGTGCAGTCCGCACAGGCTGATCCGGGAGGACACTTTCCGTCTGAACTCTTTTTTTTAACAAGAGACTTAACGACAAATACCATACAAGCGGAAAGTTTACCTTTAACAAACTGTTTCGAATGATATAAAAGTGCTAGTATCTCTATAAATAAATCTACATACATTTCTTTCATCACACCTTCCATGTCACGGTTGACTGTTTTAAAGAGAGAAAGGTCGGGAACAGCCGTTAATCCACTGCGGTAAATATGTCTGAAATGTTACAATAAAAGCTTCATTTTGTATGAAATTAAGAAAACAAGAAGTGACTGAGCGTATCTTGCTTAATAGATTGCCCGTATTAATGCGTTTTCTAATGTGCGTAAAGTAGTGTAGAACAAATATAATAATCCATATGAGCCTTGTTCTGTGAAAAGAGGGCTTAATGCATGTGCGTAAGATTTCGTCTATGATTAGCATGCGCAGTCTGCACAGGCTAATCAGGGACGACACTTTCCGCCTAAACTGGAGTTTTTGCTATGAAGAGACTTTCTTTAAACGGACAATATAACGGAAAACGGAAACGGGTTGCACTGGCTCATCTGGGACGACACTTTACGCACATGCATTTAACCCCTTTTTCACAGAGCACGGCTCATATAATTACTTTTTTCTAATAAAGGTATAAGGCATTATTGTTAAGGTTCGGTATTTGTTCCTGCTTAGGGCTCGAAATTTAAAACAAAGTGGCATCTTGAAAATGGATCAAATTATATGAGAATTTTTCCAAGCGCAATAGGGCACATTTATCACACTAAAATTCAAAATATAATATTATAAGACTGATTTTACTGACAGTGTTTCTAAGTTTTCAAACGTGCCCAAAACTCCAGCATCCATAGACGTCAGTTTTCCGCATCCAATAAATCCCCTGAAAAGAGGCAATATATATTTTTTCCGAATATTTACAGCCGCATTTGATCAAGATGTATTAAGAAAGATAATGTTATTTATCGTTGTCAATGAAGATCGAGTCTTAGTTCTGAATCTTAGAAATGAGACTATGAGGTTGTATGCCCGAGTTCACTTATAATAATGTTGCTCATTGGCGGATAAATATTAATAAAGCGAAAGTCATTTATGTTCTCACATTTGATGTGCAGCTGAAATGTGCACTCTATTTCCCAATACATTTGATGTGCAGCTGAAATGTGCACTCTTTTTCCCAATATAAGCGTCTAGACCGTAAGCGTGTTTAATTTATCAAAGATTTTGCTAGAGATGTAAAACCCATTCCCCGTTGCTTCAAACAGACAATCAAAAATTACTTTGGTTCAAATGGCAAGTCTTTCTGCCCTTACATGAAATAGAAATAGGAGCATGTCAGTAATTTCATTTTATCAATGTACTATGATAAACAACCTTGAAGCTGTCATTTGTAATTGGTCAGCATTAACTACCTCATTTTTATGTGAGCAGCATTAACTAGCTCATTTTGTAGTTGAAAAGCATTAGCTAGCTCATTTTGTAGTTGAGCAGCATTAATCTACTCATTTTGTAGTTGAGTAGCATTTTAATGTGAGCAGCATTAACTAGCTCATTTCGTAGTTGAGTAGCATTAACTTGCTAATTTGGTAGTTCAGCGCAGCATTAACTAGCTCATGTTTTAGTTGAACAGAATTGACTGGCTCATTTTGTAGTTGAGCAGCATTAACAAGATCACTTGGTAGTTAAGCTGTATTAATTCGTTCATTTGCTTTAACTAGCTCATTTGGTAGTTAAGCTGAATTAAGTAGCTCAGTTTGGTAGTTGAGCAGCATTAACTTGCTCATTTTGTAGTTGAGCAGCGTTAAATAGCTCATTTTATAGTTTAGCAGCATTCACTAGCTCATTTGGTTTGTTAAGCAGCATTAATTAACTCATTTTGTAGTTGAGCAGCATTACTAGCTCACTTTGTACATATAGTTGAGCAGCATTTAGTAATTCGTTTCGTAGTTTAGCAGCATAAACTAGCCCATTTTGTAGTTCAGGTAATCATTTTATTTCAGTGTGTTTAATAACCCAGATATCTTTAATTTTTGGAAAGTGTATTTAATTCTCAGAATGACTATACCTCATAGTATCGGCCGTCCTCATAGTATCGTGCCTTTAACGAAAAACCTTCAAGAAGTGCTGGAAAATTAATGATTTTTTCAATTAGTAATTTATTTGATGGTTATCCGTGACTATAACGAACATAATTCTCATGATCTTTCCCGGTGTCTGTGCGAAAGTAGGTCATGTTTATTCCCGGGTGACGCTATGATTTTAATTACGTAACACACTTATGTTAGTTTGTTTATTGATTAAGACATGTAGTAGCTTTATCAAATGTTTTATATGCCGCTATTTTTGAATAAAATGTAAAAAAATAATTGAAGAACTACATGAGCAAGACTTTCGTTTTTTGCATTAAGTTTCTTTTTTAAGAACAATCACATGCGCGCAACCAATCAGAAGGGCCGATATTATGAGATAAATTGTACATGACAGATTACTACAGGTAGCCAAGTCTAGTCAGTATTTTGTCAAAACAATGCCAATTTAAATGCAGTTTTCGTCCAAGAATACACATTTAACTATAGATTGACATATAACACATGCGTGTTTTTGTATTTTTTCACTTCCGAAATTCGTATGTATCCATTAAGAAATGCTACTGGTGTTTATTTGATACGAAGTATATTATTTGATTATAAAAGATATTTACATTACTGTAACATATACGAACAAAAATAGTTCTATTACTGAATTTAAATATTGGGACTCATTAAACGTCAATTTATTACTTTTGTGAATAGTTGCATGAATACTTATATGTTATGTTTCGTAAAATACGAAATGAAAGACAGTTTGACAAATGATGATGAATATTACTTCATTCCGCATGAAAAGTCATAACGTTCTAGTAAAGTTATGCTACTATTTCTCTTGTTAAGGCAAACTATTAACTATAGATTTATGCAAATTATGAACTATAGATTTAACGTCTTCATTGGGACAGTGTTACTCTTCATTTAATTATTTCCCTTACATAAAACAAAGGACGCGTGTTAAGTAATGTAACACATTTTAAATAGCTGTATTAAATCAGAAGTACATTGTATAAATATCTTCCTATGTACTGGGGAGTCAGGGAAACGTTACAAGATCTTTTGAGGTTTCTACACTTAAACATCAAACCGGAAAAAAGTAACTCCAATATCCTCATGTACATGAACAGAACAGAACATGTGTTTTATTATGACTTGCACAATGTACATCGTCAATATAACAAAACAAACAAAGCATAATTAAAAACATGCATGTCACGTAATCATATATTTACAGTAACTACGGTATACCTGTGTATACGGTATACCTGGTCTTTATTATAAAACTTATTACATTTTATTGTGATATACATATTGTGATATTCAAAATGTTTAAGTATGTGTCCTTGTTTACGAGGATGAACTTACATTTAACAATGAGTTTCTTTTAATTAATGCGTATTTCATAAAAAGAGAAATTTTAATTAATTTGGTTTTGTAATCAATGCCCAACATTTCCAAAAATTTAAACATCGATGGGCGTTGGTAATAATACTTTGGTACATATTTTTTGCGTATCTCCTCTAAAAATGGACAGATAAGCATAAAATGATATTCATCTTCAATATCATGTGAATTACGAAATAAACAATAACGCTGATCCCTAGCATTTCTATTTCTACCATATCCACCGGTTTGTATTCTTAGTGGGTGAACCGATAGTCTTAGCCTACAGAAAAACAATCTTAGACTGCTAGGTAGTAAATCGAGGTATGATTCGTAATGCAAATCGTTTTTGAAAAGTACATAAGTAGTAAGAATATGGTTTGTCTGCATGCTCTGGGACCATTCCTGAATAAACTTGTCAATGATACGTTGTTTAAAAATACAAATAAATGATTTAAAATCGACATTTTCAGCGTCTTCAAAAATATAAGAGAAACCATGATTGCTTAGCAATAACATAACATTATATACCCATTTTTTAAAGCCAGCGGTACAATCTGCTTTGGCCTGCTCATAAACCTTTTTAATAATAATATTATCTGTATGTACAATTTTACTCCAGTATTTAATAATTTGTATATACCTTGTAATGAACAGAGGGTATCGACCTAACTCCCCATATACGCCCGCATTAGATGTATTAGCTTTAAGTTTTAAAATACGTTTGCAAAATTTCAGATGTATTCTCTCTAGTTCTTTTGATTGCGTATATCCCCATACCTCTGCTGAATATTTAAGTATATAGCCAACGAATGAATCAAAAAGTTGACACAGTATCTTTGGCTTTAGATCGTACTTTTTACAATGTTGCAATAGTACGTTTAATGCCTTAATTGCTTTACCTGCTAAAAATTCTTGATTTAGCTTAAAACTCACTGCGTAGTTGAAAACAGTGCCAAGATAATTAAAATCGTCTACAACAGTTAATTCTTTGCCATCAAAATTCCATTTTTCATTTGACAATAGTCTGCCCCTCTTCCTGAAAACCATAATTTTAGTTTTGTGTGTGTTGACAGTAAGTCCCCATGTTTTACAATAAGAGTGCAAAAGATTAATATTGGTTTGCAATTCATCTGGCGATTTCGCAAAAATGGCCATATCGTCTGCAAAAAGTAAAAGCATTAACACAATATCGTCAAATAATAATCTCGAAGTATGTTCATTTTGCAAATAAAGTTCAAGGTCATTAATAAAGAATGAAAACAAGATCGGCGAGATTACCTCCCCCTGCCTTAAACCAACTGCATATTCAAAAAGTAGGTGTTACATGATTTTACACATGATTTTACTTTATTATACATATCATACATATCACGTATGATTCTTAATGTACATGAATATGTCTTGTACGGACAATCACCGCTAGACATAACTGTGACATCTCTTTGTCTTGTACGGACAATCACCGCTAGACATAACGGTGACATCTCTCTGTCTTCCGGAAAATGGGGACATAAATCAAATGAAAACATGTACAAGGTAAAATATGGTTAAACGGAAGTACCCTAGACCCGCACATCCGTGTTCATATAAAAATAATTTTAAATACACCTGCGTAGAAGTTAAAATATTTTCGCAAACCGGACGAATCATTATACTTCCCAACTGTCACAAAACTGAACAGTTTGGTTAAAATAAAATTGATTGGGCTGCTTTAGGTAATACAACTGTAATACGATATTTAGGCTTTCTGTTCTTTCTTCGCATATTTCAAAGTGTAAATATATTCTTTATCAGAATTGAAAGTTTTATTTAAAAAAACACTTACCAATTAAGGATTCTTAGACATTTCAATTAACAAATCCTGAATCTTCTCCTCCTATTATTTACTAAACCATTTATTTACAAATATCACTCTTATGATAATAAATATTTATTTGGAAAAAAACTTATCTGGTATATATGTATTATACTACATGAATACATACTTTACGCATTTAGTATAGTAAATGATATGTTACAAGTTGAAAAGGACAATTAAGCACATAAGTGTTGTTATCTCCCCTTAGAAAATCAAAACAAATATCAATCGCTATTAAGAATTCATTTTAAATACTTTTTTTGCAATAAAACGGCTGAAAATATACAAACTTGGAACCAAGAATTGTTTGAGGTAAGCTTTTGTATTACATCGTTTATAAACGAAAGCACACGTGCCCAAAATATTTAATGTAGCTGAGTTTGTACTGCTCATCTAATGAATTATATTCAGAATTACCTGGCGTTCATATCGGATGAATCAATTGTGAAAATATATGTTTTAAAAATTGATAGCTCATGACCAAATCACAATTAAACAAAACAATATGTCGTCATGCTACCTACACATGAAGTAATTATTCACCTACACCCAGGGGTTCAAAACCATTATAAAGGTAGTGAATGATAACATTAGCTATTTAACCAAAATAGGTAACGTATATCAGTCACATGACGACTTTCAAAAACAATCATAATACAGTGAACGTATTCAGCAATATGTGTGTAACCATATTTATCCTTCGGTGAGTTGTTATTGTGTTTTAGTTGAAGTCCACAATACGTGTAGCGCAGTGAGGGTCCCCCACCCATGATTACCGCGAAACAAAATGTGTCTTGTTCTGAGAAAACTGGGCTTAATGCATGAGCGTAAAGTGTCGTCCCAGATTAGCCTGTGCAGTCCGCACAGGCTAATCAGGGACAACACTTTCCGCTTTTATGGTATTTTTCTTTTAAAGGAAGTCCCGTTTTACCGAAAATCTTGTTTAGGCGGAAAGTGTCGTCCCTGATTAGCATGTGCGGACTGCACAGGCTAATCTGGGACGACACTTTACGCACATGCATTATGTCCATGTTTCTCAGAACGCGTATCAAATTTTCTGTATGAAAAATGGTTTCCTGACTTACAACGCCTCGAGATGGTGAAGGCCGGCAAATGCCCCTGGTTCCAGATACTCCAGCAGACAGGGGTCAGTGGAGGTGTCCCGGAAGAATCTGAAATATGCACAAAAATGACTGTGTTTGCAAACATGCTTAGTTTATTTATTATGGCCCAAACGCATTGCTTTTTTCCAACAAGTATCTTCAAATAAAAGGGAAAGTAGTTAGGCTAAACTTATTTTATAAATTTTTGTTTACCGGAATTGATTTCTCCCTTTAATAAGGATTATCAATGAATGAAATCTAGCTTCAATCTTATTTCTTTCATATATACATGATAATTTAGCATATACGATCGAATGCAGCTAATGTGATCGAAAAGTCAACCTGGAATACCAAAAAAGTGTATTGTCGACTCTTAAAATTATCTTCAGATGGATAAGCGTTTATTGATACGTAATCAACCTCATATGTTTAATGTGTTCAATATGTACGTGTATTATAAAGACTTAACAACTGCTGAATGTTATGTTGATTCTTTGCCAGATAAACACCATGTTATGTATCTTGTAATGAACCAATCAACAATAATGGAATTGTATGCATTAAACACATTTCTTTAAGTTTCCGATTAGAGGGATTTAAATACACGTCCTTCAGAACATGTAAACAGCGTCATGCGAAAATGGGTCTTACGCCATATGTCACCGACGAAGCACATGTCGCACAGTCTGGTCAGAAGTTAAACTGTCCATATAACCACGGAACATTTCGTAAGTTTATAGCGGAAAATACACAATTCATGCAACATCATCCATATTTTTTGCATGACACGGGTCATATTGTTTTTAGTAAGCCCAAAGCATGCTAAGGGAAAGTTGTCACTTCAAGCCACAACCAGCCACAACAAGCCACAACCACGCTTGAGACACAAGAAGCATACATTAGCTCATTTGTGTTCCGGAATGTAAAAGTTTAAATATTGCAGTGCATTTCGGAACCTGTGTATAGTTTGTATTTTTATATATTTTTTTTACATTGATCATATTCCTTAACAAACCACCTAAAGCACCAAAATGTTCAAAGTAATCTATTATAAAATCAGTCTTATGGAATTAAAACAAAATAACTCATAAGGATATATCAAACATCGAAACAACTTCAATTATATCTTAAACTTTTCGCATATATCGCTACATGATAATGTATTTGGAACGGTACAAAGCTGATCATTCATTAAGTTTATATGTTTTCCATTATTTTACAGTTTAGGTCCATATAGTAATATTAATAGCTTGTTAAATGCTTATATTTCAAATAGCTGTTTGCCAATCTCCAAATAGATCTCATAAAGATGTGGCTAAATTAAGCAAGAAAATAACCAATTTTCATGCGTCAGTAATGCGACCGTTTCATCGAATTTGGACTAAATTACAAATGAATCTGTATCAGCATGATTTTGTACGGTTGAAATCCAGGATATTTTGTTTAGAGACAATATCAGGAATTATCTAGTCTGACTTCAGGTATAACGTAAGTGACAGTTTAGACATAGAATTTTGTTTCTTGGCAATCAATTTGAAATGAAATCATTTAAGCATATAATATTGAAAACTCAATTGATCGATGGTGTTTGCAGTTGAATAATGTCTGTGAAGAAAACGAATGTAAAATGTATTCAGAGTTTGACATTTCTGCGTGATAAATAACGCAATAAACAAACTATTTGTGTTGCAGAAACTTAATAGTTAAGTAAATTACATTTCTTGATAACGACGATTGAGGTCTTTGTGAAACAAATATCATCATCATCATCATCATCATCATCATCATCATCATCATCATCATCATCATCATCATCATCATCATCATCATCATCATCTCCACCACCACCACCACCACCATCATCATCATCATCATCATCATCATCATCATCATCATCATCATCATCATCATCATCATCATCATCGTCATCATCATCATCATCATCATCATCATCATCGTCATCGTCATCATCCTCATCCTCATCCTCATCCTCCTCCTTCTCCTCCTCTTCCTCCTCCTCCTCCACCTTATCATCATCATCATCATCATCACCACTATCATCATCATCATTATCATCGTCATCATCGTCATCATCACCATCATCATCATCATCATCATCATCATCATCATCATCATCACCACCACCACCTGCATCATCATCATCATCATCATCATCATCATCATCATCATCATCATCATCATCATCATCATCATCATCATCATCATCATCATCATCATCATCATCACCACCATCATCATCATTATCATTGTCATCATCGTCATCATCACCATCATCATCATCATCATCATCATCACCACCACCTGCATCATCATCATCATCACCACCACCATCTGCATCATCATCATCATCATCATCATTGTAATCGTCGACGTCGTCGTCTTTATTGTCGTTGTCGTCGTCTTCATCAACAGCGCTCATAGCAGTATCATCCAAATCATCGCCATCATCATAACAAATACCACTATCAGCAGCATCATAATCCAACATGTTATCCAATTTGATGCTGTTGTTGTTTGTTTGTTTGTTTATATTTGAAAAGAGACATCGATTGGTGCACTTTAAAAAAATCGATGTTAAACTCTTATCTAAAGAAAGGGATCAAACAATGGTTTATCATGGCAATATGTCAGCCTATGAAACATGTTTGAAAATGAAAACTAACAGGACATAAATCACCCAGTCATGGAGCAAGATGGACCATGGTAGTATTTATAACCATGAAACATCATTAACAATGGTCTGTAACAAGACCTTGGTCATCCACAGACACAAAAGCGGCAAAAAAATACGGCATTGAAAATGGTTGACAATTGATTAAAAAATAGTTATTTTAAAGTGACCCTTGGCCTTTAAACATCACACGGTTTTTAGCATGGTCAACGTTTCTATACTATGTCTATTGGCCATTAAACGTCACAAGGTTTGTTCTGTTCAGTTCTGTTTAAGACGGGTTTTTTAACATGGTCAACCGTGTTAAACTTTGTTCATTTCATTATAAAATATGCACTTACAGTTCGGTGAGCATTGGATACATTTCGAAAGTCCCTGCCTGTATTTCTTTAATGTTGGTGCCACTCAAATATCTGAAACATAGAAATGTTGTTTTAGTGAGTCTGCACTGATGAACATACTATCGTTTGAAATAAACACACACATAAAGTGATTCTTTTAATGATCGGCACGTGTACTTAAATCAAATTGACTTAAAAGGGCTTGTTCACAGATTCGCGTATTTGTTAATATCAAATGAAGTTTATGAATAACTCTGTTATATTTGGAATCATTTTAAATAGTTTAAATACAAGTTAAACGATCAAATAGTTTGTGTCTTCCTTGGAATGCGAGCGCGTGACCTCTTAAGGCATAAACTTAAGCCCTACCACTACACCACAAAGGCATTTGAATGTATATGTTATTTTAAAATCTACGTCGGTTATACATGTTGTTTGCTTCATATGCGATACAAAAAGTTACAAACGCTTTTTATTTTCCCGCTTTGGATTGATGATTTTCAATAAACGAACACATATTTTTAAATATTATTTATACTTTCTTTTTTAATATATGACATTTTCTTAAATTGTCATTTTGCAAAATTATGAACAAGTTTTTCAATTGTAAGAAGAATTGATACTAAATTATGTTATGTTAGAGTGACCCTCCGGTCAATGCTTCGAATGTGAACCAGATATTGTGTGAATATTTGAGTCGCGTTCTGGGAAAACTGGGCTTAATGCATGTGCGTAAAGTGTCGTCCCAGATTAGCATGTGCAGTCCGAACAGGCTAATCAGGGATGACCCTTTCCGCTTTTATGGTATTTTTAGTTTCAAGGAAGTCCCTCCTTACCGAAGATCAAGTTTAGGCGGAAAGTGTCATCCCTAATTTGCCTGTGCGAACTGCATAGGCTAATCTGGGATGACACTTTACGCACATGCATTAAGCCCTGTTTTCTCAGAACAAGGCTCATTTTATTCATACACAGACAATTCTGACGATGACGATGAACATCTTTCAAATTGCATGTAATAATGATACAGCAAATTACTCAATAAAGTATTGTGTGACATAGCAAGTGACATTAATTTCGTTCTTTCCATTCATTAGAATAAGAAGTTCGCATTTTCCTGGTTTCCTTTTTCCACGTAAACAGAAATCCCATTTAAATGAAGATCTGTAAACGTTCTTCATAGATGGGGTTTACTCAAAACTGAAGCAGTTATAGGGTTATAATTTAAATACTTTAACGTGTTTTGACAACGAAATGTACTGAAATATGGATTGGCTAACCAGTGTGATTATTGTTTGTCATATTACTGAGGCTTCCATATTAGGTAGCGACATTTATACGGCTTTATCCAATTCTTCAATTTAAACACTGTTGCTTTCATTCATGTAACCATACAAGTTACCTGTTAATTCGCAATGCTTTTCCTCAAAGTGCTTTTTTAATTTTGCCAAGAAACTCTTAATATTCAAAACATTTATAGAACGTTTCACAATTACAAAATGTGGTTGTTATTAAAATCAACTTTTAAACGTTTATTTAGTAAATACGAACATTAAAAACACACAATTTCTTTGCAAATGTAAGGGTGTCTTTCAATAAAACCAATTTCAAATAGTACATTATAATCACCACTTCATGTTTGCACTCAAGAGTAAATATAAACTATACATGTATCCATATTTATACGATTTCTTTACTACCATACTTATGAATTATCATAATTGATGTGAAACACAGTTATTGTGCAATTGGCGCATTTGTATATAACAGAATAAAGAAAACACCCGGAACATGGGCAGAATACCAACAGCCGGAACATGGGCAGAATACCAACACCCGGAGCATGGGCAGAATACCAACACCCGGAACATGGGCAGAATACCAACCCTCATAAACACCCGGAAATGGGCAGAATACCAACACCTGGAACATGGGCAGAATACCAACCCTGGAACATGGGCAGAATACCAACACCCGGAACATGGGCAGAATACCAACATCCGGAACATGGGCAGAATACCAACACCCGGAACATGGACAGAATACTAACACCCGGAACATGGGCAGAATACCAACACCCGGAACATGGGCATAATACCAACACCCGGAACATGGGCCAAATACCAACACCCGGAACATGAGCAGAATACCAACCCTGGAACATGGGCAGAATACCAACACCCGGAACATGGGCAGAATACCAACACCCGGAACATGGAAAGAATACCAACAACCGGAACATGGGCAGAATACCAACACCTGGAACATGGGCAGAATACCAACCCTGGAACATGGGCAGAATACCAACACCCGGAACATGAGCAGAATACCAACACCCGGAACATGGGCAGAATACCAACACCCGGAACATGAGCAGAATACCAACACCCGGAACATGGGCAGAATACCAACACCCGGAACATGGGCAGAATACCAACACCCGGAACATGGGCAAAATACCAACAACCGGAACATGGGCAAAATACCAACCCTCAAAAACACCCGGAACATGGGCAGAATACCAACACCCGAAACATGAGCAGAATACCAACACCCGGAACATGGGCAGAATACCAACACCCGGAACATGGGCAGAATACCAACAGCCGGAACATGGGCAGAATACCAACCCTGGAACATGGGCAGAATACCAACACCCGGAACATGGGCAGAATACCAACACCCGAAACATGAGCAGAATACCAACACCCGGAACATGGGCAGAATACCAACCCTAAACATGAGCAGAATACCAACACCCGGAACATGGGCAGAATACCAACCCTGGAACATGGGCAGAATACCAACACCCGGAACATGGGCAGAATACCAACACCCGAAACATGGGCAAAATACCAACAACCGGAACATGGGCAAAATACCAACCCTCAAAAACACCCGGAACATGGGCAGAATACCAACACCCGAAACATGAGCAGAATACCAACACCCGGAACATGGGCAGAATACCAACACCCGGAACATGGGCAGAATACCAACAGCCGGAACATGGGCAGAATACCAACCCTGGAACATGGGCAGAATACCAACACCCGGAACATGAGCAGAATACCAACACCCGGAACATGGGCAGAATACCAACCCTAAACATGAGCAGAATACCAACACCCGGAACATGGGCAGAATACCAACCCTGGAACATGGGCAGAATACCAACACCCGGAACATGGGCAGAATACCAACACCCGGAACATGGGCAGAATACCAACACCCGGAACATGGGCAGAATACCAACACCCGGAACATGGGCAGAATACCAACACCCGGAACATGGGCAGAATACCAACACCCGGAACATGGGCAGAATACCAACACCCGGAACATGGGCAGAATACCAACACCCGGAACATGGGCAGAATACCAACCCTCATAAACACCCGGAACATGGGCAGAATACCAACACCCGGAACATGGGCAGAATACCAACCCTCATAAACACCCGGAACATGGGCAGAATACCAACACCCGGAACATAGGCAGAATACCAACACCCGGAACATGGGCAGAATACCAACCCTCATAAACACCCGGAACATGAGCAGAATACCAACACCCGGAACATGTGCAGAATACCAACCCTCATAAACACCCGGAACATGGGCAGAATACTAACACCCGGAACATAGGCAGAATACCAACACCCGGAACATGGGCAGAATACCAACCCTCATAAACACCCGGAACATGAGCAGAATACCAACACCCGGAACATGTGCAGAATACCAACCATCATAAACACCCGGAACATGGGCAGAATACCAAAATCCGGAACATAGGCAGAATACCAACACCCGGAACATGGGCAGAATACCAACCCTCATAAACACCCGGAACATGGGCAGAATACCAACACCCGGAACATAGGCAGAATACCAACACCCGGAACATGGGCAGAATACCAACCCTCATAAACACCCGGAACATGGGCAGAATACCAACACCCGGAACATAGGCAGAATACCAACACCCGGAACATGGGCAGAATACCAACCCTCATAAACACCCGGAACATGGGCAGAATACCAACACCCGGAACATAGGCAGAATACCAACACCCGGAACATGTGCAGAATACCAACCCTCATAAACACCCGGAACATGGGCAGAATACCAACACCCGGAACATGGGCAGAATACCAACCCTCATAAATACGTTCAAGTGTTGTATTCTTGGAATTATTGTCGGCCTATGCATCCAAGGGAACAACGTATTATTTAAAAAAAAAATTGGATCGCCTTCTTTAAACAGTAAACGTCTACCGCAAACTAACATTATAAATAAGAAAAAAATCATTCGCGTGCGGTCTTAAAAAAAAACCGCAATAAATCGGTTTATGTAAACAAGTATTTTGAGTTGATAAGTGATACTTCGTACTAACAAACGTTGTATTTTTACAAGTCATTATAATATGAATCAATTGTTTACAATCTGTCACAAGAACTGTTTGAATTGCATCTGAAGTTGAAATTGGTTCGCAGTAAGGATAAACGGAAATAAAAGTTCCTGTGCACTTCTGTCTGATTTAAGTCTGTTTCTGAAAACATAATTGAAATTTTTCTTTGTTCTTAAAGATAGCTTTATTGAAACGTTTGTTGAATTAATGATTTTTTAACAGCAAATAGTAAAGAAAATCGAGTACATGAGTATTGTTTGGGTTTAACAGTAAAAACATATATAATTGTGCTCTTTATTTGCACCAAATATCCATAGATGCAAGCTTCGTATTCCTAATTTGACAACATGCTGCAAAAACATTTACCAACAGCGAACTACTCGACTTCTCAAAATAGCTTTAATACATACCTTCATTAACGCGACATATCTTAAAGACAAAGGCTTTTTCATTTATTTGTACCCACTAATCACTGTTTGTGGCATATGATTTGGCGTGCCCAAATGCTTAATGACATGACAAACAGTTTGAAAAAAAAAACGATCAAAGTCTCTATTAAGCAAACACCACGACATTAGGATATACATTATTTGGACCAGTGAACGTGCCGATTGTATTGTTTTCGTATATAATCTTAGATCGTAACTCAGCAGTTTTTACAGATAAAAGACACTGGACGTGCCATACTTACCTTTGTCATACTTGTAATGAGTTTCATATGTTGAAAATATAACGCTCTCCTGGAATGTTCTATATACATGGTAATCGTTATCTTCCAAGCAATAGTTGTACTAGTTATAAAAGGAAATATCCTTACCATTTATTTTAGGTAAATGAGCGCGCAAAGTAAACTAGAGACCCTGTTGATATATGGGGAGCGGGGTGTTACCGTAATCAAGTTAAATTCAAATTTTGTTTTTTTTGGTTACATAGCTTATGTGTAGTATCTATATGTTATACAAGATAAGTATTGATGCAAAGCACCAAAGGTCGTCGGGAATTTCAGTGTAAAAGGCACTCAATGAAGTTACATGGAACGATTTTTTTTCTACTGTAAATATTAATATATTGGCCGATTATTTTAAACAAAATTGAAAAAGATACTGGTATAACCATTATCTATGATTTTGAGTTATAACCCCCAAATAACCATTATCTATGATGTTGTGTTATAACCCCCAAATAACCATTATCTATGATTTTGTGTTGTAACCCCCAAATATTTCATAATTCATTTTATTTACATTGGTTTCCTTTTCTTTTTACTGGCATCCGTGTGCAGTTTTCATTAATGCAACAGAACTGTGAAGGTTTTAAAAAATCTGCTTCATCTTGTAAGTGTAATTTCATATTTTTCTCAACTTCAAGTGGAGATGATTCTGAACTTATTCTTACGTTGCTCATTTACGATAGGGGTTGAGTGCTCATTGATATGAAAACACTGTAAAAGTTTTAATGTGTTTACGAACCCCCCCACCCCCACCCTCTCACACATATATTTCATGTGCATAATAAAAACAAAAAATGGTTACAGTAAAACGGCATATTTATTTAAACTTAAATGTCTACATCAAAACAAAAAGTTAACATAGAACACAAATAAAATAATTTGATTCTACTGGGGCTCGAACCTTGGGCCTCTCACATTTGAAGCGAGCGTGTAACCACTACACTACGGAACCGCTTGAAAAATCACCTTCTAACTAAGATATTAATAAGCTACTTATAGTCGTTTTAAATGTAAACCCGGAAGTTTAAACGCTGGATAGTGAGCGGGGTTAAAGGTCCATACCATAGGGTCCATACCACTGGCAAGATACGGGTCAGGCCTGCGGCCTTCTATATGTGGTTCCCTATACCGCCTTTATAAGTAACTAGGTGGTTGCTAGGATAGTGGAGCAAAGAAGTTTTGTTTTCATACAAAACCAGAAAGTTTCACCGGTTCGCGTTTTTGCCCAGTCCCTGTAATCAGTTACTAATTAAAAGAATTAGCTTTGCATTATTAGCAATAAATGTTGTAGTAAATGTAATAGGCACAAATGCATAACTTATTTACACTAGTTTACACAAAAAAAATCACCACTATGCAAGATATTCTGACAACAAAAATATATACATTGATCCGTAAAATAACTTCTCCTCCAATAAGCGAAAAAAAAACGTATTACATTCTAGTCGCCGCACTTCAGTGTGACGCCAATTACAAGAAAGAACATAACACACCTAAGCTTAAAAGAGTGCTTAATATTTTCAGCACTGTTCAATAATATAATTTACATGTTTGGTCTTACATTTTGGTTATTTTAAATACATATAACTATAAACAAACATTTTCAAAACATATATAAATAAAAACCATATCCTTTGTTGTACACATTGTCGTTGAATGAAAAATAAAATGGCGGCGTATTAACAAATGTTCGAATGTCTTCTAGGAAGCGGGGTACATTAATGACCCAATACATTTACTTGACAAGACGTATAAACAGTTAAAAAAATGAACAAAGTACAGTGCGACATACGTTGTAAGACGAAGAATGAAACTGAAAGTCTCGAATTCAAAAACGAAGGTTCGGTTTAAAATTCGTGATGGTATGTGTGCAAAAAGCTTTGGCTTTATTAACTAAATTAGAAAAGTATTACTATTTCATTACGAAAAATAATGAGTAAATAATAGAGAACAATTGACAACTGATATATTATAAATCTTACGATTAAAACAAGATACGTTTTAATTAAAAACAATTACATGTCTAACTTTTAAAACGAATACAGCTTTCCCGTCTTTACATTAGCACATTGGGAAACACACATCGATGCAAGGTGTACTTTGTACAGTCCGAACGATAGACATTTACACGACAAATCGTAACAAATACGTCTGGTTCAGTATGTTCTGTCACATTAGTTGAAGCAAAGTGCTGACTGCCGTGATTCGGAACAATCATTCTGCGCTCGTTAATGTTGACAATGTCGAGTCTTGAGTGTGCTATATTGTATTCGTTTAAAACAATCAGGGGTACGCTCTTTATGCTAGAACAATGTCAAACATCGACTAAGTATCCATGCAATTCCATTTCATTTGCACTTAAAGTGTGTGTGTGTGTGTGTGTGTGTGTGTGTGTGCGTGCGTGCGTGCGTGCGTGCGTGCGTGCGTGCGTGCGTGCGTGTGTGTGTGTGTGTGTGTGTGTGTGTGTGTGTTATGCAAACGGATGATTTAAAAATTCAGAACTCTTATCATTTTGTTCCTTTATGCATTTGGCGTGTCCGTTTTCATAGAAACAATATGTATATATTAGGATACTTTTTTGTTTATTTCGACACATGTGTTGTATGCGTTGTAACTATTTGTTCGGCCTTTGGTGGGTTTACAGGCACAATGCAAACAATAAGGACCGGGAAAAAGATATTTTTGATAAACAATTTTGGTAAATTAATATTTTGTTTAATATTATCCTTTATTCACGCTGGGTATGCGGATACTTGGATAACAGATGGCACTTTGATACCAGATAACAACAAAAGTCACGCGCGAGAGGTAAGTTCATCAGGGTTTTTTAAGTTATATCATAAAGATTAGTTTTTTAAACAAGGCGCATGGTCGAGTTTATAAATGGTGCATCCTTTTCTATTGCAAAGAAAAACATCACGGAAGAATGGTAGATTTTCCCCCCAAAAATAGAAAATTCGGTCGGAAAACAGCATTAACTGGATGAATAGTAAACATTTAAACAAAATAAAACTACTTAGAAATATTGCAAGAAATTGTTTGATATTCCAGCATGTAGAGTTATCACTGTACTGAAATTTTGATAGTATTCAATGAAATATTAACAAAGATAGAGCATGTTTTAGCAGGTGGTATTCATTATGTTGCGGATACTTTGATTCCCGATATATGGCACTTCGGATAACAGAGACTTTCAACAAATTGGGCACTCTGATAACCGAGTTTTATCTTCTACCTGAAATGCATTTATGCATATTATGGTTATTCTTACCAAACATTTTGAAGTACGGATCAATTTTTATTGTCAAGCCCGACACATTGGGAATCTATGCATAACGTCATTACATATACATGTATAAATATAACCAATGGCGTTGTTCGTTTTCAAAAATCTTATTACTATTAATTTATATAATTAATATTATAAGCCAAGTAAATAAGATTCAAATGCTTATTTCTGAAGTAATATATTTCAAGTGACGACCGAAAATAATTGTCTATATAATAAGCTTGTTTTAAAGTGGTAAAATGAGATTAAGAGAATTGAAAATACAACGGATCATGTAGATCAAGGCGAATGTGTTCAATTGAACTTATAGTAGGACTCTAGATAAGGGGAGCAAGGGGTCTTAAAGCGGTCAATACACCTAATAAAATCCTTTGTCATTGGTGCTCATTAGAATCGCATCATGAAGACTATACTAATGCGTAGCCACAAAATTTAAAAGAGATTGGACAACTCCCTTTATATTGAGCTTTTCAGTTTACACTTCCCTTTCCCTTTTGTTATCATATTCCAAAAGGGATAAGAACATGTTTCGGTAATTCGTTTTTAATTCACGTCAGTACATTCATTTTTATTTATTGCCTGCTTACTATAGCAGTATTTCACAGCGAATTCTGCATTTCTGATTCACTAAACAGCGTTTGTTATATCTGGTAAAAAGTGTCGAGTTATCTGAAATCGAAGTGCCATTGTCATTGTCATGATCGGTAAACGAAGTTTCCATGAAAATTTGGCATCCGACTCTTAAAACATTTGAATTTCCTCAAATACGTTATTCAACTAAAATTTAACATGTTGTAACATTAATGGAAATATTGATCTTTAATTTCGATTAGTTGGCACGTTCTTGATTTATTTGCGAGTATTTTTATTTTGTTGAAATACGTACTGATCATCAAATTCATGACGATTATCGATGGAATTTTATCTCTTTTTTATAATCCACTGTTTTTTTTTCACGGCTTTCTTGCTCCGCAATACGAAGTACTATACCATTAATCGACCAAACAATGTTACGTGCCTGAAAACCAGAAGAACAGAACATAAATGCAAAAAAGCTAAAGAACTCAACTCTCGCAAGTGGCTTTTGTTGATATCTGGTATCGAAGTGCCATCTGTTATCAAAGTGTCCGCATACCCGGCGAGTTCTTTAAGAAATAGAAAACCTCACTGAGGAACCTTTGGCAGAATAGTGACCAGCCAGGTCCCCTGTTGAATATAACCGTTGACTCCGTTGACTATAATATACTGATAAATAATTGTATAGAGTTTATTTGATTGCTATTATAAAACTACAACATATTGATGAATGCTGTGTGAATGCATTAGAACGTACCCCCGTGCACACCAGAACAAACAATATCTGTCTTCTTTGCGAGTCGCGCGTAACGTTTTGCCATTCATCTTTTGAGTGTCTGCCCGATAAGGTACATTTCATGTCAATCGTTTCTTTGTAATAATACTTATATTTCACGTTTTTATTGCATGTGGTTATCATGTGATCATACATACTTTAGAAAAAGTACTTTATGGTTAATGCTATCATTAACCAAGTTTGTGTTTTTAATTTTACAACAATTTGGTTTCACAGTTATATTGTTCAAATAACGTTTGACTTATAATAACGATATAACTATCGGATAATTCAAATTATTGAATTCAACAATGCAGACGCTTTGTAATTCTCTTTATAATTCATTTGCTACCACGACGATGTTGTATTTGTGTGTACATGATTGTCGTGGTGGCATAGATTGACGTGAACTAGTATTATGTGACTGCTGAGTGGACCGCTGTCCATCAAAGGCTCCTAATGACTCAAATAAGAGCGGTCAATTTTGGTCCATTTAGACATGTATCTAAACCCAAGAGACCCGGTCAGAATAGCTGAGCTCATTATGACCATTGAATTGAGCTGAGTTGCATATGATAAATATTCATGATTAAACTAACACTAAAATTAATTTTATTATGTACATATAAGAAGAACAGGCCAAATATAAACTTGGCTTGAATGAAATAGTATTCCTTGTTTATCATAACATATATCAGGTAATTTTCGTCTTCATTATATTTAACTAATATAAGTATATGTAATTACTTATGTTTGAACGTTTCAAATATCGTATTATTAACATAATTGTTGAAAAAAAAAACACTATGAATAAATACTGAATAATATGTATTAATACTGAACATAACGTTTTAAGACTTAACAATATGTACAAATACTATACACTATGTATTATACTGAAAACTATGTGTATACCATGGAGATAAATACTGAACACTTTGTGCATTCCATGGAGTAACGTAATGAATGCTATGTATATTCCACGGAGATAAGTTCTGAACGTTATGTATATTCCATGGAGGTATGAACTGAACGCTATGTATATTCCATGGAGGTATGAACTGAACGCTATGTATATTCCACGGAGGTAAGTACTGAAGGCAATGTACATTCCATTGAGATAAATATAGAAAACAATGTATACTAGTATTCCATGGAGATAAAAACTGAACACAATGTATTTTCCATGGAGATAAGTACTTACTTCTATGTATATTCCATGGAGATTAGTATTGAACGCTATGTACCGGTATATTCCACGAGATAAGTACTGAACTCTATGTATATTCCATGGAGATAAGTACTGAACGCTATGTATATCCCATGGGGATAAAAACTGAACGCTATGTATATTCCATGGAGATAAAATCTGAACACAATGTATTTTCAGGAAATTTGAAAAAAGGTAAATAAAAGTTTGAAATAAATAAACAAAAGCCAAACGTGCAAATGTTTTCGACCTGAAGTAAAGTGCTTAAATTTAACAAAAATGATATAATCTAAATAAAATATGTTAGTCTCAAGAAAAAGAAGTGTTCTTAAACATTTGTTCCATTTCATTTGTGATAAAATGTGCAATTTTGCCAAATGGTTTGCTAATGTTGCTAGGAAACTGATGTACTTGAAAGTGCTGCCAATATTTGTTTTCCGCCAATTTCATCGTTTCCACGTGCATGCAACGCAAACAGATGCTTAACGACAAAAATATGTAGAAAAAACGATTAACGATAACGATATTTCTAAAAACACTTTACAATCCATGGCAAATCATACTGAGAAGGCGGTGATTAAAGCGATGGTTTTTGTATTACTCGAAGGACATATTAACTACACACGGTTTAGGCGTGTCTGTGCGTGTCAGTGGTCGTGCGTCTTTGTTTGTCAGTGTTCGTGCGTTTGTGTGCGGGCGTTTATGCATATGAGCCTCGCTCTGTGAAAAGGCGGTTTAATGACTTTATTGACAGTACAATCCGCACTGGCTTTTTAGGGATGACACTTTCCTCCTTAAATGGATTTTGCTACGAAGATACTTTCTGTAAACGAAACATGTCATAAAAGCGGAAAGTGACGTACCTAATTAGGCACGACACTGTACGCACATGCATAACACCTCCTTTTCACAGAGAACGGCCCGTTTATATAAGAAGGTTTACATACACAAAAATCTTTTACTTTAAAAAGGACATCTTTTTTCGACTCCATCATGTTCATTTTTTATCAACTAAACTGCCTTTCATTATACGAGCAATAAATATATATAGTGTTATTGGATTGTTATTTACCTATCTCCTTTTTAGTTGTTCGCTTGCGAACAACTAATGTCTACGAGACATTTCAAGCCAGTTCACTGTTAACTACGCTTAGCCGGATACCCGCCACATCTGCCGCATCCGCGCGAGAAAGAGTTGTATAATATATGCAAGAGGTTTGAGTTCTTCAACTATATTCATTCACAAATGGAAACATTATGTGAATATCGTATTAAATGGAACATTTTTGAACGGGGCGTATATAGAAAAGAATCAATAAACTACGTTTGTATTATACGTGTCGCGGAAAAGATAGTTTATGAATGATTAAAATAGTCCACTATCTGCTGCGTCTTAATGACGTAGTATTTTTGCTCAGCACAGGTCATTCATGATCTGAGGCTATTAATAGATGCGGCTGCCGATAATCAAGGGAGAGTCCAATTGCACGGGTGATAACAACGCAATAGTATATGGTTACTCTTGTTTATATTCACACGTCTCAATTTATAAAACGTTGAACATGAGTTCAACAATAACTACAGGGATACAATAGAGAACAACAAAAACGCTTCATAATCGCTAATACCGATTATAAGAAACAATTGAATATAATAAGAAATATCTTTTAAAAAGGTAGTCGGTGTAAATGCTGACTTTGAAATAAAGTTTGCAATCGTTTCTAAATAATTAAATTGAAAACAAAAGTTTAATTATTCGATAAAAGTTTGACTGTCTGGTTTCTAACACATACAGGAAACTCAAACGAGACTCCACTAATAAATTTAAGAAAGAATTATCAGACTGTTTGAAGGAAATGAAAGATGATAACACCATTGATTGGAAGTTGCATAAACAGCTGTACCCGACAACAGATTCACCACCGAAATTCTATGGACTTCCAAAAATACATAAAGCAAACATGCCATTAAGACCAATAGTCAGCAGTGTGGGATCTATCACCTACAATAGTGCCAAATACCTATTAACGGTACTGTCTACGATGGTCGGGAAAACAGAATACTTCGTCAAGAACTCCAAACATTTCTCAACACTCATCAAATAAAAACAGGTGGAAGGGGGATGAAGTGTTAATATCATATGCCGTAAGTGCACTTTTCACCAGTGTCCAAGTAGATAGAGCCTTGGATATTATCCATACAAAACTACTCGGAGACCCGGAGCTAACCACTAGAACCAGCATGTCACCAGGCTGCTAGGGCTGTGCCTTAATTGCACATATTTTGTGTTTGTTGGTAATTTCTACCAACAGATACATGGAGCCGCCATGGGGTCTCCTGTCTCTGACACCGATAGTGTGCAACATATACATGGAGCATTTTGAGGAACAAGCTCTTCGCACAGCCCCACACACACCAGGCTGGTGGTTCCGCTACATCGATGACACTTACACAACACAGAAGGTTGAACATGTCGAGTAGTACATAGAGCACATCAACTCCATTGACCATAAAGTTCACGATTGAAAAAGAAAAGAACGGCTCACTAGCTTTCCTTGACACCAATAAGATCAGAAAACCGGACGGCAGCTTAAAAATCACTATCTACAGAAAATCGACACATACAGACCAATATCTAGATTTCAACTCCCACCATCCGAATGAACACAAACTGTCGGTAGTAAGAACTCTTTTTGGAAGAGCTCAATCAATAATTTCAGAAGAACAGGACCTGAATAATGAAATGCACATGTCAGCCAGGCCTTGAAGAAGTGCCACTATCCGGAATGGGCACTGAAGAAAGGAAGGGAACCGGCCAGCAAACCCAAGTCCGGTACGGAGAGCAAGAGAGAACCAGCGCAAGCCAAGTCTAAGGGCAACGTCGTCCTTCCATATGTTCAAGGTACCTCTGAACAGTTGAAGCGGGCCTTTCTTAAACACAACATCAGCGTATCTTTTAAGCCACATAAAACTCTAAGACAACTGCTAGTTAACCCTAAGGACAAACCAGACAAGAAAGACATCTGCGGACTTATCTACCATATCAAATGTGATGGCCATCCAAAGGAACAGTGTTCTATGGACTATATTGGTGAAACTGAAAGAAATTTGAAAGCTCGATTTATGGAACACAGGAGACCGAGGTCAACATTATCTGAGGTCTCAAGGCATATAAATGACTGTAAACGGACCACACCATCACAATGGAGAACGTTAGAATTCTGGACCGTGAGCCATCTTGGTTCGAGAGAGGGGTCAATGAGGCTTTTTTCATCCGTGCACTAAGACCGGCGCTAAACAAGGACGGGGCCGCTACCAACTCTCGCACACCTGGGACAGTACGTTAACATCGCTCACCCCGACAATTGGCGGTGTTAACGTTTCCCAACAGTAGAAATCAATCTTCTGATGAAGTTCGTAGTACACGGACGAAAGCTCCAGGTATAGCTTTCAATACTTAGTGTGTGTAATTTGACAGTCTGAAACTTATTGGATTAAGCTTATTTTTTGTGTTTGTTAACGTGTTAGTCGCAGATTCACCACATGGAATGTGTGTTATCATTGTCAAACCACACATTAGTGGAAGTAGATAAAAATGATACAACGGGAGTACCACACATTAGTGTAAGTAGATAAAAAGTATACTACGGGAGTGCACATCATATATGTCCCACATGCCTTGTTATGAGTGTATTTCTTCACTATCGAAATATATCGTATGTTAATATTTGATTTAAACGCAGTTTTCTTTCGACACATTTAAATCATGCGAAAATGGGTCTTATGCGTTTCGGCCAGCGTGTCTTAAGCCCAACCTATGCATTTGCGCAGTCTCGTCAGAGGCAATGCTGTTCGATATAAACTCACTCAAAGTGTTATGGTCTCATTATGTATCTCCTGACCAGAATGAGAGATGCGCAGGCCGAGTGGGCTATTCATATGCTGGGCGCATATGGAATAAGACCCATTTTTGCATGACGTGGGTCATTAAAAATCTCATTGCGAATTGCAAATAGCACATTTTAGCACATTGCTTTTCGATACAGAATTGAATTCAAAATAGCAAACTTGTAGATAAGGCCAGTCTATCCAGGCGTTTAGGAACGATTTGCAGACGTGCTGACCGAGTTCGCCATACATTTGTCGTTTGATAATTAAACGATTTTCCTCTTATCGTGACCCTATACTATCTGTTTGTTTTCTCATCTTGAAAGCAAAACTGTGTTTATCGATAGTTAATAATATATTACCCGGACGATTTAGTGAACGAGTACTGATCCTGAAATTTTGCGATTAGGATTTTAACGCGTAATTGAAACTGGGCCACAATTTGTGTCGTTTCAACATACAGAGAGTAGTCCGGAATTACTTACATCCTTTGCGCTGAGCACATAATCAGTGATGTAGCCAAAGTTTAGAGGTTTAATCTCGAATCAGCCTATGAAATATTCGAATATATTCATGCGTGTCTGCTGGCGTTATGTAAAAGTAATTTAAGGTGAAAAGCTGGGTAAAACAGCCATGCCGAAAAAGCGCCTTAGTGCTTTATACCCATGTTTAGGTCAGAGTTGTTGACACTTGTGAAATGCTAAGGTAACAAGTAATGCATAAACAACAAAGTACGTGTCAACAGGGCTGTCTCTATGACTACCTAATTCGTGAGTAAAAAGTATTGCTCGCAGATTTTTTTTAAATTAATTTTCATCAATTATCTTATTATATATTTTGAATTTGAATATTGTGTCAAAAATCTTACGTTTTGTACAGAGAATTTCCATAATGAAATTATACTCTTAGTAAGATAGGTATTCGATATTCAAACAGTATTCATTTAATATGATGGTGATTGCAAATTGTCTTTATATTCAGTTCTCATTATCATTTTCATCATACTTTCTATGCTTTCTAAACGTCAAAAAAGGGCCATGTTGTTGTTATTTTGTCTAAGTTACCTCTATAAAATAAATAGGATGAAAAAAAAAATGCACAAACATCTCGACCCGTGCGTTAAGACACACTCTTTATAAATTTGAATGGTTTGTGTTGATTTCAAACTTGCGATTAATTTTGAAAAAATGAGTTGCGTCTTAAATTATGCAACAGCGAACAACTTCAGTGCCTTCAGCGCTTTAATTTAATGACATAAGCGTGTTAAATCGTTTGTTTAAATAGTTGAGGATTAGCATAGAGTTATCATTTGTCTTGACTTTCTGTGCAACACTTGCGAGTGCAATGACTATATCGATATTTAAGATTTATTGTCCCATTGATGACGTCATTTAACTTCTGTAGTGCGGGCTGTGGTGATTTTTTTAAAATAAACGTGTTTGTGATTAATGACTTTAAACTAGAATAAATATGTACGTTCTTGGTATCAAATTGTTCGTTTTGTTGAACCTGATTCATGTTGATAGAAATTGTTGACTTTATTGAAAATCCCACGTGACTCCAAACATTGATTGATATAAGAACTTCCTGTTGACGATTATATAAAAAATATATCAGGCAACGTTATATCAGGCAGATATCAATGCGGTGGTATGATAAATAACGATGAACTGGAATTGTTCAAGTTATATGAATACACTTTCGGTTCTGTTCTGTTCTGTAAAAAATATATACACAAAGCGAAGCTCTGGCAGAGAAGGCTGGAGAGAACGATACTGAATCAACCCGATACCTTAAAGTAATAGTTCACGAAGGACAGAACCTATCTTCTAATCAGTTTTTTTTTCTTGCATGTCATGCACCAGTATAATGGCAGCAAAAACAGTTATTTTATAAATTGTGTTTTATAAGTTTAACTCTGAAATTATTGTTTTAGTATTAATAGTTAGGGTTTATTAAACATAATCATGTATAACGCTCAGTACCTGGTCAAAGATGAGCTATATAAAGTAGCCTATAACACAAATCAGTAATATGAAAATATGTTTAATTTCGAAATCATATCTTGCTTAAAAATAGTTAAACTGAGACGTTACACTTTCAACAGTCACTAAAAAATTAGCAAGTCGTTTATATCCTTATTTGTAACTATTGTTTTCTTCAGAAAGAGAAATATAGTTGTTTCCTGGAAGGAAGATATATTCGTTGAAAAGCTTCAGTAATTGGTACGCTCTTTGAAATAAAATATCTTTGTTATTGTAAAAAGTACGTATTTTAGAAATTATTTGATTAAGCGCACTATTGTCTCTATAAGTCTTTTGGTTAATCACAAATATAATATCCACAATACTTTTATAACAAGGCAATTTTACGACGAATTTGCTTAATGACTTAAATACATATTTTCTGTTTTAATTAGTTTATTGTAAAAGTGCTATTAAATTGACCACTATCAATGGTATTTCGTTAAATACTTAACTTGCACAGTTTGCTTCTGTTATGATTAAGTTTTGTATCTGTGCAAAACCTTAAACAGACATCGAACTAGGCATTTTCCAAAATTAAGCTTCCAATAAAGCTATATAAATGTGTCATATATAGAAAATAAACCTTAAGTCGTTTAACTTACAAAATTAATATTAATGGCTGTCAAATAATTATTAATAAATTTCTTCAAGTCACCAATAGGTACAAACAAAGAAATTGATGTGCATCAATCGGTCAACTGACACGTGCATATTGTATTTTTGTTCGCTCGTTTTCATAATTTATAGAAATAAAGCAAACTTTCAAATTCCACCATATTTAGTATTATGAAACATTAAATAGTACAGATTTAGCTTAGTTAAGTTACGACTATCTTCTTATAGATTAAGAATAGAAACTGGCAGATGGTCAAAACCCAATCCTACACCTGTTGAGCAAAGGACATGTATTGCCTGTAACCGTCTAGAAAACGAATATCGTTTTGTGTTTGAATGCAACTTATACTCAGATTTAAGATATGAATTTATGCTTTCATATTTTAGAGACAGACCAAATATGCACACATTTATAGAACCTATGTGTTCCGATAGTGAAACTGTGTTAAGAAAACTTAGTGCCTTTGTTCATGCCGCATATTTAGTTAGATTCACAAACATGTGTCTGTCCATTTGATAAAATATACCCATTCAACATATTCTATGCATGCTGTCGACTTCTTTTACTAGCTAAAATATATATATTGCACCTGCTTTTGATTTTGTATTTAATGGAATGTACATTTATTGCATACGTTATCGTACTGTTGCTGCAGTTTTGCTGATTTTTTGCATCTAATAACTTTTGCTCAAAATTTATATTTGAGTAATACATACTAATATTATATGAAAAATGAAATAAAAACATAGGGTCACCGGCCTTGTTTTGATTTTATTCACCATTATATAACATGTACTTTTTCATTAAAACTGAAAAATCTCTAATTGCATAAAAATGATTAATAACCTATGAAATTGGCAACATGCAGACATAATATAAGCTAAGCTATATCATATACCATTTTATTAAACCACAAACTACCAAAAAAATGGAGAACACAAGTTAAATTTTAAGAAATTTAATTTTTATAACTTTTTGTCACCCCAAAACACGTCAATTTTTACTATTTTAACCACAAAAATGGAATTAAAAAAAGATCTATCTAATAACTCTTTGCGAAACTGCTCAAATATGTTCATCTACGTATTGATATCATAAAACAAAAATAAAAAAAGGGGGTCACCCCATTTTTAACAGAGATTTTTTTGTTTTACTATCCCTACCGTCTATGTCAAATTTCATAAAATACAGCAATGAGGCGAAAACCAAATACCGGTACATAGACTGTTAGAGATATGCTTAAACATTATTGATTGTTTGCTATCTTAATTGGGATCACAACAGTTTAAAAAAAACAAACACACTAATTCAATATTTAATCACAAACATAAGACCATACAGTATCAAACTCAACCTTAATCATCAATAACAGGGACTTGTTGTCAAATTTCGGCATTTTTTGAAGTTTGTGATTAAATGCTTTAAATTGATTTATGTAAACAACAGGACTAAAGAGCTCCAGGAAAAAAACAAGAATGAAATAAAAGAAAGAAAAAAAAAGTTAATTCACCTGGGATCGAACCCCTGAGTACCTATTATGAACCTACTCGGTCATTAATTTGTGATGATTCTGATAACAAAACTATTGGGTTGTGAGAATAGCATCGGTGTTGCTATAAATATATCCTCGGTTAAATAAACTGCCGCAACACCCCTTAATGTGTGCCTTCATGATTTTTTATAAAATTCTGTATGCTTTACATGTAATATACCGTATGTTTTTGTTGCGAAATAAATAAGTAATTTGTTCTGTTATTAGAATGTAACACGGTTCGTTCTTAATCTCATTTATTGCACTTTCAATAATTATTACTTTTTAATGAATACAATGCTCTATGGTATTTGTATTACTCATTATCTTCTGTAATTTCAGTTGTTTTGTGTTAGTTCTTGTTATCGTCTCACTATGATTTTGTGCGACGAGTAAATGCACACATTATTAACTGCAGGTAATGCATGATAAATATTATTTATGTATGTAGTATGTATAATGTTCAACAAATTCAGCTTACTCATAACTTAAGTACTAGTTAAAAGTATGTTCATAGTATTATTAATGTTCTTATCAAGTGCGTGTACTACAATGTACACATGTACAAAATGTTACCCTTTCCCCCGTAAGAAGAATATGACAATGGCTTTTGCAACCAGCATAAAACCAGAACAGCCTGCGAGTATTAGCTCATCAGTAACTAGGTGTTAGAAATGAAGCCTTTAAAACTTGAATTTAGTAAGAAAGGTATTTAATTAAATTAATTTTTTTAAGAGACTACACATGCGTAAAAATACGTTTCTAAGTGGTTAAGGTTTTTTTATTCAAATGAACGTGGCCAACGTCTTGCTGGCTTTTGGTATTTGTCCATCCTGATGAAACAGCGCTTTGCTGGGATTATTTTAATCTATAACATCTTGTTATTTTTATATTATTTCTATAAAAGCTACTATTGACTATTAAAAATACTTATCACGTGTATGTTCCACTATCGCCTTTAATTTACCATTTATATACATTTAATAGACGTATATCTGCATCATAAACATATAAACATTGAACTATTTTCAACAACTTACTTAAAAACTAAACATTATAAATAAGCATGTGATATTATATGCAAGCATTACGTAATGTATCATATTAATAGAGTATTCAATTTATAAAAAGTATTTGTATAATTGTTATTTTTAGCCGTACGATTGAAGCATTGTAAATATTATATAATACAATTATATACAAAACGGTCTACTTTCAATGAGTGACATCATGTGCCAATAGAATCACATGTTTTGTTATTAATTACTTTAAATAAGATACGTCACTTAAACAATTTGTTATATTCGCATATTTTTATCATGCGCTGGACCTTTAACGTGCTTAAAAGCAATAATGTCACGTAAATGCGATGTTTTGCCATAAAACATTAACAATACACAAACGTATATTTGTTAGTCAAACAATCGCTTTATTAGAAAGTATATGTACCTTGTAAAACCTCTGAAATGCAAAAAATAGTTTCCTGATGATAACGATCCGAATACTCATATTATTTTATTTTATTATTACTTGTTATTGAATTTCGTTCCGTGAAAAACATACGTGATTCATACAAAAATGTGCGCATGCCTGGATAAATGATATAAAGTTGAAAGGCCTTCCATTAATAATAACATACCATAAAATTGTTACCCATTCTTATCTTAAATGCATTGTGAAATAAACCGAAACTAACAGCTTTAACTTTTTCAACCTAAAACAATCATCATGGAAAAGGGGCATATAAAACGGTAGTTTACAATATTTTTTTAGCGTTCAAGCCCACAAGTGTTGATTCAATGCCCTCATTTTTACTAGCGTTGCAATACTAGGCCTGTTTACGTAACACACGAAACGGCATCCAAAAAACAATCTTTAAAAATAAAACACTTCTGTAAATATAACTAAAGACAAATCCTTGCAATGGTTCTTGAAAATAATGGGATGATTCAAGCAATATTCAGTACACACAGCCTTTTAAACTGTAATATAATGCAAGTCATAACAAATACCAGAAATTAAATGAAATGCGCATTAGTAAAAATGTCTATAGTGGTAGTTTCAAGTTGCATATTTTTTTTTTCTTTTGCGCTAAAAGCCTAGCATGAATCCGCCATCAATCACCGATCCTGAACGAACGGCCGTGAAAACAACTGTCATAGCGGCGACAGTTGGATGTCGGAAACTTGCCCTGCTGTTATTCCGGTCAGCTGCTATGACAAGATCAATCTACATGCTTTAGGCAATAACAAATTCTTATGTCTTAACATTGTAAATTGCGACATGTGATCGATGCGTTCTGAATTGTTATTGAACATACGATACGATAAAAGAGTAACCGTTATTGAACACCACATGTTGATATGCTACATTTAAATTGTCTTCATCCTTTTTGTAAGTCTGAACAAAAAAGTCGCAATTTCAAAAACATGTTAACAACGGCAACAGAGTTTGCTAGAAAAGCAATTAGAATTCACAATATCAATAAAACACATTTAATAGAAACTTCCGTCTACTATTTTATTTCACCAAAATAACGGTCAATCATGGGGCACAGCAAAAATATAATTTTAAAAACAGTTTTAGGCTAGAGATTATTAACAATAGCTGATATTTGATTAAAGGCAAGTCACCAATATTCTGTATAATAAAGGACGAAACATATAACAAAACACTTAACTTGAAAATGATTAAACCTGTATAAACCGCTCAAAGCATTTGAGTAAAAAAATCAACAAATGTAATTGTTGTTATCAATCAAAAATATTTATTCTTTATCATTATGTAAAAATTAAGGAAAAAACACACAACAAGCGTTTAAAGTCTTAAAGTGTTAACAATCGACTGTTTTCACAAAATCTTTACATTTCATCTACGGCTCATGAACAGTTCATAAACATCTGTAATTTATTATTAGGTGATTAAATGTGTACTTTTGCAAATGAGTTTGCTGATGTTGCCAGGACACGGTTGTATTTTACATCGATTTCAATACTTGTTTTCTCCGTTACGACAAATTGCATTGTTTCTACGTGCAGGAAATGGATGCAGCTGCTAAGAGACAAAAACAGAGAACATTATTCAAATAGTTAACTAATTAAAATCATAATCATTGTCTTCGTTTCTTATAGTAGTAGTCGTGCTTGTAGTTGTATCAGAAGTAAAAAAAATAGTTGTGATAGTAGTAGTAGTTGATAATGCTTATTAATCAAAATATACTCATTCGTTCGATAAGATTCAGAACTGAACCGTGTCATTCTGTGGTGAGATCAGCGTACGGTCATCTGGTCACACCGGTAATTAAACGACTAATCGGCCAGTGTGGAAAAAATGTACGTACTGGAACTGGAGGAATTCTGCGAACCGTTGGTTGTGTCGTGCTGAGAACCATGACAAGTTAATTAAGCGCCGGATATTGCTCGGGAAAGTTTACTACTAACGTGTTATATGTACACCCGTCGAGTACTTTAAAAACAAATTCTTTTTTGTAGTTTAATATAAGAAAACTGTGTTGATGCGTCATTAGTTTTAAATAAAGATATTTTCCTCTTGTTAGTTGTTCAAAAGACAAGTTTTCTTAAATTACACTAGTCATTAGTAGAATAGTACTTTGCTTTTTCAAAGACGTTTTATCTTATTCATTTTTTTATAATTCTATATTAATATAGCACTATTTTTTATACAAAACATACGTTAAAAATTGCTATTCAAATGAAAAATCAACCCATTATGATGATGACATAATTAAAACAAAACACAATGTTTAAACTTCAAGAAGAAGTAAATCATGAATCAACACACAAATTATAATCTTGTTCAGATAAAGACAATTTTTAACGAGATTTATTAAATTTCCATGTACTAAATAATGTATAATGAAGATCCATAAGCGTAAGTGTAAAGTATATTTCTGTCATGCCATTCATAACGTTTAACTTATTTGAGCGCATATGCGATGTTTTTAAAAACCATTAGTTGTAGTATTTAACCCTCAAATGGGTAAATGTTTGCAATGTGTCTTCGTCGATATAAAACTTGTTATTGCCTATTACATTTTATATTCGTTTCCCTACACTTCTGTACAAAATATGGTTATAAAGTCTATAAAATAGCGTATACTGAAATAAATCATATGAGCATAGTATGTAAATGAATTTAAGTGAAAGCTGTGCCCTTGTCCCTCTTCTTCGTACGTCGCAAGAACTAAATATAAACCAAAACAAATTCGGCTGCTAAAGTAGCAGTCTCGGAGAAGTCGTTTTAAATACAATAACGAGAGTGTATATTTTAGGCATGTGACCAAGTCCAATATCTTCTGCAGGCCTACAGTAAAAGCCGTAGAGTACTTTTTTCGAACAAAGTGATATTTATCAAGCTTGTGTCGTTAAATAGTTATATATTATTTTCAATCAAATTCATATCTATGTATAGTCGTAATTCGTTTTAAATTTCACTTTGAGTAAGCTGTGAAATGTCGTATGAGGACGGTCGTATCTCTAGACCTGTGTGAATTGGTTTGGTTAACTAGATTAGTTTTAATTGACAGAGTAAACATTTACCGATTACTGCCTCTTAATTAGTACATGTGTATTATGGTGAAACAACTATGTCAACTTTGGATAAACATCTGCGACAGAGCAGTTTAAAAAAATCTCTCTAAATAAGCTTATATAAACAATTATTGCATGTTTCGCTCAGAAAAAGTTTAAGTGTTGAATTGATATAAATGCACAAATCCACATTAATGACAATGTCAATACACCACAAACATACATTATCGTTTCGCGTTGAAACGCTTTATAATTTGCAGGTTTTTACAACGTCGAAAGAGACATATAATGGATATTTCAGAGCATGGTAAATGTTTAGTATTACTGTTTCCTCACAAATATCATAACTGCATCGAAAATTTGCGATTCTGAAACATTTGTTGTTTTTTTCAATTGTGTCAATTAACAAAAACTATAGTTTCTTTACAGTTATATATGCACGTGAAAGCGTTCTTTTTAACGGAAATTAGACAAACATGGTATAAACATATTATATCTGCAAAATAAAATGTATCATACCATATTATTTATAAATTTATACATACACTTTCAAAGCAATGTATTATTTAAAAACACGAAAGCTTACAGTTTTGTAGTGTTACTTGGCAATCCTCTTGGGACGTCAGTGATGTTCAATCCGACGCACGTCACTTTGACGTCGATTGGCGTCATCTGGCACGAGCATCTAGCGTCGCAAGGTAGCGACCCAGAAGCGCTCAGAAAAGCGTCAAACATTAGCCAAGCCATGAAACTGATATGAGTACCAAAATAAGACATGGTTAAAAACGTTAAAGTTCGCTTTTATGAAACGTGGTATCCTATTTCAACGCATCGTGGAAGAACGGAGAGGCGACAGTTGACTATTTATATTCGCTCTGGAAGATTGTCCGAGTCATTACGGTATCAAAATCCGATAGTGTCTGCGAAAGACGATCTTCACTGGTTAAAAAATCTAAAGCTTTCTGAAATCCAAGCATCGAGGCAACAGTATTTCTAAAAGACACATAGACACAATGTATTTTTTCACTCTAAAATGATTCCAATTACGATTAAATCGTCTACAAGCACAAATGAAAATATACATTGATTATAACTATTTCATTTATAATTCATACGAGATTGCATTGCATAAAAAGCAACTTCTTATAAACAAAATACAATCTTTAACGTTCTATTATGAATCAAACCTTACACAATATCCTTTAAAAAGTACAAAACAAACTTTTCTTCGTGATAAATGCGCCTGTTTTCTGTTATCTCGTTTACATCGCGTAATTTCTCTCCATATAATAATTAATTGGATATATATCAAGCAATATGTCAATGGCTGATTTAGATTTCAATGAACATAGATTGATATACAACGGCCTTTGATAACAGGCTTTCTCTTGCAACACTTGCTTTTATTAAACGTACCTTAAGTTAGCATTTATCACCCATACGTATGTGGGATTAAAGTTGATTATTATGTATCCATGTTTACCTTCTAAGGCCCTGATGACCTTTGGAAAGCAAACATAACATGTACTCAGTGTTCGGTATTATTTACATTGATAACAAAAACATGTGGGTAAACATATTTTCCCCTAGTGTTGTCCATTTTATTACCTCTAAGTGTAAACATATATTCATGAACAATGCGTTTAAGTATAATATTGTTTATATATTATTTTACGGATGTATTTTATGACGAGCTCAATTGTATTTTTAAATATTGTTTGTATACAACTAACTTCTGTTATTACACATCCTATAATTAACAGTAAACGGTGGTGATAGTGGTGTTTGTGGTGGTGGTTGTGGTTGCGGTGTTGGTGTTGTTGTTGTTGTTGGTGGTGATGGTGGTGATAATGGTGTTTGTGGTGGTTGTGGTGGTGGTAATGGTGTTTATGGTGGTGGTGGTGTTGTCGGCGGTTGCGGTGACGGTGGCGGTAGCTGTAGCGGAACTAGTAGTAGTAGTAGTAGTAGTAGTAGTAGTAGTAGTAGTAGTAGTAGAAGTAGTAGTAGTAGTAGTAGTAGTAGTAGTAGTAGTAGTAGTAGTAGTATTAGTAGTAGTAGTAGTAGAAGTAGTAGTAGTAGTAGTAGAAGAAGAAGAAGTAGTAGTAGTAGTAGTAGTAGTAGTAGTAGTAGTAGTAGTAGTAGTAGTAGTAGTAGTAGTAGTAGTAGTAGTAGTAGTAGTAGTAGTAGTGAGTAGTAGTAGTAGTAGTAGTAGAAGAAGAAGTAGTTAGTAGTAGTAGTAGTAGTAGTAGTAGAAGTAGTAGTAGTAGTAGTAGTAGTCGTAGTAGTATAGTAGTAGTATAGTAGTAGTAGTAGTAGTAGTAGTAGTAGTAGTAGTAGTAGAAGTACTAGTAGAAGAAGAAGAAGAAGTAGTAGTAGTAAGTAGTTGTTGCGTGTAGTAGAAGCAGTAGTAGTAGCAGCAGTAACAGTAGTAGCAGTAGCAGAGGTTGTTACTTTTCTCCACATACGTGTCTTTGATGAGCATTACAATGGTAAAGACCGTACTACATTTGCATGCAGTACAATAGAGTCCTGAACATGTAATTTTAATTGATATTAATGCTTATTTCCCAAAGAAATAACGAATTCTATCATTCCTTGCAATTAACAAACCACAATTACAAGATGTACATAAATGTACCAGTCATTAAGCCTTTTTTCCAGCAGAGTTCTTAGAAAACCAGTATATGTTAATAAGCATTATTCGCTATTGACACGAACAGTCAACAAAGGGTTTTAAGGAATTTAACGAGACAAAGGAAATGTGTATAATCATTTGTACATTTGAACTTGCGTGAATAGACAATGTTTACAATGCTTTAAGTAATAGATGAAAAACCTTGACTAATTAACTTGAACATTGACCAAAAATATACTCATGAATATAATTAGGAAAATGAAAATGTACCTGTGTTTGTTATAAAATTAAGGGCAACTTAGCCAATCTTTATACATGAGCTACAAATGAAAATCATATAAATTAGGTAAATCAGATAAAGAAGCTACATAGTAATACCATAATATATAAAGTCTTTAAGATCTTACACAAATGATGAGATAGAACGTTTAAGACAGATGGTGAAGTGTGTTCTACAATACAGAACCCCCAACACCAATACAAATCAAAGCGCTGTAGGCGCTGAAGGCCTGGGGCTAGGTTTAGTGTGACGTAAAATGCATTTAGGATGTTTTGTCCGAATTTCTCCCTTTGTCCGAATTTATACGTTTTGACCCTAGCGGTTATATGCAGAATCTCAGAGACTGCAAGAAAAGACAATAGTTGTGTATAAACTACAGTGAACATAGACGGTGGAGGGCAACACGATACTGGTTGTGGGAACGATAACCTTTTGTTAAACTCTACAGGTCTGGTAGAGGATCGTCTACATATGCGGTGAAGATATACAACAACAACATGGCCGCAAAAAACTGTTATTGTTGGCGTGAAATAAATACCTTTCAATAGCCTAAAATAGTTTTCTATTACACAATTAACAGATCAGAAAAACACTCATACTTCCTTTGTAATGTGTATACAAATGAAAATCCACTTAAGCCCAAGTCTCACTTTGGCCGGTAGAGCCCCGGTCCATCCCGGTTTGCTCACGCCGGTCGACCGGCGAGGACCGGGATGATTCGTAGCGTAGACATTTTTTTAACGCAGTCACACTATTTCCCGGTGCCGCCCCGGTTGAAGCCGGTCAACAGCCCGGCAGAGTCCCGGTCAACCCGGACTGGCTACGGTTTATCCCGGTCAAGCCCCGGTTGTCGCCGGAAGTGCTGCGATGAAAGCCGGCAGCGTCCCGGCATAGCCCCGGTTGTCGCCGGTAGTGCCCCGGTGAAAGCCGGCAGCGTCCCGGCAGAGCCCCGGTATACCGTAGCACCGCCGGCACTCACCGTGTCTATACCGGCATCAAACCCCGGCAGAGCTACACCGGTTTCACACCGGTCGTCGCCGGTAATGCCCCGGCGGAGCCCCAGTAAATGCCGGTGGCATTCCGGCAGAGCGCCGGTTTTCTTATGTACCGTAGCTCTACCGGGACTATAACGGCATTCATTAAAATGAAAGAAAAGAAAATTGTATGAAAAAGTTAACGCTTTCTGCGCAGATTGAGGGTGTTGACATGTTGATTTTCTCTCAGTTTTGACCCCCCAATTTTTTTCCTCCATTTTTGTGAACCATTTATTTACACACTTCACTCTCATTCATCCAAATGTTGAACAAACAACACTTTTTAGTATGTATTAATAGATAAGTGCGTAATATATACAAATATGATAGTTTATAACATGTGACAAAAGGAATAAAGAAACAAGGGCTGTTTGTTAAACATGCATGCCCCCCATATGGGCTGTCAGTTGTAGTGGCAGCCATAGTGTGAATACGTTTTTGTCACTGTGACCTTGACCTTAAACCTAGTGACCTGAAAATTAATAGGGGTCATCTGCCTGTCATGATCAATGTACCTATGAAGTTTCATGATCCTAGGCGTAAGCATTCTTGAGTTATCATCCGGAAACCATTTTACTATTTCGAGTCACTGTGACCTTTACCTTTGAACTAGTGACCTGAAAATTAATAGGGGTCATCTGCCAGTCATGATCAATGTACCTATGAAGTTTCATGATCCTAGGCGTAAGCATTCTTGAGAAATCATCCGGTAACCATTTTACTGTTTCGAGTCACTGAGACCTTGACCTTTTACCTAGTGACCTGAAAATCAATAGGGGTCATCTGCCAGTCATTATCAATGTACCTATGAAGTTTCATTATCCTAGGCCTAAGCATTCTTGAGTTATCATCCGAAAACCATTTTACTATTTCGAGTCACTGTGACCTTGACCTTTGACCTAGTGACCTGAAAATCAATAGGGGTCATCTGCCAGTCATGATCAATGCATCCATGAAGTTTCATGATCCTAGGCCTAAGCGTTCTTGAGTTATTATCCGGAAACCATCTGGTGGACGGACCGACCAACATGTGCAAAACAATATACCCGCTCTTCTTCGAGGGGGGAGGGGTGGCAACACAATTAACAAACAAGTGATGTCATCATCCTTCGAAAAAGAGAAAAAAAAATGCAATCTCTAGTCACGAGTCTTTTTTAAAATAAATTGTCCAAAAAAACATCGCAAAAGGAAATTACAATCTTCGAACATAGAAATCATCTGCAATGTATGCTTGAATGAAAAATAAAGAAAACAAGAGCTATCAGAGGACAGCGCGCTCGACTATTCGAGTGCTTGACAGTATAACATAAGCCATCATGGGGAAATTGTTCAAATTATTCAATACGGTCAAGGTAATAGTTAAGGTATATTTTCAGCAATCTATTGAACATTTGTAAAGACATAAAACAAACTAATAAGTTTGATAGCAATAGCTTTGGTGGGATGTTTCGACGGTCCTTCAAAAATAAAGTTAATAAATATTTGTTTTTTTTAACCATGTTTCAAAGAAAAAAATATTTTTTCGGGTTGGGTAGGTGGGGGGGGGGTATAATGTGGGGTGGGGTCATTTATTAGACAATCTTTCAAAAATAAAAAAAGGAAAAAAAATAATATTTTTTTTTGGGGGGGGGGGGGGGCGGGGGATGCAGGGATTCTGGGTTGGGGCGTGGTTTATTGTTTTGTTTGGGTGGAGTTCATTGTGGTATTCAGGTAAATTTTGTATTGTCAAATTATGAATAAAATCTTATCATATATAAAGAAGTTATGGCAATTTAACTAAAATGTATTCTTGTGACCTTGAGAGTCAAGGTCATTCAAAGGTCAAGGTCAAATTAAACTTGCCAGTACATTACCCTCATGGTAGTAAGAAAATATTTGACGTTTGAAAGCAATAGCTTTGATACTTTAGAAGTAAAGTGGATCTAACCACAAAATTTAAGAAAATATTCAGTTACTAAGACAAAAAAGGGCCATAATTCTTACAAAAAGCTTGATACAGTTGTCTGCTCTTGTTTATAGATTGGGGTCATGTTGGTAAAGAAGTTTGCAAAATATGAAAGCAATATGTCAAGGGATATTGAAAATATTTGAGGTGGTACGCAAACTTTAACATAGATTTATCAATAATATGCATATTCTTAATGGCAAAAGGGCCATAATTCTTACAAAATGCTTGATACAGTTGTCTGCTCTTGTTAATAGATTGGGGTCGTGTTGGTAAAGAAGTTTGCAAAATATGAAAGCAATAGGTCAATGGACATTGAAAATATTTGAGGTGGTACGCAAACTCTAACATAGATTTATCAATAATATGCACATTCTAAGTGAAAAAAGGGCCAGAAGTCTTACAAAATGCTTGATACAGTTGTCTGCTCTTGTTTATAGGTTGGGGTCATGTTGGTAAAGAATTATGCAAAATATTAAAGCAATATGTCCAAGGACATAGGAAATATTTGGGGTGGTACGCAAACTTTAACATTAATAATATGCATATTCGAAGTGAAAAAAGGGCCATTATTCATACAAAATGCTTTATACAGTTGTCTGCTCTTGCTTAAAGGGTGGGGTCATGTTGGTAAAGAAGTATGCAAAATATACAAGCAATATGTCAAGGGGCATAGGAAATATTTGGGGTGGTACGCAAACTTTAACATTAATAATATACATATTCTAAGTGAATAAAGTGCCATTATTCTCACAAAATGCTTGATACAGTGGTCTGCTCTTGTTTATAGGTTGGAGTCATGTTGGTAAAGAAGTATGCAAAATATTTAAGCAATATGTCAAGGCACATAGGAAAAATTTGGGGTGGTACGCAAACTTTAACATTTGCACGCTCACGCTAACGCCGACGCCGGGGTGAGTAGGATAGCTCCACTATATATTTCATATTTATCCCACTTTTACAGCGAAATCGGTTGATTAAAGCCCCGTTGATTAAATTTCATCTATAATCAACGGCAAGGCTATAATCAATGGCACGAAATGAGGTCATCAACTGCCGAACCGGGACTTCTTTTTCCCACGCACCTCGTCACCTGTAAGTGCATCAATAATAAAAACAATCTCAAATGTTTGTCAATCTTAATGACCTTAAAACAAAGGAAAGTAGCAAAAAACGAGTTTTTTGTCATTTATTGTCATTAAAACCTAGTATTAGGTAAATTTAACACTATGCAAATAGGTTCTGTTGTTGTTGCTCCCCTTTGAAGAAGTCAGTTCGAGTTGCTCCCCTTTGACCGTAGAAAACAATCGTCTGGAACAAGAAATCCTGTGTTCATTTACAAGATGTACTCGGATATGCGTCGATCTGATTTTTCTTTAAAGCATCTTTTCTACCTGGCAATACGCACAAATGACACTGCATCCCGGTGATTCTTGCGTCAACAATTGGGTGTCAACAAGTTAGGTCAGTTGCTGAAGGCCATGGCAAAAGACGCCGGCTTTCTCAAGCACAAGAGAATAACGAACCACTCAGTTCGCAAATTCCTGGTCCAAAAACTTCGAAATGCAAACATTCCACCCACTGAAACCATGGCCATAACAGGGCACAAAAATGTCCAGTCCATAACCAATTATTCCAACATATCTGTTGAACAGCAGCAAAAGTGTTCATTCTTGCTCAGTCCAGTAAATGTAACAATCCAACAGATTCCTCTTGTGCACCTTCACGCACTGAAACTATGGCCGAAATGCAGCCTAGACAACCGATGTCTACCGTCGAACAAGTTGATCTTGATGTTCGCCCCACCCAGTCACTTCACTTGCAAATGTCTTTCTCTAGTTCGAACAACTTTGCCTCACAATTCTTTGGTGCCACTTTCAACATTCAAAATGTTAATGTATATAATTAGCTTAAATCCAAGTAATCTTTGTTATTTTGTCACGAAATAACCACATATTATAACAAAGAAGGAAATATTGTGCACCTCGTGATCGACTCGATAGTTTGATATCGAAAGTGAATTGTGTGTGGTGTTAGGCTACGTTGTAAACAAATGTAGTTCCTTGTGTATAACAACTTAATGCCATATTGATATCATAAAACTTAAAGATTTGCAATTCAATATGATTAAAATTGTAATAAATAACGCTCGACACTTTGTTACAGAACGATATTCTGATTTAAAAAAATTGATTATTTGATCAGCGGTTATTTTTGGAACGCGGAGTAATACACTGACCTTGGTTACACTACAGTCATTATCAAAGTACGACAAACACTCATGAAAACTTATTTTGTTTAAATAAAAATAGTTTACTGAATAAAAAGTGGGATAAATAGAATAATAGGTTAGTGTTGATTATAGATCAGGTTTATCATGCTCGGCACAAAAACGAAAAAGCACTCGCCAAGGCTCGTGCTTTTTGTTTTCTAAGCCTCGCATGATAAACCTGATCTATAATCAACACTAACCTATTATTCTCCATATAATAGTCGAGCTAAAAATGGGGGTCACCAGTGAAAACGAAAAGTTCCCGCTTTACAATCAGGCTAATCCCCCTTTTCCAGAAACGCCATACTTTAAGATTTTTATATGTGAGCATAAAGATGAGCTAAATATTCAAAAATATTATAAATAGATAAAAAAGAGAAGAAAAGCCTTTAATAAACTCATAAACATATGAAGATACATACATCTCATATATCATGTGTGAGATGGAACCTACTCAGTGCAGTAAGATTTGCTAACCTAGTTTGAAATTGCACGTGAAATGCGTTCTTCTGTAAATAAGACTTGAAAATGTTACAGGGAAATAAGAACATTAATAATTAAGTAACAAGGCACATTTAATCATTCAATCAAACACGCTTTAATGAACATAGATTTATCAATTTATCAATGACTAGTGATACTAGTGATATTAAACATTAAACTCATTATGACAAACAAAACAAATACATGATTGTCATGGAAGTTCTTTGAAAAACTTCGACAGGTTGGAATAAGTGTCTCCAAAAGACGCTTGGCATTGGTGACCCTGGGCTGACCGTCAGAGTTATTCATTATAAAAATGTTCTTGAGACCATCGCTTTCAATTTTTTTAAGATGCATAAGGTTGAGTCCAGAGCCAGCTATAATATTTATGTTGTTGCAGCATTGAACACATGATTGTAAACAAGAACACTCAGTAACTGCAAGTTCCTAGCTTCTTTTACGGGTTGAATTTGAGTCCATAATCTGTCTGGTTTCATTTTCCTCCTGCACAGGTAATCAGCATACAATGTATCACTGAAAAGATAACACCATTGTTCCTTTGAAGTTGATATTCGACTAGTACGTGTAGTTATATTCAGGTTCATAAGAACTTCAATAAGTTTCAGTCGAACAAAATTATGCATCATTGCAAATTGTGTATGAATAATTCTAACCATTTGTGTTTATTAAAATAAAAATAAAAATATTTGGTCTTTTCTTATTTATTTGGCTTCAATAAGCCTTCTCAAAGTTGTTTCTATATATGACAACATTTTCTTCATGTTATTTAACAAAACAATCATATACAGATGTCAAATACACAAGAACTTGTATAGGAGTAAGAACTGACAGTAGTGTTTTATGAGAAGTGTGACATAATCCATTATGATATGCGTCATCGTTTTTATTTATTCAGACATTCACAACATAGCATGTCATTACTAGTATTTTATATGATGAACTCTTTTAAACACGATTAATACGTAAGTGTAAACACCACATATATACATTCTTCATCCAAATGTTAATACCAAATACATGTATTATCCCTACTGGATATGAAACTGACTATTAACGTTACATTTTATTTATTACTTAAAACATTGGTTCTACATTAACAATCACATAAATCAGTGAAATACCTACTTCGTTTCCATCTTATAAGCCTGTCTGCTATAAAGGAGATAGTTGAAACTTGATGAATGGTCCTTCCCGCATGTATTTCCATTTTCTTTAAGTTCAATAGATCATTGGAACATACAGTGTTGGCAAAAAGTAATTAACCATTTCTGGACCACCAATGTTGTTGATCATTGCTGAAAAGATAATAAATATGCAGCATTTTAATTTGAATAACCATAATACATAATTTAGGTGATCACACAAGTAGCAGTCATTTGCATATCATTTTCAGAATAGTAATTTTAGTATTTGGGACATAAAATACTTTTTTGTTGTTTGTTTGAGGAAAACATCATTACTTGGTCATAAAATTCAAATATGCTGTCCTTGATTTCCATGCATTTACAACACTTTTTCCTTACATGGCATATTTTCTTTTTCAAAATGAAAGCAAATATGAGCCTGATTATGTGGTAAAAATCACTGACAGGGTGCACTTTTCCTACAAAATCTACTTTACTCCAATTATGAATAATGAAACTGTTATACTTGAAAAAATATTGTACCTTTATGTTCTGAGCTTTGTGTTGATAGCAAAACAAAGCATTCCTTTCTTGAAAAGTTGAAGACTCTTCTTTACGTGATGGGTTTTGCCGTACGATAACCCGTTCACATGGCTACAGTCATCACACAAGCATAAATCCACTTTATCCCCTTTTACTGCTCACCAACAATATAAAATTTTGTAAGTGACACGGGTTTTAAACGTTATTCTTCACAGTGGTCAACATTTTCAAGCGTTTGACATTCATATTTCCAGGAATCGTTTTCTTCATAAATATCAACACTGCCATGCATTAGTTGACGTTTATCATCAACTCCAGTCACATTAATATGAACAATAATAACACTTTTATTAATCTTTCTCTGTCAATATAGCAAATTGCTTTTTTCTTTAAACGACCCAATCTGTCAGGTACAATATCGGCCATATTTGTTGTCATTGTATTTAGGAGGCAGTCTACAGTTTTGTAGCCCTATTTGCGCATTGGCCCCGGTCAATTTCCTGAACTTAAGGTGTATGGCCTTAACAAAATTGTTTTTTGTTTTTTTGACTCCAGGAGCTTAAATGTAAGTATAAATGGTCAATATTCTAGCAATTTCACTTGTTTTCAGTAATTCGTAACTAAGAGACCTGAAATTTAGTTAACAACAACAACAACATGCTGAGTGAGAAGTAAACACATGTACTTCCTGCTTGAAGCAGCCGCCATTTGACAGATTTCAACGGTGGGTTTAAATAAGTTAACAGTGCAAAAAAAGTAAACGGTAATGACCCATTTTGTTTAACTCAGCTTGATCGCATTTGCTGTGATGATGCAAAGCAAGTTGTCCACTGTGTGTGTATTGTTTCCCGGAAAGATAAAAGTGATTGCCGGGTTTATCTGAAAATGATTTTTTACGGGCAAGTTTCGAGACCCCCGAAAAGGTCTATTTTACCCCAGATATCAATTTAAAGTGCATTTTCTGCATTGTTTTGTGCTTTATTTTCAAGCTGTTGATGAGCTGCACTGAATATGGTCTGAATCTATTTTCAGGCCGTGACTGAAGGCCTTGTTTTGAGGGTGTTTTGCAGACCAGTGGTTGCCGGCCTGGGGATTTTCAAGAAAAACTGTAGACTGCCCACTTAGCTAGCGGGTCCTACAATTAGTATTTCATAGCGTATTCATCGAATATTCGTAGTTTTTCGCACATTCCCGGATAACGTTCGGAGTGACGGATATGTACGAAAGAAAGCGATATTGCACGAAGTTCATTAGAGTACTAATACCTTAAAAAATGTATCAGAAAAAAATCTTCTTACTGTCTCCGTAGACACTCGTATATTTTCGGCCTAGACCGTCAAGTGAAGAACTTATTCTCGCATGAATATGCAAGCAATAATAAAAACTATTTCGTACCCAATGCTTAGCAATTTTGCTTCAATAATATTTTCTTACACGTTTTATGACACTGTCATGTTATATAGTGATGTTCTGTATTTACAATGCGGGTTATTGAGATCTGCGAAGAACTTCTTTACAGGGACCTATTTGTTTGTAATGGTCCCTCTTCTTTGATCGCGCATGAATGACCGCTAAGTGGTAAATCGGACTTTTAAGAATTCATTCATTCGTGGATGTTTTGGCAGCCAGCTAATTCTGACTGTCTCAGAAATTTGTATCATTACTATGGCCTTAGGGCTTCGCTCCAGGCCAATAAACGAAAACATAAACGGATTCCGCGTCACGCTGGCAAAGTACGTGACCAACCCTTAATATATCAAACATCCTACTAGTGTAACACAACTAGTAAAGCAGCTGCACTGGCTATTTTTTTGTTAAACGCACCATGATCATGGAGTTAGCCCTCATGTACATACTAGTGATTAATCTGGTCATCATACCGACCAGTCATAAATGCGTCATTATTAAAAACTCACTCAATACCATTGTAAGATAACCACCTACCAACATTCTTCCAAAGTGAAATCGTAATAAGAAAGAGTAAGAAGAAAAAAGCAATATATTGTTGTAATTTTCGGTAAGCCAAATCGACCACAAAACCAATGAGATTCACTGTACGAACTCCTATTAACACAAACGGTAAATTCTTCTCTTCTAACATGAATGTAAAAATCGATTATCAATGTTATTTTTCTTTTTCTTTTTTTCAATCATTTTATGACATTTACCAACACCCCGCCCCTTCCCACCTCAAGGCAGTGGGCAATTCTTCATGTACGTACTCTTTTTATGAAGCATGATACATGTGAGATAAAATATCTTAATTACTTGTTAAGTTATACGTGAAGCTTCTTTGCGCGATACACTGTCTCACAATACTAACATAGGTGTCGTAGTTTTTACGACCCTTACATTCTGCACCAAAATTTGCTCCAAAAATAATTTATTGATTATTATAGTATTAAGAATTTAAGCGTCACGTCTACAATCTTAGTTCGCAAAGTAATTTAACATTGTGGAATCCTTATCAAAGTTATTCAGTGACAAGAATCAAAACCTGAATTGATATTTGTGAAACGCGAATCATATGCATGGCGGAACTATACATGCAGTTAACTAACCTTCGGCTCGGTTGTGTCCATTTATCAATACTTTTACATGTCAAATTATAACAAATGTCAAATGATTCAATATCTTCTCTATCGACAAGAGGTATTTCACCAAAATGTAAACATCTTACTTTTGGAATATTAGCAGCAGTTAAAAAATAAATAAGTTAATAGCATATGTTTCATCAACGTTTTAGTAATATCAACAATAGATTAAATATTACTTTGCCCAAAGTCCCCAAATCCAGTCAATCAAAATATGTACAATCCAGATCGCAAAATGTCAAAACCATTCACACTTCATACAACCAGTGATATATGTCTCGACGCCCCGTGCAAATTTAATATTTTTGTAACATTTTCGAACGCACTATTGTAAAGCAAATGAGATAAATACGTTTTCAGCTTGTATAGCGCAAAGATAATTTTTACGTATATTAACGTATGACATTATTTAAAATGCCCTATATGTTTCCTTAGTTTTTTTTTGTTATTGAAACTTATTTTTTTAAATGTGTTGCTGGCGTTTTCTTTTTTTTTCAAATCGTGTTTTTCACAATGACGGAGATCTATGCGTCGTCAGCGGCCGTGTTTGTATTGTCTGCGTCTTAATCTATTCCACTATTGCAGACTTAACGAATAAACGTTGTCGTTAGGTTTGCGATCTATAGCTCAATACAAACTTTGTTTTAGAAATTGTTATGGAAATTATATGTTACTGGAGCATAGAGGTTTCAGGAAAATATGATTCATAAAATGTCAGTAGTATTACTTTTTCTTAACGCCATAATGAAAAGTGAACTATGCAGAGTTAAGTGTTTAAAATAGATTGACATGTTTGATTTCGTATATTGGATGAAGTCATGAGTATGAAATTAGTACACGTGTTTTTTTAAGCATTTTATTGCTAACAATTTGATTGTATGTTTAAATCATGTACGCAGAGTTGGAAACATACAACATGCTTATATTTCGTACCAAAACTTTTATTATTATTATTGCAAAATAGTAAACAAATTAATGATGATGCTGTTTATAAAATATCTGCTCTAGAATGATTCTCGCTATGAAAGAAAGGATGGTCAGTTTGCACCATTATGTTAATTAGCAATGATCGAGGTACATTTTAGGCCCATAGCAAGCTTATTTAAGCAACTTTTATCAATTTTATGAAAATTAAAGTTCTTTCTAAGTTAGTGAAAATAACGTGCACACAAAATCCGCTAACGTAAAACCAATAAAATGCTATCAAAGCAACACACCAAACCTTTCCTTTCACGTTGACAAGTAACGTGACAATTAATGTTACAGTTAAAAGAAATGTCAACGTCTCAACTTCTCAATCCGCCTTCTTCTGTTCGTGAAATTATGGAAAGTTTCACGAATGCAGGTTGTTCTCGGCGAAAACATTTGTCCCCACAAATCGAATATAATGATACATTGATAAGACGTCGAAGTGTTCAATACACGATTATCGAATACTATGCATTTCGATTATTCCTTTTATCAATCAGGTGTTGTCTTTTTTTCTGGCTTTACTTGACGGGATTATTTTTAAAATATAATTGAGTCGTGTTCTGAGAAAACTGGGCATAATGCATGTGCGTAAAGTGTCGTCCAAGATTAGCCTGTGCAGTCCGCACAGGCTAATCAGGGACGACACTTTCCACTTAAACTATATTTTCGGTAAAGAGAGACTTCCTGTAAACGAAAAATACCATAAAAGCGGAAAGTGTCGTCCCTGATTAGCCTGTGCGGACTGCACAGGCTAATCTGGGACGACACTTTACGCACATGTATTTTGACCAATTTTCACAGAACACGACACAATTATTTACAATGAGCGAGGAATTGATGCTAGCTAAATGCTGATTTGTATCTCACTGTATATCCGTGATGTCTTATAATTGGCACAAACATGTGTATATCAATTTACCGACTTGCTTCGTATCTGCGTTGTCCGGATTCTATTTTAATCACTCATTTAGGTGTGACATAAGCAGAATTTCCGTATATTCTGTTATTTTTATCACCCGGTACAAATTCAATTGTATGCATACAGACCAGGATTTTGCACTTATTTGCAGTCGCTTAATATCGCCGTTTTACGGTCTATGCCGTTACAATAACAGATCAAAAGCGCATGCAATGTAGTCTCTATCGTATTAATAATTGCAATTGTTTGGTATAACTTTGGCAGGCTGCATACTGCCAATGAAAATATATTTATTAATAGATAGCAAACGTCAGATATCAGTACTGTATGGGTTATCAGTAGAATATAAATGGTTGCTCTTATATGATACTGGATTCTATCGGACCGTTTTTCTATGGATACCGATGATTAAAATATAGGTATTGAAAGAAGCAGAAAGAGTCAGACATCAGTGTGTGGGTATTAATTGGGTATAACTCGTAGCTGTTTCACGATACTGGATTAACATCGGACGAGGCTGATATTGGCAAAGGCTTGCCGAGGCTTTCGTGCCGATATTCCTCAAAGTCCGATATTAATATTTAATTATATGACAGTAACAACGTATGCTACTAATTACGCTTATTTTCCATGCACAAAAATAGAATTCTTTAAACGCAAACATTAAAAAATCAAGATGACTGCACGATATGCATATCGAGGTGTAGTGAACATTACAGATACAAAAGTAGCATCCCTTTAGCACATATATGATACGTTTTAAGGAAAAAAAATAAGCGAGAAAGTTTAACTTATCGAGAGATTTAGCATGCATAATAAACTAAATTTACGACCTGATATCTATTAAAGCGGCCTTTTCACAGATTTTGGCATGTTTTGAAGTTTGTTATTAAATGCTTTATATTGATAAATGTAAACATTAAATCTAAAAAGCTCCAGTAAAAACGCAAGAATAAAATTTAAAAAAGGAAAAAAAAGTAGCCGGCAGCAGGGCTCAAACCTGTGACCCCCGGAGTCCTAGAGTAAAAACCAAACAGACCACTCGGCCATCCTGCCAAGCATGTACTAGTGGCGTATTTTATACTTTATTTAAGCAATCTTCGTTGTTTCACAAAATTAAACGACTACAACAGAACTCTCCAAATTATTAAATCGTTTCGCGTTGCAACGCTTTAAAATCTTCAGGTTTTTAAATCGTTTTTAAAAGATGCATATAATGGCTATATTAGACCATGGTAAATGTTCAGTATTACTGTGTCCTCACAAATATCATAACTAAAACGAAAATTTGTGAATCTGAAACAAAACTTTTTCAATTTTGTCAATTTACCAAAACGTGAAAAGATCCCTTTAACACACGCAGACACCAGTCTACATGAACAGTTGTGTTCAAAACTGTGTAAATTGCAATCAGTTGAATTCTTTACATATGGGTCTTTTTTCGACTTTTGATGTCATAAAAGGATGCATGAACTATTGATAAACTGGTTGAGGACAGCAAACATTCGTGAGTAACATTTTGAATTTGTGTTGCATTTGTGCCGTGGATTTGCGTAGAAATTCAGGAGACAAACACGTTATTTATCATTAAAGAACAGTAATTGACTTGTGAATCAATAACGAAATCTATCAGTTTCAGGACGTATTTACGTGCTTTTATGTGGATGAATTGTTAAACTCAATGTTGGGAGAAATTAATGGCTGCAAGCAACGTCGTACACACGCCTGTGTAGTACATTAAGATGTGTTACTATGCGATCGAAAATACCAGCTTAAACATAATACAGACTTCAATTATCATTTATGATAGTGATTTATTGTTACAAAAGCGTTCAGTTTCTTGACGATTTCAACATGAGAGGTCGCGTTTAGTGTTTTAAACAAGCTGCAAACAGAATGCGTTCTAAAACAGAACTTCACTAGGCTAAATTACGTGTCAAGATTTCACTGATACTATCTATAGTGGTATAAAGGATTGGACAGTCAAATTATTGTTGTTGTTGTAGTAGCATATGATATTATTATTATTGTGTTACATTTAATCAACCTTATTATAAACATATAAATATATTTACTACCATACAAGTATGCTCCTTTTTTTACTTTGGCTCCTGTCGCAACAGAATAGCCTGTGCCCGGTCTTCAATAAAATGTATTTCCGCAACAACCATTCAAAAACGATCTTTGGAATACAATATAATTTGATTCTGATGGTTTGTTAAGAAAGTGTTTGGTAAGACATCACATGCTTTATTAAAGTTATAATGTTGCAATTAATTTGCAACGAACGGTCTTTTTTTGTTTCATAATTTCTATAAATCATGACCCGAATAGTATTTGGACTATTTTTACATTGTGTATGTTCTCTTCTTAGTGGTCGTATGGCATTATGATGCTGGCTGTCCGCCCGGCTTTCCGTTTTTTCCGCATGTAAATCCTATTCCTTTACTTGGTAGTGTCTGTATTGTAAGAACATGCTTTATGAATAGTTGATTATGTAAACTTCAAGTTTTAAACTACTGTCAATCAAGATTACATCAGATCAAGACTTAAAAAGGGTTCAATTACATTTTAGAATTAAATCATTCATCTCGATGTTATTTAAGAATCGAAGTGCAAAACAATCAAAGCTTCGATGCTCTTTTCGGCTACGGTAACAGACCAGGTTGATCAAATAACTTATTATAATTAATTGGTATGTCTGCGTTCGAGGATAGCAATTTGGTATTCATTCTGGTGCATATCTCACGACAGAGTCACATGTTGAGTATTTACAGGTCCCAGTATGTTGTACAGTGGATTCAATGTGTCGACTCAGAATGAATGGCCATTCCCAAACACAAGTATGTGTGACATAGTCTTTAAATTCAATAAACATACACACATCAATTTTAGTTACCTTACCTTATGTTACCTTAGGTGGTTTACCACCGCAGGTCTTTTGGGCCTCTTCTTCATCCTCACTGGTTACTTATCTCCATGTGTTGCTTCCGGTTATTATTGTGTTATAATCACGCCTTTAGTCATGCATCATAGGATGATTACTCCAAAATTTGTTCAGGCGTCTTTTAACCCATTTATGCCTAGTGGACTCTCTTACCCTTCTAATTTGGATCAATTCATTTCCAATATTAGGGATTTCTAGTATTCTTATTTCTATATTTAGAATATTTCTTACAGAAATTCCTTTAAGCAAACAGCGCAGACCCTGATGAGACGCCGCGTCTCATCTGGGTCTAAGCTGTTTGCCAAGGCTTTTGTCTAGACGCTAGGCATAAATGGGTTAAATGTGTCAGTGATTACTATTTTGTATAATTTCAGACACAGAATAACTTCCATCTAGCACATTACATGTATGCTATTTACATGAAAGTAAACTTTTGATAAAATACTAATGGTTTAGAAGTACATGCCGAAAGGACCATTATACGTTTTCTTCGAGTCAACGCCAAGGAATGTGACTTTTTCTATAATATCGAAAAACATTATACGAATCACGTAGATACATTGTTCTTATGCCATTTTTCTTTGTTGTTTTTCATTTAGAGTATGTCCGTCACTTGAGCACAATATATTCCACTGCTACCAGTATACATTTAACACTGTCTTTGATGCGGTTAAAAGCAATCTACGCTGGTATATAGATTGTATATTAACGGTTTAATTAATATTGCGGGCAAGACTTACTAAGTTGTGAGAACGACCTAGCCGAGATGTTTATTCAAAATTACTTAATAGTGAGCATTATATATTATGCAGTGAACGTGGGTCAGTACTCAATTTTTTTCAAATTTACCTCAGTAGTCAGTAGTTGTACATGCGTGTTGTCCCTTTACTATTGATTAAGCAGATTTAAAAAAATGAAATTGATAGTTTTTAGGAGCTTGGCTGTATGCGGACGCCGTGAAACAGGTGGTTTTCTGTCGATAACGTAATTTTGCATTGACCGGTCTTAATTAAATATGGGGTACAGAAAGCTCGTTCGGAAACCTAGTTTGTTATGATATTTGTGTCGGATCAAGACTAAGGGTACTGCTATTAAAACTAAAAAGTGTAATGTCGATTACTTGAGTTTCACTGAAATTTTTGTTATTGAATTGCTAACCAAAATACACAGTTAGGGATTACATTTTTGATTGTTTGGGCCACTGTTACTTATATTAGAATGCATGTGGCTTTCTGTCAAAATCGTTCGTTTTCTTCGACCGATCTTAATAACACTTCGGAAATAGAAAGCTTGTTTGACGATCTAGCATGATATTGTATTTGGGGCTTCCCTGTAAAGGTCAATGTTATTTTTACTCAAAATATAAAGATGGCTGTTAATTACTTGGGTTGTGTTGAAGTATTGTACTGAAATTTAGTATGTAAAAAAACTTGAGTTTAGAAGGAGTAAATTGTGTGTGTAGGTCGCTTACCAGACCCTGGAAGGAGATCATTTGGGACAAGTTGAGTTAAGTGTCTATGTCTCATTTAATAGCAATAGAGAAATAAATGTTTGTGCTCAATAACTTTAGTTCGGTTGAAGATGTTGCGATGCGATATTCTGTGTTTACAGCTTACATGTATACCTAACTTGGGATTTCATTTTGGACCAATTTGGTCAAGATCACAGCCACTGTATCTTAAAGAACAAACACTGTTTCTCTTAAATGCTTAAGTGTTTATGGGGATACTGTTCATAATGTTTGTTTAACGTATTTCCTAGGCTAACGTGCATTCCTGGCTTGAAAATTCATGTGGGACCAGTTGAATTCAGTTTATGGTAACTAAAAATAGTGTTCCGCTTAATACTTTACGGTAAATGTAGTCATTGCGATGAATATTTAGGTGTAGGTAGCTCGTATGCCTATTGTTGGTTTGCACAATGATTTTAATTGGTATCTTCAACTTTTCAAACCTGCCTTCGTGGAGTCACCTTGTGCCTGTTACTAACCATTTCGTAACAAGAGATGTGTTTGTCAGAAACACAATGCCCCCTATTGCACCGCTTTGAAGCCATAAATTTGACCTTTGACCTTGCACGATGACCTTGACCTTGACCTTTAGCCACTAAAAATGTGCAGCTCCATGAGATACGCATGCATGCCAAATATCAAGTTGCTATCTTCAATATTCAAAAAGTTATGACCAAACTTTAACGAAGGTTAAAGTTTTAGGACCGAAAAATACAATGAAATTTGACATTTGACCTTGAAGGATGACCTTGACCTTGACTTTTCACCACTCAAAATGTGCAGCTCTTTTGGTAGAAAATCCAGTAAATAAAATTGCAGTGATATTATGGGCATTTTTCACTGTTGAATTGAGCTGAAAAGAATTAACATGTCAAAAGAGTAAGTTAAAATGTGGTTACTGACCAATTATCTGCAACTCATCTTGCTACCAGTTGTTTATAAAAATATATTTTATATTATATATTTTACGTGACCCACCCAGTCCCGTAAGCAGAAATGATCCGTAAAACAAAATGGTGTCTTTGTGTCGTATAAACGAATCTGCACTGAAACTAAATTTAGGTTTACATTGTACATGCGTGATCGGTTGTCAAACGAAAGTACGGTTGATATTCAAATGCATTATTTTTTTCTTTCCGGGATATTGTTTTAGTATGTTGATGCTGCATTAAAAAATATATATGAAGTGAAAACACCAAAAATATACAACGTTTGCAATAGACACCTATAAATTTTTAGATGCCCATAATATCACTTTAAGTTAGCCTGGCTTTTGTTTAATAATTTTTTTTATATCTGAATCAATAAAAAATAATAATGCTTTATTATAACAGCTGACAAATAAGGAGTTGTATATCTACGTGTACTTTTTGTTCCTTTTTTAGAATTTATAGTTTTCTTTATTAGATTGTTTTCAACATTTAGTGAGATGCCCAGCATAATATATTTGTTCGATCAACGCTTATATTGTTTTACTTGTATCGCAATATGAAGTGTTAAATGACGCCAAGATAATATTTCTTGGACTTACAAGGCATGCAATTAATATATATAGTAAAGTGTTCACGATAATCTGTAGCTAAGCACAAATAACGAAGGTTTGAGGAAAAAAGATCATCAAAACCAATTAACAATTGACTGAGTATTGAAATATATCTTAGTGCATGTACTTAAAGGCTGTTTCGTAAGATAGAGCCAATGCCTGGGTTGATTGTAGAATTTACAGGCACAAATTGGTTACTATGATTACAGTAATTTTAATTACATACAATTTCTATCGAGACTGTCGTACATTACTATTTAAATATTAAAAGACGAACGTGGTCAAACATGTAGAAATAACATTATAGCCCATATTTTCTCAACTGTATCACATACAAACTGTAAAGGTATCCTTTACTTATATTTAAAATTAGTAGCAATTAAAACGCACATTCGCGTAATGTTGCAAAATAAAATGTCGACGAACGTTGATTATAGACGTTTACCTTTCCTGTGCTACTGCATCACGTTTAGTCTGCAGATGAAATAATGCGAATGAACACATATGTATCAACACAAAATAGCTGTCACCTGAATGCAGTTTAATTTTGAAAACACATCTAGCGAAAATGTTTATAATGTCTTTTACTGTGGTATCAGCGTCCTATTTATAACAAAATATATTTATCGTATAGTGATGATTGCAACACTTTGGCTATAAATCAGATTAAACATGTACAAAGATGATTATCAGTTAGATCTTATAAGCTATTGTTGGATAACTTGTAACTCCATAAGGATCACTATGATCAGGACATTTTGAAACATGACTGCAGAGAAATAATGGTTTAATTATGTTGGAATTACACGAGAATAATTTTAATGTAAAAGTTTTGTTGGAATCGGTCTTCTTTAGTTTCTTTTGTCCGTAGAAAAATATATCCTGAATTAAATAGTGAATGTACAAATCGGTTAGTCATATATTAATTTTATATTACAACCAAGGTCCTATAACGATCTGTTTAATTCAACGTTTTTTACTGTTCTCTTTAAACATACATCTTTAAATAACGGAAGACTTAGAAAATGCACTAAAGCATTTATTGCAAAGTGTATGAAATAGTATTCTTCATCTTTTACTTATTGTTCAGATCGATAAGCTTTTTATATAAAAAAAAAACAATAAAACAGTCAGTGTTTGACCATATTCATTGGAAAACCGGACTAAATGCATTTGCGTAATCAGTCGTCCGATGCAAAAGTATTTCAGTATGCATGTGTTTGTTCTTTTTCGAAAAACCTAGTTATCAAATATACAGATAACACGATGAATTTTGCCACCCTTGCCTGTTGCCAAGTTCAATGGTTAAGCTAATGAACTGTTATCTATGTAGTCTTAATATAAGAAGTGGCACAAACGTTTTGATGCAGCACCCATAACGAATTCCATTTATTTTCGAGCTGATGTTTAAGCTTAGCCGAAGAAGATCACCCTGACCTACTTATTTTGCAATAATTATTCCGCGAAAAATAGTCCGATAAAACTCCTTAGCGGTGATTGAACAATATGAGGTCACGTAACCAATCAAATCTTATTATTCTAGGAAAAAGTTGCCATCACATGTGCTAGTGTATTTCTATATTTAGTATTTATTTTTATATTTTATGTTTTTATAAGTAATGGTAATGTTATGAACACTGAATGCAAAAAATGCGGTTTACAACTAAACCTACAATTTATCTTATGTATTATAGAAATTTGTAAATTGGTTATTTATATATAAAAATGTGAAAAAAAAAATATTTCAGAGAATACCCAATCGCCTGAAATATTCTTGCTGACGAAGTCTTTTCTTTTTTCGGCATAGCTGTTTAACGTCACTTTTGACCTTACCTGACCTGACCGCGGCTTGACACAAATGAGTACACTCCATCTATTCCATTGGCTGATTAGAGCATACCACCAAAACATTGGAAACATGTCCGCGTCTTCGTAACACTGTTACACTGCGTGTTCAGCATGCAACAATTTTATCTCTAATGAAAAGGCTTGATAGATAGAACAGTTTTACATTCAACTCTTGACATCAGTACGGTTTGTGCGTACACCTTTTATTTTCAGAGGATTGCAAGCGCAATAGCGTTTGTACTTAAAGGCTATGTTCTCATATTTTGTAATTACTTCCATATTCCTGTCTTTGTACTAGTATATTTCAGTTCATAAAAGTATCGTTTTTCCCTATCCTGATATTCGCTTTGGCCAAACCATTTTAAATTGTTTTCAAAATTTAACATTTAACATTAAAAGTATAAAGTTTTAAACAAGCCGTCGTTCAAGCAGTGGAAGCGTGGCCTCAGTTAAATGCATTTCATTCCAATCCACAAGGTATCAGGGTCAGTTTGCGGCCAGTAAAATTATCGTCAAATAATATAGACGATATCGCGTGAACTAGGTGCACTGGAATTTTTTTAGACCAGAAATATATCAAAATGAAGATATTCATCTATATAATTATGGTATGTCAATAATAGATTCTTAATGTTTTTTCAACAATACCATGATAAATATTATTTTTGATTAATTTGAGTGGTGTTGCGGCAGTTTATTTAACCAAGGATATATTTATAGCAACACCGATGATGCGATTATCACAAATCAATATTTTTGTTATCAGTATCATCAGAAATGACCGAGTTGGTTCATAATACAAATGTCAGAAGTTCGATCCCAGATGGGGTTAACTTTTTTTTAATTTTTTTTTTCTTTCTTTAATTTCATTCTTGTTTTATACTGGAACTCTTTAGTCCTGTTGTTTACATTTATTAATGTAAAGCATGAAATCACAAACTTCCAAACATGCCGAATCTGTGAACAAGTACGTGTAAGTTATTAATGATTAAGGTCGAGTTTGATACTGTATGGTCTTATGTTTGTAATTAAATATTGTTTTTGTTTATGTCTTGTGTTTTGATCCCAGTTAAGATTGTAAACAATGTCTAATGTTTATGCATATTTCTAACAATCTATGTACCGGTACTTGGGTTTTGCCTAATTGCTGTATTATATGAAATTTGACGCAGACGGCAGGGATTGTTAAAACAAAAAATCTCTGTTAAAAGTGCGGTGACCCCCTTTTTTATTTGTGTTTGATGATGACAATACGTAGATGAGCATATTCGATCAGTTTCGCAGAAATCTATTAGACAGAACAATTTTTAATTTAATTTTAACTGATGTGGTTACATAAGTAAAAAATGACGTTTTTTGGGGTGACATAAAAATTATAAAAAATAATTTTCTTAACATTTAACCTGTGTACTCCATTTTATTGGTAGTGTGTGGTTTAATTAAATGGTATATGATGTATCTTAGCTTATGTAATATCTACATGTTGCCAATTTCATAGGTTATTAATTTTTTTTTCAGTTTTATTGAAAAAGTACATTTTATTTAATGGTGAATAAAATCAAAACAAGTCCGGTGACCCTATGTTTTTGTTTCATTTTTCATAAAGTATTTGTATATATATCTTAAATATAAATTTTGGACAAAATCGATTGGATACAGAAAAAAATCAGCAAAACTGCAGCAACACCCCTTAACAAGAATTATTCCACCAGATTGACTAATGTATTAATATTGCAGTTTTTAAAAATCATACATTTGTTTCTTTATTAGTGATTCTTTTACTATTTTGCATCTAAAATGTTTTATAGCAATAATGCTTATTTTCACTTTTTGAGGTATTTTTCATTCATACTGGTATCAATATTTTACTACATAAAACATATGCATGTATCTAAGGTGATAGTTCTTCAGGTAGATTACAATATATTATGTAAACTCAGGTACACCTAGAACACTCATTATCAGGTCAGTTCTGGATAATTGCTTATCGATGGGGGATAATTGTTTATCAATGGGTATCTGACACTTCGGTATTGAATGGTCAGGTCCATGATTAAATACAATTTCAGGTACTCTTAAAGTAACCGAGGATTCAGGTTAACCGAGGATTCAGGTTAACCTGAGAGTTCGGGTAGGGGGTTAATTATATAAACCTGAAGTTATATGGGAAGGGGATGTTTTTGGATGTTTTTGTTGTTTTTGGAGCTTCGAGAATGTATCTAAACTTAACATATTTCTGACGTGGTGAATATATTTTAAACGTCTAATGTTTGACTTTTGTTGGAAATGCTGAAATAATGTGTGTATATAATGTAAATAAACTGTAGTTGTAGAAACAAATGACTTTATTTAATTTCTACTAGCTCGGCTAGTGTACAAGTTACATTGAAATTTGTCCAAATGGACTGGTGGCAACATCTATAAATAAGACCACACGTTCTTGACTAAATTAAAATTTAGTAAAGATAATTTGTGCAAGGTTTAACTTTGATTGCTACCGTCGAAGTTATAATTTTGCGACATTAAGCATGAGCGCGATGATTCTCGATTCTGTTAATAATCGAATCAAATAGCAATGCCCGACAAACCACTAAAACAGGTTTGTTCGAAGAACGCGCGTATAAATATTTAAAATATGTACGGATACTTCGCTTGTGGCCGGTTGACTCATATGTCCGCACAGGCTTATCAGGGACGACACTTTCCGCTTTTATGGTACTAGAAATTTTTAGTTTCAAGAAAGTCTCTCCTTAAAGAAAAACAAGATTAAGCGGAAAGTGTAGTCCCTGATTAGCCTGTGCGGACTGCACAGGCTAATCTGGGACGACACTTTACGCACATGCATTATGTCCAGTTTTCACAGAACACGACACATATGTGTAGATTTATTTACGAAGTTCTGAAAGTGTTACATCGAAAGGTTCATTATTCGGTTTGTATAAATGAATGTATTTATTATCGTTGTGTGAATGAATAAACTGGTTATACAGGTTTTTGAAGGTGACATATGTCCTATGGTGCGGAAATCAAGATTTCCTCGTGCACAGATTTGTAGGTTTAGTCATTCGACAGGCAAGCAGGGTAGAGCGAAGACTTGATTTAAATCGTTTTATTTATTTTCTCAACCACATTTCATTGTGAAATTTGATATATTTTTGTGTCGTATTGGCGTTGGTAATTTATTAATATGGACAGTCAGGATGAGAGGAGAGATCGCTTCGCCGGCGGGGACAGGGCTGGCACAGTAAATGGACACACGTAGCGACCACGTGGTAGCGGTCAAGAAGGTAGGCCCTCGGGGATAGAGGCGAATTGTTTGACGTGTTTGGTTTACATATAATACGCACATTGTGAAGAAAAGTATCATTTATCACGTTTTTCTCTTGTAAAATGTAGTTTAAAGAGGCATGTCCTTTTTTCGGAAAATCATTGGTGCCAATCCTGATATAATTGACTGTATTGTCGGCGCTTACGCATTACCATTCTTATAATTACCTGAAAAATGTGTATCTGTAAATAACCAATCAGCTTTAAAGCAGATAGATTAGCAGATATTAACGAGTCGGTGCAGGATATGTAAAATACTGGCTGTATTGAAGAATTAAAAGACATCCCTCATGTTGTTAGTCAATCAAGTGTAGCCGTGAATGAAGCCGGAAGCTGGATTTGTGATCAATAAGGACAAGTCAATATAAGTACCAGTTCAGAGGCTAGAATGGGTAGGATTAATCTGGGATAGCCAAATGTTTTCTTTTGAAATTCTCGATAGAAGAATAACTGATTTTAAAAATACTCTTTTAAAGGTATTTTCTTCCATGCCAATGGTTTCGGCAAGGGATTTAGCTAGATGTACGGGGAAAATTGTTTCAATGATGCCTGCTATTGGTAGTCTGGCTAGGTAAAGACTAGATATCTTTATTCTGAAATCGTTTCTAGACCGTCAATGCATAGAGTTATAGCCCTTGAGCCAGATAGCTTATTTATTTCCGAATTTAGATTTTGGTTAGGTCGCATAGATGGCATACAATCAAGACATTTTAGTAAAACTACATGTGTTGAAGTTTTAAAAGTTAACAGTGATGCAAGTGGGTTTGCCGGTGGGGCTTATATTGTTGATATGTCAGGTTTTATTTTTCACGATATATGGTCAAATGACGATTGCAATACAAGTTCTACTTATAGAATACTTAATGGAGTAGTTCTAGTTTTACGTGCCTATGGGATTTTTTTAAGGGTGGGGGGCTGTTAAGAGGTTTTCTGACTCTGAATCACGTGTAAAGTTGGTAAAGGTAGGAAGTTCTAAAATTGAGTAACATGATCTAGCACTAAGCATTTTAGTATGTGTTTGAAGATGAATATAGGACTAGATATACAATGGATTCCAAGAGAATTAAACTCCATTGCCAGTATAAGTAAAATGAGCAATACAGATGAATGGTAAATCTCACGAGATTTCTTTGAGTATTTAAATGGTAGCTCGGGTCCGATTTTGATTGATCGCTTGGCTACTGTTAAAAATGGAAATACTTTAAGATATAATTCAAAATTCTTTGATTTTGAAACAGAAGCAGATTGCTTTATACAGTTTGGGGTGCCGATTTGAGTTGGTTGATGCCCCTTTTTATCTCGTAGGAAAAACAATTTTGCACTTTCTAGAATGCAACGCATATGGCGTTTTGGTGGTACACAGATGGCCTAGTGCAGCATTTTGGCCATTCTTATTTGAGGCTGGTAATGTACAAATGCACTTTGAGAATGATATTATTGTGTTTGACAAAGGGCAAACTATTTGTATGAGTAATAACCACTCTGTTTCAGTTCAAGACCTTTTTCAATAAATGTTCTTGCTATTCGAATTTAACTATACTATATGTCGTTTATATGTGAATCAGTGATATGAATGGTTTGACTGTTTTGCTATACTTATGGTATAGTTGGGATTTTTCACGTGTTCACGTATATGTGTAGAAATGATTCAATGGATGTTGTTTTTGTATAGCCATTAAGTATGTATAGTAACCATGTTGGTGTATGTCCGTTTGCACCTGGTGCTTACGAAGTCGTGTACAGTACACGAGGAATGGAATATTTGCAAAAAAGAAAGCAAAAACAGTACTTGCAAAAAAGAAAGCAAGGGTTAAAAATAATAGTTTTAAAAGTATAATACTTGCAAAAAAGATAGCAAGGGTAATATTTATTTCAAAATGGAAAATACTTGCAAAAAAGAAAGCAAGGGAAACGGATTTGTTACAGAAAGTCAATTTAAAATGTTGGTGTGTGTGTTTCGTGTCTGTCTGCCTCTGGGGTAGACGCGATTGTGTGTGGCATTTCGTGGGCTCATGGGGTTGTGGGATCGTGTGGTCGTTGTAATTCTGGTCTGGTTGTGTTTTCTGAAGATGGATTGAAAAGGGCCAATTCTGGGCCGCTGGTTCGGAGGTGCTTAGTGACTAAAGCGGATGTGTAGAGGCTTTGATTCTTTGATGTGAGATGTGTAACGGTGTGTTTGGTGCGTTTTTTGGGGGGTTTGGCGGTTTGGGGACTTTGAATTGAAAGGATGCGATACAAGATTTTTGAGGATTGTGCTATAATTATTATTTTCAATAGTAAAATGGTTCAATTGTGCAAGGGCGAACAGGTTTTGACATTTTGTAAAACAAATGCAGTTTTATGCCCTGTCTTCTACTTGAAAAAATGTATCTTGGTTGAAACTATTCTAGATATTGCAATATATGTTTCGTTTAGAAACATAACAAATGGTAAGAAAATGAATAAATACATTTTAGTTGGCTCTAAGCAGATGAGTTACAGTAGACAATTAGATATTTTGCACCACATCTTTCGTGAAATTTGACTTAAACCTAATGTTTACGGGTTGCATTAATTTCGGTCAGGGGAAGCAACTGCTGTTGCAAATAGCGGTGTATCTGATAGTGTTAAAAAGCATGGGCAGTGGAAGACTGTTGGCGCTTAGGATCACTGCGTGAGAGATTCGGATGAAACACAAACAATTGTTTCTTCTCGTTTGGATTTGTAAATATATATGGTACTTGGTGTTGTATGTTGTTAGTTGTGCGTTGTTTTTTTGCCCCGTTCTTTTTCTGTCGATAAAATACCCTGCTTGTCATGACACCTAAACAAATGTGTTTGTTTTTATTCTAAATGGTTAGATGATAAATAATTTATGTTTGTCATAAAATGTAATGGAATATAAAACATAAATGTATTTATTATCGTTGTGTGAATGAATAAACTGGTTATACAGGTTTTTGAAGGTGACATATGTCCTAAGGTGCGGAAATCAAGATTTCCTCGTGCACAGATTTGTAGGTTTAGTCATTCGACAGGCAAGCAGGGTAGAGCGAAGACTTGATTTAAATCGTTTTATTTATTTATGCTCTGTTTGTGTGTTGATGTTAATATTATGTTTTATGTGTTTCAGTGAGTTTTATGAGAGCAGACGGATGACTGACTTGAGATAGAAAGGGGCATTGGTTCCGGACATTTTACCATGGGATTTACATAGTTTTCTAAAAAGAATACTTAACGTTTACGATATAGTAACAGCTGATTATTTGTAGATTTCTCTAAAATTAGAGGTTTCAGGAGGTGATGAAGGCACCTAGACACCGGTCTTGAGCCATGGGTCCTCATACGTCCCCCTGCCATTAAAAGAAAAATGAAAAATGAGCAGTAGGGTTGTGTATCCCGCTCGCGGTTACACCTGAATCGTTCGTTACCACCGATTATTGTTTGGGGTGTACGTGAAGTCATGTGCACTTCTCTTAATTGATGGTAATGAATAAATCTTGTAATTATCGCAGCTGTTTTATCAAAACTAATGCTTCACTTTATGTACTTTTCGCAAATAGGCGTTGTGGATGGGCATAGGGGGCGTCCTCGGTGCGCTTTGGGCATCGGCGGCGGACGGGCGGTTGTTAGGGCCGTGGCGTCCTTGTTTGGGCTTGTGATTTTGAATTGTGTAGTTAAATTGTGCAATTGTATGATTTTGAGTTTAGGCTTGACGTCTGATGGGTATTAATAATATTCAATTATTCACATGTAACGCATGAGCATGTTTAATGATACGTATAACGACGTGTTCTACAGAATGGATTTAGTTTCAGTTCTTAAATATATGAGAAGGATGTCGCAACGTTTACTGACGTCTCGAGACTTTTCAACTGAGCGGTGCCATTGGGGTCGATATCTGTTGCTCATTGAACACATACGATCGTCAGAAGATTTGTTTCTTGCATTTATGTGTAGAAAGCCCTGTCAGATACAAACACCCACTCCGTGCGTGTGTTTCAAGAAATAAAATACCCTGCTTGTCATGACACCTAAACAAATGTGTTTGTTTTTATTCTAAATGGTTAGATGATAAATAATTTATGTTTGTCATAAAATGTAATGGAATATAAAACATAATGACAGTTAAATCGATGACATAGACATTACAGGAATTAACTTACGTTTTGCAAAAACTGTTAATTGTTGAACTTGCTTAAACGCCTATGAGCACAAAAACGGAGTTAATGGCGTTAAACAGTAAGTGAGTTACCTTAAAATACATAAAACACACACAAAGAGAACGTTAAATAAGACCTATTTGACTTCTGCCATTTTTAAGTATTTCAGTTGTAGCATTCGCACGATTTTAATGATGAAATAGCTAATTAAACCACCCCATCTTCTACGTGCTTGGTAACATAGAAAGTTATCTAGATTAAAGTGATATTATTGGCATCTAACAGTTTATAGGTGTCTATCGCAACCGTTGGTTATTTTGGGTGTTTTCACTTCATATACACTTATATTTGTTAATGCAACATTAACATACTAAAACAATATCCCGGAAAGAGAAAAATATTGCCTTTGAATATCAACCGTACTTTCGTTTTGACAACTGACGACAGAAATGATTCGATTTACGATGTGAATCTAAATTTAGTTTTAGTGCAGATTCGTTCATACGACACAAAGACACTATTTTGTTTTGCGGATCATTTCGGCTTAGGGGACTGTCAAGTCGTGTAAAATATCGATTATAATATATATATTTTATAAACAACTGGAAGCAAGATGAGTTACAGATAATTTTACAGTTACCACATTTTAACTAACTCTTTTGACGTGTTAATTCCTTTCAGCTCAATTCAACAGTGAAAAATGACCATAATATCACTTTAATATCCGTCATTTTACTTCCGTTTTATATAATAAATACGAAACGTGTCAGGAACGCAATTTCGCTGCAATTAACTCATTTTCGCAGGCTTTAGCCTCTTTGCACTTGAAGAAAAAAATACACGAAAGGCTTAAGCCTCTTTGCACTTGAAGAAAAAAAAACATGAATTCAAACTAAACGAATGTGACCGATCTAAAAGATGTGACCGATCTGAAAGGCTTACAGTATTTTCGCAGAGCTAACATTTACGATAAATATTACACCGTAAAATTCAATTTAATTTATAACTAGACAGTTCATCTGTTGTTTTTTTTGTAGTATCAGACAACCGACTGTTGATCTTAGCAAGTTAACATTGTAATATGTTTAGACAAAGAGTGCATTTCGTCTTGCTGCCACGAGATTATCGCTGTAATTTCCCAAACATTGGAATATATTAACATATAGAGTGAACTTTCGTCTTGCTGCAAGGATTTTAAATAAATTTATGACAATCGATCTATTGCCATCCTTTTAATTGAAGCTTTATTCGTTGTAACTTGTCGCTTTATGTTTATATACTAATAACTTCATCAAGAATTAATAATCAAGGTGACAGTATGTTTTTGAAGGAACTTCTATATAACAGTGTCAATGAAACATAGCGTTATCCTTGTAAATCAGTCAAGAATGTACATCACTTTAATTTCAACTGCGAGTGCAGAAACTGCTCGTCTTTAAATCTTGAAGTGAAGTTATATAGTTAAAGAGTACGTATAGACATTGCATAATGGCACGAGCATTACATAAGACAATTGCAACAAATTATAACAAGTTATTCAACCAGAAACATAGCTTACAAACGATTTGAACGTTAAGCGGATGTTATGATTTAGTAAATATACATGTAAACACGTCCTGACTTTCAGATATAACATGAATTAAGGATATATGCTAGACGACGGGTCATATATTTGATAAAATAAAGTTTACTTCAAATGTTTAATTTCATAATTGTTTTTGTATAAATAGCTGGTTTTGAAACTATATTGACATATTTAAGAGAGAACGTCATACACTCATCTTTCTTTAATTGTAACAAAACACAAGCCGGATTGTTTATATAATATCTGTTATATTATGAACCAATTATACCTTACACCATGTGTATTGTGAAAAAGTAACTCGGTACCCTGTTTCTTATGTCGCACTTTTAAATTAAACTTCCCAGTGGTTACACGTGTTGTGTTGTTATTGCCATTAGCTAATTCTCACTTGAGATGAGGTTGATAAAGTCACATACACAATAGTGTCACAATTACAGAACATGGTGACAGAAAGGGAGCAACTGTTATAAAAAACGTCACAGAAAATTATTTTAATCACCGTGACAAATTGAGCTCGGATGATGGTCTGATAGTCAGAGGTAACACTTAGGTCATCCCAAAGTCCCTGCGAAAGAACTGGTGCAAAAAGTTCATTTGTCGCACTTGGGAATCACACATACAATAGAACGTCCAAGATTCGTTGTTTTGGCGGGATATGTCTAAGCAAATAACCGATAACGTAATTTATTGCCCAACTGCCTCACTCACTGAAATGCGAATGCCCCCAGAACCTCTGCTAACAAACGCATTCCCAGACAGACCCGTCAGCAAATTGCCACTGATATGTTCCTCTTTAACGGACACGAATACATTTTAACGGTCGACTACTATAAAAGGTTCTATAAAATTGACCATTTACCTAACACACGAAAACACACAGTGATAACGAAATTGCAAAACATGTCAAGAAAGTCGATTTCCGATATTCTGATATCGGACAACGGTTTTCTTGCGCCGATTTCAAACAATTCGCCGAATGTGGGGGATTCGAACACATAACTTCTTCACCAGGTCATGCACAAAGCAACAGTTTGACCGGAAAGACAGTAGGGGCAGCTAAAAAGCTGGTGCAAAAAGCATTTAACACGAAAACCAACGAATACTTAGCATTGCTTGAATCTCGCAATATCCCGTGACAGTGAGGTTTCACACCTAGTCAATAAGCTCTTGGACTTCAAACAAAATCAACTGTACTAATCACAAACAAAGCACTACAACCAGCAGTAATCAATGACAGACAGGTAGCCACACGAATGCAAAAGTCAAAAGCACACCAGAAGTCCAATGTCGACAAAACATCGCGACCGTTAGCGCCAGTGTCAGTAAATGACAGCGTTCGAATCAAGTTTGGGAAAATCTTAAAAGTGGAGAGTCATGAAAGTTCACAGTGACCGCTCCTACAGAGTACAAACGGCCGTCGATGGCACTTATCTCCCTAATGATAATCCCCAGGTGGAACCACTGTCAATCCTAGATCCCCGCAAAGACCCGGTATTGAACCCAGCGTAAGGCTTTAAGACACGGGCAGTAAAATTAGTGATTGGCTACCGTAAACATATGTAGGACGTGAATGGACAAACATAGAGACAAGAAATATGAAACAAAAGCCAAGCAACTAAATTCATAATTGGATTATAAACAGACAGGTATTAACCCTTAAAGCGCTGGAGCTGAATTTTAAAGGCCTTTGCAAACAGTTTGGATCCAGATGAGACGCCACAGAACGTGGCGTCTCATCTGGATCCAAACTGTTTGCTATTCTGATAGTATTCTTTGAAAAAAAAATGAAGAAAATGCTTATTTTACAAATTCAGCAGACGACATTTTAGCAGACGACAAATTTCCCAGCATGCAAAGGGTTAATTGCCAATATGTTGTTGCAAACTCGATGTACTACCGTTTGTATTATGAAATAGACCATACATTTCAACCATGTAAACATGGTGCTCAGTTTCTAATGCCGCAATTTTATATTTAACTTACCAGTCGGTACACTTGTTATGTTTTTATTTGCATTGGTTAATACTTACTTGAGTTGTGGTCGATAAAAGTTACATACACAATAGTGTAACAATTACAAAACAATATTATTTTTTTAGAACACATATATTTCATACCGTCAACATGTTTTAATCTTGGGTACAATAGTATGTAAACTTTACATTAGTATACAAAACGTGCATAGTTTATTGATCGAATGTATGTTATACTCGATTTTAAGTAACGATAATCATCAAAATATCGTATAACATATTACACTTCGTTATGTGATGATTTAAACATGTATTGTGAATTAATTGAACACTTGTTGCGATAAATAACGATTTACTTTCTGCTGTTATTTAACGCATTTGAATTGTTTTTAAACAGAGAAATGCCGACCAATTTGCTTTACCGAGCTTGTATATCACATTAATGTTGTTGCTAGTGAACATATTGTATGGTATTATACATATGGACCGTGCTCCGTGAAAAGGGGTTAAATGCATGTGTGTAAAGTGTCGTTCTAGATCAGCCTGTGCAGTCCGCACAGGCTAATCAGGGACAAAACTTTCCGCTTTTATGATATTTACCATTTAAAGAGTGTCCTCTTGGCAAAATTCCAGTTAAGGTGGAAAGTGTCGACTGCACAGGCTAATCTGGGACAACGATTGCACAGGCTAATCTAGGACAACGACTGCACAGGCTAATCTAGGACAACGATTGCACAGGCTAATCTAGGACAACGATTGCACAGGCTAATCTAAGACAACGATTGCACAGGCTAATCTAGGACAACGATTACACAGGCTTATCTGGGACAACGATTGCACAGGCTAATCTAGGACAACGATTGCACAGGCTAATCTAGGACAACGACTGCACAGGCTAATCTAGGACAACGATTGCACAGGCTAATCTAGGACAACGATTGCACAGGCTAATCTAAGACAACGATTGCACAGGCTAATCTAGGACAACGATTGCACAGGCTAATCTAAGACAACGATTGCACAGGCTAATCTAGGACAACGATTGCACAGGCTAATCTAAGACAACGATTGCACAGGCTAATCTAGGACAACGATTGCACAGGCTAATCTAAGACAACGATTGCACAGGCTAATATAGGACAACGATTGCACAGGCTAATCTAGGACAACGATTGCACAGGCTAATCTAGGACAACGATTGCACAGGTTAATCTGGGACGACACTTTTCCCTCATGCATTAAACCCCCTTTTCACGGAGCACGGCCAATATAGTTTTGATACCGGTTGATAAGTTTATATCAACATGTTCCCCTTACACGAATATTTTCAAATTTAAACCGTTAGATCTGTGGTTATCGTATATTGGTAATATCATCATGAATAGTTTCATGCCGTGAGTATTCTCCCAACACAGTTTAGGGTTGCACGTTAAATTGAGTCGCGTTCTGAGAAAACTGGTCTAAATGCTTGTGCGTAAAGTGTCGTCCCAGATTAGCCTGTGCAGTCCGCACAGGCTAATCATGGACGACACTTTCCGCCTAAACAAGATTTTCGGTAAGAAGGGACTTCCTTTAAACGAAAAAAACATAAAAGCGGAAAGTGTCGTCCCTTATTAGCCTGTGCAGTCCGCACAGGCTAATCTGGGACGACACTTTACGCACAAGCATTAAGACCAGTTTTCTCAGAACAAGGCTCAATTACATGTTGGCTCGTCGGTAGCTTTGTAATCATGTCTGGCCCTTCACGCTACTTACTCAGTTCTGGTTTTGTTCGATAATAATGATACATCTCACACTCCACATTCAACATGAGTGACGTATTGTTTAACTCTGTAACATTGAAAATGGCTTACATTCTACTGTGTTGGATACAAATTTGTCCTTTGACGTGCTTTTGAATTGCGTTAGATTTAAAAGAACGGTACTATATTTTAGAGAAATAATAATTAACCCAGTTATGCCTGGCGTCTAGAAAAAGGCCTTTGCAAAAAGCGTAGACCCAGATGAGACGCCGCATGATGCGGTGTCTCATCAGGGTCTGCGCTGTTGGCTTAAAGGAATTTCTGTACGAAATATTCTAAATATAGAAATAAATATACTAGACATCCCTAATTTTGGAAATAAATTGATGCAATTTTAAAGGATGGGAGAGTCCACTTGGCATAAATGGGTTAATGACTGAATTTATGTTCTATCATTTTCTCTAACACACACACTGTTTTCCCATGACAAACGCAAAAAAATAAAAGCATTATTCAGACAACTAATTTGAACGAGTCACAATAATTCGGTAAATGATTTTAAATAAGTCATACAAAACTTTGATTTCCATCGTCTCTAAGAATCATTCATACTACAAATGTGTAAATTAATAATGATCAAGTTTATTGAAAAAATAGTTATAATCAGCTGTCAAATAAATATTGCGGAGCATCCTTTTATTATTTATGTTGACTATATGAAAGCTATTTTTTAATAATTATTATAAATCCGACCTTATTTTCAATAAACGACATTTGACTGTATGACTTTCTTGAATTAATATTTCATTATAATTCTATATCAACTGTCATTAAAAAAAGACGATAACTAAAATATGTCAACCTCACGACACATTTGCTGTATGTGCATGTTTTACAAAAGTTGTATCACTAGTTTGTAAGTATGCAAGCATAATATCTTATTACCTACAAAGCATTAACCCATTTATGCCTAGCGTCTAGTAAAAAGGACTTGGCAAACAGCGTAGACCAAGATTAGACGCCGCATCATGCGGCGTCTCATCTGGGTCTGCGCTGTTTGCTTAAAGAAATTTCTTTAAGAAATATTCTTAATATAGAAATAAATATACTAGACATCCCTAATTTTGCAAATGAATTGATCCAATTTAGAAGGATGGGAGAGTCCACTGGGCATAAATGGGTTAAGAGGAACAAAACTGTTTTTGTTGTTTACAGTTTGCATTCAACATATTCACTTTCTCAACAATAATGCTTTGCAAAACGCACTTCGGTTCCAATAGAACTCTGCTCTCATGTATGTTAGTTACCCACATAGCGTAGTTTGATGACGTACTTCAGTTTAATGTAGGGCTCAACACAACATGCGTAGTATTTGACGTCACGTTCCACGTTTGACGTCACGTACTGCCACTGAGGGTTGAAATGGGTGTCGAAATCGGAGGTCGTTATCGCATCGTTATTGCTGAGAAGATTTATAACGTCACCTCCGTACGTCCACGATAGGAACGTCAGCTTGCACGTCACGACGTTTCCCTGCTTTAGTTTGGCGTAGTTCACCTAAAAAGAGACGACTGATTTTAGTAAAGAGTTTCAATAATATAATGTCACTATTCGGGTTCATATGAATGTGTACTTGAAAATGCAATTGGGCCTTGCTCTGTGAAAAAGGGGTTTACTGCATGTGCATAAAATGTCCAAGATTAGCTTGTGCATTCCGCACTTGCTTATCAGGGACGATATATTCTGCTTTAATGATATTTTTCGTTTCAAAAAAGTCTCTTTTTAGCAAAAATCAAGTTTTACCGGATCTGGGACGACACTTTACGCAAATGCATTAAACCCCCTTTTCACAGAGCGCGGCTAATATCTATTTGTACGTAGTTTGAAATCTTAATTGTTAATTCCCCCGATTAAGCAAGCACGAGCGCAACTGTTTTATTGCGACTTTATATAAAAGAATTTGATGGACAAAAGGACTTTTGTGTGCGTGTTTTTGACACTATATCGGACTTACTACGAGTAACTATGCACGTGATTACCTTGCAGTAGGAGTGGATTTTCACAGGGGGCGCGTAAAAGACGAACCCGTCATACGTGATGACCATATTAATGTCGCCGCTATGCAACCCGTGGAACTGATTTGCACTGCCAACATATAGATATATCTGCTTCAGTGGATAAATTAAATGTACTAACAAAAAACATACATAGTCGATGCGGTCGGTTAATATTTTAGTAATCGCGTTTCGATTGTATTTACTTAGTTTATTGATGCTGTTACTACAAAACATATAACAAGAACTTCAAATCCAAATACGGACATGATTTTATTGAACAACTCGTTTTATAAGCCTATGACAGTATCAATTTTACTTCTATAGCTTAGTTATTTTAGAGTTCAAAACACGTTATTCAACGTGTTACCGTTGCATTTCATTAACAAGAGCACCGCATAGCGGGTGTCAACGCTCGGCTGCGGATGCAGTTTTGAATAAATGAAAGCTTGTCAGAAGCTTTATATAAGAGGTCACATGGACCTTTGACCTAGTGACACAAAAATGGGTGTGGCGCGTAGAACTCATCAAGGTGCAGTTACATATGAAGTTTTAAAGTTGTAGGTGAAAGCACTTTGATTTAAGAGCCAATGTTAAGGTTAACGCACGTCGGGAACGGCGGACGAGCTGGCTATGACAATACCTCGGGTTTTCTCCGAAAACAGCCGAGCTAAAAATGAAATGCGAAACACAATGATATTTTCAACATCTACACGCAAAGCTACAAAAATAAGTTAATTATAAACTAAACAATGCGTAAAGCAGCACCAAATCTTATGTTCAGAATAAATTCGTTAAAAACTACGGACAGAGCTATCAGTAAATGTTGAAAATTAGACTGGAACCGCACTTGTTTTCCAGCATGATGTCAGGTTGCCAGACTCGTTCACTGGGCAAGCGGATCATCTCCAGGCCGTCATATTCGGCCGGGTCCCAAACTAATTGCCCGTCCCGCCAAGTCATCGAGATAAACGTGTCCAAAACAAGAACTTGGTTGTCCTTTAAGATATTCATTTTTCAAACTATTGGTCACAGCGAATTAACAAAATATTCATACATAAAATAGTGAGAAATTGTTTTTATATTGGCCTGACTAGATATACATATCATCTTATCTACAATGATTTAATTCATACATTCTCTAAAGTGTAAGTTTTAAAATAAATACATAATTAATTTGAACAAAGTCGTTTCGGTCGTTTGGAAACACACAAAAGGTTGTACACATATTTTGTTTTCTACATGTTTTCAAATAGTAGATCTATATAAACACGTTAAATCTGTCCTTGGTATGGTCATAACTTAAACTTCATATTTAAATTATACATCTTACAAACAAAACAAATCATAGCTTCATCCTGTAGCTGGTGGTTCTGCTTAATGGGCATCTAACAGTTTATAGGTGTCTATCACAACCGTTGTTTATTTTTGGTGTTTTCACTTCATATACACTTATATTTGTCAATGCAGCATCAAAATATTAAAGCACTATCCCGGAAAGAGAAAAGTAATGCATTTGAATATCAACCGTCTTTCGTTTTGCCAACTGACGACAGAAATGAATCGATTTACGATGTGAATCTAAATGTAGTTTTAGTGCAGATTCGTCCATACGGCACAATAACACTTTTTTGTTTTACGGATCTTTTCGGCTTAAAGAACTCACCAGTCATGTAAAATATCGAATATAATATATACTTTTTATAAACAACTGGTAGCAAGATGAGTTGCAGATAATTAGTCAGTATCTACATTTTAACTAACTCGTTTGACCTGTTAACTCTTTTCAGCTCAATTCAACAGTTAAAAATGCCCATAATATCACTTTAACATGTCTATATCAGATACAATAACAGCGCAATACAAAAATCACTACACGATCCACTAACCAAACTAATGATCCTTTTCAGGTCGATATCATGGGTGACATTGAGGGCTTCACCGTCGGGGCCATCGGGGGCAAGCAGCTTGTCGTACTTCTCAAAACTACGGACCAGCTTTTGTTTACCAGACTGCATAGCGTTTCCTGACAAATATGAATTAAATGTATCAATAAGCAACCGTTCCGGTTTTGGTCTAACATCTAAATGATAGAAAAAAACGCATTAGATTAAAGCGTCAAACATACTTTGATAGATTACATGCTATTGTTATAATAATTATCTTTAAGTGATGCCAATGAATAATACAGGTACTTGCATAACAAAATGATTATTCAACTTATTGATGGTGTTCACATATACGACAAGTGGGCGAAACACATATGATTGTGAAGTATTGTATTAGGAAAAACCCAGTGCTACTGATACACTCAAATCTTTCAAGATCGCTGCTGTAAATACAGGCCAATACTGTCCAATTTAATTGTCTTTACAAAATATATATTTTTTGACCATTTTCTATAGCTCCCATTTAAGGCTATGACGACATCAAGAGAAGAGAAAACGACGATGTTCACGTAATTTAGGAAAGTAAAGAATTGTCTGTGTAATAAAGGTCACTATTCACAACGCATCACCTAGTTTAGATAAATATTTCATCGACTATTTGTTTCTAAAACAATAAGCTTATGCTCTTTTGTTTCAATATTTAAATATATACCATTTTAAAGAAACGAAGTATTAATTGTATAACTAAAACTCATACTTTACCTGTTCTGAATAGCAACATGAATAGTAAGCCAATATCAACAATCAAACGCAACATTCTGTATGATTTTCCACATGCGATTTAGGTACGATCTTTGTTTATATGGATATTCGGTTGACTCGTTTCTGTGCATGAAAAAGCGATGCATACGTAGAACAAAAGCGACGGCATTTCTACTGACCTTAACAAATCTCTCATTATTCACCCATGATTCATAAATTGGCGAGAAAATGAGGGAACATTAAGGCTTAAATGATGTTAAATTTTACAAATTACGTGATTTATAAAACAGTAATCGCATTTTCCCATGGACTTGTCAGTTAACAAACACCTCTCAGACCAATAAAGTGTTAAATTTCTCCTGTTCCGCCACGAACGTTTTATAATTTTAGGTTATTAGACGTTTTACTGTACAATACGGAGATATATTTGGACGAGCATACAGTTTGACGTCATATTGGACGAGCCGTTAGGCGAGTCCAATATGACTTCAAACTGTGTGCGAGTCCAAATATATCCCGTATTGTACAGATTAAATGTCTAATAAGCTTTTTATTCTATATCCCTTTCTTCAGCTCTTTGTTTCATTTTCATGTTGATTTTAAAATGCTTTAATTGCATCTATGCTATTTTCAAGACAAGCGCCCATGTGAGTCGATTATAGTACATTCGGATACTTTTTATCGGTAACGGCTTTTATCGTTATAAAACAATTGCTTAGTGCACTTGTACTCAACTGTCCAATATGGAAAAAATACGGACTTTTTGGATCCAATACCGGAATATATTGGACGGTCACGTGGTACATATGAAGAATGCTGATTGGGTGAATTTATTGGATATAGAATAATATTTAATATTTATCGGGTTTTTTTTATACCCGAAGCAAAAAAAAATAACCGACAAAAATAATGAAATTCCATATGAACAAATATTTCACGAAAATTGCAAAACTATTAGCTATGGCAAATTGGTTAACTGTTCTTTCCAGCCATGAAACGTGTGTTAAGAGTTGGCATTCTGAAGCTTATTTAGTGTTTGCCTCAAACGGCATTAAAATGGATAACTTCGGAAAAAGCTGTAGAAATAATAACCCCATTTAATTAATAAACACCCAAACAAGCTCGATTAAAGTCGTCAATATTTGTTTAAGTCATAATAGGACAGCTCCAGGGTAAATGAATCATTGTCATAAACATGCATACCCTTACCTGCAACAAATCCCTTTGAAAACATCTTAAACTCATTTATATAGAGAATAACAGGTTACTGTCCCATCGTTTTGTAATATATCAGGCGAGGCTTAGAATAATATAACGGCGAGGCTTGCCGAGCCGTTATTTTATTCGTGCCGAGCCTTATATATTACAAAACGATGGGACAGTAACCTGTTTTTCTGTTTATCATACCACATCTTCCTAAAAATCTGCAAAACAATCCATTTCTTTTTATTTAAAATGAACGGATCCCCGCTGATTTTGCTGATCCGGCTTTTACACGTTGACATATAGAAACGGCGTTCGAAATGACAACATGAATAATCGCTTATTTTAAACATCGTATAGAAAAAAAAAGTTGTTTGCACTACGAATGGGAAGAGTACAACCGCTTTATCTATAAACGTCTTGAATTGGAGATCAGGAATGGACTGCAGCGACAAATTTAATCCAACAACACATTTCACCGAATAGTTTGGAGACGCCATTTTGGAGATTTGTATTGAAATTGACATTTTGATGATGTTGTCAATAATGACATAAGCGTGTTAAATCGTTTGTTTAAATATTATCATTTGTCTTGACTTTCTGTGCAACACTTGCAAGTGCAATGACTTTATCGATATTTAAGATTTATTGCCCCATTGATGACGTCATTTAACTTCTGCAGTGCGGACTGTTGTGATTTTTAAAATTTAAACGTTTTTGTGATTTTTGACTTTAAACTAGAATAAAATATGTACATTCTTGGTATCAAATTGTTTGTTTTGTTGAACCTGATTCATGTTGATAGAAACTGTTGACTTTATTGCAAATCCCACGTAACTACTAACATTGACTGATATATATAAACTTCCTGTTGACCATGATATAAAAAAATATATCAGGCAACGTTATATCAGGCAGATATCAATGCGGTGGTATGATAAAATCCGATATCAGTGATGTGTCGCTTAAACTTCATCGGTTGGGTTTGTGCAAATAACTCCCGACTTATAATGTTTTATGTGCGCGATTAAATGCATGTCATTATTTGGGGGCAACAAATAGCATATCGCTTCAGGATTGTCATTTGGGCTCTTGTGTGCTGGCACTGACCAATAGTATTATTAACATATAAAAACAATCCCGAGACAAGATTCAATTGCTGTAATAGTTTCATAATTATTGTCTTATTTAAAATTCTAGTAACTCACATATTAATATTCTGTGACGCTGTACAAGTCATTCAATATAACTGTTAATGATGAACAAATGTAATCATGAATTATAGAGTGTGAAATACGTATTTTGTGTGTGATTCTTTTCATGCGATACAACATCCATCATGACAGGCATTTGCCAATGTACGTCTTATCTTATCTGGTAATAGGATGACAAGTCATGCTGAACGTAACATATTATCTCCTGAAAGATCGCGTTTCGATATTACAACTTGTGTCTATGATAATCCTGATTAAATATCTGAGTTCATTTGTTTTAATTCATAAGCTATTCAAATGTATTATCATAAGTTAAAATACTGATTATAAAACTACAAAGCCCTTATCTTTCGTTTGATATTTACATCCTATAGCAAAGTCATGTGTTATTTTATTTTGTTGTGATCTATGATGTGCTTTTCTACATTTTCCCCAATATTGTGTTGTTTTGTTCTAAAATTTTCACTCTCTGTGTCTCATTTCTGGTCTATATTTGCCAGTATTGTGTCACGTATCAGAATGTACAATCACATCTAAAAGAAATCAGTCGACAAGCAATATGCGTTTTAATTAACATCTTCTTGACCCAGTACGTTGTATTTCTCATTTAAAATTTGAATACCCAAATAGATGAACTCAATATGGTCTCTTAAAGGGATCTTTTCACGTTTTGGTAAATTGACAAAATTGAAAAAAGTTGTTTCAGATTCGCACATTTTCGTTTTAGCTATGATATCTGTGAGGAAACAATAATACTGAACATTTACCATGATTTAATATAGCCATTATATGCATCTTTTGACGATTTAAAAACCTGAAAATTATAAAGCGTTGCAACGCGAAATGATTAAATAATTTGGAGACTTTTGTTGTTGTCGTTTCATTTTGTGAAACTACGAAGATTGCTTATATACAGTATAAAATACATCTTTCATACGTACTTGGCATGATGGCTGAGCGGTCTAATTGGTTTTTACTCCAGGACTCCGGGGGTCACTCGTTCGAGCCCTGATGCGGTCTACTTTTTTTCTTTTTTTAAATTTTATTCTTAATTTGTTACTGGAGCTTTTTAGATTCAATGTTTACATTTATCAATATAAAGCATTTAATGACAAACTTCAAAACATGCCAAAATCTGTGAAAAGGCCACTTTAAAGTGTGTACAAATAAAGCAACAACAAACAACGCATAAACGGGTTCGACGCCTTTTGGAATATTTTATGATAGGGACTTTGTCAACGGAAAGAAAAAGTGGTTATTTGTTTTATTTATAAAAAAAAAAGTCGGATGATAATTACGGCATATAAAACAGTGAGAAAAGCGCATACATACTCTTTTGATAGTTGGCTTGATTTTTGTATGCTCCTTTTATAACCAAGGTTTACACAAGAGCCATAGCCAAGTAGGATAGTGCAAAGTTTTATTTCTGCCAAGATCGACAATTCATTTAAAAGCATTGCGTTCGATCAATTGTTGTTTCTGTGTTGTAGTTTTTGTTGTTGTTGTTTTCATTTTGTATCTCATTGTACATTGTATCACACCGGTCTTTACTGACCTGTGTGAATGCGCGCTAAGCATTGTGGGAAACGGACTTTTTTCCATCATGGCGTTGGTAAACATAATAAACACGGAAGTGAAAAATGGTAATTAATTATTATCAAAAACAGGCCCCATCAAACCGGGCCAGCTGTAATATATAGTTGGATGCAGTTTGTGCTTCAAAAGGAGCCACTTTTCATGTCAGTCTATTGTTTGTAAGAATCACTAAACAAGTAACTTAGACTAACTAAACATGTTGCAAGACTGTATCTTCGAAATAGTTAATAAATCTAAATCATAAATAAATATTTATAATTAAATACCTGCTGAAATTTGAGAACGTAAACGATTTAAAATAAACGCTGTGAACATTGCAAGGAATCTTACATGTAGGCCTAATGTGTGAGAGGATTAGTCAGGGATAAAATAAAATGGAGTTCGAAGGATCTAACATTTTGAGGAAGACGTCATGGTATCTTGGACATTTGGCACTTTCATATATTTATTTAGTAGATACTGAAAATGCTGAATGTGCTAATTGCAACATCAAAGACAAGCAGGTCAGATTTTTACAGCTTTTTTTCTTGACATAATATTGTATGTTTTCCATTTAATTTATATGCCAGTGTTTTTTTTCACCATTTTGGGAATGGTTTCTGGTCATTTCCCCCCCCCCCCCCCCCCCCCCCCCCCAAGACGTTTCCTCCCCAAGACGTTTCCCCGCAAAGACAATTCCTCTTTGTTTATTATCAAAATTATTATTTTGTTTATGAAGTCTTTAATTAACTTTTGATATCTATGAAGCAGCTTGTATGGTTTTTTGGTTTGAGAATTGTTTTTTGGAGGGTTTAACTGTGTAGTGATTGCATGTAAATCATTAGTAAGTGCATGTTGGTGTACTAGTGGAATACATGGAATATCCTCAAAATCTTACTGAGTATCTTATACATGTTGCTCAACACAAATGCAACCAAGAATAATGTGTAATCAAGACCCGTTTTGAATACACAATTAACACCTTATTTCAGTTTGAGTGAACCTGGGCAGGGTTGTGCAAATGCAGTGTTTGTTGTTTTTTATCCAATTAAATATGGTCAATTGGTGAAATGAAAATGGTAAAATCAAATTAAAATTAATTTCGACACTGTTTTCCTTGTAACAGATAAATATGATAAATAAATATTTACTTTGTAACTGTCAACATTTTTTTCATGCATTCATATGTTTATTATCAAATTATTGGATGTCACTGATATTTTATTTTTTACTAATAACTCATTTAGACTAAATAAAACAGAATTGAACTTTCCGTGCACATTATTTCATTATTAATAATATAATTTATTAGCAAATGTAATAAAAACTTATTGATATAAGAAACACAAAACACAATTACCCGTTTTTATTAAATGAATTTGTGGAATTTAAGGAAAAATTAATAACTTTATGAATTAAAAAAAGGTAAATTTAAAGCAATTTATTAATAATAATTAAAACAGTGATAAACTACATAAAAAATTTTTGTATGATAATGTACTAATCTCATCTTATGAATGACTATCCCCCTTCAAAGATGTCACCTAATCTCATCAATGATGATTAATGGGCCTGTATATTGCACCATAAGTACCCCTTTATACAATAGCTGTTATCTTGTTATATACACTTGCTAATCCAATTAACGCTTGTATATTGCACCATAAGTGCCTGATATATTGTTCAATGGTAGGTGTGTGTTGTTACTTAATATTAGTGAAAACATAACTTTCCTATTATTTGCCTGGTTCTGAAAATATTTTCATCGTTGAGTTTCCTTTAATTTTTAAAGAATATTTTTGAGAGGTAACACCTGAGTACTACAAATCAATGTAAAATGTTCATACTAGCTGTATTGGGACATTATAATTTAAATGTTACAAAACAATTTTATTTACTTGTCTCAAAATAAATATCCCAATATGATATTTATTTAGTCAAAATAATTTGTGTTTTAGATAAAACTTGGATATAGTTATTATTCTTCATTAAAAATCACAACTATTCCACTTTAAATGACCATCAAAGCTGTGTTTTTACTCAATTTTTCAAGGATCTCAATAAATGAAAGAAAAAATTCAGGTACTTATAAAAACAATTCTAATTAGATCTATTTAATTGGTAAAATTTGTTTGAGGCTTCCCTAAAAACAACCATAATAAATCATTTCACTGATCTATTGATATATCTATTTAATAGGCAGAATGACAAACAGAACTAGTGTGGTTTCTAGGGTCATAAATCTGGTCCCTAAGCCTTAATTGGTAATAATATGCATGCAGTGTTATGTCTCTGAAAGTGACAATGAAGCAAATCTGCCCTTAGGCTATTTCATTTCACTCACACAAAAAGAGATAACTTGCTATTAATTTAATAGTTACTTCTAACTTGTCTCCTTTCTGTATTAAGAGGGTTTTCATATTTTAAAGTTCAATTGGTCTTCAAAAGAATAAGCAATCAAAGTTCTTGATTTTGCCAACAAATAATGTTTACCAATTGTGGGTCTACTCTACTTTCTTTTAATAATTATTTCTAATTATGTTTTTTTTTTATTTTTATATCAATGGAAAATGAAATATTTTTTCACTATTTTGTTTAAAAAGTACTTAAAGAAATCCAGGCAAGAATACATGACAAGTAAGGGTTGTGTCAAGAAGGTGCCATTTAAGGCCCTATTATCAGTCTTGGATGCCCTAACCTGTATAGGTGAGAAGACTGTGAGAAGACTGGGGACGTGGGGCATGAGGAACAACTAATACACAGTAATTGACAGGTTCGTGTTGAATCAAGCACAGAATTTTCTGAGCATTCATGATTTATTAGAATTGAAGAAAAAAACAATCAACCAGAAAAATCCAGTTGACCAACTTTGACTTATTTGCATGAACAGGTATAAAATAGTGGGTATTAATAGCTTAAGACATTATTGGCAACATGTCTGTTTAATTTATATTATCAATATTGTTAATTAAGCATGGAATATTAATCAAAATTGGGGGTAAAGTTAAATCGACCAGTATTGACCAGTAATGACAAATTTGGGAGTATTGACCAGGGCGGTTTTAACCAGTAAAAACCGTCGGTTAAAACCGGGGGCGGTCGATTGGTGCCAACCCTGGGTGTACTAAAGGAATACTAGAGGAATACATGGGATATTCTCAAAATCTTACACATGTTGTTTTTAATATAATTAAATAGGATCAATTGATGAATTAATTCAGTTTGTGTAAACTTGGGCTGGGTTGTGGAACTATAGTTATTTGTTGTTATACAATTAAATAGGGTACTATGTAACTGTCAAAAAAACATATGCATTCACACGCATATAATCCAATTATTGGATGTCACTGATAATTTCAATTTTACTAGTAGGTAATTAAGACTAATTAAAACAGAATGGGACTTTCCTCGCAAAGTATTTCATTATTAATAATATAATACTATAATTAGCTAATGTAATCAAAACATATTGATATTTTAATAATTTAACTCAATGATATTAATAATATTAAAATTTTCCCCAAAAAACTAGGGCAGGAAGATAGGAAGGATTTTTTTTGGAAAATCAACAGTGTTGTCAGTGTAAAATATTTGCAAAGCTTCTTCTGAGTTTGAACTTCAGTTTTGCATTTTGTGACCTGCAACATATTCTATGCTACTTTATTTCACTATGGTAAGTCATTAAAGTGTTATTTATTTTTCAACTATATAATGTGCTAATCTCATATAATGAATTACTACCCCATTTAAAAATGACACCTAATCTAAATTCATTAATACAATAGTTATAATTGTTTTATTGTAATTTGTAACATACTATTCCACTAAAAATGACCATCATAGAACATCAATGCCGTGCTTTTACTAAGTTTTCAATGATTTCAATTATTTAAATAAATAAATTTATCAGGCACTTATAAAAAAATATATAATAAGGGTGTCAAAATTTAACAAACTGAACAAGTCAATTTGAACTTCTCTTGCAATGCAAATGGAGCCACTTGAAATATCAAATTGTTCCCATACTAGTCGGCAATATAACTATGACATTGTGTCTTTTCAAAACATGCATCAGACACACCTTCTGAAACTTTTTAAGCGGTTTTGAAAACGCTATTTCATTGCAAACTTTCATCAATAAAGGATACATGTTGTTATACAACCGAAAGTGAAAGTTCTGTTTTTAAAAAAATGAATAAAACGCGAAATAGTTAAAAACTAACGAAAATTATAATTGATACTAACATAAGACCGTAAGACTGAACAAAATAATACTTAACTTTTAAATCATAACATGAATGTTTACTTATAAAGCAAATTCTTCATTCATCCGCGGACTTCTTTGTGTCGTAGTCATAAATGCCTCCAAATGGAGGTGCGTGATGCGTCTAAGTATAGAGGTGACAATAACGTAGTGACGTCACCATCTATGTATAGAATGTCTCATTGTAAGTAATAATATAATTCAGTGATTGTGCTTCTAGAGAGCTATTCGATAATAATGTAGATTGTGAAACCTTGACACTATGATCGTGAAATAGGTTTCCAGATTGCGACGTTTCCGTGCGATACATTACAAGTATGTTTATAGCACGATGGCCACTCTTCCGCGAATATTTCACAAATACAAGCCTTAATCTTTCCATTGGCAGAAATAAGGAATCATGACCTTTAACGATCGCTGATTCGATCTCCGACCTTGCAATATAGCTTGAATCCTTTCTACAGCCGTTATGCCTCTATCTCTGATTCAAGCAGGACAACTGTGAGTTATTGGCAAAAGTATGCGCACTAAGTACTAGCTAGCCATAGAAAACTGTGAGTTATTGGCAAAAGTATGTGCACTAAGTACTAGCTAGCCCTAGACAACGGTGAGTTATTGGCAAAAGTATGTGTACTTTGTATAAGCTAGCCAAAGACAACAGTGAGTTATTGGCAAAAGTATGTGCACTAAGTACTAGCTAGCCCTAGACAACGGTGAGTTATTGGCAAAAGTATGTGCACTAAGTACTAACTAGCCCTAGACAACGGTGAGTTATTGGCAAAAGTATGTGTACTTTGTATAAGCTAGCCAAAGACAACAGTGAGTTATTGGCAAAAGTATGTGTACTTAGTATAAGCTAGCCATAGACAACAGTGAGTTATTGGCAAAAGTATGTGTACTAAGTACTAGCTAGCCCTAGACAACGGTGAGTTATTGGCAAAGTATGTGCTTTAAGTACTAGCTAGCCCTAGACAACAGTGAGTTATTGGCAAAAGTATGTGCACTAAGTACTAGCTAGCCTTAGACAACGGTGAGTTATTGGCAAAAGTATGTGCACTAAGTACTAGCTAGCCCTAGACAACGCTGAGTTATTGGCAAAATTATGTGCACTAAGTACTAGCTAGCCATAGACAACGGTGAGTTATTGGCAAAATTATGTGCACTAAGTACTAGCTAGCCCTAGACAACGGTGAGTTATTGGCAAAAGTATGTGCACTAAGTACTAGCTAGCCCTAGACAACGGTGAGTTATTGGCAAAAGTATGTGCACTAAGTACTAGCTAGCCTTAGACAACGGTGAGTTATTGGCAAAAGTATGTGCACTAAGTACTAGCTAGCCTTAGACAACGCTGAGTTATTGGCAAAAGTATGTGCACTAAGTACTAGCTAGCCATAGACAACGGTGAGTTATTGGCAAAAGTATGTGCACTAAGTACTAGCTAGCCCTAGACAACGGTGACTTATTGGCAAAAGTATGTGCACTAAGTACTAGCTAGCCTTAGACAACGGTGAGTTATTGGCAAAAGTATGTGCACTAAGTACTAGCTAGCCCTAGACAACGGTGAGTTATTGGCAAAAGTATGTGCACTAAGTACTAGCTAGCCTTAGACAACGGTGAGTTATTAACAAAAGTATGTGCACTAAGTACTAGCTAGCCTTAGACAACGGCGAGTTATTGGCAAAAGTATGTGCACTAAGCACTAGCTAGCCCTAGACAACGGTGACTTATTGGCAAAAGTATGTGCACTAAGTACTAGCTAGCCTTAGACAACGGTGAGTTATTGGCAAAAGTATGTGCACTAAGTACTAGCTAGCCCTAGACAACGGTGAGTTATTGGCAAAAGTATGTGCACTAAGTACTAGCTAGCCTTAGACAACGGTGAGTTATTAACAAAAGTATGTGCACTAAGTACTAGCTAGCCTTAGACAACGGCGAGTTATTGGCAAAAGTATGTGCACTAAGTACTAGCTAGCCATAGACAACGGTGAGTTATTGGCAAAAGTATGTGTACGTAGTACTAGCTAGCCCTAGACAACGGTGAGTTATTGGCAATAGTATGTGTACTTAGTATGAGCTAGCCCTAGACAACGGTGACTTATTGGCAAAAGTATGTGCACTAAGTACTAGCTAGCCCTAGACAACGCTGACTTATTGGCAAAAGTATGTGCACTAAGTACTAGCTAGCCCTAGACAACGCTGAGTTATTGGCAAAAGTATGTGCACTAAGTACTAGCTAGCCATAGACAACGGTGAGTTATTGGCAAAATTATGTGCACTAAGTACTAGCTAGCCCTAGACAACGGTGAGTTATTGGCAAAAGTATGTGCACTAAGTACTAGCTAGCCATAGACAACGGTGAGTTATTGGCAAAAGTATGTGCACTAAGTACTAGCTAGCCTTAGACAACGGTGAGTTATTGGCAAAAGTATGTGCACTAAGTACTAGCTAGCCCTAGACAACGCTGAGTTATTGGCAAAAGTATGTGCACTAAGTACTAGCTAGCCATAGACAACGGTGAGTTATTGGCAAAAGTATGTGCGCTAAGTACTAGCTAGCCCTGCCCTAGACAACGGTGAGTTATTGGCAAAAGTATGTGCACTAAGTACTAGCTAGCCCTAGACAACGGTGACTTATTGGCAAAAGTATGTGCACTAAGTACTAGCTAGCCTTAGACAACGGTGAGTTATTGGCAAAAGTATGTGCACTAAGTACTAGCTAGCCCTAGACAACGGTGAGTTATTGGCAAAGTATGTGCTTTAAGTACTAGCTAGCCCTAGACAACAGTGAGTAATTGGCAAAAGTATGTGCACTAAGTACTAGCTAGCCCTATACAACGGTGAGTTATTGGCAAAAGTATTTGTACTTTGTATAAGCTAGTCTTAGACAACGGTGAGTTATAGGCAAAAGTATGTGTATTTAGTTTTAGCTAGCCCTAGACAAGTGTGAGTTGTTTAACATACCGACGTGCTATGTCAGTTAGTAAGTAAATTGTTTATTATAGTGACACGTGCAATATAACAAAACATCATATTAATATTTATTTACAGATGTGTTCTGCACCCGACCCGATGGGCCTACAAGTCACCAAAAACAGAATATTTCAAATTATATACAATAGCACAATATACAATAATACATGTAAATCATTTATATAACGAATTTGAAAATGAAAACAGAAAATTAATGTACAGGAATTTATGTTGATGATATACTCATTCAGAACTATGCATATATAACAGTTCGTCTTTTTAAATACGCTTTAACAATACATTTAGCCGGTTTTCGTGGGCATAAAGACATTGGTCATTGGTATATTCAGTTTACTAATAAAATTGTGGTTCGTCAGCTGATATATCTGTCAAGTGTTTGCGCCGTAAATCATTGTAAGTATCACATTTAAACAGAAAGTGTACTTCATCTTCTATACGATCAACGTAGCACAATCTACAAGTTCTCTGTTCTTAAGGTCCACCTACAATCATCTAGTTTCAACCCTTAATGACAGTATTCCCATTCTTATTTGACACAAAATTGATCGTTCATTCTTTTTTAGGTTAAGTTCAGTGTATACTCTATCTTGAATGTACTCTTAAAGAGTCGGTAAGTCCTTCATTTGGGAACATGGCTAGCTATCCTGGCTATCATGGCTCCTTTTATTGGCATAATCAAAAAGATGAATATAAGCTTTTGCTTGTGAAAGATTTACCACGTTTTAGTAACGAAATTGTTTGAGAGACCGATCGTACTGAGTACATGATATGACTAAAATACTGTTCACCACGGCGAACAAGCCACTTTAACAACCCGACAAACAAACACATGCCTAATTCTGTTTACCCAAACTTGATAGACAAATCAAAATTGATGAAATTGCAAAAGACAGTGAATCTTTGAAGCGTAACAAATAAAGCAGTGAAGAATCTCTGTTAAACGAATATTGCACTAGAAAAAGTTGACGAATTGTCTTCGCATATATATGACTTATTTAACACAGTTTTTAATTCGGGACATTTTCAAGATACGTGAGCAAAACAATTAGTGTTCAAATTCAGTAAAAGGGTCATTGAACTGATGGAAATAACAACATGGGCAATACGAATGTAAGCTTCTAATATTAAACATTAATTATTTACAACTGCATTGAAAAACCTTGTCGAACAAGGCTGTGACGATCAAAAACTTATTTCTGACGCGCAATTTTGATAAGCGCGATCTTCTTTTGATCAAGCTACTAATTTTAAATGTTATTTTGTATTTTAAGACGATTTATAGATTGATTGGCTCAGAAAATACCAAGTATATAAAACTATATTTTCGGACACGGATACGGGCAAACGCCTTTTAGGCCGAGTAGGTCCGAGTTTTTCACTATGACGATGTTTTTTACACGATTTGGTAACGGTCGATTCACACAAGATAATGAAGGTCGATAAATCGTATCATAAGCGATGTCACGGAGTTCACACAACGTTCTTAGGTTATCATCTTCGACACATGAGCGACCTTGGCGTTTGTATTGCGTCTCTTCTATGTGTCTGACGTCCTCATGGCGATCTTACGGCGTTCTATCAAGGACGTCGTATGAACGCAGAGAATCGGCGTTTTCTTTGAAGGTGCGAAAAGAAGTCGAAGTAAAGTGCTGATTTCTATTCAGAGGCTGTCTTCAGGCGTTCTCTGAAAGAAACCAGCCCGTCCTTGGTGATGTGATGACGCCGTAACGAGGCAAGTCCTGTGTGACGAAGGTTATATGATTGATATAAATGAACATCTCATTGCCATTAACCTTAAAGGTGTTATTTGGTTGTTATTGTAGTGTTTACTTCGAACACGTCATAAGCGTTTTCCGTCAGATTGGACAGACAAACGGACTGCTGAAAAAGGCATACATACATTTAGGAAATTAATAGCTTAATGTGCATAGAATTGTCCATGAAAATGTCTTATGCACGTTTGAATTTGAAAAACAAAGTGGTTTGTTTAGTTTAAAGCTATGAGTCTGAACGTTAAGGTCGTGACAGATGTAAAGAAATTGAACAAATACATTTGCAACTGTTCAAACGAGTGTTCAATGTCCCTTCTAGCACATGCACTGCCGATCTTTACGATGAACTTGGCAGATGCCCACCGTAGGAAAGTATATATGTTCGTATCGTCATTTATAGGCTTTAAATTACATCCACATTTTACAAATATTTTTAACACGTGTAGATACACAAGCTGTAGCTGATTGTGACAATGAAAATCGTAATTGGGTATTGCAGTTGCGAAAATTGTTGTTGCGAAAATTGTTATATGATTACGGATGCTTTTGCATGCGATACAATACAAGTTAAAACATATGTAATAACATTACTAATATAGTAATTACTGTATATACACATTTAACGTTTAGTTCACTATATATTAGGTGTTTGCAGTATGTTTATAGACAATACACAATTTCTCCAGAAGATGAACTAGATTTAAATTTTGTTCCGGATTCAGACTGGAAGATATTATAGAACTATACACCATGAAATAAAAGATATAATCCAAGATATAATACAAACCAATCCAATCGACTATAAAATGTGTCACATTTTTATAGGGATGGTCATTTAAATAATTATTTGTTGCACTTTTCTGTGCACGTTCTTTATCTTAACTTATTCTTGTATGCGCATGCGTCAGCGCGGTAGTTTAAAAAAAATCAGTGGAGATAAAATTATATATTTTTTTAGTTATAAACGTTATAAATGAGAAGTGAAATGTGAAAAGTATGTGAGAAATGAGTGTAAACTTGTTCTGGATTATATCTATCCAATCGCCAAAAATAAACGGTTCATTTTTGCAGGCAAGTCAATCTTTCAATACAATGTTACCACAGCCATGTAACTTTAACAATAACAGAAATTTTCCAAGTAGTCAATTTATGAACATGGCTTCACCGGGGTATGGACAATTCAATATGCCAACAACTCCAAATATCATGTATTCACAGCAAAATTTTACCACAGTGCTTAACATGCTTTTGAGCAGGATGGACAATATAGATAAAAAACAGTGTCAATTAGAAACCATTCAATCAGTAATGAATACGCTTAAGGTGAAATGTGAATGTATGGACAAAAAAGTGTCACAAATTGAGATCAAAATCAGAGAAATCGAACAAAGCCGCGAATATGACTGTACTATGCTGGAGAATTTAAATAAAAAGCAAAGGGAAATTGAATTGCTAACTGGACGGTTGAAAGACCATGAACACCTCATGCAGCACGAAGTCACTGATCTTAAATGTCGAAGCATGCGGGATAATCTTCTATTCTTCAAAATTCCCGAGGAAAAAGATGAACAGTGAAGAGAAAAAATACTGGACTTCATGGAATCAAAATTACGAATCGAGAACGCATCCAGGGACATTTAATTGCACCGTGTCCATAGAAAAGGTCGGTATAACAGCGCAAAAACTAGGCCTATTGTAGCCAAATTTGCTTACTATCCGGATCGAGAACAAGTGCGGAAGGCATCCAAAGAGCTTAAAGGGACCCCGTATGGTATATCGGAACAATACCCCAGGGAGGTAATGGAAACCCGACAAAAGCTTATTCCAATCATGAAGAAGGCGAGAGAAGAGAATAAGGAGGCCTACCTGAGGGTGGATAAACTATTCATCGACGGTCGTGAATACAATTCGAATGCTTAGGAGAAATGTTGGAGTGTTGTGAAATGTGTAACATGGAACGTTGAGGGGCTCACAACGGACAAGTCTTCATCACCGGAATTTGTAAAATTACTTTTACAATCTGATATTATTTGTTTAACTGAAACATGGACAAACTCAAAATCGAATATTAAATTGTCTGGATTTAGTGATCCAATACATTTATATGGACGTTATCAAAATAAGCGTGCGAAGCGCGCAAGTGGTGGAATTATTTCATGTATTCGCGATAATATACGAAAAGGGGTTTCAGTTGTTAAAAATGAAATAGATTGTCTATTATGGATTAAACTTGATCAACATTTTTTTAATACTGAAAATGACATGTATATTGCTGTGACATATATTGCATCTGAAAATTCACCTGTTCACCCACGATTTGATGGAGATATTTTATAAAACTATTGAATCTGATATTAATTCTTTCAGCGAGCTAGGTGCGGTTTATGTAACGGGCGATTTAAGGTTCATGTAAAGTCCCAAAATGACCCCACATAGAAGAAATTTTAAAATATAAAAATGATCAGTAATACCCAAAATTAATTAATGCAATTTACATATGGTTGCAATAATCACATTTTTATTCCATATATGTATACAATAAAAAAAAACACTCACAACTGTTAGTTTTAATCTAATAATTAGCAAAAATATTGCAATGTATGGCAAATTCTCAATTTCATTAAAAAAAACACAAATGCACCAAATAAAAACACCAACAGTATATGCAAGTTATATGTAAGGTACTCCTAGCATTGAATTGCGTCAATACAGCCCCACAACGACACTATGCGTATTTCAAAATGAACATGTCAATGCCATGAGTCGCTATTTATAGATTTTGGAAAAATACTAACTTTCCACGAGCATAGCATGCGATCAATAAGAGTTATGATCTTATCAAATAAAATTAATGAAAATATATCATTTTCATAATATCTCCATAACAATGACACTTACTTGAAACGCACTATTTGAAGAGAATCTTGATATAATTGACTCTCCTCCCGATTTAATTTCATCGGTCGTCCATCTTGGTCAGAAATGTGCATTGATTCGTATTTGCGAATTTGTTAAATATTGCTTATATTAAATATTTACTTTATAACATAACTTGAAATTACCTCATAAATAAATTATACAAATTTTAGAACAAACGGATCGTGAGTAATTTATAAATGATCGATTTTAAAACGAAATATTTTTCGAATATATTTCCGGCAAATAACGGCTAGCTGAACCAGACATCATGGCCAGACAATAACAATTGCATTTTTGAACGCTTACATGGTTTTTATAGAAAGGTAAGTGTTTACTTTGTTTTATTTGTACGTTTGCAATACATTTGTATTATTCATTTTTTCTGATCACACATATATTATGTCTAGATCTTTAATTGAAATAGTGGTCGGTCGACTTCCTTGAAACCGGATGTTTTTATGCCCACAGATTAATCGAAAAAATCGTGTATGGTGTTCGAGGAGTGACATGCACATGGTCGTCATATGTTTGAAAGTTGTCATAAAGTCGTCTTTTAATGTACTTTTAAATGAACATTTAAAGTGTTTCCTTTTGTTAGTATAGTTCATTCTTTTGTAATTGTGTCATTTTGTGACTATACTTATTACTCTATTGTGAGTAAATAAGTGAATTTGAAAATGTTTTTATCTGTTTGAAAAGCATTGCCGCCAATAGGACGGGGCACTTGTCCTTATATACATATAGTGAAACCTTGTTAACACTATAGAGGCCACATTTATTTTGTGATTTGAATGAAATTTGTTCATAAAATTGGTGTAAATTATATGTTTGATGAGTTGGAAAATTGTTAATTTTGTTTGAAAAACATGGCTGCCAAGGGGTGCGACATTTTTCCTTATATTGCAATATATGGCTATAGTAAAACATTGTAAACAGTATAGTATTAGGAAATGTCACATGCAGACAGAATATATATTTTCTTAGTACTTTTTTATCATTAAAATTAAAATATAGTAACTTTTACAACAAATGTAAAATAGTAAATATAGTTTAATGTCCCAATTGGTACACCATACATAAAGTAGTTCCTAATTTTGTTTGTTACTTTTTGACATTTGTTGATGTTTTTCTTTTGCATATTTTAGGATTGTTGGTGTGTGTTGTGTGGAATTTTCATTTGTAGTACCTACAATTAAGTGTATACAATCTTTTCACCAAAGGAATTTGTTAAATTTAACAAAAAATTAAGTTAGTTATTTGATATTTTCATGCATGCAATGTATAAGTCTTCAAAAGCAACATTTTGCATATTTATTTTTTTCATTTTCATTTACTGATATGTTCTACAAGTATTTACTAGCATATTAACATATAAGTTGAATTAAATGACATAATATTTATTGAACTATCCCTATTTGAAGAATACATCTTTTGACACTTTACATGAACCTTAAATGCAAGAATTGGTCGAAAACTAGATTATATTGCATATGATCGTAGTTTAAGTAATCTTGATTTAATAGACATTGACCATCCTATGCCTAGAGCAACGTGTGATTTGAATTCAAACCGCTTCGGGGACGCATTACTAGATTTATGTTTGGCTACAATTACATAACGATAATAATATTGGTAAAATAAGATGTTTAACACACAATGGGCAGAGTTTAGTTGACTATCTGTTAACACGGACGGAAAATTTTGTAAATATCGTGCACTTTACAATACAAGATTTTAAGGAATTTTCTAATCAAGCTCCCCTTGAATTTAGTTTAAAAAATGGGACAACTAACAAAACATATAAGCGAGGACGAAAAACTTTTGTGAAATGGAATCCTATTCACAAGGAAGCTTTCCTTTCAGAATTATCGGGCGACATTGCGAATCTCAAGTTAAGTTTAAAACGAGGGATAGATAATAACGATGATGCAGAGGAACTAGCATCACTGTTAACTCAGTACTAAACGTCTAAAGGTAATCCTTATTTCGCGCACACTATTAACTGCGATAGAAATCAATTCGATCCACATGACAAAAATAAACAAAAATGGTATAATGCGGAGTGCGAAAGTAAACGTAAAGAATATAAGGATGCTTTATACAATTATTACCAAATTAATAACGAGAGCAATCGACAGTCAGTATTAGAGAAAAAGAAATCGTATAAATATTATTGTCGTAAATGCAAGACAGATTTTAATAAAACTTTAGGATGCAAAATGGATAGCATGAAATCTAAGTCACCTAAAGACTTTTGGAAAATGTTCAAAAAAAGATCTCCAAATCCTAACGGAGAAACAATTGAATTAAATGAGTTAGTTGAACACTTAAAAAACCTGGCTAAAAACGAAGGTAATATAAATAATGAGAACAGTATAAATTTTGTTCGCAATTTCGACAGTAACCATAACTCTGAAAGTATTTACCCGGAGCTCGACAGATACATAACAATCGAGGAAATTATCATGGCAACAAAACGATTAGGAAATAATAAGGCATGTTCTTCGGACAATATAATATACAAATACTTTAAAGAAAGTGTTCATGTAATAGGTGATGCATTGGAATTGTTATTTAACCATATTCTCAAGTCCGGGAAATTTCCTCACAGCTGGTCAACGGGTCTGATTATCCCCCTTTATAAAAAGGCGATCCTTCAATACCCAACAATTTATAGAGGTATAACCCGTGTGAGTTGTTTTGCTAAGTTATTTACGAGTATACTCAATGGCCGTTTACAAAATTGGGCTACAGCTAATGACATTTTAACTGACACACAGTTCGGTTTCAAACCGGGTTATAGTACGGTCGACGCATTATTTGTCCTTCAATCATTGCTTGAAAGTCATATCAATAATAAACAAAAACTGTTTTGCAGCTTTGTCGATTATTTAAAGGCATATGACTTAACGGATCGTATGCATCTCTGGTTTAAACTCATTAGGTCCGGTATCGATGGCAAACTCCTGTCCGTGTTTCGCTCTTTGTATAACCAGATTAAATTAGGTGTCAAACATATGAATAGTATTTCCGATTTATTTGAATCCGACATCGGGTTATTACACGGAGAAATATGTTCGCCAATAATGTTTTTATTATTCTTAAATGACATTGAGTTGCACTTACAAGCTGATATAAATGCGGGCATTACAATTGATCAATTATCCATTTATCTTCTATTATTCGCCGACGACGCAGTACTAATCTCAGAATCCTCTAAGGGTTAACAATCATCCATGAACAATTTGTTTGAGTATTGCACGAAGTGGAATATAACGGTGAATGTCGAAAAAACAAAAATTGTTATTTTTCATAAAGTCAGATTAAAACAAGGCTATAGATGGGTGTACAATACTAATCTAATTGGAATCGTGAACAATTTTAATTATTTAGGAATAGTAGTTTCAAGCAGCGGCTCGTTTATACAAGCCACAAATACTTTATCAGCCAAAGCGCATAGAGCGATGAACGTATTATTTACTGTTACAAAATCATTGAATGTATCTGTTAAAATAATGTTAAATCTGTTTGATGCATATGTTGCCTCGATTCTAAATTATGGAAGCGAGGTATGTGGGTTTACTAAAACCGAAAATATTGAGCGTGTACAACGCAAATTCTGTAAATGGCTTTAGAAGTAAAAGCTTCTACTAATTCAAATGCTTTGTATGCCGACGTAGGGAGATACCAGATGTATATATGTCGATATTTGCGAGTAGTTAATTATTTCTTAAAATTGTTCAACGAAGTCTTCTTAATTTATTTTAAGTAAAATTATTCGTAAACAATTTAAAGAAGCATGTGATAATCCTCATTCCAAGTCATGGACATCAAATGTTCGGAAAATCTTGCAAGAGTCAGGTTTTAATGAAGTATGGTTATATCCAGAATCTGTTAATGTTAATTGCTTTATTATAATGTTTCGCAATAGATTAAAAGATTTGTTTATTTCAAAATGGCGAATTGATGTTAATTACTCTCCATCACTATATTTGTACACAGAATTGAAACCCATTTTTGAAAGATCCATTTATTTAGACAAAATTCGAAATTTAGAAACATAATCGCAAAATTGAGAGTGTCTTCCCATGTTCTATTTATAGAAACTTGTAGGCACCAAAATATTCCAAGAAATGAAAGAACATGTACATTTTGTTCAATGAATGAAATTGAAGATGAGTACCATTTTGTTCTTATATGTCCTTTATATGATAATATTAGAAATACATGTATACCTGTTTTTTACAGAAGAAGACCAAGTATGTTTAAATTTTTACGATTGTTGAATGAGACTAGAAAATCAGTATTAATACGTCTAGCTAATTTTTGTATAAAAGCATTTAAAATTAGATCCGAAAATTTATAGGCTTATGAGAGAATATTTTTTTCCCCAAAATTGTGAGTTTGTAAATAATTTCTAACTGCATAATGTTTATATTTTATTTTTCTCAATAACTAACGGATCATAATCATTTACTTAACTTTGTTTAACAATTAAGAGCCTTCACTTTCATATTGCATTCTCACAAACATCATCTATGTGTAAAAATGCATTAACATTTGTTTTTAGTTTGACGCATGTGTATGTATATGTATTTATGATTGATTTATTGTTTTTGACGATGAGCTGTATATGCTTAAGTCGCAAATAAACTGTTTATCGAAGAAGACTTCAATGCATGGGTAAACAATCGACTATAAAATGTGTCACATTTTATAGCGATGGTCATTTATATAATTATTTGTTGCACTTTTCTTTGCACGTTCTTTATCGAAGAAGACTTCAATGCATGGATAAACAATACACTAGGGTGTCAGTTTGATGTATAATTGCTGTCGAATTGCACTTAAAAGAGGAAGACAAAAACAGTGAGTTAAGTTGCATACTGCCAGTCAATTTACGTTCTAACGAAGGTCATGTCGATAAGAATTGCCTTTCAAGGGGCCTATTCACAGATTTTGGCACGTTTTGAAGTTTGTCATTAAATGCTTTATATTGATTAATGTTAACATTGGATATAAAAAGCTCCAGCAAAAAATCAAGAATAAAATTTAAAAAAAAAGAAAAAAAAAGTTAACCCTCAGCAGGACTCGAACCACTGACCGCTGGTGTCTTGGAGTAAAAAGACCACGACTTAGACCACTAGACCATCCTACGGAACAAAATATTACACGTATTTTTTTACTTTATATAAGTAATTCTCGTAGTTTCCCAAAATATAGCGACAACAACAGAACTCTAGAAATTAATTAATTCGTTTCGCGTTGCAACGCTGTATAATTTTCGGGTTTTTAAATCGTCAAAAGATGCATATAATGTGTTAAATGCACATACATAATTTAACATTTTAATTTCTTTTAACAAACAGAGAAGATTAAATTATATTAGTTTATATAAAATTAATTGTATCTACACATAAAAGATGCAAATCAATGTTGAATTTATAATTGAAATTAATTTAAGATTGCGTTAAGCTTATTAACATCTTATAGCTACCTTAATAAACCATTTAACTGATGATTGTTCCAACTTTAACCTAGCTTTTTTGAATTTTTCATTAGACCTTTCCTGGAAGAAAACCACCTGGGATACCTACTTGTCGACTCCGGCTATTGTATTAACGCCATTGCTTAGGCCAACAACAGATGCAGTGGTGAGGTACAGCCATGCCCAGACAAGTTGTTGGATTGTGGTTGAGAGGGCTTTTGGACAGCTGATTATAGTAGATTAAGGTATTTACATTTACAACATCTATGTTTATTTTGGTCATATTATAACAGTTAAAAACATTCAGTTATTTTAATCAACATATGGCACCATTTACCATATATTAACCCACAAAATATATGGATTGAAAAGTGCAATGCTTAATATCTTTCCCTTGAGAGCAACATTGTAATCATCACATCTACATCACAATCATAACAATTTAGTGAATGTAAAAAGAAAGAAGCCTTAAGCATTGCACTGGAATGTCCACTCTTGTCTGTCGGTATATCTGTGGATGGGTTTTGCATAAATGAATGACCTAAAAAAGGAATTGAAGCTGTAAAAGTAATGTGTAATTTTTTTTTTAAGTTTTAATCGTATAAACGTATGTTGTTTGTTCTGAAGACTCTTGTCTCTTTTAATGACTGATGGACATGTTTGTGTATCTCTACCTGAAGTGGGGGCATCAGTGAGGAGACACATCTAGTAAAAAAAAACACATTTGAAACAGATTTTAAAGTTGCTTTATATATGCACGTGCATATGTTGATAAAAATGGATGCCGTAGATTATTGCAAACTTTGTTATATTTATTTATTTATTTACCCATATTAGTCTTAAATTCAATTAATAACTGAAGTTATCAATCAAATAAAATGCATAATAAACATCATTGATAATAAATGTGATATTGTAATTTAATCTCAAAGGTAATATTTTTTGTTTTTCTCTGTCGACAGGTGTCTTCATAAAACTGGAGGATGTTTATTCATGAAACTCGATAAGTGCTGTCAAGCAGTGGATGCATGAATGCGCCTACACAAATTATGCATAGATCAGCAGGTACCACTGTCTGAACAACTTATTGAGGCACAGGAAGTGGATTATGTTGTAGGATAAAATGCAGCACTTATAGACATGATTAACTTATTTATGTAGGTGTTGTGTCATGCTCACTTATGCATGAAGTGCTATAGGTCAGCCATTGTGGTCTGTCTATGCCCGACTTCATGCATTATCCACATTTGATGCTATGTTGATGAAAGTTGGTCATAATGTTTTTGTTAATAATATCTAGGCTATCCTCAAGTGTGGTCATTATTTCTAATATGTTGTAAAATTTATGTTAAAATATAAATTATTTGCATAAAATCTATTTTTATACAATATTACAAATTCATGATCAAGCAACTTAATTAGTTAATCTATATTTTTTATGGAACTTACATCTTTTTTGTCTTCAGTGGCTTATCTGAAAAAAGAAAAGAATATCCAGTTGAATTGTACAATTGGTATTGTGAAATTTGATGAACCTTTTTTAACCCATTTATGCCTAGTGGACTTTCCCATCCTTCTAAATTGGATCAATTTATTTCCACAATTAGGGGTGTCTTGTATATTTATTTCTATATTTAGAATATTGCTTACATAAATTATTTTAAGCAAACAGCGCAGACCCTGATGATCTGGGTCTACGCTGTTTGCCAAGTCCTTGGTTCTAGACGCTAGGCAAAATGGGTTAAATAACATATATAAATTAATACATCACCATAATAACTTTATGTATGAAAGTGTACACATTTTTTTTATTTTGGTATTTTGTGAAGTTACTTGTATATAACGATAAATATGCATTACTAAATATGGAAATCAATCTTTATGAGCTGTCGAACATGCAAACATGTTACTTCAATGACAAGACATTTTGATAGAATTCATTTATTAAAACAGTGAAATGTATCTGTCACCAAGTAACTTTATCAATAACAAACTTTGTCACATAATTAATTTATGATTATGATACACATTGTTTTGTTTTTTGTAACATTGACACACCTACAAAAATAAATGTGCTAACTTTATACTGTGTACTTGATTAATTCTCTTACCAATTGAATTCATGTTCAACTGATGTGATGGATGAGCTCTCATTATTCACACATGCTTGTTGCTGTGCGCCTGAAAAGAAAGTACATTGTGTTCATATTCAAATTCCAAAGATGAAGAAATAAGTGATGAATAGATACCAAATACATGAATATAGGTAATATATATATAATTATATATATATATATATACATACATGAACTGGACTGAAATGTGCCAAAACCACTATCTATCCCAACCAGTACCTCCGCTTGGAGAATGACTACTATCTTCAATAGAAAACAGCAAACAAACAATAAACGAAAACGATTATTCGGTGCAAATTCGATAGTTTAACTACATTAAGTTTTAATGTATAATTCAAAGTACAAATTTAACCTTTTGCTTCCAGACTGACTTTCATTTTTAAATCTTACATGTGACTGAATTGTGATTTTTTCTATAATATTGTTAAAAGAGTAAGGTAAGAGTCATGAGATTTAATTAGTTAATATACCTTAATGAATAATGTCCGTCCATTTCTTGATAGCTGTGTATATCTTGCGGCTACACAAGCCAATGTTGTTCACTCTGAAATTGAGAGATAGTTTTCAGATTCATGTTTACAATTAAAAATTTATTCTAACGCTATTTACACTGGGTAATAAAGTAAATTTTATGCCGAAAATAAATACACAGTACTCATCCTTATATACTCAGAATAGATAAATATATAAGGAAAGAAGTGGAAATTCATAAGATGAAAATATAACTTGAAAAGAGAGATAAATTTACTCTAAAAACAAACACTAAATTATGAAAATAAAATCTTTTCTTCAAATTTAAGGCATATGAATAATGTATTGATTAAAAAACTCGAATGTACTCGAATATTCTTCTACCACAAAACATTATGATATAAACACACATTAAAGATTTGTCAATTAAAAGGCTGACACTGACAGTGCCATACGCGCGAAAATATGATTTCGTTATAACAAGAAAATAAATGCATAAATAAATGCATACAAGCATTTTTATTATTTGGTGTAAATTAACACTATGAATTTAAATAAAAATCAGTATCAATTACGAGACATATTGACAGACACAAACGCTAAAATATTTGAAGACATGAGTGGATATATTTACTACTATCATAAGTAAATCATCACTATCATTTGCTACTTGCCTCCGTTTTCTTTGTCGGCCATCTTGCTTTTTTGGCATAAACGCGGGAAATCGTGTGATATAAGATGTAGTTTTTTCGACTGGTTCGCGATATTCCAGATCGTACGCTTAGCTAAAATCTTAGCTGCGACTCGATACTTACGACAGCGTTCATAAAACGGGTATTAGCGGATCGTAAATGAAATCGTTAGTGAAGGATGTTGATAAAACGGCCTCCTGTGGAATGTATATCAGTCATGTGTGGAGGATGGTCATATTACTCGGAATCAACTATAAAGAAATCATCGTAAGTAAAATCGAATCAGATTCAACAAAACAAACAATTTGATACCAAGATGTTATATATTTTAAACACAAAATGCAACACAAACAGCAAAAATCATTTTTTTTACAAATATTAAGCGCGCGTGCTCATGACGTCATTATTAAGACGTCAACGACAAAAGTCATATTCTTTCCCGCTAAAACTGCAGCTTTTTAGCGATTTTGTATTACTTCTTTTAAAATCGGGGACGAAGCGGTATGATAAACAGAAAAAAAAAAGGTTACTGCCTGATCTTTTTGTTATAAATCAGGCTCGGCACGAATAAAATCATGGCTCGGCAAGCCTCGCCGTTATATTATTCTAAGCCTTGCCTGATATATTACAAAAAGAGCAGGCAGTTACCTGTTATTCTCTATATATTGTTTTACTTGTATCGCAATATAAAGTGTTAAATGACGCTAATTTGATGATTTTCAAGATAATATTTCTTGGATTTACAAGGCATGCAATGAACATATATATTAAAGTGTTCACGATAATATGTAGCTAAGCATAAATAACGAAAGTTTGAGGAAAAAAGATCATCAAAGCAAATTAACACTTGGCTGAGTATTGAAATATATCTTAGTGCCTGTACGTAGGCTGTTTCGCAAGGTAGAGCCAGTGCCTGAGTACTATAGAATTTACAGGCATTAAAATTGGTTACTATGATTACAGTAATTTTAATTGCATACAATTTCTAACGAGACTGTGTTACATTACTATTGAAATAAAGACGAACGTGGTCAAACATGTTAAAATAACATTATAGCCCATATTTTCTTAACTGTATCACGTAGAAACTGTAAAGGTATCCTTTACTTATATTTAAAATAAGTAGCAATGAAAACGCCCATTCGCGCCATGTTGCAAAATAAAATGTCGACGAACGTTGATTATAGACGTTTACCTATCCTGTACTATTGCATTACTTTTAGTCTGCAGATGAAATGAATGCGAATGAACACATATGTATCAACACAAAATAGCTGTCACCTGAATGCAGTTTAATTTTGAAAACACATCTAGCAAAAATGTGTATAATGTCTTCTACTGTTGTATCAACGTCCTATTTATAACAAAATATATTATCTTAAAGTGATGATTGCAACACTTTGGCTATATACTATGTACACAGATGATTATCAGTTAGATCCTATAAGCTGTTGTTGTAAGACTTATAACTCACTGAGTGTCATTATGATCAGGAAATTTTGAAACATGACTGCAGAGAAATAATGGTGTAATTATGGTGGAATTACACGAGAATAATTTAATTGTAAAAGTTTTGTTGGAATCGGTCTTCTTTAGTTTCTTTGGTCCGTAGAAAAAAGATCATGAGTTACACACTGAAGGTTCAAATCGGTTAATCATATATTAATTGTTTAATAAAACCAAGGTCATATGACGATCTGTTTAGTTCAGCTTTTTCGCTGTTCTCGTTAAACATACATCTTTAGATAGAGAGAGACTTACAAAATGCATTGAAGAATTTATTGCAAAGTGTATGTAACAGTATTATATATACAGATCGATATGCTTTTTTCTCAAGAAAACACTAAAAGAATTATCAGTTTTTGACCATGTTCATGGGAAAACCGGACTAAATGCAAATGCGTAGTTTGTCGTCCGATGCAAAAGTATTTCTGTATACACGTGTCTATTGCTTTTTGGACATGTAATATGCAAATAACACGTAGAAAAACAAAAAATTATAGTTTAAACATACACTTTTTATGGTAATGTAAAAAGGCTAGGTAAAAGTACATACTTTATTAAATTAATTTTTTATCATTATAATATGTGTAGAAGTTCTGTAAGTGTTTCATTACAAAATTCCATTATCCTTTTTGTATAAATAATGACAGTTCAATTAATCGATGACATACTTTTATTACAGAAATTAACTTACGTTTTGCAAAAACTGTTAATTGTTGAACTTGCTTAAACGCCTATTAGCACAAAAACCGTAGTTAATGGCGTTAAACAGTAAGTGAGTTGCATTACAATACACATAACACAGAAAAAAAGAACATTATTTAAGACTTATTTGAAATCTTTTATTTTCCAGTGTTTCACTTGTAAAATTCGATGATAAATATCTCATTAAAACTACACATCTTATAATTACGTGTTTGCTAACATATAAAGCTTTCTCAATTAATATCCGTCATTTTACTTCCGTTTAAATACGAAGCGTGTGTCATTGACGCAATTTCACTGCAATGAAATCTTTTTCGCAGACTTTAGCCCTCTTTGCACTTGAAGAAAAATCCATGAATTCAAACTAAACTAATGTGACCGATCTAAAAGATGTGACCGATCTAAAAGGCATACAGTATTGTCGCAGATCTAACATTAACGAAACATATTACACCGTAAAATTCAATTTAATTTAAAAATCGACAGTTCATCTGTTTCTTTTCTGTAGTATCAGACAACCGACTGTTGATCTTAACAAGTTAACATTGTAATATGTTTAGACATAGAGTGCATTTTGTCTTGCTGCCACAAGATTATCGCTGTAATTTCCCAAACATTGGAATATATTTACATATAGAGTGTACTTTCGTCTTGCTGCAAGGATATTAAATAAATTTATGACAATCGATCAAGTGTCAACCTTTTAATTGAAGCTTTATTCGTTGTAACTTAAGAAAAATTGTCGCTTTATGTTTATATACTTATAACTTCATCAAGAATTAATTATCAAGGTGACAGTATGTTTTTGAAGGAACTTCTATATAACAGTGTCAATGAAACATAGCGTTATCCTTGTAAATCAGTCAAGAATGTACATCACTTTAATTTCAACTGCGAGTGCAGAAACTGCTCGTCTTTAAATCTTGAAGTGAAGTTATATAGTTAAAGAGTACGTATAGACATTGCATAATGGCACGAGCATTACATAAGACAATTGCAACAAATTATAACAAGTTATTCAACCAGAAACATAGCTTACAAACGATTTGAACGTTTAGCGTATGTTGTGATTTTAGTAAATATACTTGTAAACACGTGCTTACTTTCAGATTAAACATAAATTAAAGATATAAACTAGACGATGGGGTCATATATTTGATAAAACAAAGTTTAAATATAATGTTTAATTTAATAACTGTTTTAATATAAATAGCTGGTTTTGAAACTTAAGTGACATATTTAAGCAAGAACGTCATACACTCATGTCTTTTATTGAAACAAAAAACAAGGCGGATTGGGGATATAATATTTGTTCTAAAAAGGAACCAACTATATCTAACACCGTGTGTATTGTGAAATAGACCATAGCTTTCAACCATGTTAACTTGGTACCCTGTTTCTTATGGCGCACTTGTATATTAAACTTCCCAGTGGTTACACGTGTTGTGTTGTTATTGCCATCCGTTAGCTAATTATCACTTGAGTTGAGATTGATAAAAGTCACATACACAATAGTGTCACAATTACCAAACATGGTGTCAGAAGAGGAGCAACTGTGATCGAAACATCACAGAATATTATTTTAATCACCGTGACGAATTGAGCGCGGAGGATGGTCTGATATTCAGAGGTAACACTTAAGCCATCCAAACGTCCCTGCGATAAGAACTGGTGCAAAAAGTTCATTCGTCGCACTTCGGAATCACCCAGACACTAGCGTGTTAAGATTTGTTGTTTTGGCGGGAGATGTCTAAGCAAATAACCGATTACGTAAATAATTGCCCAACTTGTCTAACTCAATGAAATGCGAATGCCTTCAGAACCTCTGCTAACTAACGCATTCCCAGACAGACCCTTCAGCTTATCGCCACTGATCTGTTCCTCTTCAACGGACAAGAATACATTTTAACGGTCAACTTCTATAAAAGGTTCTACAAAATTGACCATTACCTAACACACGAACACACACGGTGATAGCAAAATTGCAAAACATGTCAAGAATATCATTTTCTGATATTCTGATATCGAACAACGGCTGTCAATTTTCTTGCGCCGAATTAAAAAAAAAATAAATGTGGGGGATTCGAACACAGAACTTTCTTACCAGGTCATGCACAAAGCAGTTGTTTGACCGAAAAGACAGTAGGGGCAGCTAAAAGGCTGATGCAAAAAGCATTTAACACGAAAACCAACGTATACTTTGCTTGATTCTCGCAATATCCCGTGACAGTGCGGTAACACACCTAGTCAATAAGCTATTGGCCGTCAAACAAAATCAACTGAGTCACGTTCTGAGAAAACTGGGCATAATGAATGTGCGTAAAGTGTCATCCCAGATTAACCTGTGCAGTCCGCACAGGCTTATCAGGGACGACACTTTCCGCCTAAAATTGATTTTCGGTAAGGAGGAACTTCCTTGAAATTATAAAATATAGAAAAGCGGAAAGTGTCGTCCCTGATTAGCCTGTGCGGACTGCACAGGCTAATCTGGGACGCCCCTTTTCCACATGCATTAAACCCCCTTTTCACCGAGCACGGCCCATATAGTTTTGATACCAGTTGATAAATTCATATCAGCATGTTCCCCTTACACGAATATTTTCAAATGAGAACCGTTAGATCTGTGCTTGTCGTATATTTGTAATATCATCATTATGTTCATCCCGTAAGTATACTCCCAACACAATTTTAGGGGTGCACGTTAAATTGAGTCGCGTTCTGAGAAAACTGGGCTTAATGCTTGTGCGTAAAGTGTCGTCCCAGATTAGCCTGTGCAGTCCGCACAGGCTAATCAGGGACGACACTCTCCGCCTAAACAAGATTTTCGGTATGAAGGGACTTCCTTTAAACGAAAAATACCATAAAAGCGAAAAGTGTCGTCCCTGATTAGCCTGTGCGGACTGCACAGGCTAATCTGGGACGACACTTAACGCACAGGCATCAAGCCCAGTTTTCTCAGAACTAGACTAAATTACATGTTGATTCGTCGGTAGCTTTGTAATAATGTCTGGCCCTTAACGCTACTTACTCAGTTCTTGTCGTGTTCGATAATAATGATACGTCTTACACATCTCATTCAACATGAGTGACGTATTGTTTAACCCTGTAACATGTAAATGGCTTGCATCCAACTGTGTTGGATACAAATTTGTCGTTTGAACTGCTTTTACATTGTGTTAGATTTAAACGAAAGGTACCATATTTACGAGAAATAATAATTAATGACTTAATTTGTGTTCTATCATTGTCTCTAACACACTCACGGTTTTCCCAAGACAGACGGACGCGAAAGCATAAAAGCATTTTTCAGACAATTAACCCATTTATGCCTAGAACACTCTCCCATCCTTCTAAATTGGATCAATTTATTTCCAAATTTATGGATGTCTAATATATTTTTTTCTAGATTTAGAATATTTCTTACAGAAATTCCTTTGAGCAAACAGCGCGGACCCTGATGAGACGCCACATCATGCGGCGTCTCATCTGGGTCTACGCTGTTTGTCTAGGCCTCTATTTATTGAATATAAATGTGTAATCAACTGTCAAGTTAATATTGCGGAGCATCTTTTTATTTTTTAGGTTTAATATATGAAAGCTATTTGTTAATAATTATTATCAATCCGGCCTTATTTTCAATAATTGACATTTGATTGTATGACTTACTTGAATTTATATTTAATTATAGTTCGATATCAACTGTCAATAAAAAAGACAATAACTAACAATGAAAGTAAATCAAATATAAGAATCGTCGTTCAGCATTTATTCTTAAAGCATTCGATTTCTGGAATAAATGTGTGCTTGCATGTACATTTACCTCGATCGCAATTACAACACCCTCTTCAATCGTTAAAACACGTTGATAATAGGACAATTCACTAGAATATATATTGGAATCTTTTCAATTTTCTGCCAGAAAAGTAATGCACTATACAACATTGTTTTCTTGACGCTTTATTTTTTAGAAAATAACTTATATGGGGGTAAAAACGACGTTCAAGGTTCATAAAGAGGAACTTCACCACTACTTGATCGTTTATAATTGAAAATATGTCAACTACACAAAACATTTGCTGTATGTGCATGTTTTACAAAAGTTGTATCACTAGTTTTCAAGTATGCAAGCATAATATTTTATAACCTACAAAGCATTACGGGGAACAAAACTGTTTTTGTTTTGTTACAGTTTGCATTCAAAGTATCCACTGTCTCAACAATAATGCAATGCAAAACGCACTTCGGTTCCAATAGAACTCTGCTCTCATGTATGTTAGTTATCCACATAGCGCAGTTTGATGACGTACTTCAGTTTGACGTAGGGCTCAACACAACATGCGTAGTATTTGACGTCACGTTCAACGTCACGTACTGCCACTGACGAATGAAATGGGTGTCGAAATCGGAGGTCGTTATCGCATCATTATTGTTGAGAAGATGTATAACTACTCAGTTTTGTATCCAGTAGGGATAAATATAAATTTACACAGAACAAATTCCACTCTTGAAACAGAAAGAAAATGTAGTTAATTTGTTAAAACAAACTTTGAAAAAGCCTATTTAGGCGAAATATATTAGACAAGAGTGGAATTTGTTCTGTGAAGATTTATAACGTCACCTCCGTACGTCCACGAAAGGAACGTCAGCTTGCACGTCACGACGTTTCCCTGCTTTAATTTGGCGTAGTTTACCTAAGTAAAGTGTTTCAATAGAATTATGTCACTATTCGGGGTCATATGATTGTGTACTTAAAAATGCAACAGACAGCCATGGTTCATTCTGGGACGACACTTTAAGCACATGCATTAAACCCTCTTTTCACAGAGCGCGACTCAATTATATGTTTTTGAACTCTTATTTACTCTGATATATATTTATGTTTTTGTGCAACCTATAGTTTACACATAATCGTTTTCTTAAATTTAATACTTATACATGAGTTTGAAACAATAAACTTTTAGTTCAACGTAATATCGATTCAAAACAATTTCCAAATAATAATTATAGTTTCTTGTGTGTACAAGTATTGATCACATGCCATACCCTGTTTCCATGTAATATAACCATTACGAATATTTTTATCTTACACATGTGTAATATACTTTTTGAGCGTTTTCATTGGCTTAGTTTTCGTTCGATTGACCAATCGCCTTTTGTTATTTTGCTTAAATGACGTTGCAACGTCAAATGACGTCACGAAAAGAAAACAATATTCGGGATTTATCATTATGTTTGCGTAAATATTTATTTAATTTGCTCATTCAAAAGCATGTGATAAAAAAGATCTGACACTCGTTGTCATATCGTACCATATTTTAATAAACTCGTCCAGGAAATTCGTTAGCAAGCTCGCCAAAGGCTCGCTTACTGACAAAATTCCTGAACTCGTTTAATAATATATGGTATGATATGACAACTAGTGCCAGATCCTAGATATATGTATGTATGTAGTTGCATGCGCATCATGGTTCCCCATTCTTCATCTGTATCGTCATCATTTTGACCATCGTTTTTTTTCGTGTGTACATGTAAGTATATGTGTACGTAATTGGTTCCTCATCCATCGTCTTTATCATCAGCTCATCAGCATTTCCATCGATATAGAGATTTCATCACGATCATACAAAATGTAACTTTTTAAAGTCACGCTAATTATAATTATAGTGTGTATCCCCATCATCACCCCCCCCCCCCCATTAGCATCAATATCATTATAATGCTAATCACAGCTGTGGCCATAGTCCTGGTGTAATGTCACGTGTAATGGATTGTGTGCGCTTGTAGATATCAATGTTGCTTAGTTTATTGTCTACATTGACACCCATGCACATTATCTTAATTATGTGTTTGCAGTTACTTATATTAATGCGTACCATGTATAATTTCATAAACCAAAAACAAATATGAGCCGTGCTCTGTTCAAAGGGGGTTTAATGCATGTGCGTAACGTGTCGTCCCAGATTAGCCTGTGCAGTCCGCGCAGGCTAATAAGGAACGATATATTACGTTTTTTTTTTAAATTTTTGTTTCAAGAAAGCCTCTTCTTAGCAAAAATCAAGAGTAACCGGGTTGTGTCGACCTTCATTAGCCTGAGCGGACTGTATACAGTAGGCTAACATAGGAAAAACTTTACGCACATGCATTAAACTCCCTTTTCACAAAGCGTGGCAAATATCTATTCGTGTGTAGTTTGAAATCTTAATTGTTAACTATTTTTTGTGCGACTTTATATCAAAGAATTTGTTAGACAAAAGAACTATTGTATGTGTATTTTTGACACCATATTAGACTTAAAGGGGCCTTTACACGTTTGGGTAAATTGACAAATTTGAAAAAAACGTTGTTTCAGATTCGTAAATTTTCGTTTTAGTTATGATATTTGTGAGGAAACAGTAATACGGAACATTTACCATGCTCTAAAAGAGCAATTATATGCATCTTTTGAAGATTTAAAAACCCGAAAATGATAAAGCTTTGCAATGCGAAACGAATTAATCATTTGGAGAGTTATGTTGTTGTCGTTAAATTTTGTGAAACTACGAGAATTATATAAAGTATAAAATAAAGCTGGAATCGTATTCGGATGAATGGCCGAGTGGTCTAAGTGGTAGACTTTTTACTCCAGGAATCCAGGGATCAGTGCTTCGAGCCCTGCTGAGGGTTACCTTTTTTCTTTTTTAAATTGTATTCTTGATTTTTTTACTGAAGCTTTTTGTATCTAATATTTACATTGATCAATATATAGCTTTTAATGACAAACTTCATAGCATGCCCAAATCTGTGAAAAGGCCCCTTTAATACGAGTAACTAAGTATACACGTGATTACCTTGCAGTAGGAGTGGATTTTCACAGGGGGCGCGTAAAAGACGAACCCGTCATACGTGATGACCATATTAATGTCACCGCTATGCAGCCCGTGGAACTGATTTGCACTGCCAACATATAGATACATCTGCTTCAGTGGATAAATTAAATGTACTAACAAAAACATACATAATCGATGTGGTCCGGTTAATATTCGTGTAATCGCGTTTCGATTGTATTTACTTATTTAATTAATGAATTCAAGTTTTTACTACAAAACATATAAAACGAACTGCAAATCCAAATACGGACATGGTTTAATTGAACAACTCGGTTTATACACATCAAGCAGTATGAATTTTACTTCTATAGCTTAGTTATTCTAGGGTTCAAAACACGTTCTTAAACGTGTTACCGTTGCAATTAATTAACAAGAGCACCGCATAGCGGGTGCCAACGCTCGGCTGCGGGTGCAGTTTTGAATAATGAAAGCTTGTCAGAAGTTTTATATTAGAGGTCACAGTGACCTTGACCTGTGACCTAGTGACACAAAAATTGGTGTGGCTTGTAAAATTCATCAAGGTGCAGCTACATATGAAGTTTCAGAGTTGTCGTTGGAAGCACTTTGATTTTAGAGCCAATGTTAAGGTTTTTGTACGTCGCGGACGGCGGACGAGCTGGCTATGACAATACCTCGGGTTTTCTCCAAAAACAGCATAGCTAAAAATGACATGCGAAACACAATGGTATTTTCAACATCTAAATGCAAAGCTACAAAAATACGTTAATTATAAACTAAACAATGCGTAAAGCAGCTCCAAATCTAATGTTCAGAATAAATTCGTTAAAAACTACGGACCGAGCTATCAGTAAATGTTGAAAATTAGACTGGAACCGCACTTGTTTTCCAGCATGATGTCAGGTTGCCAGACTTGTTCACTGGGCAAGCGGATCATCTCCAGACCGTCATACAATGCCGGGTTCCAAACTAATTGCCCGTCCCGCGCCGTCATCGAGATAAACGTGTCCAGAACAAGAACTTGGTTGTCCTTTAAGATATTCATTTTTCAAACTATTGGTCACAGCGAATTAACAAAATATTCATACATAAAATAGATATACATTTCCTCTTATTTACAATGTTTTAATTCAAATATTCTCTAAAGTGTAAGTTTTAAAATGAATACATAATTAATTTGAACAAAGTTGATTCGGTCGTTTGGAAACAGACAAAAGGTTGTGTATAGAATGAAGGTTGTACACATATTTTGTTTTATCCTACAGCTAAATGATTTTACAGAACAAATACGACTCATAAAGAAAAGATAAGGTTTTCTCCACAGTTATTTTTAGATCAGGTTTCTTCCGTACTTATTTTTAGAACATTACGTAGGGACTAGTTTTTTTTTGGCCTTTCACCCCTGATTGCGTCATTTAGGTCGTTGGGTACGCAGTCGTTTAACGAGTTTACGTGTGTGTGTGTGTGTGTGTGTGTGTGTGTGTGTGTGTGTGTGTGTGTGTGTGTGTGTGTGTGTGTGTGTGTGTGTGTGTGTGTGTGTGTGTGTGTGTGTGTGCGTGCGTGCGTGCGTGCGTGCGTGCGTGCGTGCGTGCGTGCGTGCGTGCGTGCGTGCGTGCGTGCGTGCGTGCGTGCGTGCGTGCGTGCGTGCGTGCGTGCGTGCGTGCGTGTGTGTGTGTGTGTGTGTGTGTGTGTGTGTGTGTGTGTGTGTGTGTGTGTGTGTGTGTGTGTGTGTGTGTGTGTGTGTGTGTGGGTGTGTGTGTGTGTGGGTGTGTGTGTGTGTGTGTGTGTGTGTGTGTGTGTGTGTGTGTGTGTGTGTGTGTGTTTACGATGGATTACTTACACAACGAGACCATAGGCGACAACAACGCCATAATTAGATTCAACAACAACAACAAGATTACTATAATATTATGAATGTGAAAAACACAGTGTTTGGATATAAAACTGGAATGAAACTGGTGAGACTGCATTTTCGATTTAGTTAAAATGTCGAATGTACTCGAATAACGCGATGTTTTGTTGAACAATTGATGGATTAAATTTAAGAAAAGTGTCAGTGAATTGTTCTTTATATTTTCGAAGGAAATCGATGTCGAATTAAAATGGTAATTTCTTTGATGGTTTAGTCGTTCCTTTGTCAGTCGATCAAAGAATGTCTATCCACAAAGAATTGCCTGCTTACATCCAGTGCTTTAATATGGAAAAGATGGATGGCGATGAAGAAATTTGTCTAGAATTTTAACTCGTCATGGAAGCAAATTAAACATTACGAAAATAAACATGGACGTGGTTATTATACAACTTCGGTGAGTAGAACAATAATTTTATGTAAGTAAGTATAAAGTGTGTAAAAAGAAGAGTTGTTTAAAGACTTAAATTAACGATATCGGCGGGAATAAATGCTGAATCATGCTTCACGTAGCCACGGTATGTGTCTACACATTTTGTAAATTTCAAAATGGCAGGAGCCATGTTTGTTTTTTGTTTTTTTTTACAGTGGTGAAACAAGAATTGTAGCTTGAACACAACCGTCTGTGTTCTACTTGAGTGTGTTACATTTGAAACGCTGATTAAATTTGAATCGAGGCGTATAGCGATATTTTGGCTCGTTACTTTTCTTTTGCGTGGAATTCTTAAGGACTATTTCGATTTCCGTAAACAGGAAAGATCACAATAAATATTACTACGCAATGTTAGATTCAGTTAATTTAATGTGTTTTTGCTTTTATTTTAGGTATAAATTAAATAATATTGTAGGATAAATAGAATACTATGTTAGTGTGATTATGTACTTAAATTTATCCAACTCGTGTCAGAAGGGCTTACAAGGCTCGGCAAGCCTCGCCATGTAAACCTTTCTTCACTCGTGGGATAAATTTAAGTACACAATCACACTAACATAGTATTCTCTATTTCTACATGTTTTCAAATAGTATATAAACACGTTAAATATGTCCATGGTAAGGTCATAACTTCAACTTCATATTTAACTTATACATCTTACAAACAAAACAAATCATAGCTTCATCCTGTAGCTGGTGGTTCTGCTTAAAGTGATATTATGGGCATCTAACAGTTTATAGGTTTCTATCGCAACCGTTGTTTATTTTTGGTGTTTTCACTTCATATACACTTATATTTGTTAATGCAGCGTCAAAATATTAAAACACTATCCCGGAAAGAGAAAAGTAATGCATTTGAATATCAACCGTACTTTCGTTTTGACAACTGACGACAGAAATGAATCGATTTACGATGTGAATCTAAATGTAGTATTAGTGCAGATTCGTTCATACGGAACAAGACACTATTTTGTTTTACGGATCTTTTCGGCTTAGAGAACCCACCAGTCATGTAAAATATCGAATATAATATATACTTTTATAAACAACTGGTAACAAGATGAGCTGCAGATAATTAGTCAGTATCTACATATTATGTCAAATACATACATACCCTTACCTGCAACAAATCCCGTTGAAAACGTCTACAACTCATTTATAATCCGATATGAGTGATTTGTCGCTTAAACTTCATCGGTTGGGTTTGTGCAAATAACTCCCGACTTATAATGTTTTATGTGCGCGATTAAATGCATGTCAATATTTGGGGGCAACAAATAGCGTATCGCTTCAGGATTGTCATTTGGGCCCTTGTGTGCTGTCACTGACCAATAGTATTATGAACATGTAAATACAATCCCGAGACAAAATTTTATTGCTGTAATAGTTTCATAATTATTGTCTTATTTTATGTTCGAGTACGTCACATATTAATATTATGTGACGTTGTTCAAGTCATTCAATATAACTGTTAAGGACGAACAAATGTAATCATGAATTATAGAGTGTGAAATATGTATTTTTGTGTGTGATTCTTTTCATGTGATACAACATCCATCATGACAGACATTTGCCATTGTACTTCTTATCTTATCTGGTAATAGGAGGACAATTTATGACTTGTGTCTATAATTATCCTGAGTAAATATCTGAGTTCATTTGTCTAAATCCATATGCTATTCAAATGTATTATTATAAGTTAAAAATAATGATTATAAAACAACAAAGCCCTTATCGTTCGTTTGGCATTTACTTCCAATATCAAATTCATAGGTTATTTTCTTTTGTTGTGCTATATGATGTGCTTTTCTACATTTTCCCGAATATTGTGTTGTTGTGTTATAAAATTTCCACACTTCTTTGTCTCGGTTTGGTCTATATTTGCCAATATTGTGTCACATATCAGAATGTACTCCACAATGGCATCTAAAGGAAATCAGTTGATAAACAATATGCGTTTCAATTAACATCTTCTTGCCCCAGTGCGTTGTATTTCTCAGTTAAAATTTAAATCTCAAATAGCTGAACTCAATATGGTTTCTTAAAGTGTGTAGATAGTACAAATCACCCCATTGGTACAAAAAGGTACCACGTGCCTTCTAATTTCAATGTCGCATGGTACCTTTTTGCACCAATTGGGCGAAACAAAGCAACAACAAACACGAATAAACGTTTTCGACGCCTTTTGGAATATTTTATGATAGGTACTTAGTCAACGGAAAGAAAAAGTGGTTATTTGTTTTATTTGAAAAAGGAGGATGATAATAACGGCATATAAACCAGTAAGAAAAGAGCATACATACTCTTTTGATAATTGGCTTGATTTTTGTATGCTCCTTTTATAACAAAGATTTACACAAGAGCCATAGCCAAGTAGGATAGTGCAAAGTTTTATTTCTGCCAAGATCGACAATCCATTTAAAAGCTTTGATTCGATAAATTGTTGTTCCTGTGTTTTTTATTTTGTTGTTGTTGTTTTCATTTTGTATCTCATTGTACGTAATGATATAATTCAATGATTGTGTTCCTAGAGAGCTGTTCGATAATAATGCAGATTGTGAAACCTTGACACCATGATCGTGAAATAGGTTTCCAGATTGCGACGTTTCCGTGCGATACATTACTAGTATGTTTAGAGCACGATTGCCATTTATCTCTCGCGAATATAGCACAAATACAAGTCTTAATATTTCCATTGGCAGAAATAAGGAATCATGACTTTTAATGATCGCTGATTCGATTTCCGACCCAGCAACTTAACGTGTATCCTTTCTATAGCCGTTATCCCTCTAGCTCTGATTCAAGCAGGACAACTGTGAGTTATTGGCAAAAGTATGTGCACTAAGTACTAGCTAGCCCTAGACAACTGTGAGTTATTGGCAAAAGTGTGTGCACTAAGTACTAGCTAGCCCTAGACAACTGTGAGTTATTGGCAAAAGTATGTGCACTAAGTACTAGCTAGCCCTAGACAACTGTGAGTTATTGGCAAAAGTGTGTGCACTAAGTACTAGCTAGCCCTAGACAACGGTGAGTTATTGGCAAAAGTATGTGCACTAAGTACTAGCTAGCCCTAGACAACTGTGAGTTATTGGCAAAAGTATGTCTACTTAGTATAAGCTAGCCCTAGACAACGGTGAGTTATTGGCAAAAGTATGTGCACTGAGTACTAGCTAGCCCTAAACAACGGTGAGTTATTGGCAAAAGTATGTGTACGTAGTACTAGCTAGCCCTAGACAATGGTGAGTTATTGGCAGAAGTATGTGTACTTAGTATTAGCTAGCCCTAGGCAACAGTGAGTTATTGGCAGAAGTATGTGTACTTAGTATTAGCTAGCCCTAGACAACAGTGAGTTATTGGCAGAAGTATGTGTACTTAGTATAAGCTAGCCCTAGACAACAGTGAGATATTGGCAACAGTATGTGTACTTAGTATTAGCTAGCTCTAGACAACGGTGAGTTATTGGCAAAAGTATGTGTACTTAGTATAAGCTAGCCCTAGACAACGGTGAGTTATTGGCAAAAGTATGTGTACTTAGTATAAGCTAGCCCTAGACACAGTGAGTTATTGGCAAAAGTATGTGTACTTAGTATAAGCTAGCCCTAGACAACGGTGAGTTATTGGCAAAAGTATGTGTACTAAGTATTAGCTAGCCCTAGACAACGGTGAGTTATTGGCAAAAGTATGTGTACTTAGTATTAGCTAGCCCTAGACAACGGTGAGTTATTGGCAAAGTATGTGCTTTAAGTACTAGCTAGCCCTAGAAAGCTGAGTTATTGGCAAAAGTATGTGCGCTAAGTACTAGCTAGCCCTAGACAACGGTGAGTTATTGGCAAAAGTACGTGTACTTAGTATTAGCTAGCCCTTGACAACGGTGAGTTATTGGCAAAGTATGTGCTTTAAGTACTAGCTAGCCCTAGACAACGGTGAGTTATTGGCAAAAGTACGTGTACTTAGTATTAGCTAGCCCTAGACAACGGTGAGTTATTGGCAAAGTATGTGCTTTAAGTACTAGCTAGCCCTAGAAAGCTGAGTTATTGGCAAAAGTATGTGCGCTAAGTACTAGCTAGCCCTAGACAACGGTGAGTTATTGGCAAAAGTATGTGTACTAAGTACTAGCTAGCCCTAGACAACTGTGAGTTATTGGCAAAAGTATGTGCACTAAGTACTAGCTAGCCCTAGACAACAGTGAGTTATTGGCAAAAGTATGTGTACTTAGTATTAGCTAGCCCTAGACAACGGTGAGTTATTGGCAAAAGTATGTGTACTTAGTATTAGCTAGCCCTAGACAAGTGTGAGTTATTGGCAAAAGTATGTGTACTAAGTACTAGCTAGCCCTAGACAACGGTGAGTTATTGGCAGAAGTATGTGTACTTAGTATTAGCTAGCCCTAGACAACAGTGAGTTATTGGCAGAAGTATGTGTACTTAGTATTAGCTAGCCCTAGACAACAGTGAGTTATTGGCAGAAGTATGTGTACTTAGTATAAGCTAGCCCTAGACAACAGTGAGATATTGGCAACAGTATGTGTACTTAGTATTAGCTAGCTCTAGACAACGGTGAGTTATTGGCAAAAGTATGTGTACTTAGTATAAGCTAGCCCTAGACAACGGTGAGTTATTGGCAAAAGTATGTGTACTTAGTATAAGCTAGCCCTAGACACGGTGAGTTATTGGCAAAAGTATGTGTACTTAGTATAAGCTAGCCCTAGACAACGGTGAGTTATTGGCAAAAGTATGTGTACTAAGTATTAGCTAGCCCTAGACAACGGTGAGTTATTGGCAAAAGTATGTGTACTTAGTATTAGCTAGCCCTAGACAACGGTGAGTTATTGGCAAAGTATGTGCTTTAAGTACTAGCTAGCCCTAGAAAGCTGAGTTATTGGCAAAAGTATGTGCGCTAAGTACTAGCTAGCCCTAGACAACGGTGAGTTATTGGCAAAAGTACGTGTACTTAGTATTAGCTAGCCCTTGACAACGGTGAGTTATTGGCAAAGTATGTGCTTTAAGTACTAGCTAGCCCTAGACAACGGTGAGTTATTGGCAAAAGTACGTGTACTTAGTATTAGCTAGCCCTAGACAACGGTGAGTTATTGGCAAAGTATGTGCTTTAAGTACTAGCTAGCCCTAGAAAGCTGAGTTATTGGCAAAAGTATGTGCGCTAAGTACTAGCTAGCCCTAGACAACGGTGAGTTATTGGCAAAAGTATGTGTACTAAGTACTAGCTAGCCCTAGACAACTGTGAGTTATTGGCAAAAGTATGTGCACTAAGTACTAGCTAGCCCTAGACAACAGTGAGTTATTGGCAAAAGTATGTGTACTTAGTATTAGCTAGCCCTAGACAACGGTGAGTTATTGGCAAACGTATGTGTACTTAGTATTAGCTAGCCCTAGACAAGTGTGAGTTATTGGCAAAAGTATGTGTACTAAGTACTAGCTAGCCCTAGACAACGGTGAGTTATTGGCAAAAGTATGTGTACTTAGTATTAGCTAGCCCTAGACAACGGTGAGTTATTGGCAAAAGTATGTGTACTTAGTATTAGCTAGCCCTAGACAAGTGTGAGTTATTGGCAAAAGTATGTGCGCTAAGTACTAGCTAGCCCTAGACAACGGTGAGTTATTGGCAAAAGTATGTGTACTAAGTACTAGCTAGCCCTAGACAACTGTGAGTTATTGGCAAAAGTATGTGCACTAAGTACTAGCTAGCCCTAGACAACAGTGAGTTATTGGCAAAAGTATGTGTACTTAGTATTAGCTAGCCCTAGACAACGGTGAGTTATTGGCAAAAGTATGTGTACTTAGTATTAGCTAGCCCTAGACAAGTGTGAGTTATTGGCAAAAGTATGTGTACTTAGTATAAGCTAGCCCTAGACAACGGTGACTTATTGGCAAAAGTATGTGTACTAAGTACTAGCTAGCCCTAGACAAGTGTGAGTTGTTTAACAAACCGACGTGATATGTAAGTACGTAAGTAAGTAAATTGTTTATTATAGTGATACGTGCAATATAACAAAATACCATATTAATATATATATATATATATATATATATATATATATATATATATATATATATATATATATATATATATATATATATATATATACAAATGTGTTTTGCACCCGACCCGACGGGCCTATAAGTCACCAAAACAGAATATTTCAAATTATATACAATAGCACCATATACAATGATACATGTGAATCATATATATTACGAATATGAATAAGAAAACAGAAAAATAATGTACAGGAATGTATGTCGATGATATACTCAAAACTATGCATAGATAACAGTTCGTCTTTTTAAATACGCTTTAACAATACATTTAGCCAGTTGTCGTGGGCATAAAGACATAGGTCATTGGTATATTCAGTTTACTAATAGAATTGTGGTTCGTCAGATGATATATCTGCCAAGTGTATGCGCCGTAAATCATTGTAAGTATCACATTTAAACAGCAAGTGTACTTCATCTTCTATACGATCAACGTGGCACAATGTACAAGTTCTCTGTTCTTAAGGTTCACCTACAGTCATCCAGTTACAACCCTTAATGGCAGTATTCCCATTCTTATTTGACACAACATTGATCGTTCATTCTTTTTAGGCTAAGTTCAATGTATACTCTATCTTGAATGTACTCTTAAAGAGTCGGTAAGTCCTTTATTTGGGAACATGCTGGCTATCCTGGCTATCCTGGCTCCATTTATTGGCATAATAAAGATGAATATGATATTTTGCTTGTGAAAGATTTACCACGTTTTAGTAACGAAATTGTTTGAGAGACCGATCGTACTGAGTACATGATATGACTAAAATACTGTTAACCACGGCGAACAAGCCACATTAACAACCCGACAAACAAACACGTGCCTAAATCTGTTTATCCAAACTTGATAGGCAAATCGAAATAGATGAAATTTTAAAAGACGGTGAATCTTTGAAGCGTAACAAATAAAGCAGTGAAGAATCTCTGTTAAACGAATATTTCACTGGAAAAAGTTGACATATTGTCTTCGCATATATATGACTTATTTAACACAGTTCCTAATTCTGGACATTTGCAAGATGCGTGAGAAAAAAATGTACCGTTCCGATTCAGTAAAAGGGTCATATAAATGATGGAAATAACAACATGGGCAATACGAGTGTAAGCTTTCTGTATTAACAATTTACAACTGCATTGAAAACGCTTGTCGAACAAGGTTGTAACGATAAAAACTTATTTCTGACGCGCAGTTTTGATAAGCGCGATCTTCTTTTGATTAAGTTACTAATTTTAAATAATTGTTTGTATCTAAAGACGAATTCTAGATTGAGTGGCTCAGAAAACACCAAGTAATTTAAAGTATATTTTCGGACACGGATACGGGCAAACGCCCTTTGGGCCGAGTAGGCCCGAGTTTTTCACTATGACGATGTTTTTTCACGATTTGGTAACGGTCGATCCACACACAATATTGAAGGTCGAAAAATCGTATCATAAGCGATGTCACGGTGCTCACACATCGTTCTTAGGTTATCATCTTCGACACGTGAGCGACCTTGGCGTTTGCATTGCGTTGCGTCTGTGTGTCTGACATCCTCAGGGCGATCTTACGGCGTTCTATCAAGGACGCCGTATGAACGCAGAGAATTGGCGTTTTCTTTGGACTTGCGATAAGAAGTCGAAGTAAAGTGCCGATTTCGATTCAGAGGTGATGTGATGACGCCGTAGCAACGCAAGTCATCTTAACTTTAAAGGTGTTATTCGGTTGTTAGTGTAGTGTTTACTTCGAACACGTCATAAGTGTTTTCCGTCAGATTGGACAGACCAACGGACTGCTGAAAAAGGCATACATACATTTAGGAAATTAATAGCTTAATGTGTATAGAATTGTCCATGAAAAAATGTCTTATGTACGTTTGAATTTGAAAAACAAAGTGGTTTGTTTAGTTTAAAGCTATGATTCTGAACGTCAAGGTCGTGACAGATGTAAAGAACTTGAACGAATACATTTGCAACTTTTCAAACGAGTGTTCAATGTCCCTTTTAACACATGCACTGCCGATCTTAACGATAAACTTGGCAGATGCCCACCGCAGGAAAGAGGATATGTTCGTATCGTCATGTATAGGCTTTAACTTACATCCACATATTACAAATATATTTAACACGTGTAGATACACAAGCTGTATCTGATTGTGACAATGGAAATCGTAATTGGGTATTGCAGTTGCGAAAGTTGTTGTTGCGAAAATTGTTATATGATTACGGAATCGCTTTTGCATGCGATACTGTACATTCAATAGATGCTAAAACATACGTAATACTATCACTAATATAGTAATCACTGTTTATACACATGTAACGTTTAGTTCACTATATATTAGGTGTATGCAGTATGGACAATAGACAATACACAATTTCTTTAGAAGATGAACTAGATTTAAATTTTGTTCCGGATTCAGACTGGTAGATATAATAGAACTAATACACCATGAAATTAAAGATATAATCCAAGATATAATATAAACAAATCTAATCGACTATAAAATGTGTCACATTTTATAGCGATGGTCATTTAAACAATTGTTTGTTGCACTTTTCTTTGCACGTTCTTTATCGAAGAAGACTTCAATGCATGGGTAAAAATACACTAGGGTGTCAGTTTGATGTATCATTGCTGTCGAATTGCACTTAAAAGAGGAAGACAAAAACAGTGAGTTAAGTTGCATGCTGCCAGTCAATTTACGTTCTAACGAAGGTCATGTCGATAAGAGTTGCCTTTAAATAGAAAATATGGTTGTACTAGTTTATTTCAAAATTTGAGTTAATTATGTAGTCGTGTGTTTATGCGCTTATTGCGCTTATTTTAAAAGTATGCTGACATCACATGAATGGATAAGCATGACGAGATTTCGGTTCGACTTGAATTTTTTTACTGTTACCAGTATAATAAATGGACTGATTTTCATTATGTTCGAAATATTACAAACCGATCGATAATTATCCAGGTCTGGTAGGAAAAATCATTTGTATTTGCAATGGTTACCGCTAATAAGGTAACATTTGCAAGTAGCTTTAAGGTACTGTTATTGTTGCCATGTTCGCCTAGCTTGCGGGAGGTGAAGCGTTATTTATGCAACAAGAAAACTTTCAGAGTCTTTATTGTGATGGTTTTAAACAAGAAATGAACTCGTGATTCAATTCGAACCTAATGAGTTCGATGACATCGCGATAAAATAAATAAGATTAGAGTTTAACGTTTTATTTGAGAAATACTTTACGTGATACATGTGTTAAAGAATATATATATATATATTAGTCGGGTTCTGAAAAAACTTGGCATAATGCATGTGCGTAAAGTGTCGTCCCGGATTAGCCTGTGCAGTACGCACAGGCTAATCAGGGACGACACTTTCCGCCTTAACTTGATTTTCGTGTAGAAGAGACTTCCTTTAAACGAAAAATACCATAAAAGCGGAAAGTGTCGTCCCTGATTAGCCTGTGCGGACTGAACAGGCTAATCAGGGACGACACTTTACGCACATGCGTTATGCCCAGTTTTCTCAGAACGCGACTAATACCAAAATGTTTGTTTCCCTGAAAAACATTCCAATACAAATGCATTCTAGTTTTGCTTTGCCAGACTTTAGTCCACGGGATATTTTTATCAGCAATTAACCAATATATGGTTTCAAAGAATTACCACTCCGCTTCTGCTATTTTAGAAACAAACAGATTTCCTTTATTGCAAATCGGAAAACTGTCTTTTCACAAAAATGGCTTCATTAAGAAATCTTGGAAGATTTTTATTTTTTTACACAATTATTTACGGACAAGAAGTTACACGTCTCACTAAGTATTATGTTAACGGTGTGAATGTCCATCGTTTATTTATGATTTAAAATTTGCTTGTAATAGCTTTAAACAGTGCAATAAGTTGTGCTAAGTATCGACAGTTTCAATGTAGATAATTTTCTTTGTTCCCGAATTAATAATGACTGAAACGGATCGTAAGATCTGCCGGATTCTTGAAATGACGTTTTTAATTTGACGTCATGACGTAATAAATTTCTCGTTGTTCGCTAGTTTAACCCTTAAAGCATACAACAAAAAAATAAATGTTTTGTATATTAAAATATCATTTTATACTCAAAATCACAGAGCTGAGTTATAAAGCTCATTGCTTCCAATACGGAATATGCGATCGGTAGGAATGCAACAGTTTATGAAAATGAAACGATGAATCTCTTTTTGTTTGCAAGCCGAACAGGATACAGATAAACGCGTACAGTTTAAAACGTCCTCCTTCATGTAACCTATACCGTGCATTTCACTTATCCTGTTTAATACTCAATTCAAAATTTCAATCACATTAAAAATTATTAAAGTTGGGCTATCAATAACCATGTAATATTGTGACATCAAAAGAAGGATTTTGAAAACAAAATGCGCCCATCTGGTTACCCGTTGAGCACGGATGGCGGAGTGGTCTAAGCGGTAGACTCGGTGCTCCAGGGTCAGTGAGTGGTCTAAGCGGTAGACTCGGTGCTCCAGGGTCAGTGAGCGGTAGACTCGGTGCTCCAGGGTCAGTGAGTGGTCTAAGCGGTAGACTCGGTGCTCCAGGGACAGTGGTTCTAAGCGGTAGACTCAGTGCTCCAGGGTCAGTGAGCGGTAGACTCAGTGCTCCAGGGTCAGTGAGTGGTCTAAGCGGTAGACTCGGTGCTCCAGGGTCAGTGGTTCTAAGCGGTAGACTCAGTGCTCCAGGGTCAGTGAGCGGTAGACTCGGTGCTTCAGGGTCAGTGGTTCGTTGATGAATCACATTTTTTTCTTTCTTTAATTTAATTCTCTTTTTTACTGGAGCTATTTAGATCCAATATTTACATTTATGAAAAACTTCAATATATGCCAAAATCTGTGAAAAGGCCCCTTAAATTTGATATCTTCCAGTTGAGGTATTGCTTAATGGTTCATGAGCTAGCAATTTTGTATAAATTTCTTAAACAAACAAACGTATTTAATTTTGGGGAAATACTGCATTTTGTGGACAGGGTGGAAATTTGATGTAACGCAAAACACGAGACACATGTATGTAAAACTATATCATTTAAATTGATTTTGCACCAAAACTTGATTCTTGTATGGGGTTACCAACTTTTACCTAAACAATGACCCTATCTGAATGGCGGAAGATAATAATTTATCAGGATGTCACAAAATATACATCTAGATAATCAAAATGCAAACTTATAAAAAAAAGAAAATACAAATCAGGCACATTCTATATCTGATGTCCTATTCTAACTTCAAATAATTCAGGGGTTGAGACTTAAGTACAGACAAAACAAATGGAGTCATATTTAACCATGATTTACATCAATTTTTTTATCACAAAGACATGACTACATATGTGAATGCAGGATCTCTTACTAATAATCAAGACACATGGAAATGTTCTGCATTAAGGCATATCTGCATCTACGCTTCCAATACAAACAATTAATGTACAATACCTTCATATAAACAGAAGTTAATGAATGAAAAATTGTCTTGACATTTATCAAACTTACCCCTTATGTCATTACTAGCTAAGTCTGCTTCCAATGCAAAACCAAAACAGCAAAATACTACCATCAGTGCAGCACAACAAGTGAAGTAATCAAGCAGAAACCACTTTTCTGGTTTAGCAACAGTGACCTTGACTTAGCCCAAATTTACAATCCCACTCTCGGTAAGCAGGTGAGCCACCTGTACACTTAATTGCAGTGCAAAACTTCAATAAAATGTGAGTTATTAAAACATCCGCTCTATTTTTAGGAACAATTATCTTTACTCTTAATCCGCATTTCCCCAAATTGAATCTCAAGCAAGATCTGCACGTGAAACTAATATACTTTTTTATTTATAGAAACAGTGACCTTAACTTTGACCTGACTGGACTAGAATGCAATTGCTATCAAGGTCTGCATGTAGGTTACCTACACAAAAATGTAATCAATTTTTTAGTGCAAACCGTGTTTTTTTCTATTTAAAGAAACAGTGACATAGTCACATTAGACACGAAACGCAATCCCAATCTATTTTCTTCATGCAAATTTTAAAGTTCATCAAGATAGATCAATGCAAACTTATTATAGACAAGATTTATTATAGACAAACCACCCGTCCACATGCAATACCCCAATAAAATAAGTGAATAACCAAGAATTTCAATAGTTGAAATTCTGATTAAAGTCTATTTTGTGTAGTAACAATATCATATATACATGCAAATGCCATCATATATTCCTTTCTAAATTAATGAAAGTGTATATTTATATGTTAATCACACTTAGTTCTATAAATGTGCAAAGGTTTATATTATATTATGTATATGGTAAGTTGCATATTAAACATTGGTATGTAATACAATTATTTAATATATCTTTGTTTTTGTAATAAGTTCACATATAAGTATACTATGAACAGATTATCATGTAAGTTTAACCCTTTGCATGCTGGGAAATTTGTCGTCTGCTAAAATGTCGTCTTCTGAATTTCTAAAATTAGCATTTTCTTCCATTTTTTTCAAAAAATACTATCAGAATAGCAAACAGTTTGGATCCTGATGAGACGCCATGTTCTGTGGCGTCTCATCTGGATCCAAACTGTTTGCAAAGGCCTTCAAAATTCGGTTCCAGCGCTGAAAGCGTTAAACACTGACAGACAGAAGTTGGTGTTGAAGTTGCTTTATTGTATCAACAGTTTAACAAAATAAGTAACTTTTGAAATGATGACCATAATACAAAACTCTGAAGACAACATGTTAATATAAACTTCATGATTTTCTAAGGTCATTCATGAACCATAATAAGAACAAAACATACTGCTATATTAACATAACTTATCTAACAGGCTGATGTTTTATTTAATTGAAATAATGATAATAAACCAACATATATTACAAATAAATGTTCAATTATGATTTTTCTAAGTTTGGCAGCATTTTCAAATATGTGTATTTAATATTTCTAAACAAGAAATGGTTTTAGCATATGAAATCACTGACAACCATTCGGTTAAGAATTTACATTAAATTAAATTTATAAACTACATATTCAGTGCCAACAAACTATTGTGACATACCACATGACTATACAAACAATAACAAATTTAGTGGAGATATCAAAACAAATGGCAACAGTCAAACTGATCACAACGGCAAAGGGATTTAAAAAGATTAACATTTTATTGTTCCTGCAATTGCAAATAATCAGCAAAAAGTTCACAACAGTGTTCCATATGAAAGTTCAAAACATTTAAAATACCAATACTCTTACGATTAGCAAAAATTAATAATCTGCAAATTTTTCAGTTCATCTTCGTTATTCGAAACAACTGATTACTATACAATTTAATCATCTGTAACATGAGTAATTAAAGAAGAAATTATCCATATATCAAAGTCTCTATTTCTGTAACATGAGTTATTAAAGAAGTAATTATCAATTTATCAAAGCCTCTTGTTGTCTATCTACAAACCTACTCCAGAATTTCGTGATTTTATAACAGTATTTTTTTAAGAAGCTATGTAGACAGCTCTACAACCTTTGGACTTTTCTCTGCTTTCTTGTATATACAGAATATAAGGTATTGACTAATGAAATCATGTGATATGAGACGAGCCTCTGCAGCCTAGGGAAAGGCATAGCTTGTCCAGCTTTCCACACGCCATATCATGAAAGTATGATATCACATTATATCAAAAGTCCCTAAACATGGTTAAACAATTATTATACCACTTTCTTTTAGATATATTTAAAAAATATATGTTTAATAAAAATCTTGCAAACATTTAGCAATTTACACCACTGCTTGAAATTCAAATGTGACGACCTGATTAGGTCTGCATCGATCGATGTGTACTAATCATTAAACATACATAAAAGTCCTTGTTCAAATGAATAATAACATTTTGACAAATATTTTATCAAAACATAGAACATAGAAACTAGAAAGTGTAATGTGTAGGGAGTTAAGGCATAATAAAAATAAGATTACCTCATTTCATCTTTTAACATAAGAAAATAGCCGACTACAGAACATGTCATGCACAGTCAAGTGGATTTTAAATTGTCACAACCAGGTGACCTCTCAACAAGTAAGTCATCAACTTTTTGAACCATAAAATAATGTGATAGTATATGTTGAATTACTGCCCTTTACTCATTAGAAATTTTGGAATATTAAGCTGGGTGCATTTTATTATAGTCTCAGTTGTGATTTAACTCAAGGGATACATGTTAAAAAAAATTGAAGCAATTACGAAAAGAATAATGTCTATGTCTAGCAAAGATGAAATGGATTAGCTGTAAGACTTATTCCTAAGCTATCCTAGATGTCTATGGTCAGTTCAAATAAAAGGGAATTTAATGGCTGCAAAAAGCATCATCAACACAATTGTATTGTACAATAAGATGTTTACGCTATTGGAATCACAACAAAAATACCATCTCAAAAGGATAGACAATTGAAAACCATGCAATCTTATGGGCCATGGATGTAAAGGTAAGACTTTCAATTAATAGATTTAAACATGCAATGTTGTTGTTTACAGTAAATTGGCAATATGTGAACATTGTATTTATGCCTTTTGATGTGTTTAGATTCTTTTGACTATCTTTTCATACATGCTAATTGCTGTACTATTTGCTTGTTTCCATAGAAAAACTTTTGAAATCATCCCTCATTGATGAACACTTTTTTAATCTCTCCACACAGAACAATAAAAAAACACATTTTAACAACATTCCTACCTAAATAAGTTCCAAGCAGGCATGACTTAACATTGCAAAGCAGAATGATAATCTCAAATGTGGGAAGGGCTACCAGTTTATTATCAGTCAGTGACCTGATATCACAGAAAATGTTTATTTGTGTTATCGGTCAGTGGTATAATACAAACTAAACAAGATATGTGATTGTCAGAAACACTATGTCCCCTTTTTGTCCCCTTTTGCGCCGCTTTGAAGCTATATGTTTGACATTTGACCTTGAAGGATGACCTTGACCTTTCACCACTCAAAATGTGCAGCTCCATGCCATACAAATGCATGCCAAATATCAAGTTGCCATCTTCAATATTGCAAAAGTTATGACCAAGGTTAAAGTTTTGGGACAGACAGGCCAAAAACAATATACTCCCAATCATTCGATCCGAGGGCATAAAAAACATTTAAAGTTATTTTATATCTACATCTACAACCAAACATACCTTTAATCAAGGAAATATTAAATATATGTGTATTACCTTTTCAACTACATTAATTTTGAGCAAGTTTACAAAAGTAGAAGACATCTGAAAGTAAGTAATACCCTATAGATATGTAACTGGAGATTATCAATTCCACACAATTATATTTTTATCAAAATGTATACATTGACAAGAGGGCCATGATGGCCCTGTATTACTCCACAGTTTTTTCTTTGCGAAAAAAACGTGCAATGCACATGGGTTGAAATGTACTCAAGCATGTGACTTTCTCTTTCTATCCCTCGTCCCACTAGGGGTTTAAAGTTGGAAGGGTGAGTATTTTTATATATGGAAAAAGTTACTACCTTGTTAACTAAACAGACTTAAAAGCCTGGGAATTGTTGCACAGGTCCTTTGCTTATAACGTAGGTACATTTATCTCTCCAAAAGATATTGTCGTTCTTTCCATTTCACATATTTTTTTATGCTGAAGATCAAATCTACGCATTCGATTTGAAACAGATTCACAAGACCCATAGGAATCAAAATGCATTAACCCTTTACCAAACGACACATTTTGGACTTTCCAGATTTGAAAGAGGTTGCAGACGTCAATTAAATTAAAATGGAATATGAAGGAAATTATCAGGTAGGGTAGAAATAATTGTGATAAAAGGAGAAATTGCTCATCAGTCCACACATCCCTAATACCAACAGGCCTGAGAATATTATGATAATCTAAAGATTATTTCTTTATATTTATATATGTATTTAATTAAGTAATACATTTGACTTCTAAGATCAATTCATAACTTATATAAAGAAAATTATAAAATGGTCAGAAATATATATTATGGATTGTTGAGCAATTGACAATCATATCCACAATTCATGATTCACAATTAACAAATGGAACAATGAATCATTAGTTATTAAAAAGCAGCATTTACGATAGTTAAGAACATTGCACTTCATTAATTTCAACACCTCTTGGATACAAAGTTTGAGTTTACCGTGAAGTATCATATATTGACTTTTCTTGAAATAATTATGTTCATGAAAGTTGTGTTTTTAAAATCAATAATATATTATTAAACTGGTTTAAACACTACAAAAAAGACATGAAATTAACATGTCATCCAAAATATTTTCATCCGGATATATGGTCACTTTCGACATATTTAAATAAAACCTGACTTTTTTCAGTTAGTAAGAAAAAAATTCATAGTTCTTACTTTAATGCCTTTGTAAGCAGTCACCATCTGACCTAAAATGGCACTGAATACAGGGTTTTATCTCATGTTTACAAGATGTTGATGTTGTTGTTGGTCACAGCCAAACGGCCGCAGTAATCTCCACTGGTAAACGTCATATGTTCAGTTTTGTGACCCCGGGGTCAAATTTGAGCCCAGGGGAATAATTTGAAAAAATTTGGTAGAGGACTATTAGATATCACTACATACCAAATTTAGTAGCCCTAGGCTCTATAATTAAGAAAAAGATTTTTAAAGTTTGCACACAATAGGCCTTATTTAAGCATATGTTCATTTTTGTGACCCCTGGGGCAAGGTCAAATTTGTTCCCAGGGGCATAATTTGAACAAACTAAGTAGAGAACTATTATATGTCACTACCTACTGAATTTGGTAGAAATAGGCCCGATGGTTATGGACAAGAAGGGCCTTATATAAGCAAATTTTCGATTTTTTGACCCCCCAGGGCAGGGTCAAATTTGACCCCAGGGGCATAATTTGAACAAACTTGGTAGAGGACTATAAGATGTCATTACATACCAAATTAAGTAGCCCTAGGCCCAATGGTTATGGACATAAAAGATTTTTAAAGTTTTCACAAAATAGGCCTTATATAAGCAGATTTTCAAATTTGAAAGAGGTTCACCACATGAACATTCCTGAGAAATTTCATCAGAATTGGACCAGTAGTTTAGGAGAAGAAGATGTTTAAAGAAAAAGTTAACGCACGGACGCACACACGATGGACACAGGACCATGACATAAGCCCCGCTGGCCAAAAGTGGAGCTAAAAAAAGGAACATTCAAAGTTAAAAAATATCCTCTTTTACATCCTTACTAAAAATGCTTTTACAATTAAATAAAATACTGCATAGATTATAAATTTAAAAAAGAAGAATAAGAATTCCAACATGTAACAAAGTGGTGAGTGACATGGATAAAGTTTGATAAATATATGAAAACAAGAAACCGTCGGAGACGGGTGATGCTCCCCAAAGGTTTTTTTGTCACAATATTGCACTATAATTATATTCAGATAGAAGGAAACGTCTTGAGGGGCATAACTTTGGACAAAATAATACGATGGTTGGTTTAGCAACTTAAAAATTTCAAAGGGCCATTACTCTCTAAATAAATCATCTCACCAGAACCCACAAAAAACATGGGCATCTCCTCAAGGTAGTTAAGCTTCCCATAAAGCTTCATTGAATTCCAGTCAGTAGTTGGGGGGACAAGAATTGCACTATATGTACAGTTTATAGAAAATTTCAAAGGGCCATTACTCTGTGAAAAATCATCCGACCAGAACCGGCTGATATGCACATCTCCTCTTGGTAGTGAAGCTTCCCATAAAGTTTAATTGAATTCCGGTCATTAATTGCTGAGAAATAGCCCGGACAAAAATTGTGTAAGGACGGACACACACACGGACAGACGAAGCGGCGACTATATGCTCCCCCCAAATTTTTTTTGGGGGGAGCATAAAAACTACATGGTAGTGAGAGAGCAGAAAACATTAATTTTGCACATTTCTGATTTCAAGTGCCATACTCCAGAAGTACTAAGGGCTAAAAGGCTGGTCATAGTAGAGATTTTTGCCCACTAACGTTGTGGCAACATGTCATGCGACAAATAAAACTAGTCGAGTAAAAGGGCGGCAAGTGTTAATTTGGCTCTTTTAAATTCTAGGACAATAATTCAGAGGTGCTTCATACTATCTGGCTGGTTATCAAGCTTTGCCAAGATATAATCATGCCCACAAACATTATCACTAAGTTTCGTGATGATCCGTTTGAATCTGTTTGAGTTATAGACTAGGCAATTGTTAATTTCATTTTGTTTTTTATTTAAGCAATAATCTATTTATGTTATCTGACAGTTTATCTTTCTTACCACTACTTAGATGTAATGCCCAGTTTCAAGATCATCTTAAAACTCTAAAACTTAAGAGTGGTTAATTTGGTCATATTTTTTTTATTCAAAGGCCATAATTCAAAAGTGCTTGAATTCCCACAAACATTATCACCATGTTAAATGATTTTTAACAGTTTGAGTTCATGACTGTTCATGTTAAGGACTCCTCAACGATGCCTACCAGCCTAACAGGTGTTCCCATAAAATGCACCATTTTAAAGTGCATATAAAAATATTAAGCGCATTAATATATGAACAGTCTGAGATATTTTTTGAATAACATAAGAAACAACAAGCACACTCAAACAATGTTTTGACATAACAAGACTATTGTTAAAATGAGAAGTGACAAATTAGGAAAATTTGCACATTACATGAGATGCAACTCATCATGGGAGTCTTGTTCTGTGAAAAAGGGGTTTAATGCATGTGTGTAAAGTGTCATCCCTGATTAGCCTGTGCAGTCCGAACAGGCTAATCCGGGACGACACTTTCCACTTATATGATATTTTCCATTTAAAGAAGGACTCTTCTTAGCAAAAATCTAGTTTCGGCAGAAAGTGTCGTCCCTGATAAGCCTGTGCGGACTGCACAGGCTAATCTGGGATGACACTTTACGCACATGCATTAAACCCCTTTTTCACAGAGCACGGCTGATAGAAACTACATGTTCCCACAAGTTAATCACTGTTCCACAAACAAAAACATATATAAGCTGCAGAAAAACTTGTTTATCCAGAGAAAAAATGTCTGCTCAAAAAGAAAATGTCCTTTATATATCATGATTATAAAGCTTTATGTGTGAATGGAAGCAAAGTGAAAATGTAAACAAGCATAACATCAGGGCCCATCTTCTCCAACCCATTCTTAGACATAAGAATAACGAAAGACAAAAAAACAAAGACAACATATACAGTCTTCCTTCACATAATGTTCTATATGAAGAATGATGTAGTCAAAGGCAGTTTATGCCCATTTGCACTTTAAATTAAAACGATTCTCGATTATTCCAATTTAAAGAATATTCTTTAATAGAGACGTAAGTCTTAGATTGTTTGGTGAAGATTTGTCTTTTCACTCAGCTTAGTATTAAGAATATTGGCCAGCTCACAAAATAATCTCAAAATTTTGCAATACAAATATGCACTTATTCAGGGGTTGAATCAATCTTAAAACAAATATAGCATGATGATTAAAAAACACTCCAGGATTGAGAAAAACAAAAACAAAGTTTAGTCAGAATACTTACTTAAGTACGTATGTGATACAAAGCCCTAGATTAACTCCTGTGCTTTACGAACTGAGCTAGCCAGGCCCACCATATCATATCTTGCAATATCTTATCTTGCAATATCATATCATATCTTGCAATATCTGGTTACTTATCAGATTGTATCAATTCTGTTGTCTGCTTTGCCTCCCTTTAATGGCACACCCCTTCAAAAACTGCTTTTATGTGTTGTATGTTGAAAATCCCAACCAAAAACATTGCAAATATTAAGGTCCAACAAATGCCATGAACAGCATTTTTGTAACAATATAATACAAAAAATAAATGCAGTAATGTGCCTCTTATTTAGTAAGAGGTAAATAATCATAACACACAACCCTTATGTGGAATAATAAATGCTATGGTAGTTCCTACCACAAAAATACCAGACTTTCCAGCCTTCAACACCTAAAAACATTGTACCAGTATTTTTAGTTCACTCACTTTCAACAAAAAATAGACTAGCACTGTATAGTTTTCAACGAATTACATGAATAACAGGACTCCTGTGTATTATGCACATTGTTCAGACTGCCATTGTTTCATACACAGGATCCTTCCACTGTATTCACTTTGTTACAAATGTCATGTTTTTTAAATGTGTCTTGTTCTGAGAAAAATGGGCATAATGCATGTGCGTAAAGTGTCGTCCTAGGCTAATCAGGGACGACACTTTTCCGTTGAACTAGATTTTCGGTACAAAGGGATTACCTTTAAACGAAAAATACCATTAAAGCGGAAAGTGTTGTCCCTGATTAGCCTGTGCAGACTGCACAGGCTAATCTGGGACGAAACTTTACGCACATGCATTTTGCCCAATTTTCACAAACACGACACAAATTCTCGACACATCAATCCGACTGGTTTCCCATTTAAAGACACGAGGTTACCAGTCGGCTTCTCCAGTCCCTTTTTGGAACACGTGGTCCTTCCCTTCAAGATTCATGATCCCATCCTTTAGATTGAACTTCCATTTGCCTTTGTTTCTACTGATCTGAAAAATACAGTTGGTCCAGATGTAAGCTGCCTCCTCACAAACATAGATGTGTTTCATCTCTCCTAACTTTAATTATTGAGAGGAAACCATAACTCTATCCTAGGCTTTGTCTCCATTAACCCATCTACCACTTAGATATGTATTTTTACACATTTGTAGTCACTTAAAAAGTTAAATTTAATTAAAGACCTTTCTTACTAGATTCAAGTTTAAAGGCTTCATTTCAAACCCTTAGTTACTGAGGAGCAGCAAACAGGATAAAACCTGAACAGACTGCGAGTTACTTGCAGGCTGTTCTGGTTTTATTCTGTTTGCACATAGCCAGTTTCACTTTGCTTCTGAGTGGGAAAGGGTTAAAGCTTGCTATATAGGCAGCAATAAGTTTGGATAATGCAAATTTAAGTTATTGACATAAAACCACATACTAGTATTACAAAGCAGACGTCATCAAATGGCTATTTTTTTTATAATTCAAGGGCAATTCTGCAGAGGTGCTTCATTCTATGGCAAGCATTTGATTGGTATTTGGAGGAGAATATATGACCACAAACATTACCACCATGTTTTATGCTGAAACTATGTAAACTATCTGAGTAAGAGAGCGCCAAGTAAATTGTGCCATGCATTTTTAATTCAAGGGCCATAACAAAAAAAACTTAAAGCAATCTGGCTGGTTATCATTCAATCTTGACCAAGATATTATGACCATAAATAATATAACCAAGTTTCGTCATGTCTGACTCATACCGTTTGAGTTATTGAGGAGAAATGCGAGAAGACATTAATTTGGCCAATTTTTGATCATTCAAGGGCCATAATTTGGAAGTGGTTCATGCAATTTGCTGATTATCAAATTTGGACGAGATAAATGCTCACAAACATTACCATCAAGTGTCATGATCCAATATCAAGAGAGCCAACATGGGAAATTTGACTATTTCTGTCGACTTCTATGACCATAATTCATAAGTAATTAATGCAATCTGCGTTGCTATCCAACTTCACCAAGATATTATGTCCATAAACATTCAGTTTTATGATTATCAGATTCAACCCATTTATGCCTAGTGGACTCTCCCATCCTAATAAATTGGATCAATTTATTTCCAAAATTAGGGATGTCTAGTATATTTATTTCTACATTTAGAATATTTCTTACAGAAATTCCTTTAAGCAAACAGCATAGACCCTGATGAGACGTCGCATAATACGGCGTCTCATCTGGGTCTACGCTGTTTGCCAAGGCCTTTTTTCTAGACGCTAGGCATAAATGGGTAAAACTATTTGAATTATTATGCAGAAGTTATATCCATTGGATGCTGTTCAATAACTAGCCCTCCCTTCAGCCTGCCAGACAAAGATTTCATGTATATGCTCAGTGTTGTTGTTTTTAACTCTTTCAGTGCTGGAACCGAATTTTGAAGGCCTTTGTACATATACAGAACATGGCGTCTCATCAGGATCCAAACTGTTTGCTATTCTGATAGTATTATTTGAAAAAAAAATCGAAGAAAAGGCTAATTTTAGAAATTCAGCAGACGACATTTTAGCAGACAACAAATTTCCCAGCATGCAAAGGGACAAACTGGGTATATTAAGTGAAGTCTTTAGCTTGAGAAAATAATTATGGCTAGCATAGAGATAATGCAGGAGTGGTCACTGTGTACATATTTTTACATGTGCTCGGTCAAGCAAACACAACGCACCTTCTCAAACTGACATACGACTACGTTGTCCGTGTCAAACAGCTCCGAGGGGTCCTCCTCACTGAGGTCATCTTCAGAGTTCAAGGGCTCCTGAAACAAGGGCAAATAACTCCAGCAAAACCATTTTACAAATTCCAGGCAGATTCCACACAATAACTTCATCAGTTCAAAATTAGGGATGAAATATGTTTGAAGGTTGACAAATTGTTTAATTTAATGGCGACATTTTGTAGTATAGGAGAACCTTTCACTTGTTAAAGAATTCATTTTTCAAGGAATAAATCATACAAATAACATTCTGAGAAATCAATATATTGCAAATAAATGCCAAAACTTAAGGAAGAAAAAATGCAAAGCCGAAACTGCGAACTAACCATGTGTCAATATTATTATGTTATTTATTAGTGGAATTAATATTGGCTTTGTTATTGAGCTGAAGACAGCCGTATTATAATATATAATTATATATATATATATATATATATATATATATATATATATATATATATATATATATATATATATATTTATAGATAGATATATATATATATATATATAGATAGATATAGATATTATATGCTTCTGAGATGTTAAAGTTTACCCCTTACAATAACTTTGAGGAGATAAGTTAGCAGAGACTGTATCATCATATGAAAAATACCAAAAAATCAGCTTCTGCTAAATGCATATTTAAGGTTTGCTAGGTTTTAAACTTTTTGTTGCGATTGCAATTATTTTTTCCAAACAATGGACAGTGACAGACCGTTTGTGCTCAGGTGAAGTTTAATAAAAACAGTTCTTTGAAATACTTTATATATAGGAAGGATTTTGAGACGTCAAAGTGGTTTTTTAATTCACTAGTCTGCTTCATTATGTAAATATGTCTAGAATACCAGTCAAATTTCTATAAGCCTTACAATTTTAAGTCTGACTTAAAACTCGCTGAAATAACACTGAATAATCCATGGAGTTTTCAGCTGAAGTTAACATGAATACCTACTGATACAATCCAAAGTTATTGCATTTCTATATACATTTTGTAATTATAAATACCTCTTCTTCCCCTTCATCTTCCGCTTCTTCCTTATCATCGTCATCATCATTGTTATCATCATCATCATCGAAGTCTCCCTCTGATGAACTTGTATCGTGCTTCCCATCTAGTTGAGGAATACGACCGCCAACCTTCTGTCGGTTCAAATCCCTACACAGTCTCTGTCCAAGCTTTGGGGAGACTTCTATTTCAATATCTACAAGTTCATTATCACCTCCACTCGCACCCAAAATGTACGCTGATGATATAGAAGGTGAAGATTCTGTGTTGGAGTGGATATCTCTGTGTTGTGAGGAGATACAGTGGTCAGGGTCATGGGCGCCATCAAACTGGGGTAACGTCTGACCCTGAATTTGCTGCAAGAACAATTGCCATATGTGACTTGTTCTGATAAAACTGGGCATACAGCATGTGCATCAAGTGTCGTCCCAGATTAAACTGTGCAGTCCGCACAGGCTAATCAGGGACGACACTTTCCGCTTAAACTAGATTTTCGGTAAAAAGGAACTTCCTTCAAACGAAAAATACCATTAAAGCGTAAAGTGTTGTCCCTGATTAGCCTGTGCAAACTGCAAACTGCACAGGCTAATCTGGGACGACACTTTACGCACATGCATTTTGCCCAAGTTTCACAGAACAAGACACATATTATATGTCTTTCTTTTGTTGCTGGTTTGTTTTTTATATTGTGTAATATTTATTTTAGCATCCAACTGATGTAGGCATGCAACTTGTTCTCAATCCCAACGTTTAGGGTTCCTGTGAGTTTTGAAACCTTCCTAACAAACCGCAAAAAACAAATGCGTTGATAAAACAAATCACACATTATTCGTTAACATCATCAAAATAATGGAACCAGCTGTAACACAGTATTGTTAAACCCTGTACATGGATAAGTTGCACATTAAGTTTCTACATACATTATTTAAAATACTAATCGTTTGTGTTCATTATTCCCACAACTTTTTACATGCATTTTAAGCTGCTATGGCACAGATACGGACAATAACACAAATGTAATTTTTTGTTTCAAATTCAATAATTCATCAGAACCATCCAAAATATTTTGTTTATACACATCAAAGTTTCACATTTCGTGGTTTAAAAATGTCAAGCATTCTTCTATGTTAATTTCAAAAGCATCTTGTTACGGCTTTTAGCTATCTATAACTCTTCTGTGGTTGTTATGTAATTGGCTGAAACAAATAAATCAATTTCACTTCTGGAGTCTGCTAACAAAAAACAGTTCAAAATTACAAGAACATCAAAATGTAAACAACTTGAGCAACATAGTAAGAGCATCCTCCTCTTATGACCCATCACAAACACACATGTTTATTTGGTAGTCAACAATGGTAGTACAATAGTATCCCAAATGTGACAGTTTATAGAAAATAGATTGATTTACAGTTAAATTAGAAAGATAAATTAAGAATACTTACTTTATGATTTAATCAAATTTTTGAGGCTTCACCTCTCAAGATAACACAGGCTAAATTCTTACACCCGCACATTTTTCTTTAGCTTTTACATTTTTGTTTGTATATTTTTTAATACATGTAAATTTACTTATAATTGATTGATATATACAGGATCTGGCACGAGTTGTCATATCATACCATATTTTATTAAACGAGTTTACTAATGAATTTCCTGGACCAGTTTAATAAAATATGGTATGATTTGTCCATGAGTGTCAGATCTTTTTTATCACATGCTTTTAAATAAGCAAATTAAATGAATATTTAGGCAAACATAATGATAAATCCCAAATGTTGTTTACATTTCGTGACGTCATTTGACGTTGCAACGTCATTTCAGCAAAATAACAAAATTTGATTGGACAATAAACGAAAAATAAGCCAATTAAAACGCTTAAAAAGTATATAACACATGTGTAAGATAAAAATATATGTAATGGTTTTATTACATGGGAAACAGGGTATGGCATGTGATAAATGCACTGAAGTATAATACACTAAAAAATACTTTTTACTTAAGCAAATAAACTTCTGCATACAAGCCTTACATTACAATTATGCAATCACCAATCATTAAATTTCTTGTTTATTTTTAAAAGGGCTTTCCCGATATTGTAGTTAAGTAAACTTAGTCTGATACTATTTATATAAATAGTATACTATTCAGTGACCCCTTATCGCCTGCATTTGATGAGAAATGTATTCACAAGATGCAGACAAAGTTGTTAGGGCCTCATTCATATTTGTATCACCATCTGTAACCTGGCAGCTTAAACATCATTTTTCACTATGTCAAACTTTTTTCCATCAAGCATCTGAAAACTAAAATGTGTAACATAGAGACAAGTATAGCATATGAGTTGCGTTCTGAGAAAACTGGGCATAATGCATGTGCGTAAAGTGTTGTCCCAGATTTGCCTGTACAATCCGAACAGGCTAATCTGGGACGACACTTTCCGCTTTTATGAGATTTTTCGTTAAAATGAAGTCTTGTCTAAGCAAAAATCCAATTTAGGCCGAAAGTGTCATCCCTGATAAACCTGTGTGGACTGCACAGGCTAATCTGGGACGACACTTTACGCACATGCATTATGCCCAGTTTTCTCAGAACGCGACACATATGTAAGCCCCTAATTGAAGTTCCGATGCTTACCTGTATCTGTGACACCTGACCGGGCTGGGCCTGTATGATAGCCTGATGGGGGATGCCGACCAATTGACCCTGGGTCACACCCGGGGAGACCAGAACGTACTGGCCAGTAGCTGAAAGCAGGCAGGAATTATGAATTATTATGAATTATGAATTTAGTAGCAACATATGACCTGAATATGTAGACCAGTGAATGAAATCAGGACAGAATAGGATTATTTGGCCAGAATTTTCTGACAAGTAACTAAAATTGGTGCAATATTTATTGCAAATTAATCAGCATTATTTAGCAAGAATCTATTGACAAGTGGTTGAAATTTAGGGCAATATAATTTATTACTTGATATTTGTAACTTATATACAAATAGTATAGGTAAGATAGCAGACGACGGCCATTGACTGACCAGAATAACGCAACCTTTAGCACGGATAAAGTGCTCAGGTTAAAATGCTGCTTAGCTTTAACAAACACAGTGACTTTGTACAAGATCTAATAACCATTCAGGATTATGCTAGTAACGTCAACCAATCAACTGTTGTAATGAAGATCACCTGTCTGCTGGAAGGCCAACTGTGTCCCTGGACTCATGCCCACCAGGGCCTGGATCTGATGACTTTGGAACATACCACCCTGGGCAGAGAACGCCATACTGGCTGCAGAGGTCTGAAACCATAGCAACAAGTGGTGATTCCATACAAACCATGCATGAAACCATAGCAACCATGTGTGCAACCAAAGCAATAGTGTATGAAACCATTGCAACAATGTGTATAACCATAGTCAAAGAGTGTCAAACCATAGCAACAATGCAGACATCCCTATAAGTGCTCGACATTCAGACCTGACCAACGTTTTAAGACAGGTTGAAATGTCCAAATGTCGGGATAAAAAATCAAGGGAAAAAGTTTATTTATTTGATAGAATATAAAACTGAAAAGAAAAAGTGAGTCAAAATGAACGAGAGCTGTCGCCATAGGATAACATATGCCCCCAATAAACGCTTTGATAGAAGTTATTGAAATGCACTAAGTGACCCTGTGACCTAGTTTTTGACCCGGCATAGATATTGGTCTAGATACAACTTCTGACCAAGTTTGGTAAAGATCGGATGAAATTTATTTAAATTAGAGAGCGGACACGAAAAGTGTGACAGACTGACGGACAGTGCAAAAACTATATACCCCCTTTTCTTTGAAAGGGGGCATAGAAACAATCATATGTTTGTTTACATTCATGATATGTTATTGCGCGTGCCATGCACATAAAAAAACTTCCTCCTATGGAGTAAATTTGTGTCAAAGTCCTTTTCTGGTTTAACAAACACATGTTCTGCATCTCAGATGGTTGAAAACAGGGTATCAATGGTTTATGCCTCAAAGCATCGTTTGATTGATTTATATATCTTTTTTGCCAGTTGTTTTACATTTGTACTAGAATTTATGTAATTTTGTGACCAAAAAAATGGGTCGTTACAAATTTCTAAATCCTTATAATTGCTAAAAGCGCTTTTAAAACTAAGTCTGTTGCATTATTTTATTTATATCCTAATTGTGTTCTGTAGTTTTAAGGTACTTCGTTGATTGTACTTCAAGAAAATGATGGTTTGAAGTCTATGATAAAGATTTTGCTTAAAAGGTAACAAGAGCTGTCAGAGGACAGCGCGCACGACTATTCGAGTGCTTGACAGTATAACATAAGCCATCATGGGGAAATTGTTCATATTCAATAATTTAAATTTTAAGCTTATCTTTCAAAAATAAAAAAAGGAAAAAAAAAAATTGTTATTTTTGGGGGCAGGGGGTTTGAGAGGGGGTATAATGTGAGGTGGGGTCATTTATTAGACGATCTTTAAAAAATAAAACAAGAGTGCCAAACTGTCACAAGATACGCCCGCTTAAAGGCTTTGGACAACTTGATAACTTTACCATGACCCATATTTGAACTTGACCTACATGTCATCTAGACACAACTTCTGACCAAAGTTGATGAAGATCTGATGAAAACTACTTCAATTAGAGAGCGGACACCATGCTAAATGCTTGAGATGCACTAAGTGACCCCGTGACCCAGTTTTAAACCTGGCATGACCCATATTTGAACTTGACCTACATGTAGATATTGTCTAGACACAACTTCTGACCAAATTTGGTGAAGATCGGATGAAAACTACTTCAATTAGAGAGCGGACACCATGCTAAATGCTTGAAATGGTTTGTGACTTTGTGACCTAGTTTTTGACCCAGCATGACCCATACTTGAACTTGACCTAAATATTGTCTAGATACAACTTCTGACCAAGTTAAGTGAAGATTGGATGAAAACTACTTATATTAGAGAGCAGACACCATGCTAAATGCTTGAAATGCACTAAGTGACCCCGTGACCTAGTTTTTGACCCGGCATGACCCATATTCGAACTAGACCTAGATATATATATAACTAGAGCTTTGTCACTGAATGTGACTTATACCCCCATACCACTTTGACGCAGGATAAAAAGTTGTTTAAAAGTTTCGGATGAATACAATTTGAATTAGAGTCCGGACAAAGTGGCGCCGTTGAAAATGCACTAATTGACCCTATGACCTAGTTCTTGACCCGACATGACCCATATTCGAACTTGACCTAGATATCAACTAGATGCAACTACTGACCAAGTTTGGTAAAGATCGGATGAATACAATTTGAATAAGAGTCCGGACAAAGTGGCGCTGTTGAAAATGGACTAATTGACCCTATGACCTAGTTTTTTACCTGGCATGACCCATATTCGAACTTGGCCTAGATATCAACTAGATGCAACTACTGACCAAGTTTGGTGAAGATAAGATTTATACAATTTGAATCAGAGTCCGGACAAAGTAAAATGCACTAATTGACCCTTTGACCTAGTTTTTGACCCAGCATGACCCATATTCGGACTTGACCTAGATATCAACTAGATGCAACTACTGACCAAGTTTGGTGAAGATCGGATGAATACAGTTTGAATTAGAGTCCGGACAAAGTGGCGCCGTTGAAAATGCACTAATTGACCCTATGACATAGTTTTTGACCCGGCATGACCCATATTCGAACTTGGCCTATATATCAACTAGATGCAACTGCTGACCAAGTTTGGTGAAGATCGGATGAATACAATTTGAAATAGAGTCCGGACAAAGTGGCCCCTTTGAAAATGCACTTATTGACCCTATGACCTAGTTTTTGACCCGGCATGACCCATATTCGAACTTGGCCTAGATATCAACTAGATGCAACTGCTGACCAAGTTTGGTGAAAATCGGATGAATACAATTTGAATTAGAGTCCGGACAAAGTGATGCCTTCCGCCCGCCGCCCGCCGCCCGCCCGCCAAGGGGTTTCACATAATACGTCCCGTATTTTATACGGGCGTATAAAAAGGAAAAAAAAAAAGGGGGGGATAGGGGGGGGAAAGAGGGGGGTATAATGTGGGGTGTGGTAATTTATTAGATGATGTTTAAAAAAAAAATCAGGAGGGGGGAGGTTGGGGGGGAGGTTGGGGGGGGATGGATTCTGGGTAGGGGCGTGGGGTATTGTTTGGGTGGAATCCATAGTGGTATTCAGGTAAGTGTTGTTTTGTCAAAGAAATAATAAAATTTGATCATAAATAAAGAAGTTATGACAATTTAAGCAAAATGTTCAATTATCTAAGTGTAAAAGGGGCCATAATTATGTCAAAATGCTTGATACAGTGGTCTGCTCTTGTTTATAGGTTGGGGTCATGTTGGTAAACAAGTATGCAACATATAAAAGCAATATGTCAAAGGATATAGGAAATATTTGGGGAAGTACGCAAACTTTAACATAGATTTATTGATAAATCTAAGTATAAAAGGGGCAATAATTATGACAAAATGCTTGACAGAGTTGTCTGCTCTTGCTAATAGGTTAGGGTGATGTTGGTAAACAAGTATGCAAAATATGAAAGCAATATGTCAAGGGACAATGAAAATAAATTGGTTAGTACGCAAACTTTAACATTTGCTGCATATTTTAAGTGGAAAAGGGGCCATAATTATGACAAAATGCTTGATAGAGTTGTCTGCTATTGTTTATAGGTTGGGGTTATGTTGGTAAACAAGTATGCAAAATATGAAAGCAATATGTCAAGGGATAAAGAAAATATATGGGGTAGTACGAAAACTTTAACATTTGCACGCTAACGCAAACGCTAACGCCAACGCTAATGCCGACGCCGGGGTGAGTAGGATAGCTCCACTATATATATTTCATATATAATAGTGGAGCTTAAAACAATTCTCAAACTGAACCTAAACAATACTTACAATCTGTCCATCACTTGTTAATTGTAAAGGAATATGTTGCTGAAGAGTTGCCATTTGAACTGAAAAAACAGAAATACAGATATCTTGAATAGTGATATTAATATAACAACACAAATCAAAAATGTTTCACTTTAGTTCAAATATTCAACTAAAATGGTTTTCTTTCATAACTATATGAAGATTCATGGTTCAGTGATTTATCAGTTAGACTCACATCCATTATTAACCCATTTATGCCTAGTGGACTCTCCCATCCTTCTAAATTGGATAAATGTATTACCAAAATTAGGGATGTCTAGTATATTTATTTCTATATTTAGAATATTTCTTATAGAAATTCCTTTAAGCAAACAGCGCAGACCCAGATGAGACGTCGCATTATGGGCAGAGCAGGACTTTAACCACAGTCTGGTTGTGTGTGACAACAAAAATATAGGTCAGAACATTTATACTTATATTTTAACAATAACCAATGGGATATTGCAATACTAACAAGACTGTACTCTACCATACATTTAACAAGGGAGATCAATCATATAAAACAATTCACAACACTATTATGGTAAATTCCCTTATCAGGGGTGTAAAATTTTGCTAAAAGCTACTCGCCCTGCAGGGCCACCAACTTGTTTAAGCAGGTCACTCATACCGATTTTGTGGTCGCCCTGCACTTTTTTACAGCAAATATGTATAATTCATATATGTGTCAAAAACAATACCATTGTTTACTTGACAAGCTATTCTCATTATGTCTGTAAACATTAAACATGTGTTGACTTGAGTAAATAAACAATATGACCAAAAATAACCTTTCATTTACCAATTGTCCTATAATCATTAATGCATGGTGTCAGTCTTTCAGTAATAAGCCTAATAAATATACCATTCTAACATATTATCCAACATATTGACCAACTATTAAATTCGGTAGGTCAAAATTGTCACTTATTTTCAATAAAACTATCCAGTTTGAAACGTATACCTGACGTTTTCTTTTTAACTGCTTGTAATTCCTTTGTTCTAGCTTTGGTTTTTTTTATTTGGTCAGATTTTGGTGTATCACTATCTTTATCATCCTTTCAATTATTCGCTCCTTAAAAGTTATGAATGTTGATTTGTTTCAACGACGACATCATGCGGGAATGTAAACGATGTCCCGATAAACAATTACCCCATGCACACTGCAGACTGGTTACAGTTCCATATCGCTATTAAACGACCACACAGTCTATTGAATGACAACCAGACTAGCACCTGTTACCTATTCAAAGCACTGACTGATCTAGTTATGCGGTTGCCCGGTCGGGCGAGTATTTTGGAGATTCCATTCGCCCGAGGCTAAAATAGGTCGCCAATGCGAGCAGGCGACCGTTATTTTACACCCCTGCTTATTATTAATTTTAGACATCTTTCTTACAAGTGCTTTCTTCATTCATTTTTTTAAACATTAATTGTTAACAGTTAATAATCTGTCCATAGTTCTTATCCCTTTTGTTTGGTTATAAATGACTATGTTTATTTCAGACAATAAATGGCTGTTGAACTATTTATGCTCCTACAGGGATAATCACACTATTATGAACTGTTATAAAGTTAGTTGATAATTTACAATGTCTATACTTTTAAATCATTGGTCTTTGTTAAGTAAATTGACAGATTTAGGGTCAATATAAGAGGATCTGATCATACTTATTGTGTTCATTATTGATTATAAAATAAAACTGAAAATACATTAAAATATCTATGTTTTTAAATAACTGAACAGTTATGTAGTACATTAAGTGATATTTTAAGGCCAGCCAAAGTAACTTTTTGGTCAGGCCAAGTGAAATTTTAGAACACTTTTTTGATTAGACAGGTGGTTTCAGAGATGTGATTTAATAACCACCGCAGAGAAGGAAAATACCTTACCCCTCTCAAACCCTTCATTTGTTTATAGATTCAGCAAAGTTGAAAGATTATTTGTAAAATAAGTTTGAAATAGAAAAGGAGAAAATCAGCTGAAATGAGAAGAAAAAGACCCTTATGGATTTAACAGTTACTTAGCGCCCAGGGGCAGACAATAGTGTATAGCAAATATTTTTACAGAATTCTAGTCAATTTTACAGTAAATTACACGTGCTGAAACATGCTCTGACCCCTTTACAATAGCTTTGTTATTGTACACTCATACAGTACTATATTTGCCGCCACCTTTGCCCTATTTGATCCCATTTTCCTCGCAATCTGAACACACACTTTTACCCCCACCTTTGCACACAGCCTGAACACACACTTGTACAGTATGATTTTTTCCCCAACCTTTGCTCACAGTCAGGACACACAAATATACAATACCGTATTTGCCGCCCCCCCCCCCCCCCTTTGAAGGCAATCAGAACACACTATTGTAAATACTAATGTATCAGATTTATCCCCACCTATGAAGGCAATCAGAACTTCAAAAGACATACATGAACAGTACGGTATATGCCCCAAGTCTTTGCCTACAGTCTTAACACACACTTTCACAGTTAAGTATTTGACCCTATCTTTGCCCGCAATCAAAAACACGTATGTAAAGTACCGTATTCGCTCCCACCTTTTCCCGCAATCAGAAAATTCACATGTACATTACCATATTCTCCCCAACCTCTGCACACAGTCTGAACACACACTTGTACAGTACCATTTTTTCCCCCACATTTTCAGCAATCAGAAAAAACACATGTACAGCACTATATTTGTTCAAACACTTCCCCACAGTCTGAACACAAACATTTACAGTACTGTATTTGCCCCCACCTTTTCGACCCCACTTTTTCCCGCAATTGGAACACACACATGTACAGTACTCTTTTCGTCCCAACCTTTGCCCACAGTCTGAACACACACATTTACAGTATCGTATTTCCCCCCACCTTTTTCTGCTATCAGAACATATACATGTACACTGTACAGTATTCGACCCCAACTTTAATCGTAATCTGAACAAACACTTACAGTACCGTAATTACTCTATGTTTTCGGACACTTAAAAATAATTATTTTTTTTCGTGTCCAAAAACATAGATACCAAAAATATTCACAAAATGCAGGTGTCCGAAAACTTAGAGTCGAAAATTGAAGTTTCCGAAAATAGCGTCAATTGTATCAACGACTACCGGTAATAGCTTGTAAAATACCATGCCGTATAGTATAATTACAGTTATATATATTTGCACTGCATTTTAAATAATTTTAAATGCTTAATTTATTTGACAGAAAGTTACTACAAGGTTGTACTTTGACCAACGAGTTCAAAGATGAGAATGTGACGTACCGATACTTGCTAGTATAAACCTGTAATTAACGTAAAAAAGCAAACTATGAATTCTTTGTTTGTTCATTTCAGATAGTTGTTTTCTAACACCTTCCATTGTTCGTAAAACTTGCAATATGGTGCATCACACTTTGAAGCGTTTAGTATTTGTCACAGTTATTTTACTTAGAAGGGGTAGGACCATTGCGGTAGATAATTGAACCATTAATTGGTACTGCCCCTGGAAAGTGTCATAACGCTAATGCTATCGGGCGAAACCATTGTTTAATACCGGTTTACAAGGTTATTTACCCAATAACGCAAAGTGATGGTCCGTTGCCCTCAGGCATGCACCTTCCATGTTTTATGATGTTAATCTGGTTGTAAAACCCCATGATCCAAGTGTCATTAGATATCGAAAATAGGACCGAAATTTGGTAAAATAGCGCTGTAAAATATTCTGTCCGAAAACTTAAGAGACATAAATAATGCACGAAAAATCGTGTGTCCGAAAATTAAGAGTCATGAAAAATAATTATTTTTGCTAAAAAAGGGGGTGTCCGAAAACTTAGTGTCCGAAAACATAGAGTAATTACGGTACGTTATTTGCCCGCAATCTGAACACACACATGTACAGCTTTACATTACCGTATTTGCCCCCCACCTTTCCCCATGGTCTTAATACACATTTGTTCAGTACCCTTTTTGCCCCCACCTTTCCCCGCGGTCTTAACACACATTTGTACAGTACCGTATTTGCCCCCACCTTTCCCCGCGGTCTGGGCGTTCTGCTGTTGAATGAGGGAGAATGGGAGATTTCCGCCCTGAGTTGGTGCAGGTGGCTCAGGTTCAGCAGTCTCTAGGGCCCGGGAACTGTTCAGCTTCGACTCCCACAGCTAGAGATTTGGGATATCAGAATACAGACTCAACTAAATTATATATGTTCAACTAGTCATATCTTAACTAGTAAAGACTACTTGTTTTTTCATTAGCTAGTCCAGGTGACATGGACAGGGTGTATTTTACCATAAAAGGTCAGTTGTGGGTCAAAAATGCCAAATGCTGAATTAAATGTTAACAAGAGGATGTAATTCCATTCAGTATAGCTATATTCGTTCGTGTTTTTACATTAATGGTGGGAAAAGAATGGTACTCTGTAAGATAAATTGGGGCCGTGCTCTGTGAAAAAGGGGTTTTATGCATGCATAAGTATTTGGAAAAGTTTGGAATAATATCATACCATGCTGATCTGTTGAAATTCTTTAAGAATCACATAACAAATTAAACTATAATAGGTACAATGCGTCATATAGATTTGGTCACTATTGTGGTTACGAAAGTTTTTCTAAGATTTGATCTGGAGACTAGTTTTATGACGCATGTGACCCAGATTCAATCTCAGCAGATCATGTGACCCAGATTCAATCTCAGCAGACCATGTGACCCAGATTCAATCTCAGCAGAGGTATTGTAAAAATATACATTCTCACAAAGTGTCATCAAGATTGAGCCATTAATAGGTATTCTAGCATGGTAACAAGGTTGAGCCATTTATAGGTATTCTAGCATGGTAACAAGGTTTCATAAGTTTTTACATGGTGACCTAGTTTTTAGACAAATGTGAACCAGGTTCAAACTTGGCCTAGACAGGGTCAGGAAGAATATTCTGATCAAGTTTTTATCAAAGGTAGCATCTAGCGTGGTTACAAGGTTTTCTTAGTTTTGAACAGCTGACCAAGTTTTTTGAAGCACATGATACACAATGGAACTAAGCTCAGATATTGTCAAGATACACATCCCTGACAGCGTTTCATCAAGATTGAGTAATAAATGAAGCATCTAAAGTGGTTACAAAGTTTCCCTAACATTTGACCTCGTGACAATTGTTTTTGAACGCACAGGACACAGATTCAAGCTCATTCCAGGTATAGTCATAATAGACATTGGGATATTGTTTTATCAAGATGGAGTTATACCTGTGGCCTCCAGAGTGATACCAAGGTCTTTCTAAGATATTACCACATGACCTAGTTTTCAGACACACATGAGCAAGATTCAAACATGGCCTTGATATTGTAAAGATGAATGAGCATTGATATTGTAAAGATGAACGAGCCTTGATATTGTAAAGATGAACGAGCCTTGATATTGTAAAGATGAACGAGCCTTGATATTGTAAAGATGAACAATCTGAACACAGCCTAGAGCATGTTGTAAAGATGAACAATCTGAACACAGCCTAGAGCATGTTGTAAAGATGAACAATCTGAACACAGCCTAGAGCATATTGTAAAGATGAACAATCTGAACACAGCCTAGAGCATGTTGTAAAGATGAACAATCTGAACACAGCCTAGAGCATGTTGTAAAGATGAACAATCTGAACACAGCCTAGAGCATGTTGTAAAGATGAACAATCTGAACACAGCCTAGAGCATGTTGTAAAGATGAACAATCTGAACACAGCCTAGAGCATATTGTAAAGATGAACAATCTGAACACAGCCTAGAGCATGTTGTAAAGATGAACAATCTGAACACAGCCTAGAGCATGTATACATACAGATTCTGAACTAAGCATATATATTTTCAAGACAAACAAGTGTGATTAAGATAAGATGTAAAATGTGGTCTCTTGTGCAATAACAAGCTTAACGTTGAGGCCACATCACCCACGATTACTGACGCCGGACACAAGCTGATCACAATAGCTCATCGTGAGCACTTCTTCATTTCATTGTTCAAGCTTTTTTGATGAATTTTCCCTTAGTGAAAATAATGTTTAAAAAAACAAGCTTCTAATCTAAATGTATTGGTATATGTAAACAAAATAAAAATAGCATCTAAAATTGCCAATTTTTGTCAGAACAATTTGTTTTTCCCGACCCAAAGAGACATGCATCAAAATAGTGAAAATAGGTGTGTTATTACCTTTTATTTCATGTTTTATTATTTTTTTATTATGATGTTACTAGAAAAGTCATTGCATATATAGAAATATATTTCAGTTAGTTTTGTTGTATGCACTACACAAAAGTTTTAAAATAATTTCCTTGAAATGAGTAATGGTAATTCCCTTTGTAGGACACCAACACAGACATCTTGTTCATTTCCACTCAGACCTACAACTGTCCTTCCCAAAGAAAACAAGAGGCCCATGAGGGCCTGAATCTCTCTACTGGCTGGTATCAATAGGGCTCAAGCCCTTGATAGTATGAACAATCTGAGTACGTTTTAAATACACAGACCCAAAATGGGAAATTTATCGCATAAACAAGAAGAAACTTAAAATTTAAACTTCAAATGGCTCCTTTTCAACAATAAGTTGGACAAATTTTCTTCACTCTCAATGGGGTTCTGGCCCTTGATGATATAAAACATCCGTTGAAGTTTCAAAAGGATAGAACTTTATATGTAAACAAACAAGAAATGTGTTTGTCGGAAACACTATGTCCCCTTCTGCGCCGCTTTGAATTATTTTTTTGGACCTTTGACCTTGAAGGATGACCTTGACCTTTCACCACTCAAAATGTGCAGCTCCATGAGATACACATGCATGCCAAATATGAAGTTGCTATTCTTTAATATTGCAAAAGTTATGGCAAAATGTAAAAGATTTTCTTTTTTTTCTCAAATTCAAGGGGAGATTATTCTGGACTTATAACTCTGATATTGCTCACTTTCAATAGGGTTTGACTCATCATTCAGATAAAGACACTGTGGAAGTTGGGAAATGATTGGATGAAAACTGTGGACTTTAGTGCGTAAACAAGCCTTATTTCACAATTTTCTCAAATTCAAGGGGAGATCATTCTGGACTTCTTACTCTGATGCTACCCATTTTCAATAGGGTTTGAGCCCTCATTAATATAAAGATACTGTACAAGTTTAAAAAGAATCGGATGAAAACTGTAGACTTTATTGCGTAAACAAGCCTTATTTCACAATTTTCTGGACTTTTTACTCTGATGTAACCCATTTTCAATAGGGTTCGAGTCCTCATTAATATAAAGACACTGAACAAGTTTGGAAAGAATCAGGTGAAAACTGTGGACTTTATCGCGTAAACAAGAAAAAGTCTAACGCACACACGCACAACGGAAACCACCCCATGACATGAGCTCTTCAGCCAGTAGAGCTAAATCCATATTCTGTAATTAATCTCAGATGCTAAATAATCTTAGGACTGAGAACACAACAATAATGCTGGAAATCCTGGGCAACTTTCCAGAAGCAGGAGAAATTCTTTTAAAACATAAATTATGTCCAGAAACACTAGTCTAGCCAATCACATTTTGAAAGTTGTTCAACATCAAAGAGAACATTATCACACACAATTTGAAAGGTGCTTATTAAACATAAAAAAGAGCATTAAAATTTTAACAGGAAAGGTTCTCTTGATCAAAAAGAAAATGATAACAAACAATAAGAAGCACAAAGGATTGCTTTCAATGCAAAAATGTCATGCATTTTTTCCTAAAATAGCAGAACAATGACCACTTATTTTGCATTGCAAGTTATATTTGTAGATTTGAGTCCCATCTAACTAAACAAGTGTCACTATTAGTGTGATGAAACATAATAAACATATTCATCATCATCTGAACTTGCACACCTGGGTATTTTTTTATGGTACAGATTTGTAAAAGATGGCCTACCTGTTTGAGCTCTTGGAGGACTTGTTCATCCACCACCTCATCTAGGAACGCCTCCCGCACATTACTGATGACATCTTCTACCACTGACATGTACACCTTCCTCTGCAAATAAAGTGTGCAAAGCATTTATTAGTGTTTATTACCAGAAATTATACTGCACTATATAGCAAGATATTTCAGAAAATGCATCTGACCTACTCATTTAAATGTTAACAAGTTAATCAGTATTATAGGATCATCCCTCATGGGTAAGACAAAATACAGTGTAGTTTTTACTTTACTACAACTTTGGAGGTAAATATATAGAGAAAACTAGGTCGTGCCGAATTATGCAAAGTTTATTTTGCGAGGCTTGGAAAATCTGAACAGTTCAGTTTTTTGGGCTGAGCAAAATAAACTTCGCTTTATTCGGCAGCGACCTAGTATTCGATTTTTCTCATCAATTTTTTAGTCATCAATTATTTCTTTAAAAATAGAATCGGAAAAAGATAGAACTACAGAGAAAATCCCAAAGTTATTCTAAGCAAACATTGTTTTATTATTTTATTTGTGCCGAGCCTTATATATTACAAAAAGATCAGGCACTAACCTGTTTTTCTGTTAATCATACCTCTACGTCCCAGATTTGAAAGAAATAATAATAAAAATACTAAAAAAACAGCAGCGTTAGCGGGAAAAGAAAGTATGACTTTTGTCGTTTGACGTCTTAATAATGACGTCATGAGAACGCCCACTTAATATCTGTAAAAAATGTTTTTTTGCTGCATTTTGTGTTTAAAATATAATACATCTTGGTATCAAATTGTTTGTTTTGTTGAATCTGATTCGATTTTACTAAAAATGATAACTTTATAATTGATTTCGAGTAATATGACCATCCTCCACACATGACTGATATTAGAGTCTGCCGCGCTTGACAGCTTTATTTCAGGATTGCCGAAATAAAGGAAAATATTTATCACAGTGGTTAATTTCGACAATGCACGTTTGATGATGGGATAAAATTATTGTATGTATCTGCTGGTTGGGCAACTGACTATCCAAGCAGGCCCTGTGCAGGTCTTGACCCTTTTTCATCCTTCTATGCCAAGGTGAAACAGTTTCACAAATGTATTGGGTAAGAAAAAAAAAATCAAATACTAGACGTAGTGATAACACAGTGTTACTTAAATTGATGAAGAGAATTATTCTCAAAGTAAACTCAATACATATTTCAGAGCATGTCAGCATGGAGAAAACTAGGTAAAGAATGACATAGATTGGTATTCCCTAGTGAGTGTCAGTGAATTCAGATATTTTTTATTCCATTATCCTTTTTATATTTTTTTCTGTCAGCTTAGTGGACAATATCTAAGCTGTTGCAATTTAATCAGTGTATGTAGGCTGATAAAGAGTTACCAAAACAGGGCCCATACACTACTTCTAATGTACATTTGCTTGACATGACTTAACATTATTTCTTAACCATATATATATGACTGCATTAAATCCCAATACCGGTAAATTATGAAGGGATAAAAAAGTTAAGAATAACATCTTTTATAAACATTTGGTATATTCATTTTTTTCTATAAAAACATGCCGATAAAAAAATATCAACAATTTTGTAAAAAAATAAAATATCAACAGGTCTGAAAAATTGTGTAACACCTTTTTAATTACTCAATTTTTTTTGTTAAATTAATTGACACCAAATAATTAAATTTAAATCAAAAAATGATTTTTTTTTAAGTATGATGCATACCAATAAGGCAATATAATCAATATAATTATATATCTTTATTGCAACGATGGTTCAAATAATTTTTGACTGTAAATTATTAACAAAGCAAACATTTTTCGTACAGAGCGAGCTCTCTATACTCTGTAAAGTACAGTAACGCTCTGCTATTTTCATCAATAATTTGCGACGTGAGTAACACGTCAATATGGTGGCGACCGCTTCGTTCTCAGACAATACGATTTTAACGACGAAAATATGAAAATACAGAAAAATAACATTTAACTTACGGTGGAACTTGCGTTAGACATGTTTTGTGTTAATTTCTAGCATTAACCAACGTGCGCTCGCTCGAAACACACGGTGTGGACTTCAGAGAAGCCAACGTGAACTGAGGGCACAATGGTTTATATAGCCGATATAAACCTATTTTGTCTGTAGAGGGATAGGAGAATTGAAAATATCTTCAATTAGTCGAGCTATTCGTAAAGCAGGGGTGCTTGAGCACGTGATTTATGCTTAGTGAGTACTATCACCACATGGTCTATCACCAATCGTGATACATCGGCTATCTCGGATTCCTCCGTAAGATAGGCCTCGTGGCTAACGGTCGCCATATTGCCTTGTATTACTACTTTACTACCCAAAAGGTTGTCAGTCTATTGTTATGAGGCTGTATACATGCGCGTTGAACTAGCGCCAAACTTTTTACCGAAACTTTGATATTAAGAGCACTATTAACGTTCATTTGTGTTGCATTTTGACCTATTATCCAAGTGATTCACTTTTCCATTATTATTTAATCACCCTATCATCCAATTTTTAAGATGAAATTACGGTGTTTACAAAACCAACCAAACCGAAAGTGAAACTGGATGCATTACGTTTCGCGATTTAAACATTAAATATTTGTTCAGTTTGAGGAAGCGAATCGATAATAGACGTTGGAATATGTATGCAATACAGACTATCATTGCCGATTGTAGTACTGGCTAAAAAATACCTTTTATGACAGGTCATGTATAGAACGTTAATCAAATGAAATAGTGACCATAAATCACTACAAATGTCTGGGTTGTTCATTAACCCATTTATGCCCAGTGGACTCACCCATCCTTCTAAATTGAATCAATTTATTTCCAAAAGTAGGGGTGTCTGGTATATTTATTTCTATATTTAGAATATTTCTTACAGAAATTTCTTTACGCAAACAGCGCAGACCCAGATGAGACGCTGCATTATGCGGTGTCTCATCTGGGTCTACGCTGTTTGCAATGTCCTTTTTTTCAGGACGCTAGGCATGAATGGGTTAATATAATTAATGCACGTTTCTGATCTAATTGCCTGTATCTAGTTGTAATTACCATGATATTGATAAAATTAAAACGTTTTTTTTTTCATAAATTAACATTACATGTTTTATTTTTATCATTTAGGGAATATATAATTGTATCATTATCATCATTAAATATTCTGAAAATGATCTAAATTATCATGATTACTTTAAAGTAGAATTTTTAAAATTTACTCATTATTTTTAATGAATTTCCACATTTGCTTGATTCAAAATAAAATGTATTAATAAGGGTTTCAGTTGTTAGTTTTAACCCTTTTTTAGTTCCATTAAATTTAAAGTACTAACTACGTACATGTATGTGAAATGCTCTTGAGTTCGTTTCCTGGACCTAGAACCAGTACTTGGGTGTCTCTTGGAGATTTCTTAAGAATGCTCCCACACTGGGGATCAAACCAGTGACCTCCAGATCATTAGGTGGACACCACATCCATTACACATCAGCGACCTTTAATTAGTAAATTACTTTAGTATTGCAGCATTATATAATGTAATGTTGCTACATATTTTTGGAAAATGATTAATGTGCAGTACTAAATAAATCTAAATGCATACAATTTTAATTGTGTATATTGTGTGATTATTAGTTACAAATTCCCTTTTTACAGGTATACTGGATTATGAAAGACTGATAAACATAAAATTGACAACTCATCTCCCCAACGATACTTTGTGTGGCTCATTCTCAGAACAAACCCATAGTCAGTGAGAAAACTACAGTGTAAAAAGACCACTTGATTGTGACAATTATGGCTGAAAGCAAATGTTATCATTTAAAATAAAGAAAACTTCCAGTTCAATATACATTTTATACCAATTATGACATTGGCCAACACAGAAAATAATTATAAGGTTGATTTTCCCAAAATTGACTGTTACAATTGGATACTGTTTTAGCTTCACTCTACTTTGTCTGAAAATAAAAGTCCTAAATGATGTAATAGAAACATACATATTTAATTTTTAGTTTTACAAGGATATATATACATACATATATTATAATATCTTTTTATCGATGGTCAATCAATTTAAGTTTAACTAATATATACATACACATTTTATACATGTGTATGCTTTGATTTTTTTCTATTGAAGCCAAATTAATATCCCATTAGATAGATAGATAATATCACAGCAGTATTCCTATTTTGTCTGCAAGTACTGCAGAAATCATGGATTATTATTTTACTGAGTCAGCCTTAATCTTTATATTATAATTGTTAAAACAGATTAAGATGTGCATTATACAATTGAGGATGCATCAAGATTAAAAAATGGTACATGTATAAATTAATAAAGAATCAATAACAATCAGAAACTGTGCATTTTTTACAGTATTGTGTGAAAGGATTTGAAGTAATGATGTGTTTTTGAAATATGATTTATGTGAATTTGAATAAATATATAAAATTTAGTGATTTTCTCAGACAAAAACTGTTAATTACATACTAAAGTATTCAGAATGTATTATTGTAATATTCATTCGAATTTTTTAGTACAAAAAGCACTTTTCCCTGGCATTTGTATTTATAGTAATTGCATATTTTATAATTCTGACAGCATTTATAAACTGTGTTCATGCAAGCATGAACACGGTTTCATTTTTTGAGTATTTAAACAAGAGGGCCATGATGGCCCTGTATCACTCCACTGCTGAAAAAAAGGCTGAAACAAATTTCTCTGCATGTGCAAATACTTAAATATAGGCCCTATTTAAGCACATGTACACTTTTGTGACCTTCTGGGCTGGGTCAAATTTAACCCCAGGGGCATAATTTGAGAAAACTTTGTAGAGGACTACTATATCTCACTACATACAAAATGTGGTAGCCCTAGGTCCTAGAGTTAAGGACAAGAATATTTTTAAAGTTTTCACAAAATAAGCAAGATATAAGCGTATATAATGTTCAATTTTGTGACATGCGGGTCAGGATCAAATTTGACCCAAAGGGCATAATTTGAACAAACTTGATATAAGATGTTACTGCATACCAAATTTGGTAGCCATAGTCCAAATGGTTTTCGACAAGAAGATTTTTAAAGATTTCACAAAATAGGCGCTTTAAAAGCGTTTATTCAATTTTGTGACCCCCCGGGGCAGGGTCAAAGTTGACCCCAGAGGCATTATTTGAACAAATTTGGTAGAGGTTTATTAGATGTCACTACATACCAAATTGTGTAGCCCTAGGCCTAATGGTTATAGACAAGATTTTTTTTAAGTTATCACAAAATAGGCATTATATAAGCATATGTTCAATTTTGTGACCCCCGGGGAATGGGTCAAATTTGACCCTAGGGATTAAATTTGAACAAATTTGGTAGAGGACTATTAGATGTCACTATATACCAAATTTGATAGCCCTAGGCCGGATTGTTATTGACAAGAAATTTTTTGAAGTTTTCACAAAATAGGCCTTATATAAGCATATGTTCAATTTTGTGACCCTCGGGGCAGGGTCAAACTTGACCCCAGGGGCATAATTTGAACAAACTTGGTAGAGGACTATAAGATGCCACTACATACCAAATTTGGTAGCCCTAGGCCAATGGTTATGGACGAGAAGATTTGTAAAGTTTTCACAAAATATACCCTATATATGCATATGTTCAATTTTGTGACCCCCTGGGCAGGGTCAAATTTGACCCCAGGGGTATAATTTGAACAAATTTGGTAGAGGACTATTAGATGTCTCTACATACCAAATTTGATAGCCCTAGGCCCAATGGTTATGGACGGGAGATTTTGAAAGTTTTCACAAAATAGGCCTTACATTGTATTTTAGCAAATTTTCAATTTTGTGACCCCCAGGGCAGAGTCAAATTTGACCCCAGGGGCATAATTTGAACAAATTTGAAAGAGGTACACCCCAGGAACATTCCTAAGAAATTTCATCAGAATTGGACCAGTAGTTTAGGAGAAGATGTTTTAAGGAAAAGTTTATGCATGGATGCACGATGGACACAGTACCTTTGGCCAGTGGAGCTAAAAATCAAATTAAACATTTAGTTTTGATTTAAAATCAGTTTTTATATGCAAGTGTCTATTTCACTTATAAATTAAAACAGCATATTATTCATTATTTAAAAGATTATTCCAAGCTTGATGTCATATTTCAACTTTGCATAGTGTAGTTAATTGAACATTGTATTGAACTGTATGGGCAGCTATATTTTTTAATTTATGTATGTTGTATTATACAAAATGCATTATTTCTACCACAAGTAGACCATATAAGGCTTACTGCTACTAAATAGGCACTGGTATGAATTTGACACTGTTTTTGATGCTCATACAAAACTTTAATTATTACTACACTTTAGTATATTAAATATTTTCAAGTTTTTGTTCAACATTTTTTGCAAAAGAAAAGAGTGTCTTAATGCATTTGAAAATATACTTAAAACAAACTAAAAATGCATTTTAACATACCTTTTTCCTGGTAAAGTGTATTTGGGATGATAAAAAATACACTTGAAGAGTATTAATGCTGGAAAAATGCAGAAAAAAATACATTTGTTTCTGTTAGAAGTGTGTCTTGTCTGCATTTTTAAGTGTATTAAATGCACATCAAATGCAGATAAATACAATGCCAATACTGTTACATGTATTGTAATGGACATACAATGCACTTGTTCTTGTAATTAAATGCTTTAGTGAATTGAAATAACCTTTTATAACGTTTTAACAATTAATAATACCTTCTTATATAAATTTTCTTTTGAAATGTGACACTTAAATGATTTTTGCACCACTAGTAAGAGATATAATTTGTGCTCATAATGCTTTATCATTACACTACAAAATATCATTTGTTGTATGAAAATTACCCGTAAAATTCATGTGAACGCTCAAGAGATCAATAGCAGCGTGCTATACCCTGCTCCTTTTTACATGACTTGATGGTATTTAGTCCCCAATTCTACATGGCTAAGGGAAAATTAATGTGCAGATTTGACAAATAAGTCTTAACTGGGATCTAATAGGCAGACTTTCATATTACTTGTATTTAATTTAAATCATGATCTGAATTGCTCTTTGGCAAATCTTTGTTGGTCACAGTATGCAACTGAATTTTGTTCACTTTGTAGTGATTATATTTCCTATATTTATCAGACAACATCTTTCTTCAAAAGTTTAACATGATTGCTTGGTTAATTTAGAAACAAGATCAATGCATCATAACATAAAATGAAAAAATGTGTAATAGTAAAAATGGCAGCAAAAAAGCACTAGATTATCTGCCTTAAATCTGAGACGATATGTTGATGTATTGGAATTTCTCATAAATAATGTGCTCCATAGTTGTATAATTGTATAGTCGCATGCATGAGTGGTGTCAATGTCACAATACCAATTAAAGCCTATAATTTACTAAAACAATTTGAAGTTTGATGTGAGTGTTTTTCAAGATCTGTTATATATAATTATATATACATGTATATATATATTGTTGAAAAGTTAACATGCAATAAATTTACTGTAATTAAGTGACAAATAGTTTTACTGATTTGGTTGGATGCATATATGCAGATATATCATGGTTTGTGCAGAGGACAGTAGCAAAAACAAGAGCTGTCTCCGTAGGATGACATACGCCCCCGATAAACGCTTTAATAGAAGTTATGAGCATTTTTCAAAACCTAAAAGCCGACCCTAAGTTCAAGGTCAAAGGGGTCAAAATTTGTGTGTGTATGGGAAGGCCTTGTCCATATACACATGCATACCAAATATGAATGTTACATCTGAAGCTACATAGAAGTTATGAGCATTTTTTTGAAACCTAAATGCAAAGTGTGACGGATAGACAGACGGACAGTGCGATCACTATATGCCCTCCTTTGGGGGCATAAAAATGTGTTTCACATTGTTTTGGTAAATTAGTAATGTAGTTAAAAGAACAGAATCATCAATTATAAAGTTATTGATTATAAAGTGTTGCTGGCATATTTGATGCATTCATCTAGCTATAACAAGGTCCCTGTTTTATCCCCACTGGCACCGAGTGAGGGTTCTCAAAATCTTTAAACAATATAAATAACTACATATAGGGTCGAGAGCCTTGTTGATATGGGGGCTAAACACCTGAAATCAAAGCGACCCAGGTTAAAGGCCGAGGCCAAATAAATAAACCAGGGCAGAGGCCGCATGAGCCTGCTATACTCTGAACAAGTATTGTTTCTTCTCAGAAAACTGGCTTAAGTGTCTTACTAAGCTTTAGACTTTGAGTTTCAGTGCAATCAATCTAAAATAAATTGGTCAAATTATAGCTAAAGAAACTTCAGCGTACAGTTTATATAGTATTGACAGACCTGTAAAGTCGCGCCAGTCAAAAATCATAAAAAGCAACATTTAAAGTTATGGTAGCCAGAACGATTTCCAGTCGTTACACCCCCTGGACGTTACACCCCTAGTCATTACACCCACTAAGCCTGGACACTACACCCACCAAGATATAAACATAATTGATTAGGTTACTAAGGTGTGATCACACCTACCATGGGGCACACTTCACTTGATTAATGATGTTTCTGCTTTAAAGGGTGTCCAATGGGGGTCTGTCCAAGTGTTTTTTATTGTTTGTTTTATTGTCTGTATATTCCTGAAAAAAAGTATTAATGATTTAGATGCATATTATTACATTTTGGTGAAATAAAAAGAAATGTTTAAATTTAAGATTGTGTTTTGTTTATTCTAAATAAATTTTTTTATTAACATTATTTTTATTTTATTTTCAAAGTTTTTTCTGTCTGTATATTCTTGAAAAAAGTATTTATGATTTATATGCATATAATAACATTATGGTGCAATAAAAATAAATGTATATGAATTAAGATTGTGTTTTGTTTATTCTAAATATTTTTTTTATTTATCATTATTTTATTTTGTTTTCAAAGTTTTTTTCTGTCTGTATTATTTATGATTTAGATGCATATTATTACATTATGGTGAAATAAAAATAAATGTATATGAATTAAGATTGTGTTTTGTTTATTCTAAATATTTATTTTATTTATCTTTATTTTTATTTCTTCAAGTTTTTTCTGTCTGTATATTCTTGAAAAAAAGTATTTATTATTTAGATGCATATTATTACAGTCATTCTGGTGAAATAAAAATTAATGTTTTAAATGATGGCTGCTCAATTAAATAATTTGAGCAACCATTAATCTCATCAGTGTCATCTTACATGACAAATTCAAATAGTGGTTCATAAGTTGATTACACCTTTTTAATCTAATCAATATCTTGGTGGGTGTAATGTCCAGGCTTAGAGGGTGTAATGACCAGGGGTGTAAAGTCCAGGGGTGTAATGACTGGACACCGCCAGAACTAGTCAAATTAAATAATAATTTGTAAAAAATAAACATTCTGCACAAATTCAATTATTTACTTTACCTGTGTGCATGAATCATTTCAGTCTTGATGGTTAGTGAACAATGTCAAAAGCACCATATCTATGAAACACTTGTTTTTTTAATAGTGCAATGTTCCACAGAAATGATGCTGATGATTATTCTACACGATGATGAATTATTAGATATATTTCTAAATTCCATTTCCACCAACAATTCGGTTATTCAACTACCAGTTCACATGCTTCATACACAGTTGAAAATAACACTATTTCACTCAACAACCGTGACACATGTACTCTATTTTTCAACTTTTCGCAATTAAAATTTTCTTCTACTGTTATTGTTGTTGTTGTACTTTTGAAAGTAGTTCGAAAGATGGCGACCATTAACCCAGAGATTGATTTATGAAATAAATCGTCTGCTGATCCAGAGTGGGTCTATCACGTTCGCAAAGGTTATTTTACTGGGTTTTCATATGGGTTACACACAACTCAAACACTTATATAATAATTTGAGATTTGCATGTTATAACTCGACCAGTTATGTACACGATATGCAAATAAGCAGAATTCATGTTTGAAACTATCCGTAAATCCAGGGACCTGGTAAATCGTATCGTTAAAACATAGTTGAAGGCCTAGCTTAATAAATGCAGCCCTGCAAGCGGTCTTCCGCGTTGTGTATTAGCAACCTCCGCGCAGAGTTTTGACTGGAGCCATCATAGCTGCCTTCATAACCAACCATGTTATGATAGCCGAGCTGCGTGGTACCAAAGACCTATCAATATACATATTGTATATTGATAGGTCTTTGGTGGTACTATTATTTTCCCGATGTTACTTTACTCTTGTTCTGCCCCAACATTTTCGTGTTCACTCTCTAATTCAAGTAGTTCTCATCCTATCTTCACCAAACTTGGTCAGAAGTTGTATCTAGATAATGTCTAGGCAAGGTTCTAACATGGGCCATGACGGGCCAAAAACTAGGTCATGGGGTCAAAAACTAGGTCAGATCGAGGGTCACTAAGTGCGTTTTAAACATTCGGCATGCTGTCCGCTCTCTAGTTCAAGTAGTTTTCATCCGATCTTCACCAAACTTGATCAGAAGTTGTATCTAGATTATCTATGGGCCAAGTTCAAGGATGGGCCATGCTGGGCTAAAAAATGGTCACTAAGTGCGTTTTAAACATTCAGCATGGTGTCCGCTCTCTATTTCAAGTAGTTTTCATTTAATCTTCATTAAAAATGCAAAGAATTGGCAAAAAAACATCTACAAACGGCAGCAGATGACATATGTAACAAACAACACAATTTAAATACTGAACACCTGTTATGCAGCACACTAATAGTTTAGTAAAATAAAGGCGATTTATATCTCAAAATCTAAAAAACATTTACACAGTTATGCTTTGTATGTAGTGATATAGTTACAGTTGGGGGCATCCGTGTCGTGTGGACACATTTCTTGTTTTTTTAATTAAGGTATTTATATATATAGGACACGATACTACTTTTCATAATATAATACTTAAACACACAATTAAAATCCTACCATATCTGGTAGGATTTTTTCTTGTGATGAAAGAGATTGTGTGTGAGAGCATGGGACGAAAACTATGCGTGGAAATGGATGTCTAAGGTCTTCAAAAATGTTTTATCTTTCTTTATGATCTTTCTTTTACCTCAGACGACTCAGCTTTCGCTAAATGAAATTATGCTCAGCTACAATATTCTTATTTTGATGAACATCAGCTGATAAGTGTCCGCATCACTTTGTCGGTATACAGGAGCATCGCTTTGTCGGTATACAGGAGCATCGCTTTGTCGGTATACAGGAGCATACCATCACTATACAGGAGCATACCATCACATAATGTCGGTATACAGGAGCATACCATCACTATACAGGAGCATACCATCACTATACAGGAGCATACCATCACATAATGTCGGTATACAGGAGCATACCATCACATATTGTCGGTATACAGGAGCATACCATCACATATTGTCGGTATACAGGAACATACCATCACATATTTTTAGAGCGAGTCAAATAAATTGTTTAACTAGGCATTTAATTTAAACAGTGTACTAAACATTGCTTACTGAGCTAAGAGAAAACATGCAGGCGGGGTCAAAACATGAGTTAACTAAACCTTACAACGCATAGTTAAAGAAATGTCTGACATTCCATCGCTTTGACATACCTGAATTACCAGTCATGACAAGTTACAATTTTACTGGCATGCAGTATTAATGATAATCAGTTGCCGAAAGGTTTTCTACACTGTGTGCACAACAGGTCGGCTTCACATACGGGTATTATACACCAGATCGGAGAGAAATGCTCTATCTTATAGATCAGCACATAAGGTAGTCGTAAAGACATACAGCAGTGGTTGGTACACTGGATTCTCACTTAGGCGACCCGGGTTCGGTTTCCTCCGGGTAATCCGCCCCCCCCCCCCACCCCCAACACAACACAAGACCACGCCGAAATTAAAAAATCAAAAACAAAGAAATAGCTGGACATAGCAGCTATAATTCAAACTTCGTCCCAGCTTTCGTGAGACAAGTAAGTTAATTAGGTAGGAGTGCTGGGGCCCGCTCCGCGCCCAAACTTAATGAAGCCTCTGGCTCGGAGAGGACCTCATTAATTTTGATTTACACACACGGGATGCTCTATCAAAACTTGTTTGGCCTTCGCCAATACATATACCCAAACCAGAAAATATACGGAGAGTACACAAAATTCAGCGAAGTGTGCCCATATAATACTAAGCAAATGCACAAGATTGCCCATTCCTTCCTTATTTTCCAGCTTATTTCATATGAACAGTGTCTTGATAAATCTCTATTTAGAAGCAATGAACGCCGTCCGAATATGATATAAAGCCCACGCCACAGGTCCATAGTCGGTCTAGTGCCAACCGGAGCGCCAGCGCCCAGTCGATTTAACTAGTTTAACTTAGGCTACCAGTGCCATGGCCAATAATGCCAATATATTTTAATTAAGATTAAGTAAGAGAGTCTGTTTGATCCCTCGCTCGATCCATATATTACAACAGAAACTATCGATGGCCAACCATAGGCCTAATGTATCCAATAATGTCATAGTCTACACGAAGATAATAAGTTACTGACATTTTAAGAGCCAGGCATTTATATCAATATATTCACTAATATAGCAAATAGGAAATACTACTTTATTCTTTGACACACAATGTTACTAGACACTTTTTTACCACGTAAAAAACCTTATAATTAATAATTGGATAAATTATCTAATAATTATAGCAACCGAACTCAATACTCAATTTATTGCATATTTTACCGTATACCAAACCCAATATGCATTCCTGCTACTACAATTAACCAAGTACTATACACATCAATTACGAAAAGACAGCCTGTTGTTAATTACAGCAAGATGGTGGGCGTGGGGTCGCTTCTTTCCTTTGCTTCTGCGGTTGAGCTGGGTCTGGGTCGGATGTGCTGGTGGGCCGGGTTCGGTGTGATCAATGTGAGTGTTTTTGGGTTGGGGCGGCGGGGTCTGCGTGTTTGGAAAGGTAACATGGTAAGGACCATCCACATGCATCGTGAAGACGCACAGGGGCATGTTAACAGACTTTAAAATAAACACCGATTGGGGGACTGTCCGGTCAGCGCATGCCCGTCCCGGAAGCACATGAGTTAATCTGGTGGTGACCATACCGGACTGGTGGTACTTCTTCTGGGTACTCCGTCTCCCCCCTCCCTTCGAACACACACATATGCAATTCAAGACCACAGACCAACAAAAAATTAAGAAGCTTTAAGTGCAAACACAACAGCTGGATATTGCAGCTGTAATTGAGAGTTCGTCCTAACGTACGTTCGTTAGTCTTAAGAGCTAATTAGATAGAAATGCTAGGATACACAATGCTGTTTTAAGCGCGGAAGGACCTCCTTTCGCTTAGTGTATTGATATACCATATGATCCGCCATGAAATTCTTTATCTATCCTTTTTTCACATATAAGGGGTTTACTGCATCATTTCAACTGCCTCTGTGCGTTGATAAGGTCGATTGTTGCACTGCGACAACAGCCGGTTGCCACTACGAAGCAACATAAACCAAGGTAATTCATTTGCAGGCTTCTCGGAAAGGGGGTGGGAGCACAAAGTTTCCGCTTTCTGCCTCGTTTTTAATTTCTTATTTTGATGAAATTGATTTTGCATGTGTTCTATAACAAATGTCTCCAATAATTGTTTGCGTTGTATTCAATGTCTTTCCATTCATTCGGTGTTTTGTTTTGGCACGAGACCTCAGACACTTAATTATGTATTAAATGTTATACTGCATCTCTAAAGAGTGGACATACGCATATTGTCAGATCGTTCCGTTCCAATTATTTATCGCGGATAAAATGACTTGGATAAATAACATGACATTTTGAAATGGATTTTTTGATTCTCCGAAACATTAATCCATATGTGATATAATATAATTGTGTACGCGATATTCTTATAGGATGGGCGTGCGCATGTGACGTCGTTTCGCTAGCGATTTTTCAGACAGTCCCTTATATTCATAACTGTTCGTCCTTGATCTCGGACACTATTAATCAAAATTTTATTAAACGTTTTATGCAGCATTTTTGTTGCGGAGACATACACATTTATGCAGGTCGTTCTGCTGCAAACAGTTTTTAGGAAGTGATTGTCATTTGATTAATGATATATTTTCGAATTGATGTCCCGTTTTTCAGCAACATCATAGGAACTTATGATCCATATTCAATGAAACTTGACATGCAGCATACCATTTAGGGCGTACTTGAGCATTATTGACAGGGATTTTTTTCCTTTGAATAATGACATTTTTATGTGTTCGCACGAGATATCGAACATTATAATGATCCGAATTTGATCAAAATTGATGAGCGCCAACCCTACAGGTTGGGCATGCGTTTATTATTTTTTAGGGAGTTATTTCCATTTGCACATATGGCATTTCTATAGAATATATCATTTTCCATTTCATGAAAAATTTCAGGAACAAATGATCCGAATTAAATGAAACTTATTCACGGTATAGGGTGGTCATGGTCATATTGCCAGGCTGTTCTGCGCTAATGACTTGTCCTTAGAGCAAACATTGGTTAGCGCGCTAATGATCCGCATTTAATGAAAGTAATTCCCAGCATCCCTATAAGTTGGACATGCGCACTATATCTTTTTTTGTATTCAATTAATCGCTACATACATAAAGGGCACTATGGATGGATGGATTAAATACACACGCAGAAAACTAGGGTCTTAAATTAATAAACCAAGTCGAACAAAAAAATTCGTTGAATTGATATCCCCCGCCAATATGCTTCTGGACACAAAAGTGTTATATTTGACACTCAAAAAAGCATTTTTTCAAGGTACAAAGGGCCACAACTCCTTTATTATCCAATGGTGTACAATGCCATTTGGCGTGCATCATCCTCCTATCCATATATATACTCATACCAAGTTTCAATGAAATCCGATAAAGCACTTCCCAGATATGGCTCCGGACACAAAAAAGCATTTTTCGAAGATACAAAGGGCCATAACTTTGTTATTAACAGATGGTGTACAATGACATTAGGCGTGCATCATCCTCTTATCCATATATATACTCATACCAAGTTTCATTCAAATCCGCCAAAGCACTTCCAAGATATGGCTCCGTACACAAAAGTGCCGGACGGACGGGCGGAAAGACGGACGGACAACGCCACAACAATATCCCTCCACCTATGGCGGGGGATAATAACCAGGTTCAAGCCTACCCATCTCCACTTCACAGGTTTTAGATTTCACTTATAGCCATTAAAAATATTCCCACATTCCCCTTGTAAGTAACGTTGATACAAAAGTGTTCATGTTTGTATTGCCTGTGTGCAGAAAGTAAACATCAAGTAGTAGGTCGTTTCCTAATAGGGGTCTCCATGCATCCCCTGGGATTAATTTTCGTATGCATACATGTACCAAGTTGTTCATTAACTCAAGTAAGTAAATTGTTTCACGTGTCCTCAAAGATAAACTCAATTGAAAGTGTTCATATCAACCAATTTCCATGGCAACTGCCACTCAAAATTGGAAAACGGACCAGGGCGACTATAGCACATCATTATTATATAAGATCTTATCGTAATACAACAAATAAGTGTTTAAACAAAGGCTTCATATTGTGATTTATTTTAAAGACCAAATTATATATTTATCTCATTTGCATATTCATGAATATTAACGAGAAACTAACAAAATCGGCAAAAATAGACAAATACCACTATATAGACTGAACAATTTTAAATACAGATTGTTTTCAGTAAATATGTGAATTACAGCATAAGCCACTACTAGCAGACATTCAAAAAGAGCGATATAAAGGATATTTCTTGAATCTAAATAGATTTAACATGCCCCGAAAAGTGGGTGGGGTAAACATAAAAAAACAAGGAAAATAACATAATCTCTTTCTTTTAGTAATTAAGTTGCTCATTGCTGCTTTTACTTGTTCTTTTAATTTAAATACATTTTGTGTATACTGTTTAACTATCTTCATCGCCAACTCTTTCCGTTTCAGTATCACTTTCATCAGAATCATTATCTTCTTCAAGTTCATTTGCCATGTCCACCAATTCATCAACAATTTGAGGCGGGAGTATATCTCCATCAATACAAAGAGGTTCAATCAGGCCTGTATCAGTGTTTTTAGTCCATCCATGTCCTTCGGTTGCAAGTGGTATATCTGGATTGGGTATGTGTGACCTTTTCCATAAGCCAACTTGATAATTCACTCTACGGATGTGTTGCAGGAGACATTGCTTACAAGGAGGCAACACTGACAAGTCTTCATTCTTTGACGCATTTGGGCTATCATCACAGACCTCCTTTATTTTAGGAAAACGCAATTTATCTACCAAGTCGGTTCTAGCATTTCCATACATGATACACGTGAATATATCCAATTCACTCACTACTTCGTCTGTAACTGTCCAAGTATTTCCTAAAGCAGCCATTGGAGCAACGGTTCGTGGCCTTTTTACCATCAACTTAATAGGTTTGATATACCCCTTTCCTTTGAAAGCGCTTGTTGTGTCACAACCACAGTATGCATGTATACCTTAACGTGCTGATCTGAACTTTTCAGTTAATCCCGTAGCTACTTCATTCATGCTAAATAGTTTTCTACGATTGCTAGCACCAGTGTCAAAAGTATCTAGCAACCGTCAAATTGAATGTAGTACTTATGAAGAATATGTCAGGGGTTCGAATTTGAATAGTGTTTGTAACCCTGTTCTTTCCCATACAGGGCATACATAATTATATTTAGTTTTTGAAGGAAATTGAGTAAGGGTTTAACATGGAATGTAAAGCGCAAACGTTTTCGCCTGACTTGATAAAATGTTTGGTAAGCACAATGGTTGTTACAAGGATTTCACACCCACTCTTTGCGTATTTGAGTTTAGATGTATGGTAATCTCATTGGACAGGAGCGTTTCCTCCGAGCATTCTGTTCCCCCACCCTCTACAGCACCACACTAAAACGAGATGTATTGAAGAACAAAACTAGATTCAGTAGTTGATTGTATTTGATTGTATTTCCAAAAACAAGATAGTTGAATATTGAGGCTTTGATCCAAAATTGTTGAGTCTTGTAAGTTAATGAACTAGGAGTGCTTGGACACACTCCTGGTATTGAAATAATGCAGCAGCAGGAATGGAGAGCGCTCATAGACATCGAAATATACACAAACACACAGGTGTCTGTTAGTCAGTGTCATTTACTCTGTATGTTTTGACCTATATGTTGACATTAAGGGCAGTCAGGCTTTTCTAGTGCATAACGCACTGTTGCAAACAATCATGCAGTTACTGCTCTGTTATTGCATTACAATTGTTTGGAATGCTAATAAAGATCATAAAGATAAGAATCAGAATGGCTTTTCATTTTTATTTTATCCTGCACTAATACTCGATTGAACTTTGCATTCAAACTACAAAATGTACATGAACAGTTCAGTATTCCGGAATGTGATTTATGTTCAGATGGAAAACCCTCGTATTGATTGGACGTCAATTGCATCATAGCTTTAAATAGCAACATTACCGGATGTTTACTCGACAGTTCAGAAAAATAATTAGGGCATGTGTTCATGCAATTCACTTAAAATGTCATTTTAAGCATTTAAATACCGGTATCAAATTTAATCATGCCTCGTAAAAACACATATGTCAGGTAATAAATAGGGTAGTAGAGAGTATTATGCCACAGTTAGTTAGGCTTTAGATAGACCACTTAGCAGGTATATAGATGTTAAAAACAAGGTAAATGTTCATCTCAGTTTTTCTTTGAAACACCTAATCGTATATCTCAAACTCTCCTTGTCTCGATATTTTGTCTTGTTCCCGCCGACTTCGAGATAACGAGAGTAGACAGTATTTTGAAATCCCTCGATCTGTATAACAATATAAGACTGGCTTTTTACCTAAAATAACTAGAGCTTTGTCACAGATGTGACGAATACCCCCACATGCCGCATTGACAAATGATATCGTGTATGTCGTCTTCACAAAAAACAGCGGACACCATGCTAAATTTTTAAAACGCACTAAGTGACCCCTTGACCTAGTTTTGACCCAGAAAGGCCCATGTTCTTACTTGGCCTTAAGATCATCTCCATAAAACTTCTAACCAAGTTTGGTGAAGATCGTATGTAAACTACTTGAATTAGAAAGCGGACACCATGCTGAATGTTAAAAAACGCACAAAGTGACCCCCTGACCTAGTTTTTGACCCGGCAAGGCCCATGTTCGAACATGGCATTAAGATCATCTAGATACAACTTCTGACCAAGTTTGGTGAAGATCGGATGAAAATTACTTGAATTAGAGAGCGGACAACTTGCTGTTTAAAACGCACTTAGTGACCCCGTGACCTAGTTTTTGACCCGACAAGGCCCATGTTTGAACTTGGCCTAGACATCATTTAGATACAACTTCTGACCAAGTTTGGTGAAGATCGGATGAAAACTACTTGAATTAGAGAGCGGACACTTAATACGGACCGACAGACAGACCGACAGACAAGTTCACTCCTATATACCCCCCTAAACTTCGTTTGTGGGGTTATTATAAACTTACGCGGGAAAAAGTTACATTGATGTTGTACATAACATGCAGTCTCATGTAGATTAACATTTGAGCCAAGTTTTCCGAAAATAATATCGTGGGACAAGTTAGAGCAAAGCCTGCAGTATGGACTAAGGGAGAATACACCATTATGACAAGTTGACAACTTGCTCAGTTATATTTTACATTTTATTACCAAAATCGCAAAGTAATTAGAAACAATTTAATAACTACTAGTATGTGAAATAAACAATCACATGTTAATATTCAAGGAATTTCTGAATCTTATACTCTTATCTCATCTTTTTATACTAGTTTCAAATTTTACTTTATCTTTTAGACATAATGTATCCCACAGGAGAGAGATTTCCCTTCATTTGTTTTCTAAAAACATACAGTGTGCATACTGACAAAAACCATTTTACTTTCAGTTCTTAATAATGCACAGATAAGTACAGGTTGACTACTGTCATCAGTAGAAACAAACAAGACATCAAGAACAAACAAAAATACATAGCATGTTGTTTATAATGTGAAATAACATGCTATGCTTGAAGTAATAAATTCAACAACAGGTCAACTCTATTCTATTCATAGATCATATAGTGTTTTATTTGTGAAATCTGCATATTCTGTATTATCTTATGCTTCAAGAAATGCATGTATATAGGTATACACAGAGCATGTACATAGGTATACACAGAGCATGTACATAGGTATACACAGAGCTCCAGATAAGGATTTAGTCTAAAGGGTATTTAACCCCCTGATATTATTGTTAAAGCGTATTTTACTCCTTTGTTTCAGCAATTAAGGGTATTTAGAAATATTTATGGGTATTTTCCATTTCCATAGAAAACTGACAAAGTAAATGGCGTGTTTAATCTAGAAATATTAATATTTGTTGTTTATATTATTAAATGCAAACAAAATGAATTTAAAATGACGATATTAACAGACTTTCTTTAAAAATATTCCTGCAGGAGCCGCTGGTCGCTTAAAACATCCCTTTTTCATCCACAAACATGATGGGCCGCCATTTTTATTACAACCTTATTTTGATTGACTTACTTTTGCTTCAAATGTTAACTTACACTAAAAATACGTAACAAGATTTGTATTGCGTTTTGTTATGTACTGGGCCGATTTTTAATGCGTTATTATATTTTTTCAATGCGTAAATACGCAGATACGCCTCTTATCTGGAGCTCTTGGTATACATGTAATCAAATTGACAACATATGTTAGTTTATTGTAAGATAGATTTTCTGTAAAATGCTTTGAAATACAAAGCCTATTTAATGTGCATAATTAAAATTTTTAAGTCACACATGTATTCTTCACTTGTACTGTACAATAAATTATTTTTTTACACATCAAACAAAATAAGACATACACGCTCCAATTACAAAATACTAACCATTCAATAAAGGATACCAATACAGCACATTCTGACTAAATTAAACACAGTGTAAAACATAGAACAAAATATGCACAGTAAGAATCAATATCATACGGAATATTATGAAAGTCTGGTGGTCCCCTACTTCATGTAGAAATGTTTATATAGGGGAAAACCAGTAACTTTCACTTTGTCCAAAAGTTTTTAAATGAATACCATCCAATACAAGCAAACACACCTATAAACTTTGCTGTGGTATTTTATGCAGTGGGTATTTTATTTTCCCCAATTATGTATAGGTAGAGGACCAACCTTACACAAATTCACAAGCTATTTTTTCCCCTTTATCTCCTACCAACAGAAGCCATGCATAGATCTTGATCAACACTCACCAACCACTTCCTACACTTGAGGATAAAGACTTCAGAACAATTAAAGTCATTTGCAAATATGCATACATGTAGTTCTATTGTTGTCTAATCAATATAAAATGTTCTAAATACAGATGGTAATGTATTTTAAGCAGAGAAATGCAAATGCAATATTAAACTGTAAGCTTACAAAAAACACATAAAAAATATTCCTTAGTCTTAATATAAAGTCTTGAAATGGCATCTGAATACAGCCCTCTCTTATTCTAGTCCTCAGAATACACATTCTGAACTCTTCACTAAAACCTTTAAAGCCACCAATACAAAAGCCTGTGATGACACCTATGTAGATGCTGTCATAGATAGCAGTGTGGACGCCTATTGGTCTGCCCTCTTACGCTTGTCGATGGTGGAGAGAAGGTCTATCAACTGGACACTCCCTTCCTCATCCTCTCCTTTTAATGTCTCAGAAAACTGTTCACGCTGAAATAGTCACAAACATTGCTACCAGGGCCTGTCATTATAAACTGATTCCCATTCAATTCCATCTTTTAAAACGGTATAATCATTTGATTGTTTTAAATTTACTTTTAAACAGTTATTCATTCAACTGCAATGTGGTTCCATAGACCACTGCCAGGTTCACTTCAAGTCCCAGAGCATATATAAAATGCGGATGATTTTGTAGAAAAAGATTTTGATGAACATATCACAGACCAAAATTCACATAAAACAAACTTACATGTATGCTTTTTAAGCATGCACTGAAATATTTTCCATGCACAGGGGCTTTAAATTTAGGTAACTTGATCAATGTCAGAAATTTATTGAGCCCATTGCCATTCATAAAGAAATTATTTAAACCAGGAGCATGACCTTCACATTTCAGCTCATGTCCTCTCAAAAAGGGTGACCATGCAAGGCACGATATTTTCTAATTGCAATCCAAATGATAAAGTTAAAAGTCTGCCAAAGCTATATCATGTCCATACTTTGAGCTTGGGAAACAGAGAAACCCAAATAAGTGTTGTATGTAGTGAATTAAAACACCAATAGGCAACTTAAACAAGAGTGCCAAACTGTCACAAGATACGCCCGTTCGGAGGTTTTGGACACCATGCTTAATGCTTGAAATGCACTAAGTGACCTCGAGACCTAGTTATTGACCCGGCATGACCCATATTTGAACTTGACCTAGATATCATTTAGATGTAACATCTGACTAAATTTGGTGAAGATCAAATGAAAACTACTTCAATTAGAGAGCGGGCACCATGCTAAATGCTTGAAATTCATTATGTGTCCGATCGTGACCTCGTTTTTGACCCGGCATGACCCATATTCGAATTTGATCTACATATCATCTAGACTCAACTTCTGACCAAATTAGGTGATGATCAGATGCAAACTACTTCAATTAGAAGGCGGACACCATGCTAAATGCTTGAAATGCACTAAGTAACCTTGTGACCTAGTTTTTGACCCGGCATGACCCATATTCGAACTTGACCTAGATATCAACTAGATGCAACTACTGACCAAGTTTGGTGAAGATCGGATGAATACAATTTGAATTAGAGTCCGGACAAAGTGGCGCCGTTGAAAATGCACTAATTGACCCTATGACCTAGTTTTTGACCCGGCATGACCCATATTCGAACTTGGCCTATATATCAACTAGATGCAACTGCTGACCAAGTCTGCTGACCAAGTTTGGTGAAGATCGGATGAAGAGTCCGGACAAAGTGATGCCTTCCGCCCGCCGCCAAGGGGTTTCACATAATACGTCCCGTATTTTATACGGGCGTATAAAAAGCTGTTTAAAGTTGTAAAAATATATACCAGGTATGTTAAATGTGTAATTTATGAAGCAAAAGCTAAAATTGCCACTTTAAGGAAAGTCAGAAAGCATACCTAGCCAACACGAAGGGCATTGTTAAAATCTTGTTAAACAAGATGTGTTTGTGAAACACAATGTCCCCCTATATGATGTTTGACATTGTAGGATGACCTTACCTTGTGAAGGATGACCTTGACCTTGACCTTTCACCACTCAAAATGTGCAGCTCCATGAGATACACATGCATGCCAAATATCAAGTTGCTATCTTCAATATTGCAAAAGTATTCATAAAATAAGCGATTTGGGCCACATATATTTGACCTCTGACCTTGAAGGATGACCTTGACCTTGACCTTTCACCACTCAAAATGAGCAGCTCCATGAGATGCACATGCATGCCAAATATCAAGTTGCTATCTTCAATATTGCAAAAGTATTCATAAAATGAGCGATTTTGGTCACATATAATTGACCTCTGACCTAAAAAGGATGACCTTGACCTTTCACCACTCAAAATGTGCAGCTCCATGAGATACACATGCATGCCAAATATCAAGTTGCTATCTTCAATATTGCAAAAGTATTCATAAAATGAGCGATTTTGGCCACATATATTTGACCTCTGACCTTGAAGGATGACCTTGACCTTTCACCACTCAAAATGTGCAGCTTCATGAGATACACATGCATGCCAAATATGAAGTTGCTATCTTCAATATAGCAAAAATTATTGCAAAATGTTAAAGTTGGCGCAAACAGACAGACAGACCAACAGACAGACAGGGCAAAAACAATATGTCCCCCACTACTATAGTGGGGGACATAAAAATTATAATCAGATTTCATAAAATGTACTGTTCCTAAAAATGAGTGATATATATCATTTCATACCCTCGCTTGTCGTTGCTGTTGCTGTCTTAGTGACTGAAAGAAAATGCAGAAGAGATAATTTAATATACGTAACTGCATAGGTAGAAAGTGCATGTTTCAAATACAACTGTATATATCACTTTGCTGTATGACATAAGTTTTAATTTCAATGATTATTTCAAGGAGCTTCCAAACCTTTGTATGAGAAAATTCAAGTAAAAGCGATTTCTTAAACTGTTTGGATAACCATTGGCCATCAATCTTGGCCATAATCCTTATATTAAGTTTCATAGTAATTGAGGGACACACTTGGGGTTGAACTGAGATGAAGACTTCAATGGTTTTAGTAACAATGAACCAAGATGAGGACTTAAGTGGTCTTAACCCTTTGCATGCTGGGTAATTTGTCTTCTGCTAAAATGTTGTCTGCTGAATTTCTAAAATTAGCATTTTCTTGATTTTTTTCAAAGAATACTATCAGAATAGCAAACAGTTTGGATCCTGATGAGACGCCACATTGTGTGGCGTCTCATCAGGATCCAAACTGTTTGCAAAGGCCTTCAAAATTCGGTTCCCGCACTGAAAGGGTTAATAACAATGTACTGAGATGAAGAGGAGGAAGAAATATCAACGTTTTTTTGTTACATATTTTAATGAACTCTATATGAGGGCTGACCCTTATTGTTGAAAAATTGCACAGCTCTGATAGTAGGTGCATTATTGTTAATATTTTACATGTGTAATTTTTTTTTGGTGTGCACTTATATCATTCATGATATCTATTTAGAAGTTCCTTATCCCTGGTAATATATGAATGGGAAAATATTGCTGAAATTTTGCAGAAAATCTAAATATTGCCTCTTAAGTAATAATTATCCTAATTGTGTTGTATAAAACTCGTCCCTTTAACGCTCAGAAGAAAACTTAAAATGGCTATATGCAAAGTAACTCGCTGGCTGTTGAGGCTTTGTGTTGTGTGCTGCTCATCAGTATATTATATGGATTCACGAGATAAACCAGTCAACCTACCAAAACAATCAGTTAATCAGTTTCATTTTAAGAAAAGGTTAACCAGATTTTAAAATGATACTTTGTTCATAGAATGAATTGTACGATTTTGCTTATTTTGTGTGACATACTGCCTACTTACGTGTTTAGTTAGAACAATATGCTACACCAACGACAGCAATAAATAACGTGTCAACAAACACAGTAATAAAGCAATAAATCAGTAGTTTTGTGGCTACACACATTTTGTTAATTGGTACTATCTGTTTGTTTTACGCAACAAAATTTAACTTGCAAACTGCAGGGATTGGAGGCTTTTGGCGTAGACGTAACTTAGACAGTTATCTAACTCGCAAAAGTCAATTGAGATGTTGGACGGCTTAGTTTGATATTTTTTAAACAATATCCCACGCTTAATGCTCTCGAAAGTTAAGTATTTATAAGTGACAATTGTATCATGATTATCATTAGTTGTTAAAATTTTGATCAGTTAACGTCGTATTTTTTTTATCAGAATTTTTATTCGCTCAGTTGAATTATCCGAAGGGATATTAAAAAATTATAACTCTCTGATTATACTCCTTTAATTGACGTTTCGGCATAATGCCTTTATCAAAACATTGGAAATTATATGTTAACTACATTTTTACGTCTTTTGACTGCACAATTTAAATAACAAAGAAAAATGTTTTTAAACGTCAAATGACGTTGTACATGATGACGTCATAAATGGCGTTATATAAAATGGCGCCAAAAAAATGTAAAAATTCGCCAAAAATGAAATGACGTTAAACACTTACATATTGTATCTTAATCCTATGTTAAATGTGTGCTTTATATATTTAATAAATTGATATTTTACAATAAAATATTCATCATCATATGTAATTATAATCTACCTTAACTTATTATCATAAATTAAATAGGGTAAACTTATTTAATGACTCTTATTATTTCAATCCATATCTATGTATAATATTCTAATGATATTTGATTAAATAATCATATATACTTGCTATTCTATATATCATATACACATTATGGACAAGATAAATTGCATAAAGTACTATTATTTTTACATTCATTTATGTTGATGATTAATATAAAATGTTTTTCACATATATTTTTTACAAGATAGTTTCCCGTAGCAGGACATCAAGTTGATTTTTTGTATTTAGTCCATTTGGTGATTGCGTTTGAAACTTCTTTATAAATTCAAATTCTTTAATAAGTCTGTAATAATGGGAACTGTCTGTTATTTGTGTTAACACTGATACACCCATATCCTGCACTGTGTGGCCAGCACCATTGAAATGTTCTGAGATTGGTTTCTCTCTTCGTAGTCGCACGTCAGCCTCGTGTTCTTTGGCACGTTCCTTTAATGATCTGCTTGTCTCTCCGACGTATACCATCTTTTGGCATTTAATACAAAATATACCGTACACCAAGTTATAAATGTTACAGTCCTGTTTTATTGCTTCGTTTGGAATGTCACTTTTTGGGTTGTTATGAAAACCTCTTTTCAACATTTTACAGACTATACAATTAGTCTTACACGATTGTGGTATTAGTTGAAAACGTTTGTTTATGTCTTTATTTGTTTGTCCATGAACTAAAATGTCACCGATATTCCTATCTCGTCTGTATGCAACTATTGGTACGTCTGGGAATATATTTTTCATTCTGTCTGATTTATATAGTTTGTCTGTATGTTTTCGAATTATTGAGTGGATATTTGGAAGGTTGTTAGAATAAGTTATAGCTAGTGGTACTCTCTTGTTGGCTGTTTTATTTGTTTCTTTCTTCTTAAGTAAGTCTTTCCTATTTAAATTATCAACTCGGGATAGCTCATGGTTTACAAATTTATTTGGATATCCTCTTTTTTGTAGATTCTGTTTTAGTTCTTTTTTACGATGTTTGTATTTGTTTTCGTCAGTTAACATATAATTTCCAATGTTTTGATAAAGGCATTATGCCGAAACGTCAATTAAAGGAGTATAATCAGAGAGAATTTTTATTAGTAATTAACATCATAAACAATGCCACCAGAGTCTGAGACAATTTTTAAATAAAAAAGAAAATTATAAAACTGATTTAATTACAAAACAATGATCAAACCGTTTTTCAAGAAATAAATCATTATTAAAATGGAATGAACAAGGAAACACAACCTTGTTGTGAGCGATACAACACAAAGGTGACATAATTAGTCAAACTAAAAAATAAGTCTAAGCTTACATTGTGTAGTTCTTATAACTTTAACTCATACGCTTTCATGCAGGAACAAGAGCACCGCATAGCGGGTGCCAACGCTCGGCTGTGGGTGCAGTTTTGAATAAATGAAAGCTTGTCAGAAGATTTTTTTTATATTAGAGATCACAGTGACTTTGACCTTTGACCTAGTGACCCAAAAAGGGGTTTGCATCAAGGTCCAGCTACATATGAAGTTTCAAAGTTGTTGGTGGAAGCGCTTTGATTTTAGAGCCAATGTTAAGGTTTAAGCACGACGCGAACGGCAGATGAGCTTGCTATGGCAATACCTCGATTTTTCCGAAAACAGCCGAGCTAAAAATTAATAGAAAATCTAGCATCATTTACTCAATAATTAAAACAAGACTATTGTCAAGCAGTATAAGTCAGAAATTTCACCAGTTTCAGATTTTTTAAAATATATATTTGTTGCCATAGCAACCAGAATTTTTGACATAGGAACAAAATGAAATGACGTGCATAATGTCCATATTGCCATCTATCCATGTTTCAAGATTCATGAACAAATATTAAGAACTTTAAAAGTTATCGCAGGATCCAGAAAACCACCATTTCAGCAGTATTTCTAGTCTATTTGTTGCCATAGCAACCAGAATTATTGACATAGGACGAAATGAAATGATGTGCATAATGTCCATATTGCAGGCTTTCTAAAAAGGCCGGACCGTCGGTCATCAGGAAAAATTCTTTACGGTCCGGCGAAGTTTCCAATATCGCCGGTCCTTGTGACAGGCCAAAAAAATTATGACTAAATACTGAAAAGTCTAATACTTGCCAAAAGAACAAAAACACCTCATTAGAATCACTCTTTTCTGGAATTTTGAGTATTTTTGTCATTTAGAACACTTACGCACGAGTGCTCTCCCTTTGTTATGTTTTTTTCGAGAAGAAACGAAACTCTTACTCATTTTGTTCGTATTTTTTTACAATTTATTAAAAAATAAGCGGCATATAAAACATTTTATAAAGCTACTATTAATCCGTAAACAAACTTACATAATTGGGTATTACGTTATTTTAAAATCATAGCATCACCCTAGAAAAATCATGACCTACTTTCTACTGAACACCGGAAATCATATAAATAATCACAGTTATAATCATTGATAAATGATAACTATCAAATAAATTAAGAACACACATCAATCTTCCAGCATTTCTTGAGGGTTTTTCGTTAAAGTCACGATACTATTAGGAGGTCTGATACTATGATAACAAGGGCTGTTTGAAAAACATGCATGCCCCCCATATGGGCTGTCCGTTGTAGTGGCAGCCATTGTGTGAATATGATTTTTGTCACTGTGACCTTGACCTTTGACCTAGTGACCTGAAAATCAATAGGGGTCATCTGCGAGTCACGATCAATGTACCTATGAAGTGTCATGATCCTAGGCAAAACCGTTCTTGAATTATAATCAAAAATCATTTTACTATTTCCGATCACCGTGACCTTGACCTTTGAACTTGTGACCTCAAAATCAATAGGGGTCATCTGCAAGTCATGATCAATCTACCTATGAAGTTACATGATCCTACGCGTATGCCTTCTTGAGTTATCATCCGGAAACCATTTTACTATTTCGGGTCACCGTGACCTTGACCTTTGACCTAGTGACCTCAAAATCAATAGGGGTCATCTGCAAGTCATGATCAATCTACCCACAAAGTTTCATGATCCTAGGCCTATGCGTTCTTGAGTTATCATTCAAAAACCATTTTACTATTTCTGGTCACCGTGACCTTGACCTTTGACCTAGTGACCTCAAAATCAATAGGGGTCATCTGCAAGTCATGATCAATGCACCTATGAAGTTTCATGATCCTAGGCCCAAGCGTTCTTGAGTTATCGTCTGACAATCACCTGGTGGACGGACCGACAGACAGACCTACCGACAGACCAACATGAGCAAAGCAATAAGCCCCCTCTTCTTCGAAGGGGGGCATAATAAAGCTCATTGGGTCATTGTCGACCTGAAATGGCCCACAGGTCACCCAGGGTGACTAGACGCCGATTCATGTCACCCTGGGGTGACTTCAAGCCGACGCTAAAACACGCAAGTGTTTTGTTTTACTTTATTGAGTGTACTTATACACAGACTGCACATTGCAATAAATATGAGTTAAACTTTACATAATTCTTAATTAAGTTATCAACTCACGCTGTTCGGTCAGGTGAATTTTTTGTTTTCGGACAGGCTAATTTTTCCATCAGCCTGTCCGGTTGACAGACACTTTTTGGGACTTTTCAGGAAGCCTGATATTGACATCTATCCATGTTCCAAGTTTCATGAAAAAAAAATTAAGAACTTTTAAAGTTATCGCAGGATCCAGAAAATTGTGACAGACTGGCTGACTGACTGACAGACGGAGCGCAAACCATAAGTCCCCTCCGGTGAAAGCGGTAGAGGACTAATAAATGTTTCTGTGAGAAACTGGTAAGGCCACTTATGTTATAAATGCAATCTTAAATTGCATGTACGAGCAATTTGACATGTTTTAATGTCTACTTAAACATTTTTACCTTTTAAGTTGTTTAGTAAACCGGTTAATAACCGGGTACAGTAAAAGGTTAACTGTTAAATGACTTTTGTAACCTGTTGCATCCCTAATGCTTTAGGAGTATAGTTTGTTATTTGTCATTGCAGTGTTAAAGGGACTTGTTCACAGTTAAGCAAAAGGACAATTTTCAAACAAGAGGGCCTGAAAGGCTCAAAGTCGCTCACCAGAGATAACAATATATTATTGGAATAAATCTTCTGACCAAGTTTCAAGAAGATTGGAAAATAAATGTGGCCTCTAGAGTGTTAACGAGGTTTTACTATAGCCATATAAGAAAAAATGCCCCACCCCTGGCAGCCATGCTTTTCAACCAACCGGCATCATTTTTGAACTCATCCAAGATATTATCAGGATGAATCTTCTGACCAAGTTTTATGAAGATCTGACAGTAAATGTGGCCTCTACAGTGTTAACAAGATTTTACTATAGCCATATAAGGAAAAATGCCCCGCCCCTTGGAAGCCTTGTTTTTCAAGCAAACATAATTATTTTCGAGCTCATCCAAGATATCATTAAGACCAATCTTCTGACTAAATTCATGAAGATTGGACAATAAATGTGGCCTCTAGAGCGTTAACAAGGTTTTACTATAGCCATATACTGTATAGTCATATAAGGAAAATGCCCCGCCCTTAGTGGCCATGTTTTTAAAGCAACAAAAATTATTTTCGGACTCATCCAAGATATCATTTGGACAAATCTTCTGACCAAGTTTCATGATGATCGGAAAATAAATGTGACCTCTAGAGTGTTAACAAGGTTTTACTATAGCAATATAAGAACAAGAGGGCCATGATGGCCCTGAATCGCTCACCTGACTCATTAAGATCAGATGAAAACTATGACCTCTATTGTCTACACAATGTTTTTCTATGATTTGACCTAGTGACCTAGTTCCTGACTCTAGATGACCCAAATACAATCCCAATCCAGTTTTCATCAAGATAAACATTCTGACCACAGTTCATAAATATTGGATGAAAACTGTGACCTCTATTGTCAACACAAGGTTTTTCTATTTATTTGACCTAGATTTTTACCCCAGATGACCCAAATACAATCCCACCCAGATTTCATCAAGAATTCTGACCAAATTTCATAAAGGTTGGATGAAAACTGTGATCTCTAATGTCTACACAAGGTTTTTCTATTATTTGACCTAGTGACCTAGTTTTTGACCCCAGATGATCCAAATAAAATCCCAACCCAGATTTCATCAAGATAAACATTCTGACCAAATTTCATAAAGATTGGATGAAAACTGTGACCTCTATTGTCTACAGAAGGTTGTTCTATTATTTGACCTAGTGACCTTGTTTTTGACCCCAGATGACCCAAATACAATCCCAAACCGGATTTCATCAAGATAAACATTTTGACCAAATTTCATCAAGATTGGATGCAAACTGTGACCTCTACTGTCTACACAAACAAATTGTTGACGGACGGACGCACGGACACACGCAGGCACGCACAACGGACGCCGGACATCACACGATCACATAAGCTCACTGTGTCACTTCATGAAAGGTGACCTAAAAATATGTGTCGGAGATAAACATGAACAGTTGTGGTTAAAATCCCATAGAAACAAGGGCTGTTTGTAAAACATGCATGCCCCCCTATATGGGCTATAAGTTGTAGTAGCAGCCATTGTGTGAATACGTTTTTTGTCACTGTGAATGGTGGTGGTGGTGGTGGTGGTGGTGGTGTAGTAGTAGTAGTAGTAGTAGTAGTAGTAGTAGTAGTAGTAGTAATAGTAGTTGTAGTAGTAGTAGTAGTAGTAGTAGTAGTAGTAGTAGAAGTAGTAGTAGTAGTAGTAGTAGAAGTAGTAGTAGAAGTAGTAGTAGTAGTAGTAGTAGTAGTAGTAGTAGTAGTGGTAGTAGTAGTAGTAGTAGTAGTAGTAGTAGTGGTAAAAGTAGTAGTAGTAGTGGCAGTAGTAGTAGAAGTAGTAATAGTAGACGTGGTGGTGGTGGTGGTGGTGGTGGTGGTGGTGGTAGTAGTACTAGAAGTAGTAGTACTAGTAGTAGTAGTAGTAGTAGTAGTAGTAGTAGTAGTAGTAGTAGTGGTAGTAGTAGTAGAAGTAGTAGTAGTAGTAGTAGTAGTAGTAGAAGTAGTAGTAGTAGTAGTAGTAGTAGTAGTAGTAGTAGTAGTAGTAGTAGTAGTAGCAGTAGCAGTAGCAGTAGCAGTAGCAGCATTACAAGACCAATACTTAAGAATGATCAAATGGGAAAAGGTAACATAGCACAAGCAGTAAATATGGGGCTCATTTACAGGTCAGATTTGGAATCTCTGCTGTAAAATGAGATTTTGAATGAATTAAAGGGAGGCAAATCTGTAATAAAAAGAACATGCATAAACCGTAGTTGTTTCCCTTGTTTGAACCATGCTAAATCCTTACAAGTTTGGAAAGAATTGGATGAAAAATTTGGACTTTATTGCATAAACACCATTTTCTCAATTCAAGGGGAGGTAATTCTGTACTTCATGGACCAATAATGCTCATTTTTTGTAGGGTTTGTGTCCTCATTGATATAAAGACACTGTGCAAATTTGGAAAGGATCGGACAAAAAATGTGGAAGATTTTTGAAAGTTTTCACAAAATAGGCAAAAACGAATAAACATGCAAAGTTCAACGAGCTCCTGCGGCCATGTTTTTTGACGAATCAAATTTCTTTGAACAACTTTTTCAGGGGAGCCCTCAAAGGTCATCCCTGTGAAATTTTTTGAAAATCTGATGAGCGGTTTCTGACAAGAAGATTTTTTAAGGTTTTTACCATATATGGTCATGGCGGCCATCTTGGTTATGTGATCAAATTTTTTTTAACAATTCTTTTGTCCCATTACCTAGGGATGCTCCACATGAAATTTAGTTGAAATTGGCTCAATGGTTTAGTAGAAGAAGATGTTTACAAATTTGTATACGGACGGACGGACGGCCGGACGCCGGACGCTGAGTGATCACAATAGCTCACCTCGAGCTATCGCTCAGGTGAGCTAAAAATGCCCCGCCCCCGTGTTGGCCAAGATATCGTTGAGACCAATCTTCTGACCAAATGTCATGAAGATTGGACAATAAAGGTGACCTCTAGAGAGTTAACTAGGCAAATGTTGACGCCACACAACAGACGACGGAAAAAAGGCGATAAAATTTTTTTTTATCGTAGATTCGTAACAGAATGTTTTAATTATATATAAACAATCAAAATAATAATCAAAAATGTTTTAAATATATGTTCGTTTATTTATAATATTCTAAATTGGGAAAACACCCATAAAGTGTATGTAACACTTTTCATCAATAATTTAGCAAAAACATGTATTATCAACACAGCGTTTAAAGTACCGGTTACCTCACAAGCTCAGCCAGCATGATGGAGTGGAAGCTGGTTACAATTTGCTTCAAAGGTCCAGGGTTCGTGCACCAGAGCTGGCACTTTTTAACTTTTTTCCATGTTATAATAATTATTTAAAACTATTCCAAATATTTTTAAAGTAAATTTATTACATAACATTTTTCAAAACACAAACAAGAGATGTGTTTGTCAGAAACATAATGCCCCCTACTGTGCAGCTTTGATTTTTTTTTTTATCATTTGGCAGGTACAAATAATTATCTCCCTTTAAAGCTTATTACTTCCCTTGGATTTGTTTTTTTAACCTTTGACATTGAAGGATGACATTGACCTTGACCTTTCAGGCTCAACATGTGCAGCTCCTTGAGATGCACATGCATGCCAAATATCAAGTTGCTATCTTCAATATTGCAAAAGTTATGACCAAGTTAAAATTTAGTGACAGACACACACGTACAATGACAGACAGGGCAAAAACAATACACCCCGATTATTCGATCCGGGGGCATAAAAAACTGTAACAAGTCCCTTTTAACATCCCCTAGTCATCACCATCAACTACTGCTGAAGTGAAGAGCCAGAGCCCAGTTAAGTGCCCACTGTGCATTGTCTTTGATACCTTGCCTACCTGTTTGAACTTGAGGGGGTTCTTAAGGATGTCCATGTCAAAGGGTAGCGGGCGGCCGTGTTGTCTTAGGAAGGACAAGTAAGCCCCGGCCGTATATCGGTCTCGCAACACCACCGTCATGTTGCTGCCAAACTTCTCATTGAAGAATGAGACACAGTCATCAACATCTTTTTCCGTTGCATCTGTCAGAGCATTGTTTAAAGGTGATTTTGATCTCAGATAAGTAAACTTGACAGTATGTTTTAATAAAATTAGTTTTCAATGCCAAAATTAACCTGAAACTGACGTTAAAGGCTAGAATTGAGTAAAATCTTTGACAGACAATACCACCCAAATACTATATTAATGGTATCAGGAAGACACAAATACAAGACACAATTCAAGCTAATAAGATATGGTTCTTAGTTCAGTACTAGGTTGATGTTGACAAACTATTAAATTTTATGCTAAGCCTTATGTGAATTATTTTTTACGAAACTAACCACACAGATTTGTTAATTCATCCATGGTAAAAATCCAAATTATTTTTTAAACACTTTCCAAAAATAAAGTTAATCAAGGACATTTTCCAATAACCACCAAAAATTATCAGTATTAATGTAACTTGAAAATATGAGTCTGTAATTTTTTGGTTCATTTGTTTGAATTTTGTCTGTTTTAAAAGCTTTTTAATTTATGTATAAATGTATGATATACATACTGGTATATGTATACAGGCCCTGGTGTATTGACAAAAACCTAAGTGTATGGTTTTAGGCCAATTTTGTGGATACAGGTTCTTGTGTATGGAAGCAGGTCTTGGTATTTGGATACAGGTCCTGGTGTATAAATAAGGCCCTGATGTATGAATACAGGTCCTGGAGTATGGACAAAGACCCAAGTGTATGGTTCCAGGTTTGTGGAAACAGGTCCTGGTGTATGGATACAGGTCCTGGTGTATGGATGAGGTCCTGGTGTATGGATGATATCCTGGTGTAAGGATACAGACCGTGGTGTATGGATTTGAGCCCTCGTGTATGGATACAGGCCCTGGTGTATGGATTCAGGCCCTGGTGTATGGATACAAGCCCTGGTGAATGGATACAGGCCCTGGTGTATGGACACAGACCCTTGTGTATGGATACAGACCCTGGTGTATAGAAACAAGCCCTTGTGTATGGATACAGGCACTGGTGTATGGATACAGGCCCTGGTGTATGGGTACAGATCCTGGTGTATGGATACAGGCGCTGGTGTATGGGTACAGGTTTTGGTGTATGGATACAGATCCTGGTGTATGGATACAGGTCCTGGTGTATGGATACAGGCCCTGGTGTATGGATAAAGGCTCTGTTGTATGGATACAGGCGCTGGTGTATGGATACAGGTCCTGGTGTATTGAAACAGCCCCTGGTGTATGGATACAGGTCCTGGTGTATGGATACTGGTCCTGGTGTATGGTTAAAGGCCCTGGTGTATGGATTCAGGCCCGGCTGTATGGATACAAGCCCTGGTGAATGAACACAAGCCCTGGTGAATGGATACAGGCACTGGTGTATTGATACAGGTCCTGGTGTATGGATACAAGCCCTCGTGTATGGATACAGGCCCTGGTGTATGGATACAGATCCTGGTGTATGGATACAGGTCCTGGTGTATGGATACAAGCCCTGGTGTATGGATACAGGCCCTGGTATATGGATACAGACCCTGGTGTAATAATACAAGCCCTGGTGTAAGGATACAGACCTTGGTGTATGGATACAGGTCCTGGTGTATGGATACAAGCCCTCGTGTATGGATACAGGCCCTGGTGTATGGATACAGATCCTGGTGTATGGATACAGGTCCTGGTGTATGGATACAAGCCCTGGTGTATGGATACAAGCCCTTGTGTATGGATACAAGCCCTCGTGTATGGATACAAGCCCTCGTGTATGGATACAAGCCCTGGTGTATGGATACAGGCCCTGGTATATGGATACAGACCCTGGTGTATGGATACAGGTCCTGGTTTATGGATACAAGCCCTGGTGTATGGATACAAGCCCTGGTGTATGATACAGGCTCTGGTGTATAGATACAGGCCCTAGTTTATGGATACAGGCCCTGCTGTATGGATACAAGCCCAGGTGCATGGATATAGGCCCTGGTGCATGGATACAGACCCAATATTGACACAGACCCAAGTGTATGAGTTTAGACCAGGTTTGTGGATACAGGTCCTGGTATATGGATACAGATCCTGGTATATGAATACAGGTCCTGTTGTATATATAAGGTCCTGGTGTATTGACACAGATCCAGGTGTGTGGGTTTAGGCCACTTTGTGGATATATTGATAGTGTTATCTGATGGGGAGTTAAACTCTATATACAATACCTGTCTTATTACACCTGTGTAACAGCTCACAAAGGTCCTTTGCATCGCTCACATTGCCTGGGAGTCCTTTAGTTAGGTCTGCAAACTCTTCTATCAGAGATGGCTACAATACACGATAGTTTTACATTAGAGTAGGCTAGATTACATTGTAGCTAAGCAGTTCACAGGTTCTAGGCATCTTTCATGTTGTCCACAAGAATCAAGTAAACTCCTGTAAACTTCTCAGAGATGGTTTCAATAAACCATAGTCATACATTTGAAAGGGCTGCAGTAAACTTTTGCAGTTAACATGGAAGTCTGGGCATCTCTAATATTGCCCCAGAGGCCCTTAAAGCAATTCCTTTAAAAGACATTGCTACAATACGCCATATTTAAAATTGTTAATCTATGTTTATGGACACCCTCGCTGTTCGGCTAAAATATCTATTTATCACCACTCTAACTTTTGGGTATCCAGCTTTTCAGCTATAAATACAACTGGATGACAGTGATTAAATTTGACTATTGAATTCCAGAAGTAAGAAGACTGTTTCATTTGGATTTTAAGGTTAAATATACATGTATACCAGTAATGAATTCCAGAAGTACAAAGACTGTTTCATTTGGATTATAAGGTTAAATATACATGTATACCAGTAATAGACAGTGATTTCACCTGCTACTTTAAAGTGATTGATTATCCAGTTATAATAGTAGTTCACAAGAACATTTTTTTTAAATAATTCATTCACAGGTGCTGCTTGTATAATTTCAGTAACAACTGTATAATTTCAGCAAATGCCAATTAAGATAATCTAATGCATGTTGCTTTGAAAATAAGTTTTTGTTAATAATTACCCATTACAATTTTGTTTTCTATGATAAATTTGCCTCTGTCCAAAACAATATCAAGAGGGCCATGGTGGCCCTAGGTTGCTCACCTGAGTAGTATTAAACGTTAATCAATTGTTGTTGATGTTGTTTTAGGACAAGAAAGGTTTTTTTGTTTCGGCAAATATAAACATATATGCTTTATAAGTAGTTTTGTGTGTGTGTGTTTATGTTTTTTTTTAATAGACAATTGTTACCCGTTGCCACAAACCTATATTTTGGATTAAAGCAATAGGTGGAGAGTAATTTAATTTTGAGCATCAGAAAACCAAAATGTAATTACATTTTTCCACAAATTGTTGTCCAGCGTTGAGATCATGCATACATGCCATACGTTCCGGATTGTCCCGGAAATGAAGAAGATGTCCCGCAGTCCCAGAAATCTGCCAAATGTCCCGGATTTTACAAAATCCATATATACATGTACCTTATCTTATGCTTAACTGCACTTCAAATCTGTGTTCCCACTTATCTGCAGCGTCTCCATCACAATGCCTACCCGAATAGGTGACTATGTTACTTGTCAAAATCGATCAATTAACAGGGGTTCTGTTATCATATCGATTGTCTCACGTTCCCAGTCAACCCGAAAAAGGCGGCATTGTTAAATGTGGTTGTTAATTGACTGTAATATACAACTGATAATTTCCCGCTGCGTAAGAGCAAAGGCGTTGTTCACACATCAGCTGAAGTTCAACATCGTTGAGTAAAAAATTTAAAGCAGGTAATGTTCGCACGTTTAAACGACAAAGAAGTTGAGTGTTACACAGACGCTGAAAACAAATTGAGTAAAAAAATTAAGCATATAAAATTGTCTTCCTCACTAGGTTTATTTCTGTCTTGTTCTAAACCCCCAGTAATTTGAATTTGATTTGCGTTCGCAATTGGAAGCACCATTGTGACTTGCTGTTATTGCACTAGAATTTCGGACGCTCTTACTTTTCTTACGCCCTAAATGTATCCCAGCATATTATACTTTTAACTCTTAGATTTTCTTCCTGCAGATGATGTAACATGTACACAAAAGCAATTTGGTGCTCTTTTTTAGCACGAAAAACACGTGGCTTGTATCTAGTTTCGAAAGTAGTTATGTTATATTTGACTTTAATAGATGATAGATCTAGTGTATTTCAGATACTGTAGGCTTTCGAACTTAGCAATTAACGATGCGAAAAAAATGCGTACCAAAATTGCATATATATATATATATATATATATATATATGATCGCTATATGTATACATGTCCGGAAAAATCGGCAAAAGTCCCGGAAAATTGAGCTCAATGTCCCGGAATTGGTCAGAAAAATTATGGCATGTCTGGATCATGAGATAAGCATCTCAGCATCTTTGGATGTTATAGGGATGACTAGTTACAACCTGTTTAAAAAAAAATAGCTTTAGATTCTGAAAACAAATATAATTATTATATCAATAGATTGAGTGTTTATGAAATAATTTTTGCATAATTAAATACAATATGTTGAATTGTTATCATATATCAAAGTCAATTATAAAGAAGTAAATGAGTATTAGAATATGTACTAAAAAATTCAACATTATCTACTTTTAAGGTACAAAACATCACTTGATCACTTGATCTTTGAAATCTCATAGTTACAAATGTGTGCAAATATAGAAGTAAACACACACAAGACATTATATAATTTATCATATCAAAACAACTGTCAAACTATTTGTAATTTAAAAGTACATAAATAGCATAAATACATTGTTTTTGTAAAAACAATTGCCAAAACAACTTTTATTTTTTACCAAACATTCTTATGGGCTTCTTAAAAGATGTGATAAATTGTTCACATTTTTGACTTAGTGTTTAAAAAAAACTGGAACTATTTTCAGACTCGGCTTGCAATTATCATCACCAACATCATCATCATCAACATCACCATCATTGTGCACCAACATCCTCATTACAACTAGAGTGTTAACATGGTTTTAATAAGTCATATTAGGAAAACTGCCGCTCTGCTGGCAGCCATGTTTTTCAACAAACCATAACTATTTTAGAACTACGCCAAGCTATCATAAACTTTGGATCAATAGTGTTTAATCTAGAAAGTCAGAGGGGCATGGCGCATGATTTAAAAAAAGGCATTTCGCACTGCGATTCTCTTACAAAGGGCACATTGGGTGTTTTCAAATTTTTGAAACTTTTAATCGCAGCTTAAAACTTGGATTTATACATTTTAAATGTCATTTTCATGACAAATTCACACAAACTGTGTTCTTAAAATACACAGCTTTTGTGTTGACATGTGCATTTATTTATATATTTTTTTGAAAACATTCAAATCAAATGCAAAACACGAAAATGTAACTGATCATTGCAGCTCTAAACTGAAAGTAAACTTTCTGGATGTTTATGACTAGTGTGCATCAGATTTGCGCAATGACGTCACATTCATCTATAACGCTCTCATTGTTTTCTAATGAAAAGGTAACAAGAGGGCCTGAAAGGCCCAAAGTCACTCACCTGAGATTCAAAGGAACTGACCTGTTCTGTGCAGCCTAAGATGTCATTAGAACAATATGTTCTTACCAACTTTCATGACTAGTGAACACCCTGGCTGCCACGTTTTTCAACAGACCAGAACCATTTTCATACACATCCAAGATACCATTTAAACAAATATACTGACAAAGTTTCATGAAGATTCATAAGTCCATATAAGGAAATGCCCCACCCACTGGTGGCCATGCTTTTCAAGCAACTGGAACCAATTTCGAACTTGTTCAAAATACCATTGGGACAAATCTTCTGACAAAGTTTCATGATGATCGTACAATAAATATGGCTTCTCGAGTGTTAACAAGGTTTATCTATAGCTATATAAGGAAAAATGCCACGTCCCCTTGGCAGCCATGTTTTTCCACCAACCGGAACCATTTTCGAACTCATCCAAGATATCATTCGGATAAATCATCTGACCAAGTTTCATGATGATCGGACAATAAATGTGGCCTCTAGAGTGTTAACAAGATTTTACTTAAGCAGGATATACAGCCATATTAGGAATATTGCCCCGCCCCCCGGTGGCCATGTTTTTAAGCAACCGAAACCATTTTCGAACTCATCCAAGATATCAATAGGACAAATCTTCTGACCAAATTTCATAAAGATCGGAAAATAAATGTGGCCTCTAGTGTTAACAAGGTTTTACGATAGCCATAAAAGGAAAAATGCCCCGCCCCCTGGCAGTCATGTTTTTCAACCAACCAGCATCATTTTTGAACTCGTCCAAGATATTAGTGAATTTTCTGACCAAGTTTCATGAAGATCTGACAATAAATGTGGCCTCTAGAGTGTTAACACGATTTTACTATAGCCATATAAGGAAAAATGCCCTGCCCCTTGGCAGCCATGTTTTTCAAGCAAACGTAACCATTTTCAAACTCATCCAAGATATCATTGAGACCAATCTTCTGACCAAAATTCATGAAGATTGGAAATAAATGTGGCCTCTAGAGTGTTCACAAGGTTTTACTAAAGCCATATATAGCCATATAAGGAAAAATGCCCCGCCCCTTGGCAGCCATGTTTTTCAAGCAAACGTAACCATTTTCTAACTCGTCCAAGATATCATTGAGACCAATCTTCCAACCAAATTTCATGAAGATTGGATAATAAATGTGGCCTCTATAGTGTTAACAAGGTTTTACTATAGCCATATTAGGAAAACTGCCCCGCCCCCTGGCGACCATGTTATTTCACTGATCTGGACCATTTTTTAACAAGTCCAATGTTTTGACCAAGTTTCATGATGATTCGGCAAAAATTGTGACTTCTAGAGTGTTCACTATAGCCATATAAGGAATACTGCCTCGCCCCCTGGCGGCCATGTTTTTCAACGGACCGGAACCATTTTTTAACTCAACCAACATTTCATTTAGACAAACATTTTGACAAAGTTACATGAAGATTGGGTATCAAATGTGACTTCTACAGTGTTCACAAGGTTTTATCTTTTTTTTGACCTAGTGACCTAGTTTTTGAACCAGCATGACCCAGTTTCGAACTCAGTCTAGGTATCAATGGGACAAATGTTCTGACCAAATTTCATGAAGATCAGACAATAAATCTGGCCTCTAGAGTGTTCACAAGGCAAAATGTTGACGACTGACGATGCACACCAGACGATGCACAACGGATGACGGACAAAAAGCGATCACAAAAGCTCACCATGAGCACATTGTTCTCAGGTGAGCTAAAAAGAACCAAGGACGTGTGTTTGTATACGTCCCTGAATGAACTAAATTACACGTGTTTAGTAATGCCTTTAATAAATGCTACTTTTTAAGTATTTATCTTGTCTGTATTCATTAATTAATGATACATTGAACAAAGAAAGTTAAATATCCACGTGTTCCTCGTGAAAATGAGTCAAATGAACAGCGGTACATGTATATGCAGGTTTCCCACTCATGGACCAGGTAGTCATTAAATAACAAACAAGAGATGTGTTTGTCAGAAACACAATGCCCCATACTGTGCCACTTTGATTTTGTTTTTGACCTTTGATCTTGAAAGATGACCTTGACCTTTCCCAAATCAAAATGTGCAGCTCCAGGAGATACACATGCATGCCAAATATCAAGTTGCTATCTTCAATATTGCAAAAGTTAGGGCAAATGTTAAAGTTTTTGGACGGATGCACAGACTGACAGACAGACGAACTGTTCAACTGCTATATGCCACCCTCCCGCGGGCATAAATAATGCTATACATGTTAATAAAAGTTCTTTAAAATCGCGGGCATAAATAATGCTATACATGTTAATAAAAGTTCTTTAAAATCAGCAAGGATTTGACTTGTAATAGACAGTATTCAAAACTCAGCTAATCTCTTAGTAACAACAATCTATACTGTTACGACCCTTGTGTCTTATATATATATGATGATATTAATTTAATAAAAAATTTCGGATCATTTTAGTTTGAATAACAATACGTAACATCATTGATTTAGGTAAATTGTATTGTACCTCATGTAAGTGACAGAAAAAAAACAGTCATTCGCAAGGACTGATTAACAACTATTGCTTGTTTATTTCATTGTCATTTAGAAACCTGACTATCATTAATTCATAGACACAAAACCCACGCTGTTTTCTTTAGAACAAACTCCTTTTTCTGATTGGTTTTCATTGAAAGCTTATACCAACTCGCGCAATTAACTGCTATGGGATGATTATTGATTTTTACAGCATTTTTTGGGAAATAGGCCTTCTTTTATTGCGTCAAAAGCAGTCATGCATTATTATGCGTGCTTGGGGACACCAAGAAAACACACGATTTCAAAAGCAGATAAGACTTAAATCATATGGATCTAGATAAAAGGGCACGTGGCGATAATTGGTTTTAAAAGGGGTAGCCTGTGCTCCGAAAAAAGGGGCATGGCAGGGTGCCACACTGATTAGGCCTGGATAAAACACTAGACCAAGTTCCATGAAAATTGGACTATACATGTGACTTCTAGAGTGTTAACAAGGTTTTACTATATAGCCATATCAGGAAAACAGCCTTGCCTCCAGGCCGCCATGTATTTCAACACACAGACACCATTTTTAAACACAGTCGAGCTATCATAAGAACAAATGTTATGACCAAGTTCCGTGAAAATTGGACTATAAATGTGACTTCTAGAGTGATAAAAATGTTTTACCAAGCTAAATTAGGAAATCTGCCCCGCCCGATGGTGGCCATGTTTTTCAATGGACTGGAACCATTTTCAAGATCAGAACAAAATGTTGTGACCATATTTCATGAGGATTGGACTATAAATGTGACTCTTAGAGTGTTAACAAGGTTTTACTATAGCCATATTTGGAAAACTGCCCAACCCCCAGGTGGCCATAGTTTTCAATGGACCAGAACCATTTTCAAACACAACAGAGCTTTCATTGAGACGAATGTTATGACCAAGATTCATGAAGATTGGACAAGGTTTAACAAGGTTTAACTATAGCCATATAAACAAAATTGCCCTGCCCCCTGGCGGCCATGTTTTACCACAAACTGGAACCATTTTATAACTCAGCCCAGATATCATGAGAACAAATGTTCTGACCAAGTTTCATGAGGATTGGACTTGAAATAAGACTTCTAGAGTGTTCACAAGGTCTAACTATAGCCATATAAGGAAAACTGCCCCGTCCCCTGTTGGCCATGTTTTTCAACTGACTGGAACCATTTTCGAACTCAGCTTAGCTATTAATGGGAAAAATGTTCTGACAAAGTGTCATGAAGATCGGACAATAAATGCGACTTCTGGAGTGTTAACAAGCTTTTTCTTTAATTTGACCTAGTGACCTAGTTTATTAGCTCACTTGACCCAGTTTCAAACTTGACCAAGATATCATTTGGACAAATCTTCTGACCAAGTTTCATGAGATCAGAAATAAATGTGGCGTCTAGAGTGTTAACAAGGCAAAATGTTGACGACGGACGACGCACGGCTTACAAAGGTGATCCCAAAAGCTCACTATGAGGACGTTGTGCTCAGGTAACTAAAAACAGGTTCATTTTACATATCTTATCAATTGCTCATCTTGATAATAAAATTGTTTTTGAAGCCACATCACACACTTACATTGTTTTCTTTCCATCTCAGGAACACCTGTTTTAACATAATTGGGTCCAGCATCAGGCCAGGTGTCTGTAATAAATAGAGGCCGCATATTATTCATAATCCTGTTAATTAAAGTCCTTCCAATGCTCTGACAGCATTAAAACAATACCGAAGGCTCAACACAAATACAACCAATACAAATAACAAATCTTCAAAACAAATCTAGAATCAATTCCAATGTCTATCGTCAGAGCAGAATTACTATTTGTTTTGTTTTTTAACTTTCTCTAGGTGCTTGCCCTCTGACGGACAAATTGTGTGAATAAACCTCAAAATGTTCTTCATGAGTATACACCAATGTATTATAGTACCTGATATCTTACCTATCAAGTTGCTGCAGTAAAAAATTGTATTGAGTGTTATTTTGACAATATTATATGAAAGATCTGGACCAGAAGCATATTATCAGCCAGTCACATGGGCTGTTAATTCAGCAGCTGGCCGATGATAGGCATCCAGCCCAGTTCTGCAGTATATTATCATTTATAAAATAATCATATTTCTTAATTCATCACACTTAACGCAAACCAGTATTCCATACATACTTTTTTCATTAATGTAATTATAAAACATGTGACGTATGACATAATCATAATAGTGTCAACAAAAACCATTTTCAAATTTTGTGAGTCTAGTAATTTAATTCAATAGAAGTGCTGGTAAACATACCGGTCCTGACATAATTCACCCAAAGTCGTGGACGGACCGTATAAACTTCAACAACACACCCACTCTACCTGTATGAAAACACACCGACTCTACCTGTATGACAACACACCCCCTCTACCTGTATGACACCACACACACTTTACATGTATGACAACACACCCACTCTACCTGTATGACACCACACACACTTTACATGTATGACAACACACCCACTCTACCTGTATGACACCACACACACTTTACATAAATGACAACACACCCACTCTACCTGTATGACACCACACACACTTTACATGTATGACAACACACCCACTCTACCTGTATGACAACACACCCACTCTACCTGTATGACACCACACCCACTCTACCTGTATGACATCACACCCACTCTACCTGTATGACATCACACACACTTTACATGTATGACAACACACCCACTCTACCTGTATGACAACACACCCACTCTACCTGTATGACACCACACCCACTCTACCTGTATGACATCACACCCACTCTACCTGTATGACATCACACACACTTTACATGTATGACACCACACCCACTCTACCTGTATGACACCACACCCACTCTACCTGTATGACAACACACCCACTCTACCTGTACGACACCACACCCACTCTACCTGTATGGCACCACACCCAATCTACCTGTATGACACCACACCCACTCTACCTGTATGACATCCCACCCACTCTACCTGTACGACACCACACCCACTCTATTTGTATGACACCACACCCACTCTACCTGTATGACAACACACCCACTCTACCTGTATGACAACACACCCACTCTACCTGTATGACAACACACCCAATCTACCTGTATGACACCACACCCACTCTACCTGTATGACATCCCACCCACTCTACCTGTACGACACCACACCCACTCTATTTGTATGACAACACACCCTCCCCACCTGCATGATTTTCTGGAACTTGACCAGCTCTGCCACCTCTAGATGCACAGCCGCAAGGGCCACCAGTGCTGTCTTCTCCTCGAAATGCTTTGTGCACTCCTCAAACACTGAAATATACAACGGCATAAAGTAGAAGGAGACAACAGCGAAGAATGTCACCATGGCATAGCAGATATAATGTCCTCCTATTAACAGGAAGGTCAAGGGATCAATCCCTCTGTGGGAGCTTTTAGCTTAGATCACTCCCAAAGACACCAGGTACTGGTTATACCAAGGAAACAAACTGGAAGGAACAAACGGTGGACACTTGAGCTTTTCACAGTCATGGTGCATATCCAGACGCACAGCAAGTGACATTGTGCATCATGTTGTAATAATCCAGTTACAGAAAAGTTCAAACAGGGGCATAAGAGCAGCAATACTTGAATGTTGATTAATAAAAAAATGTTAAACGCAGAAGATTTTATAATAAAGAACAATGCATGAACATTGGACTGTTTTTCATTTAACCTGCAAAGAGATCTTTGCACCTTTGTACCTTGATGTAGAGGGTTTGACCTGTATATTGAGAACATTTCCAAGCACCTTCTTACATGTAAATAAAGCGTTTGCGATCAGAAGTTAAGCATCACCAACCGAAACAGTGAAAACAAGAAACCGTCGGAGATGGGTGATGCTCCCCTAAGGTTTTTTTGTCACAATATTGCACTATATATTCAGATAAAAGGAAACGTCTTGAGGGCACAGTAGTTGGGGGGACAAGAATTTTTTATAGAAAATTTCAAAGGACGATAACTCTGTGAAAAATCATCCAACCAGAACCCTCTGATGCACATCTCCTCTTGGTAGTGAAGCTTCCCATAAAGTTTCATTGAATTCCGGTCATTAGTTGCTGAAAAATAGCCCGGACAAGAAATGCACTATATGTACAGTTAATGGAAAATTTCAAAGGGCCATAACTCTGTGAAAAATCATCCGACCAGATCCCGCTGATTACATGCACATCTCCTCTTGGTAAAGAAGCTTCCCATAAAGTTTCATTGAATTACGGTCATTAGTTGCTGAGAAATAGCCCGGATAAGAATTGAACAATATGTACAGTTAATGGAAAATTTCAAAGGGCCATAACTCTGTGAAAAATCATCCTACCAGAACCTGCTGATAATATGCACATCTCCTCTTGGTAGTGAAGCTTCCCATAAAGTTTTATTGAATTCCGGTCATTAGTTGCTGAGATATAGCCCGGACAAAAATTGTGCACGGACGGACAGACGGATGGACACATGGATGAACAGACGAAGTGGCGACTATATGCTCCCCCCAAAATAAATTTTGGGGGAGCATAACAAATAATACCATGAATAACTCCAAACCTGCCATTACTCGAGCATTGAGGTCAGTCCCGTGCTACCAGGGCTAGCGCTGGCCCAAAATTTCTTTGAGCCAACCTGATTTCGTTTTTCGGCGTGCGAAAAGTGGTTTTAAAATAATAATATATTCTGTCAAATTGTTCATATTTCTTTTTATGACAACAAGGGCATATCAGATATAATATAACATGCAGTTTTCAATATAGAAATAATTATTATGGTACTTTTCAAAGTACAATCATAAGTTAATATATACATGTACACTTAACAGTGGAGTAAGTTGTCCCAAATTTGAAATCCTGAAAATTAGGCCGGGGGTCTTAGAACCAGGAACCCAACAGGAATAAAGGGAAAAGCCCCCCACCCCACCCAGAGCCCTTACAAATTGTTCTTTGTTATAGTCTTTCCATTTGCAATTTCAAGTGAATACAATTCGAAATAATATGCACCACATCGTCCGTATTACCGCATGTGTATTCGTCATTCTATTTCTTCTATAAAGAACTCCGAAAATAAATTTAAATCAGCGAAAAATTATTTATCCGAAAACGACAGTCCGAAAAAATGTACGCGTTCTGCACTTGAAATAAAATTTGCATATCGTTTGATTGCAGAAAATGAAAATCAGTGACGTCTGACAATCTAGCAAATATGTTATAAATATACCATTTGGTTGACATTTTTCTTAACAATAGCATTGCTTGTGGGTAAAAACAACTTAATTATCACCTTTTATTTCAAACGATAACGTCGATAATCGGCAGAAAGGTGTAACAACATCATCAACATAGAACTAATTATTTAATGGTCATCATTTAATTCAGATCGATAGTCGGTAGAAAGGTCTAAAGTGATCAGCTGAGAAATTATTTATTGTTGCTCTTCTTGTCATGTGTTTATCTTTAAATACGACGTTTGCCATCGGCCGCTAAATTTTTGGCAGACGACAATATCAACTGTGTATCAAATTGTATACGCATGATTGACCCAATATTATGTGTGAGCGAACTCAATGTTGATTGGCCAGCTACCACGTGCGCTTCAATAACAATAAGGTCGAGCGATGTCTCATGTTCTGGTGCAGACCGGTTTTCGTTTATTATTCAATTTGCGAACACTTTCAATGAAACAAAGAGAAAACTATAGAAAACTAGTCTGGATTTAAATGGCGGATAATTTCAATGAAGATTTGCGAGAACTTAGCATTTTCGCAAATCAGAATTTTCTTGAGCCAAATTCTCAATATTTTCGCAAGTGGCTCAAATGGCGAACGACAGCGCGAGCCCTGAAGTGCTACCTTGAGTGATCGCAGTTTTACTGTATTCTGATTTGTCATATAATTTTGCGACCCATATTATTTTTCACTGACTGTTTCTTAATTCTAACAAGGGCTGTTTGTAAAACATGCATGCCCCCCATATGGGCTGTCCATTGTAGTGGCAGCCATTGTGTGAGCACGATTTTTGTCACTGTGACCTTGACCTTTGACCTAGTGACCTGAAAATCAATAGGGGTCATCTGCGAGTCACGATCAATGTACCTATGAAGTGTCATGATCCTAGGCAAAAGCGTTCTTGAGTTATCATCTGAAAATCATTTTACTATTTCGGGTCACAGTGACCTTGACCTTTGACCTTGTGACCTCAAAATCAATAGGGGTCATCTGCAAGTCATGATCAATCTACCCATGAAGTTTCATGATCCTAGGCAAAAGCGTTCTTGAGTTATCATCCGAAAACCATTTTACTATTTCAGGTCACCGTGACCTTGACCTTTGACCTAGTGACCTCAAAAACGATAGGGGTCATCTGCAAGTCATGATCAATCTACCTATGAAGTTTCATGATCCTAGGCGTATGCGTTCTTGAGTTATCATCCGGAAACCATTTTACTATTTCGGGTCACCGTGACCTTGACCTTTGACCTAGTGACCTCAAAATTGATAGGGGTCATCTGCGAGTCATGATCAATCTACCCATGAAGTTTCATGATCCTAGGCGTATGCGTTCTTGAGTTATCATCCGGAAACCATTTTACTATTTCGGGTCACCGTGACCTTGACCTAGTGACCTCAAAATCAATAGGGGTCATCTGCGAGTCATGATCAATCTACCCATGAAGTTTCATGATCCTAAGCGTATGCGTTCTTGAGTTATCATCTGAAAACCATTTTACTATTTCGGGTCACCGTGACCTTGACCTTTGACCTAGTGACCTCAAAATCAAAAGGGGTCATCTTTGAGTCATGATCAATCTACCAATGAAGTTTCATGATCCTAGGCGTATGAGTTCTCGAGCTATCATACGACAACCACCTGGTGGACGGACCGACCGACCTACCGACCGACCGACCTACCGACCGACCGACCGCCCGACCGACATGAGCAAAGCAATATACCCCTTCTTCTTCGAAGGGGGGCATAATAATTGCTTTGTGCTTTTAAAACTGTAGGTCTGTTGCATTTATTTATGTATATCATACCTGTGTTCATTTTTCAAGGAACTACATTTATTTCTAACAAGTATAAATGGGTGTTTTGTGTAATTATTAATTGACATTCTTCAGTCACTGTCACACCTAACTATTAGTTCCTGAAAATATTTGTTTTTATAGCAATTAGCATACCAGTATATATTTCTGGAATTTTTTATTGAGAAATTGTATTGTTTGTAACTGTTTTGTGGTTTATATATCTTTGCTATACAATACTTTGTGAGAATGTTGTGATTTGTAATTGTTGAGTGTTGTGTTGTTTACTTCATTTTGCATTTCATTTTTCCAATGATCATTATGTGGGCCAATACCTCATAATGTTATTGAACCAAAAAATGCATCAACACCGTCAGAACTAGTTATCTAGACAAAGACAATGGCTGGTGTGAATTAACAAAACAAACATGTAACCGTACAACTTATCGGCTAAGGAAAACAACGAACACTTAGTATTGCTGGAGCCCCTAAGTTGTTGCCATATACATAACACTTAACTTCGAAAATGTTTTTTTATATATAGGTCCTGTGGACTTGTATTTAAATAATGTAAACGTTGGCAGCTGTTTGAAATAATACTTTAGCAGGGCATCACTTCATAAAAACATGGTTTGGGTGGTAAACACTTGATGACTGCACATACAGGCCTTCAGGTCAGCACGCTTGTTGAGGAAAGGCTTGAATAGGTCCATGATACACCCCACTACTTCAGGGTTGGTCCTGCTAAGCAGCTCCGCTGCAACAGGTAGTGTCTTCAGCACCTGAGTCAGGTCACTGAAATACAAGGTTAGAAACTAGATACCAGTCTGAGTCAGGTCACTGAAATACAAGGATAGAAACTAGATACCAGTCTGAGTCAGGTCACTGAAATACAAGGTTAGAAACTAGATACCAGTCTGAGTCAGGTCACTGAAATACAAGGTTAGAAACTAGATACCAGTCTGAGTCATGTCACTGAAATACAAGGTTAGAAACTTGATAACAGTCTGAGTCAGGTCACTGAAATACATGGGTTAAAACTTGATACCAGTCTGAGTCAGGTCACTGAAATACATGGGTAAAAACTTGATACCAGTCTGAGTCAGGTCACTGAAATACATGGGTTAAAACTTGACACCAGTCTGAGTCAGGTCACTGAAATACATGGGTTAAAACTTGATACTAGGGATGGGACCGAATATCCGAATATTCGAATATCTACCGAATATTCGAATCCAACATTCATATTCGAATATTCTATTTTTATGCAAAAGTTATAAGTACAGTTACAAAGTCGAAGTTTGGAATTAGTGCAGACGACTTTCTTGTATAAGTCATTGCTTTGACAGCTGCAATCAATGAACAAGATGATAATTGGCAAACGGGAGGGTATAAGAATAGGGACCAATCACCAATTAATTTAAAAAAATAATTTATGTGAAACAGCAATGTGTATTGATAACCATTCAATTTGTTTTGACAGGTCTTTTAACCTCATGTGGTATAATACACAGAATCTTTTGACCTAATTGGGTAGCAGTTGGCTTTTATTTCAGTGCATTTTTCAATAGCAATTAGCAACCCAATTCATAAAACTCCATTGTGTTAATGCCTGATAAAATAAATAATTCGCCGATAAATCGCTGATAAGGTGTCAAAAACTACACTGGTGCACTCAGGTTTTTTAAAAGTAGATGGTAATAAGGGGCAATAAAGGGATTGGTGATAGTAAGTTTTGGCAAGACGGACCTTTAATAGTGAAATTTATTGTTAATTTATAGAACATATGTCGTGTTTTACGAATGTCGGGACAATTTGTTTCATTATCAGGACGCCGGGTAAAATACTCCAGATGCAGGACTGTCAAACTGAGATCAGGACGTATGGCATGCTTGTTTTGAATGCTTCATTCATATAATAGATCAATGTTGACTCAATCAGACTTTACTAAGTCAAATATCAACCAATTAAATCGTCATGGTTCGTAATTTACTAAAAACAAGAATATCAGTGAAACTGATGGATGCTCCCCGATGATGCGCTTTGTCAATCTATGTGTTTATAACCACCAAAAACAAGAGCACCGCCTTGCAGGTGCAGACCGCTCATCTATTTTTCCTTTTAAAGGTGAAGGGAACCATCTCAATATTTCAATAAAAAAAGATGGATGAGTGGGGTGGAGAGGGGTGTATAGTGTGGGGGTGTGGTCATTTATTACATTATCTTCCAAAAATAAGAAACAAAAATGCCAAAACAAAACATTTTTTTTGGGGGGGGGGGGGGGGGATTCTTGGGTGGGATTGTTGGACGGTCTTTCAAAAATAAAATAATAAAAATAAATATTTTTGTTTTTTAACAATGTTTCCAAAAAAAATGGGGAGGAGGTTGGGTGGGGTCGGTGGGGGGGCGGGGGGGGTATAGTGTGAGGGTGAGGTCATTTATAAGATTATCTTTAAAAAAAAAAAAGCAACAAAAAAATGTTGTTTTTATTGGGGGGGGGGGGGGGGGAGGAGGATTCAGGGGGGGGGGGGGGGGCATGGGGGATGGTTTGGGTGGAGTCTATTGTAGTATGTCATGTGAGAGTTGTTTTGTCAATGTATTAATCAAATCTGTTCATAAATAACGAAGTCATGGCAATTTTTGCAAAATTTAATTATTTGACCTTGAAAGTCAAGGTCATACAAAAGTCAAGGTAAAATTCAACTTGCCAGGTACAGTACCCTCATGATAGTATGAAAGTATTTGAAGTTTGAAAGCAATAGCCTTGATACTTTATAAGTAAAGTGGAAGTAAACACAAAATTTAACCATATATTTAAAGTTACTAAATCAAAAAAGGGCAATAATTCCATCAAAATGACAACCAGATTTATGCAACTTGTTCTGTACAGTCCCCTCATGATAGTAAGTAAGTGTACCAAGTTTGAATGCAATAGCTTTGATGCTTTATGAGAAAAGTGGACCTAAACACAAAACTTAACCAAATTTTCAAAGTATAAAAAGGGCACATAATTCTGTCAAAATGCACGCCAGAGTTATCTAACTTTGCCTGCCCAGTCCCCTCATGATAGTAAGTAAGTGTACAAAGTTTGAATGAAAAGCTTTGATACTTTATGAGAAAAGTGGACCTAAACACAAAACTAAACCGGACGCCGACGCCAAGGTGATGACAATTGCTCTTTTTTTTTTTCTTCACAAAATAGATGAGCTAAACATCTTTTATTAGCCTCGGTGACCTTGACCCCAGTGACCTCAAACCTCATCAAAAGGTAGAGACCCATGCAAGGTACCTACCTACATGCCAAATATGAAAGAGATAGGTAAAGTATTGAAGGTTCTTTGAGAACTGTTACAAAAGCGGGACAGAAAATATATTATTAGCCTTGGTGACCTAGAGCCCAGTTACCTCAAACCTCATCAAAAGGTAGAGGTCCGTGCAAGGTACCTACATGGCAAATATGCAAGAGATCGGTAACGTATTGAATGCCCTATGAGAAACTGTAAGAAAAGCGTGACTGAAAATCTATAATCCGCCTTGGTGACCTTGAGCCCAGTGACCTCAAACCTCATCAAAAGGTAGAGGTCCATGGAAGGTACCTACATGCCAAATATGAAAGAGATCGGTAAAGTAACAAAAGCATGACGGAAAATATATTATTAGCCTCAGTGACCTTGACCCCAGTGACCTCATCAAAAGGTAGAGGTCCAAGCAAGGTATCTACATGCCAAATATGAAAGAGATTGGTAAAGTATTGAAGGTGCTATGAGAAACTGTAACAAAAGCATGAAGAAACAAGATGTGTTTGTGAAACACAATGTCCCCCTATATATGACCTTGACCTTGTGAAGGATGACCTTGACCTTGTGAAGGATGACCTTGACCTTTCACCACTCAAAATGTGCAGCTCCATGAGATACACATGCATGCCAAATATCAAGTTGCTATCTTCAATATTGCAAAAGTATTCATAAAATAAGCGATTTGGGCCACATATATTTGACCTCTGACCTTGAAGGATGACCTTGACCTTGACCTTTCAACACTCAAAATGTGCAGCTCCATAAGATACACATGCATGCCAAATATCAAGTTGGTATCTTCAATATTGCAAAAGTATTCATAAAATAAGCGATTTGGGCAACATATATTTGACCTCTGACCTTGAAGGATGACCTTGACCTTTCACCACTCAAAATGTGCAGCTCCATAAGATACACATGCATGCCAAATATCAAGTTGCTATCTTCAATATTGCAAAAGTATTCATAAAATTAGCGATTTTGGTCACATATATTTGACCTCTGACCTTGAAGGATGACCTTGACCTTTCACCACTCAAAATGTGCAGCTTCATAAGATACACATGCATGCCAAATATGAAGTTGCTATCTTCAATATAGCAAAAGTTATTGCAAAATGTTAAAGTTGGCGCAAACAGACCAACAGACCAACAGACAGACAGGGCAAAAACAATATGTCCCCCACTACTATAGTGGGGGACATAAAAATCTATTATTAGCCTCAGTGACCTTGACCCTAGTGACCTCAAATTTCATCAAAAGGTAGAGGTCTAGTAAGGTACCTACTTGCCAAATATGAAAGAGATTGGTAAAGTATTGAACGTGGCATGAGAAACTGTAACAAAAGTGTGACGGAAAAATCTATTATTAGCCTTGGTGATCTTGACCCCAGTGACCTCAAACGTCATCAAAAGGTAGAGGTCCATGCAAGGTACCTACATATAAAAATATGAAAGATATCAGTAAAGTATGGAAGGTGCTATGAGAAACTGTAACAAAAGTGTGACGGAAATCTATTATTAGCCTCGGTGACCTTGACCTTGAACCAAGTGACCTCAAACCTCATCAAAAGGTAGAGATTCATGCAAAGTACCTACATGCCAACTATGAAAGAGATCGGTAAAGTATTGAAGGCCCTATGAGAAACTGTAACAAAGGGTGACAGAAAATCTATTATTAGCCTCGGTGACCTTGACCTAGAACCCTGTTACCCCAAACCTCATCAAAAGGTAGAGGTCCATGCAAGGTACCTACATGCCAAATATGAAAGAGATCGGTAAAGTAATGAAGATATTATGAGAAACTGTAACAAAAGCGTGACGGAAAATCTATTATTAGCCTCGGTGACCTTGACCCCAGTGACCTCAAACTTCAACAAAAGGTAGAGGTCCATGCAAGGTACCTACATGCCAAATATGAAAGAGATCGGTAATGTATTGAAGGCGCTATGAGAAACGGTAACAAAAGTGTGACGAAAGTAAGGACAAACTGGCAACTATATGCTCTGCCGAAATTTTATTTCGGGGAGCATAAAAATGAAAAAGAAAAGCATAAATATTATCGATGTGAAGTAATCCGAATCAATTAGAAGTATTAAAATAAATTAGAATTACAGTAATCTGTTTTCTGGGAATATCTTATATCTTATGAAAATAAACAGCATTTATTTAAAAACGAAGAACATAATTCAATAATCTTTTTTTATATTATTTTATCCCTATATGATACTATTTATATATGGTATTAGTGGCAATATTAAATAGTACGTTGCTCTGGACAGTCATAAGTTTGGACATTTTAATATAAGGTTTAACAAGAGCTCCGCATAACGGGTGCCATGCTCGGCTACGGGTGCATTTTTGAACAAGAAACCGTCGGAGACGGGTGATGCTCCCCAATGTTTTTTTTGTCACAATATTGCACTATATATTCAGATAAAAGGAAACGTCTTGAGGGCACAGTAGTTGGGAGGACAATAATTTTTTTATAGAAAATTTCAAAGGGCCATAACTCTGTGAAAAATCATCCGACCAGAACCCGCTGATAATATGCACATTTCCTCTTGGTAGTGAAGCTTCCCAAAAAGTTTTATTGAATTCCAGTCATTAGTTGCTGAGAAATAGCCCGGACAAAAATTGTGCACGGACGGACAGACAGATGCACACATGCACGGACAGACGAAGCGGCGACTATATGCTCCCCCCAAAATTAATTTCGGGGGAGCAATATATAAAAGCTTATCAGATTTTTTGTTTGATTTTTTTTAGAGGTCACAGTGACCTTGACCTTTGACCTAGTGACCCCAAAAAGTGGCAATCAGGAATAGTAGTGTGGCATGTAGAACTAGGTGCATCTACATATGAAGTTTCAAAGTTGTAGGTGGATGCTTTTTTATTTTAGAGCCAATGTTAAGGTTTTAGTATGACGCGGACGTCAGACGACACGACACAACGAGCTGGCTTTGACAATACCTCGGGTTTTCTCCGAAATCGCCGAGCTAAAAATCAAATATTCGAATATAATCAAATAATGACAAACAAATATTCGAATATCATTTTCAGTATTCATTCCCATCCCTACTTGATACCAGTCTGAGTCAGGTCACTGAAATACAGAAGTTATAAACATGATAACAGTCTGAGTCAGGTAACTGAAATACATGGGTTAAAACTTGATACCAGTCTGATTCAGGTCACTGAAATACATGGGTTAGAAACTTGATAACAGTCTGAATCAGGGCACTGAAATACATGGGTTAGAAACTAGATACAAGTCTAAGTCTAGTCACTTAAATACAAGAGTTAGAACCTATATATCAGTCCTGAGTCACGTCAGTGAAATACAGGGGTTAAAAACTTGACAACAGTCTAAAACAGGTAACTGAAATACATGGGTTAAAACTTGATACCAGTCCTGAGTCAGGTCACTGTAATACAAGATTAGAAACTTGATACCAGTCTGAGTCAGGCCACTGAAAAACGGGTTTTAGAAACAACATAACAGTCTGAGTAACAGTCTGAGTGAGGTCACTGAAATACATGGATAAGAAAATAGATACCAGTTTGAGTCTGGTCACTGAAATACAGGGCTTAGAAACAAAGATACCAGTCTGAGTCAGGTCACTGAAAAACAGGGGTTTGAAACAAAGATACCAGTCTGAGTGAGGTCACTGAAATACATGGGTTAAAAACTTGATACAGGGGTTTGAAGAAAGATACCAGTCTGAGTCAGGTCACTGAAACACATTGGTTATAAACTAGATACCAGTTTGAGTCAGGTCACTGTAATACAGTGGTTCGAAACTAGATAACAGTCCTGGGTCAGGTCACTGAAATACATGACACCAGTCTGAGTCAGGTCAATACATTGGTTAGAAACTAGATACCAGTCTGAGTCAGGTCATTGCTATAAAGGAGTTAGAAAGTATGTACAAGTCTTAGTCAGGTCATTGAAATACAGGGGTTAGAAACAAGATACCAGTCTGAGTCAGGTCACTGAAATACATGGGTAAGAAACAAGATACCAGTCTGAGTCAGGTCACTGAAATACATGGGTTATAGCCTAGATACCAGTCTGAGTCAGGTCACTGTTATACAGGGGTTAGAAACTAGATAACATTATTGGGTCAGTTCACTGAAATACATGGGTTAGAGACTTCATACCAGTCTGAGTCAGGTCACTGAAATACAGGGGTTAGAAAGTATATACCAGTCTGAGTCAGGTCACTTAAATACAGGGGTAAGAAAGTATATACCAGTCTGAGTAAGGTCACTGAAATACAGGGGTTAGAAACTAGATACCAGTCTGAGTCAGGTCTCTAATACAGGGGTAAAAACTAGATAACAGTCTGAGTCAGGTCACTGAAAAACAGGGGTAAAAAACTAGATACCAGTCCGAGTCTGGTAACTGAAATACAGGGTAAGAAACAAGATACCAGTCTGAGTAAGGTCACTAAGTCACTGTAATGCATGGATTAGAAACAAGATACCATTTTTTTAGAACGTTAGAAACAAGATACCAGTCTGAGTCTGGTCACTTAAATATAGGGGTTAGAAAGTTGTAGGGACGGAAACGAATACTGGAAATCATATTCGAATATTCATTTGTCATTATTCGAATATTCGATTTTTAAACCTTATATTAAAATGTCCAAACCTATGACTGTCCGGAGCAAATTACTATTCCTGATTGCCACAAATGCAACTATATCTCGTATCTTATGTGCAGCTTTGAAAAGTTGGATAGAGTAATATTTATTTGTTTAAGATTATACTGTTTAGTTTCATAAGATGTAAGATATTTCAGGAAAACACATTATCATAATTCTCAATTATTTCAATACTTCTAATTGAATTGAATTACTTTCCATCGATCATATGTATGCTTTTGGTTTTGCTATTTTTTCTGGAATTAAGAACCATGACGATTTAATTGGTAAAAATTTGAGATTATAAATTCTGATTAGATAATCAATGATTTGATATATGGATTACAGAATTAAAACATACATGCCAGATCTTGATGGGACCGCGATTTGGGTGATTGTCATGGCGTCCTGATATAAGACAGTATTCGTTTAAATTTTCCATAAGTTCACAAAAAAATTGCTATTCAAGCTATATAATGTATGGTAAGCTAAATTAATAAAACAATAAGTAGACTTATCAACTATTCAAGAATTAAATTAAATAAAGCTTAACTGAAACATAATTTTAGTGATGGTACGTATATTAATTCGGTAACTTGAAACGAATGTAGTTATCATTTTAAGTCCCCTATATTTAATGCTCAATGGCATGAACATTAAATACATATTAGCTTCTAAAATGCAAACTGCAGTTTATTTGATGTTCCATGCAAGTGCTTTCGTTGCAACGAATTATTTTATGTGTATTTTACTCATTTCATATCTCAAATATAGAATCTATCTTGCAAAACGCAGTGTTGCAAAACGCACACTTTTATTGCTTAAAACATTAAACAGTCGGTATAGATAATAAATTTCGTGACATTATGTAAAAAGCATGTTTAAGTTTCGTTTTATTGCTACAAAACGTGCACTGCAATTGCATGAAACTGTATTTACCCAGGATTCGATAATAAATCTTGTGACAACATATATTAAACATTATGTGTTCGTTTTGTCTTATTGCTCCATACTTTGCTACGTTGCACCATACTTCAATCCATGTGAACTGAAGCCGTGTCGCTAATGTAAATTTACCAAAATAGTTATATCATCACGATAAATTAATGAGTTTTGCATTTTAATGCGTAAACATCATAACCAGACAGAGCCTTTAAACATTGATAACATTGTATCTTGTTAAATCTATGTTACCAGACCACATCTAGCGTTCAAATTTTGGCTAGTGCTTTAAGGAACACTGATTTTTTATGGGTTAACTTTATTTTATGAAATAGTTTACAAAATATTCGTTGATTTTGAGTGTTAATGGGGCTTTAAAGGCTCTGTCTGGTTATGATGCTATGCATTAAAACGCAAAACTCATTAATTTATATAAAAATATATCAAAATAATGTCTTGTACCAAGTTTCTAACTACAACAAGCATGGTGTCCATTACTTATTAGGTTACGAGTGACCGCTTTTATTTGCTATGATTTTATGAAGATTTTCTTCCAATAAGTTCTTAAAACGTCCACCTCTCGGTCCCTAAAGGTTAAAGCCCGGTGTTCGCTTATTTCTTTTGTGACAGAGTCAAAGGCTATATTGGACAATGTTCGTCTGACAAACTGCGCGAAAACAACGTCATTTTCAGGATTGCGTTGTTGGTAACCACTGTTTAAACAATTGACCAAGGAGGTTAAAAAACCTGTAAAAACACTCAAGTGTATTAATGCGCTTAAAAAATTCACTTTGAATACTCCATGAAGTGTATTATTTGTATGAGTTAAAATACACTCAAGTGTATTGATGCACTTGAAAGATTACTTTAGTTCCTGATAAGTGTATTATTTGTATGACTGGAAATGCACTCAAGTGTATTAATGCGCTTAAATAATTTGCTTTTAATTCTGTAATGTGTATTATTTGAATGTCTGGAAATGCACTCAAGTGTATTAATGCGCTTTAAAAAATTTACTTTGACCATGAAGTGTATTATTTGTATGTCTTAAAATACACTCAAGTGTATAAATACACTTAAAAATAAACTTGAGCACACTTATTATCATAATAAACGCACTTAAGTGTATTATTTTGTGGAAAAAAATACACTTAAATGTATAAACACACTAGTAAAAAGTGTTTTTTTTAAACAGATTAAAATGCACTTGTTAAGCAAAAAGTACGGTGCCAATAACATGCGCATTAAATGCGCATTTAATGTGCATTTAATGCGCATTAAATGCGCATTTAGTGCACTTTTTCGAGAAGGGTTAAGACACCAGTCTGACTCAAGTCACTTAAATACATTAGTTAAACTAGATACCAGTCTGAGTCAGGTCACCGAAAGACAGGGGTAAGAAACTAGATACCAGTCTGAGTCAGGTTACTGAAATACATGGGTAAGAAACTAGATAACCAGTTTGAGTCAGGTCACTGAAATACATGGGTAAGAAACTAGATACCAGTCTGAGTCAGGTCACTGTAACAAAGGGTTAGAAAATAGATACTAGTCTAGTCTGGTCACTGAAATACAGGGGTAAGAAACTAGATACCAGTCTAAGTCAGGTCACTGAAATACAAGGTTAGAAACTAGATACCAGTCTGAGTCTGGTCAATGAAATACAGGGGTCAGAAACTAAAAACCAGTCTGAGTCAGGTCACTGAAAAACATGGGTTAGAAACTAGATACCAATCTGAGTCATGTCACTGTAACAACGGGTTAGAAACTAGATACCAGTCTGAGTCTGGTCACTGAAATAAAGGGGTAAGAAACTTGATACCAGTCTAAGTCAGGTCACTGAAATACAAGGTTAGAAACTAGATACCAGTCTGAGTAGGTCACTGAAATACAAGGTTAGCACTAGATACCAGTCTTAGTCTGGTAACTGAAATACAGGGGTAAAAAACTAGAAACCAGTCTGAGTCAGGTCACTGAAAAACATGGGTTAGAAACTAGATACCAGTCTGAGTCGATCACTGAAATACAGGGGTAAAAACTAGATACAAGTCTGAGTCAGGTCACTGAAATACATGGGTAAGGAGCCAGATACCAGTCTGACTCAAGTCACTGAAATACATGAGTTAGAAACTAGATACAAGTCTGAGTCAGGTCACTGAAATACAGGGGTTAGAAACTAGATACCAGTTTGACTCAAGTCACTGCAATACATTGGTTAGAAACTAGATACCAGTCTGATCAGTTTGGTCACTGTAATACAGGGGTTAGAAACTAGATACCAGTCTGAGTCAGGTCACTGTTATACAGGGGTTAGAAACTAGATACCAGTCTGAGTCAGGTCACTGTTATACAGGGGTTAGAAACTAGATACCAGTCTGAGTTAGGACACTGAAATACAGGGTTAGAAACTAAATACTAGTCTGAGTCTGGTCACTGAAATATGGGGTTAGAAATGAGCTACCAGTCTGAGTTTGGTCACTGTAATACAGGGGTTAGAAACTAGATACCAGCCTGAGTAAAGTCACTGAAATACATGGTTAGAAACAAGCAAATTCGATGAATTAATAACCCCTGCCAATATGCTTTTGCACACTCATACCAAGTTTCAATGAAAAACGCCAAAGCACTTCCAAGATTTGGCTCCGAAAAAACAAAAAAGCAATTTTTTCAAGATACAAAGGGCCATAACTCTGTATTAACAGATGGTGTACAATGCCATTTGGCGTGCATCATCCTATTATCTATATATATACTCATACCAAGTTTCAATGAAATCCGCCAAAGCACTTCCAAGATATGGCTCTGGAAGGACGGAAGGAAAGACAGACAGAAGGACTGAAAACGCCAAAACATTATCCCTCCGCCTATAGTGGGGGATGATAACAAGGTACCAGTCTGAGTCAGGTCACGGAACCACAGGGGTTAGAAACTAGATACCAGTCTGAGTCAGGTCACTGTAACAAAGGGTAAGAAACTAGATAACAGTCTGAGTCAGGTAACTGATATACATGGGTAAGAAACTAGATACCTGTCTGAGTCTTTTCAATGAAAAACATGGTTTAGAAACAAGATACCAGTCCTTAGTCAGGTCACTGAAATACATGGGTTAGAAACTAGATACCGGCCTGAGTCAGGTCACTGAAATACAGGGTTAGAAACTAGATACCTCTCTGAGTCTTGTCGATGAAGTACATGGGTTAGAAACTAGATACCAGTCCTGAGTCATGTCACTGAAATACATGGGTTAGAAACTAGATACCAGTCTGAGTCAATCACTGTAATACAGGGTTAGAAACTAGATACCAGTCTGAGTTAAGACACTGAAATAAAGGGATTAGAAACTAGATACCAGTCCTGAGTCAGGTCACTGAAATACAGGGGTTAGAAACTAGATACCAGTCTGAGTCAGGTCACTGAAATACAGGGGTAAGAAAGAATATACCAGTCTGAGTCAGGTCACTGAAATACAGGGGTAAGAAAGAATATACCAGTCTGAGTCAGGTCACTGAAATACAGAGGTTAGAAAGAATATACCAGTCTGAGTCAGGTCACTGAAATACAGAGGTTAGAAAGAATATACCAGTCTGAGTCAGGTCACTGAAATACAGAGGTTAGAAAGAATATACCAGTCTGAGTCAGGTCACTGAAATACAGGGGTAAGAAACTAGATATTAGCCTGAGTCTATCACTGAAATACATGGGTTAGAAACTAGATACCAGCCTGAGTCAGGTCACTGAAACACATGGGTCAATGTTAGAAACCACCAAGGACCAGGAGATGATATCATGGGTTCGATCCCCACAGTGGGAGCTTTCTGATGATATATCAAAATGGCGCAAAGTACTGGTTCTACCCATGAAAAAGACTAGAAAACGTTTCAATCAGGCTCAGGCTTACGATGCAATCAAGCTTTAATAAATGTTAAAACTCGATTAAATTAGATACCAGTCAGTAACATCTTAAGTCTATTGTCACGAATGCTTATGATTTAATTAGCTAAACAATGCACAAATCTGACCTTTGGTCTTTAAGTTGAACTTTTAAGGATTACCTTGACCTGAGGGCAAAGGACACAAGACTTGCAAGGGACATGCCTTCTCTTCATTGTGAACATTTGTTATAAACAAACTAAAATAACTAATACTAAAAACTTAATTCAAACAAGGAGAATTTTCTCAAATTCAAGGGGAGATTATTGTGTACTTATTTCTCCGATACTGCTCATATTCAATAGGGTTCAAGTCCTCATTGATATAAAGATACTGTGCAAATTTGGAAATAATTGGATGAAAACTGTGGAATTAATTGCGTAAACAAGGAGGATTTCAAAATTTTCTCATATTCAAGGGGAAGTCAATCTGGACTTATTGCTTCGGTATTGCTCTTTTTAAAAATGGGTTTGAGTCCTCATTGATACAAAGACACTGTGCAAGTTTGCCAAGAATTGGATGAAAATTATGGACTTTATCACATAAAAAAACTGAATTTTCATTTTTTTCTAAAATCAATGGGAGATAATTCTGGACTTATAACTCCGATATTGCTCATTTTTATTAAGGTTTGACTCATCATTCAGATAAAGACACTGCAAGTTGGGATATGATCAGATGAAAACTGTGGAGTTTATTGCGTAAACAAGCCTTATTCACAATTTTCTCGAATTCAAGGGGAGATAATTCTGGACTTTTTACTCTGATGTAACCCATTTTCAATAGGGTTCGAGTCCTAATTAATATAAAGACACTGAACAAGTTTGAAAAGAATCGGATGAAAACTGTGGACTTTATCGTGTAAATAAGAAAAAGTATAACGCACGCACGGACGACGGAAACCACGCCATGACATAAGCTCTTCAGGCCTTCAGCCAGTAGAGCTAATAAACACACATTAGTAAAGGTTGACATATACACACATTAGCGAAGGTTAACATGAACACACATTTGTTAAGGTTAACATAAGCACACATGTGTTAAGGTAAACATAAACACACATGTGTAAAGGTAAACATTAAAACACATTTGTTAAGGTTAACATTAACATACATTAGCAAAGGTTAACATATACACACATTAGCAAAAGTCAACATAAAAAACATTTGTAAAGGTTAACATAAACAAACATTGGATATTCCACTTTAATTGGTATTCTGATCAATTTTCTGGGAACCTTGTGGCAAACAACCAAACATAGAGCAATAGTTATCAGCCAAAACCAGACTTAATGCATGTGCGTTTAATATCTCCACAGTTAGACTGTGCAGTCAACACAGAATAATTTGGGAAGACACTTTCCCCCTTGACAGGATTTTGATTAAGAAGAGACTTACTTTAGATTGTTTTTTCTTTTATATTTACGTGTTTTCCCTGAATGTGTACAAAATCTTCTTACCAAATTTCATGAAGATCGAACAATAACTGTGGGCTCTAGAGTGTTAACAAGGTTTTACTACAGCCATATATAGCCATACAAGGAAAAATGCCCCGTCCCATGGTGGCCATGTTTTTCAACCAACCAGAACCAATTTCAAACTTGTCCAAGATTTAATTGCAACAAATCTTCTGACCAAATTTCATTAAGATCGGACAATAAAAGTGGCCTCTAGTGTGTTAGCAAAGAAATTGTTGACCCAGCACAAAGCATGACGAACAAAAGGCAATTACAAAAGCTCACCATGAGCATATTGTGCTCAGGTGAGCTAAACAAGAGCACCGCATAATGGGTGCCAACGCTCGGCTGCGAAAGCTTGTCAGATTATTTTTTTTAGAGGTCACAGTGACCTTGACTTTTGACCTAGTGACCCAAAACTGGGTGTGGCATGTAGAACTCATCAAGGTGCATCTACATATGAAGTTTCAAAGTTGTAGGTGGAAGCACTTTCATTTTAGAGCCAATGTTAAGGTTTTAGCAGGACGCCTATGGCGGACGACGAGCTGGCCATGACAATACCTCGGGTTTTCTCCGAAAACAGCCGAGCTAAAAAACATACACTTTGTAAAATACCTCTTGTTCATTGCTTTAAGAAGCTTGTCTAGCACATCCTGTCTCCAGTACTTGATTTTAAACAGATCCGCCTTGCACATTGCTGACACTAGCCGAAACATCTGAAGATTTAATTGAACAATCCTAAAGTCATGTATATATGCAAAGTTCAAATGTCCAAAGCGACACTGACCTTTGACCTACTAGCATGAATCTTGCATGTTGACTTAATTTCATGATTGTGTCCATTAATTAAAACCCCTATTCATGCAGGATAATCAGCATGTTGCACACCTGAGGCTGTGTTTTAAATTTGAAACAAGCCAATTTGTTGAATTGATATCCCCCCGCCAAATAAATTTTGTTTATAGATGGGTGTAGAACTAAAAGAAAAGGTATAAAAGAATGGTTGTGTCTTTTGTCTTTAAAAAAAAACAAAACTTATTTGTACCTGTGATGGGTCTTGCACTGCCTTATAATTGAGAACAATTACATCAGGACATTTGAGAATCCATTTTAGTATGGTAGAATCCTTACCAAATAAGGCATATTTAATCAAAATGTGTGATTTGGACATTTGTGTGTGACTTTGACCATGACCCTTGCAACCTGGATGTTATATTCAACACTCAGCTAGATAATGGAGAACAATTGTGGATAGTTATTACAGAATCCCTTGATGCATAGTAAAGAAATGACTAAATAATGAATAACTTATCAAATTTGTGACCTTTGGCCTCAATGTGTGACCTTGGCCGCAGCCCCTAGGATTATAGGTGTTGAATATGAAGCACACCCAGATGATTGAGAACAACTATGGCAAGTTTCATGGCTCTGGCTTATGTGATAATGGTGATAAAGGTCTAAGCTTATATTAAAACACATTTATTTCAAGATACAAAGGGCCATAACTCTGTTATAAACAGATAGTGTACACTGCCATTTGGCGTGCATCATCCTCTTATCCATATATTATATCTTTGTTATTTTATTTGTACATAACAAGTAATTTAAAACAGATATATACAACACTAGTACTCTCAGAGGGGGTAATCAATTGCTGATCAAGATGACAATATCCATTTCGGAACATGTAGTTTTTGCCGTTTAATGTCCTTTCTTACTCTTGCGCAATTTTAAAATGACGATCACTTTCCAGCCACATCATTAAACAAAGACTGTTTGTAAAACATGCATGCCCCCCATATGGGCTGTCAGTTGTAGTGGCAGCCATTGTGTGAATACGTTTTGTGTCACTGCGACCTTGACCTTTGACCTAGTGACCTGAAAATCAATAGGGGTCATCTGCCAGTCATGATCAATATACCTATGAAGTTTCATGATCCTAGGCCTAATTATTCTTGTGTTATCATCTGGAAACCATTTTACTGCTTCGAGTCACTGTAAATTTGACTTTTGACCTAGTGACCTGAAAATTAATAGGGGTCATCTGCCAGTCATGATCAATGTAGTTATGAAGTTTCATGATCCTAGCCATAAGCATTCTTGAGTTATCATCCGGAAACCATTTTACTATTTCGCGTCACTGTGACCTTGACCTTTGACCTTGTGACCTGAAAATCAATAGGGGTCATCTGCCAGTCATTATCAATGTACCTATGAAGTTTCATGATCCTAGACATAAACATTCTTGAGTTATCATCCTGAAACCATTTTACTGTTACGAGTCACTGTGACCTTGACCTTTGACCTAGTGACCTGACAATCAATAAGGGTCATCTGCCAGTCATGGTCAATGTTCCTATGAAGTTTCATGATCCTAGGCGTAAGTATTCTTGAGTTATCATCCGGAAACCATTTTACTGTTTCGAGTCACTGTGATCTTGACCTTTGACCTTGTGACCTGAAAATCAATAGGGGTCATCTGCCAGTCATGATCAATGTACCTATGAAGTTTCATGATCTTAGGCGTAAGCATTCTTGAGTTATCATACGGAAACCATTTTACTGTTTCGAGTCACTGTGACCTTGACCTTTGACCTAGTGACCTGAAAATCAATAGGGGTCATCTGCCAGTCATGATCAATGTACCTATGAAGTTTCATGATCCTAGGCCTAAGCGTTCTTGAGTTATCATCCGGAAACCATCTGGTGGACTGACCGATCGACCGACATGTGCAAAACAATATACCCCCTCTTCTTCAAAGGGAGGCAAAAAGTCATTAGCGTCTATTTTGTATTTAAATTCACTTTTTATTTCGACATAACCTGCAACGAAATTTCTTAGCAGGAGCTATAATTTTTAGATCCCACTTAGAAACAAAGTGCAATATTTGATTGGTTCTAAGAATTGCACTTGGAGAGTGTTAACGTCACTAGCAAGATAAAACTTGTTTGTAAAATCTGTTTTATCTTAAAAGTTAAATAGATTATGTAAAATTGTGCATTTTTCCGGAAAACAGAATGCCGATTACAGACAGACAGACGACTGCTATATGACCAGGGGAATGAAAAACCTTCACTTATTTGTGTGCCACAAAAAATCAACAAATGGAAAACAGACTGAAGTCCATGGTCTTTTATTCTTCTTCAAATCATAAAGGAAACTTATTTACTGTGGATTCATTCCATTTAGTTGACATACCATTTAATGGATTAGTATGATAAAATACTTTGAACAGTTTGTGAAACATTTCATTTTGTGGTTGAACGGACTTTGCAAAATTTAGAACAATGTTTTCTTACTTGTTGCAAATAAAGTTGCATACCTGGTCAGGGCTCTGTGGAGGGTGATCAAACCACATGAAGTCCTTATTTCTATTAGGAAAATATTCAACCCCATCAAGGCGTGACGATTTGCTAGACAGTGCAAACGTTTCTATCGCCTCTGAAATTAAACACAGCCAGTGTTTTTATGAACACAAACACTTCTTAATGTTTACTGCAAACACTATAATGGGGGAGTGGCTATAGTTAGACACATAGAAGCTTCGTTCTGGGTAAACTGGGCTTAATGCATGTGCGTAATGCAGTTTAAACTGAAAGTATTTTTGCAGATTTAATATTATGTGAATAGACTATTCTCTAAAAAGTGTATTACGCATGTTGGACTTCAAAATTCCCAAGAACTGTAAAAGTGTAAGTTAATATCACTAGAATGGCTTGGCTTTCAACCATGAACCTTTTTAATAGCATTCCGTTCCCTTGGGACCCTCATGCCTTTTCCTAGGAAAAACTTATTTAATTTAACTCTATATAATAATTTGAAATATAAGAGTAAACTCATGTAAATTATAGTTATATACTTTATTTATGTTATTGAAATAAAATTGAGATATAATCATCATAAGACATTTTTTTTAATTAAGGATATTTTATTTTTTTTTAGAATTTTTTAACCATTTTGCTTTAAGAATGAGTTTGTTTCACAGATGTGTAGATACGCCAGGGAAAGGCCTGATCCTAGATGTTTCCCTTCCTCTCATGACTAGTACATGTTAAATTTCCTAAGACCTAGCATGCAACAGTTTTTTACCATCACCAGGGACATTATATAATGTCATCCTTGCATGGACCTACTGAAGAACAAGTGAAACCAGAAGTTGATTGAAAGCTAAACTTGTCCTCTGCTGCTAACATGCATGCACTGGTTTTACACATTCTATCAACAAACAAGGGATGTGTCTGTCAGAAACACAATGCCCCCTATTGCGCCGCTTTGAAGCCATATAATTGACCTTTGAACTTTAAGGATGACCTTGACCTTTACCTTTCACCACTCAAAATGTGAAGCTCCATGAGATACACTTGCATGTCAAATATCAAGTTGCCATATTCAATATTGCAAAAGTTAAACCAAGGTTAATGTTTTCCACAGAATGACAGACAGACAGGCCAAAAACAATATACCCCCGTTCATTCAATCCGGGGGGCATAAAAACATTTGCAATTCCAATTCCTTTCTGACTCAAAATATTATTTATGTTCAATATCATCAGGGCTGTTCTCTAAATGTGCCTATAAATCTGCATCTGTTCTTTTTTTTATGTAGCACAATGTCAATACTGCTTTTTAAAACAATCAAAGACACCGCTTATACAAAAGGTTTCAAAGGTACTAAACAACAAAAAACATAGCGCACAAAAATCTTTTTAACATTTCTTATAACTGCCAAACTTCAATAATACTTACATAGATAATGACTTAGACCAATCCCCTACAACTTATGTTGCTAGACTAGGATTAAAACTTTCACAGCCTAGATAGACAATCAAGATCTGTACCAACTGAGCCAGCAAGCCAGTCAGCCAGCAAGCCCATATGCTGAGCCAGCCAGCCAGTCAGCCAGCAAGCCCATATGCAATTACATGTGGCCAGTTAGCCAGCAAGCCCATATGCAATTACATGGGGCCAGTCAGCCAGCAAGCCCATATGCAATTACATGGGGCCAGTCAGCCAGCAAGCCCATATGCAATTACATGGGGCCAGTCAGCCAGCAAGCCCATATGCAATTACATGGTAATAAAGATTTGTTGTTACAACTCCTGAAACGCATACAACTTAAAAGTTTGTCTCCACTAACCTGGCAAATAATAACTTTTTGAGCCATATCATTTTATTTTATATTTCAAACATATTGGTTACATTTCTGTCACCTAACATCCTTATTAAATTGAGAAATCATTTTTGAAAAAGTAAAGCAGAAAAACTTTCCCCTTTGTTGGGCAAAGTTGATGGAAACACACTAGGTTTTTTTTCCTATATAAATTTACTGTACCTTCACAATGTCCAGCTCTCCATAACTCCCAAGCAAGCGAGTGTCTGAATACAAGGTATGGTACAGTATTGACTAAACCTTTGGTCACAGTTATGTCATCAGCGCTGAAAATATATATAAATGTCTGGATAATATTGATCAGAGAACGATGTAGTAATTTTTTGTGCAAATGATTGTATGGAAGATAATTGATAACAACACACATGGAATAGCAATGAAATCAGCCTCAAGTAATACTAGTACTTGTTTAACATACTAATCTTACTGTATCAAAATAATTATTTTAATTACAAAAGTAAGTAAAGTCTGCAGGTAAGCTACCTACACGCACAATTCCAGTATAATGACCCCAAACCCAAGTAATTGAGAAAAAACTGTTTTTCTATTTTAACCCTTTCAGTGCGGGAACCGAATTTTAAAGGCCTTTGCAAACAGTTTGAATCCAGATGAGACGCCACAGAACGTGGCGTCTCATCTGGATCTAAATTGTTTGCTATTCTGATAGTATTCTTTGAAAAAAATCGAAGAAAATGCTTATTTTACAAATTCAGCAGACGACATTTTAGCAGACGACAAATTTCCCAGCATGCAAAGGGTTAAGTAACAGTGACTTGATTCTATCAAACTAGCCTGAAATATAATCCTATGCTAAGTCTGTATGACAGCAACCAATATACAAAATTTCAATGCAATACCTCCATCCAATCTCAAGTTAGCAGAAACTATTTTTTCTATTCTTTATAACAGTGACAATGACCTTAACCTGACTGACCCTAAAGGAAATTCCAAATAAGGTATGCAGGTAAACAACCTACATACACAATTTTCACGCAACACTTTTGTCCCAACTTTAGTTATTCACTTAATTTTAGTTACAGAGACCTTTACCTTTACATAATAAGCTCCAAAATGCAGTCTCAAGCTAGGTTCACCATGTAAGCTTCAAACATACAAAATGTCAACACAATGCCTCCATCCAAACAAACTTAAGCTATTAAGCCGAAACTTTCTCGATTTTTAATAACAGTGACCTTGACCCAACTAGCCCTGATACAATCCCTAGCTAGATCACCATTAAAGCAAGCTATATTTCAAGTGGCATGAAGATTGATAAAAGCAGACTGAAGTAATTGACGATAGAACATCTGTGAGGAGCAGTCATTAGTTTGAAAGATATTGGATAATTCAAGGGAAATTATTCAGAGGTACTTCATGCAAATTGGCTGAACTCAAACTATATTCCCACAAATTTAGCCACCAAGTGTCATGATGATCTCATAAAAACTATTTTAGTTATATAGCAGACCAGGTAAATTTGGCTTTTTTTATTTTATTTCATGGGTAACAATTAAGAAGTGCTTAATGCAAACTGGCTGGTAATCAAACCTGGCCAAGATCTCATGCCCATTACCAATTTATAAAGTTTTATTACAATCAAATTAAAAGTTTGTGTTATTGAGCCGACAGCATTCACCTGCTTACATCTCGACCACCTGCACGCCCAACATCGTTTTATTCCAAAATATGCTCTGTTTATCACAAACTAAGTATCAATCAATATAAAAGCACAGAAGCATTCATTGAAATAAACAAAAAAATATAAAATAATTGTCAGTCATTTTGCTTTGTTGTTTTGTGCTTTGCAATTAGGGCATAGGTGTGAACCATATGTTAAAACCTCAACCAATTGTTTATATATGTTCAGCAATTACACTAACAATTAAAACAAGAGCACTGCATAGTGGGTGCCAACGCTCGGCTGCAGGTGCAGTTTTGAATAAATGAAAGCTTGACTGTGTGGATCTATAGACCTGCAAAGTGAGTCTTGAGCATCTACACTGCATGGTAATTGAGCCCTTTACCACTAACGGTAGATACGTATTTTGAAGCATTTGTAGACCCTTAAAAAGTGAAAATTTAATTGAAGACCTTTCTTACTAGATTCAAGTTTTAAAGGCTTCATTTCCAACCCTTAGATACTGATGAGCAGCAAACAGGATAAAACCTGAATAGACTGCGAGTTAATTGCAGACTGTTCTGTTTATATGCTGTTTGTACAAAGCCATTTTCACTTTGCTTCTGAGTGGGATAGGATTAAATATTTGAAGTTTAAATGTACAGTGGAATCATTAAATTTAATTGACATAATATTTTGTGGATACGTAAAAGTGGACATCTGTTGAATCTTAAATTAGTGGATTTTTTCATTTAGACTGATATTACAATTTGAATGTAAAAGCTAATGAACCCACACAAATTAGTTTCAGACCAACAACATTGGTTTCACAGTAATCAAATGAACAAGAGATGTGTTCGTCAGAAACACAATGCCCCCTACTGCACCGCTTTGAAATAAAATTTCTATTTATTATTTTCAGGTATAGCAATCATCTCCCTTTAAAGCTTATTACTTACCTTGGATTTTGTCAAATCAAACAGGATGGGGGGGGGGGGGGGGGTCTGTAGACAGTCAAAAATGACCAAGTCAGACATCACTGACAACCAAGGCCTGTGGTTTATCAAAGAGATCATAGCCAGAGTTCATTATGTATCTATGGACATAAGTCCACAGGTATGTAATGAACCCTACCATTCACAAATTAGTACAGGAAAGAAATGATAATTATATCATAAAAACAAGAGGGCGAAGATGACCCTAGTTCGCTCACCTGAGAGGAGTCGGTTCATTCAATCTTTACCAAACGTCAAACTTGACCTAGATATTGTCCAGACAAACATCCTGGTCAAGTTTCATCATTATTGAACCAAAACTCTGGCATATGGATCGATTTTGTTTTTGTAAGATTTGACCTGGTGACCTATATTTTGAGTAGACCCCCCTTACCAAACATCAAACTTTGCTTACAAAAATAAATATTATGACAAAGATTCATAAAATTTGAAACAAAATTGTGACCTCTAGAGTGTTTACAAGGATTTTGTATAATAATGAAAAATTTGGACAATCTTAGGGCAATAATTATGGCATTATTTATGTGATAAATATAAACCAATCTTTTCACCAAGTTTCATGATGATTGGGCAAAAAATGTGACTTCTAGAGTGTTCACAAGCTTTTTTTACTATAAAAATATAATAAAACTGCCCCCCCCCCCCCTGGCAGCAATGTTATTCAACTGACCGGAACCATTTTCAAACTCAACTCTCATATCAAGGAAACAAATGTTTTGACAAAATTTCATGAAAATTGGGCCAAAAATGTGACTTCTACAGTGTTCACATGTTTTCACTATATACATATAGAGAAAAATGCCCCGCCCACTGGCGGCCATGTTTTTTCACCGATCCTGACCATTTTCAAACTCGTCCGAGATATCAATTAAACCAATGTTTTGACCAACTTTCATGATGATTGGGCAAAAATTGTGACTACTAGAGTGTTTACAAGGTTTCTCTATAGCCAAATAGGGAAAACTGCCACTATATAAATATAGAGAAAAATGCCCCGCCCACTGGGGCCATGTTTTTTCACCGATCTGGACCATTTTCGAACTCATATGAGACATCAATTGAACCAATGTTTTGACCAACTTTCATGATGATTGGGCAAAAAATGTGACTTCTAGAGTGTTTACAAGGTTTCTGTATAGCCAAATAAGGAAAACTGCCCCGCTCACTCATGCCGGCCATGTTTTTCAACGGATCAGAACCACTTTTGAACTCAACCAAGATATCATTAAGACAAACATTTTGACAAAGTTACATGAAGATTGGGCATGAAATGTGACTTCTACAGTGTTTACAAGGTTTTTCTTTTTTTTGACCTAGTGACCTAGTTTTTGACCCGGCACAACCCAGTTTCGAACTCGGCCAAGATTTCATTGGGACAAAGCTTCTGACCAAGTTTCATGAAGATGGGACAAGAAATGTGACCTTAAGAGTGTTTACGAGCAAATGTTAACGGACGGACATACAACGGACAAAGACCGGTCACTAAAAATATATACTTGTTTCCATTAGGAATGGGTCCTTCTACATGTCCCAAATTTGATAGAAAACAAAACAGTGCTTGCCTACCATTTCTTGAGGATTGTGAAGGCCTCCATAGGGTTATTCTTCCACTTGAGGGCGTACTCAGCACGAATTCGATGCACCAGGAATTTGTTTGATTTCTCAAAATTCAGGTTCCTCTCCAACACCTCTCCAACTAACTTGAAATCCTGCAGGGAACCAGTACAAACACATAATTTTGTGAGAGTGGACATGGATAAAGTACAACCCAGTTTTGTGAGAGTGGACATGGATAAAGTACAAACATATACCGGTAGTTTTGTGAGAGTTGACAGGAAACCAGTACTAACATATAGTTTTGTGAGAGTGGTCTGGAATACAGTGCAAACATAACACAGTTTTGTGAAAGCGGACAGGGAACAAGAACACACATCTAGTTTTGTGAGAGTGGACGGGTATACAGTGCAAACATAACATAGTTTTGTGTGATTGGACAGGGCTAAAGTAGTTTTAAGCAAATTGACAGGGATAAAGTACACACACAGTTTTGTGAGATTGGACAGGGATAAAAATACAAATACATAGTTTTGTGAGGGTGGACAGGGAACCAGTACAAACATACAATTTTGTGAGAGTGGAAACAGATAAAGTACAACCATAACATAGTTTTGTGATATTAGACAGGGCTAAAGTATACACAAAGTTTTGTGAGAGTGAACAGGGATAAAGTACAGATACATAGTTTTGTGAGGGTGGACAAGGAACCAGTTCAAATATGTAGTTTTGTGAGAGTGGCTAGGGAATGGGTACAAACATCTAGTTTTGTGAGAATGGACAGGAATACAGTCAAAATACAAAGTTATGTGAGGGTGAACATGGAACCAGTACAAATATATTACGCATGTACAGGGATAAAGTACAGATTCATAGTTTTGTGAGGGTGCACAAGGAACCAGTTCAAATATGTAGTTTTGTGAGAGTGGCTAGGGAATGGGTTCAAACATCTAGTTTTGTGAGAATGGACAGGAATACAGTCAAAATACAAAGTTATGTGAGGGTGAACAGGGAACCAGTACAAATATATTACGCATGTTCAGTGGCAATATTTAATCAAATCTTTAAATAGTCACTTATGCCAAAATTGATTTGATACTTTAGAAAAATGGCAACGTTTGTTGTAAAAGAAATTATTGAGCACTTTTATCGTCAATATTTACCAGAAAAAGCTTGTAAAAATGGGATTATCGGTTCATGAATAGAAACTTGAAAAGTAGTAAGTATGCAGTTATAGTGTCAGGTTGATACCGATGCATTGGGGAATCGTTCGAGTTGGGATTTTACTATCTTTGCGGGAAAGTTAAAAAAAATATATTAAAAAATGTCTTTATAAATGACTTTACAGCTGGGGGGGGGGGGGGTTTCTTGAAGAGTCATAGCGCACCAAATGACGTCTTTTGACGCTGTTTTTCTTAGAGTTATAACGCACAACAGAACGTCAATTGACACGTTAAATTTTTTTTAAAATCAACGTCGGGAGGCGACAACCGTCCAGAAGCCACCCCTATAAGCCCTGGGGCGCCTGAAAAAATTCCTGTGGAAAGCACTGGTTTCAGTGAGGCCAATAGGGTAGCATGATAGGATTCATTTGTTTATTTAGTTGCATCTGTAATTGCTGTTTTCTGTTTTCAACAGTATTTTAATCAAATAGCAATTTTCAGTTAATGACAATTCTAACACTTGTCAAGGGCAAGCTAGTTTACAAGTGCAAGGTTCACATTTTGCACTACTTAACCATCACATACTAGTATCTACATTTTATAACTGATTTAATGCATAATTATACATTAAATCTGTTATTAAATGTACATACTTGTACATGTTGTTAAGTTAAGTAGTACATATTGAAATTGGGGTCACAAGTTGCAAGGTCAAGGTCACTGTGGCATTCATGATAAAGTGGTTTCAGTTAGATTAGTCATCAAAGGATTGAGTGCTGGGTGTCAAGGCCCGGTTTGGGGGGTGGGGGGTGAGGGCTTCTGTCTCCAACCACCAAGCTCTTGTTTTAATATTTTGTTATGCCTAGGGCTGTAACAAATACACTAAGTGACAAATACGATAATAATCACAAATACAGGGTGGCGAACAAGAATATTTATTCGCGAATATGAATTTCAATGAACAAAAGTAATACTGACAACTTGACATGAAATTATATAGTATGAAACAATGAGTATTTGTCAATTTGATTAATTGAGTATCATTGCATACCGAAAATATGAAATATAACACTTTGAAATAACAAAACACTGACTAGAACTGCTTAAACTTTTAATACAGTTTTGAGAAAACATGACTAGTACCAATAAAATCCTTGAGTAGAACAATTAAGAGTCAACAGCTGACACATTAGTGACAGTACCCATTCATATTTTTTTTAATGAGCATATGCCAGATAGGTGATGTAGATGACATTTTAAAGTCGCCTATGTGTCATATGATCATTTGATATATTGAATAAAAACAGTGTGACAATAGAAAAAGTATTGAACAATAAATAGTTTTCATTACTTCATAAATTCTGACCACAACTCATTTGTTGCTATCTAGCAGTCATCTGCTAGACTGATACTAATGAGATGTATGAGGTAATGACACATGGAGAAACAGAATTAAAGTTTAACATTTTTCTTTAGGAAAACAAGTCTGTCTATGTGGCATTGTCTTTGTTGGGGAAACCAAAGCAGCGCCAAACAAACAACGTGTATTTGGCAGACGGGTCAACGATATCAATAGCATTCCCTTTGCTAGGCTCCATGTTTGAGCAAGCATGACTGACTAATGCCTTTTGCACATTAAGTCCTAAATATTTGAGCCAAGTATAGGAGATATGGAGTTGACACTAAAATGTCATGAAATTCCCATAAAACCCTCTTCAGCTTCAACGCTGGTGATTCAGTTAACCCTTTGCATGCTGGGTAATTTGTCTTCTGCTAAAATGTCGTCTGCTGAATTTCGAAAATAAGCATTTTCTTCATTTTTTTTCAAAGAATACTATCAGAATAGCAAACAGTTTGGATCCAGATGAGACGCCACGTTCTGTGGCGTCTCATCTGGATCCAAACTGTTTGCAAAGGCCTTTAAAATTCGGCTCCAGCGCTTTAAGGGTTAAGCAATCAGTTAAGCAAAAACAGCCTAGATATCAAACAAATTATTTAATAAAGTTTTATTTAGATTGGGCAATTAGTGTGATGTCTATAAGTATTTTTAGGCTTTTTCTTCAATTTGACCTACTGACCTAGTTTTTTAACCCCATATGACACAACTTGTCCAGATATCATTGAGGAAAAATGTTTCCACCAAGTTTCATGAAGATACGGAGAGAAAAGATACCTAAAAAGTATCCAAGAGGTGAATGTTGACAATAACGGAAAAATGATGATCATAAAATCTGACCATGAGAGCCTTATGCTTAGGTCAGCTTAACCCATTTATGCCTAGTGGACTCTCCCATCCTTCTAAATTGGATCAATTTATTTCCAAAATTAGAGATGTCTAGTATATTTATTTCTAGCAGCGTCTCATCTGGGTCTACGCTGTTTGCCAAGGCCTTTTTTCTAGACGCTAGGCATAAATGGTTTAAACTGAACAAGTAGGTCAATATAAAAAGTTGCTACTGCTGAGAAATACCTGAGCGATGCCAGCCTTTATCAGCATGCTATGTCGGAAGGAAACCTTGGAATTGTGGAACAGGGCCAGCGCCTTCAACTCCTCTAGGCTCATCTTGCTATAATCAATGTTCTCCTGCAAGGTTCAATAGGACAGTCTAACATTATACTCACTCAATGTGCTCTCCTGAAAGGTTCAATAGGACAGTCTAACATTATACTCACTCAATGTTCTCCTGAAAGGTTCAATAGGACAGTCTAACATTACACTCACTCACTGTTCCCAGTCTAGTATTTAAAGTTAACAGGGGTGTGGAATAAAATTGCTTGACTTTTGCGACACGAGTAATTTTACCATCTGGCGAGTCAAATTTTTTTTTAGTCAACTTGTCCACAGACAAGTGTAAAATAGATGCTAGAAAACAAGCATGTCCACGGTTTGGAAAAAACTCATTTCATGCTCAAATCTCATGATCAATTGCACCGCAAATCAGCAAAATCAATTGAGTTGTCAGTTCTATATAACTTGCTCAAGAAAATCTTGTGGATGCCACCACTTGAATTAAGTGACCTTTGCCTTATGGGACCACTTTGAATTCCCCCCAAGCGTTTTCACTCTATTTTGACATTGCATTAAGCTACTTTTGTCTTACGCGACCAGCGACCACTGATTTTCAAGTGTTTTGATGTCCATATATTCCATTAAGCAACCACAAGGTGATAAAATTTGAAAATCTGTAGATCTTAAGGGACAAACTTGATCGCCAATTTTTCATCCGTTTGACGAAATCAAAGGAAAGCTGCTTCCTGTCACGAAGTCATAAAACAACAATTTCTCGTCAATTAAATTGGCTTTTTTTGTCTTAATCAACATGCTAAACCAACTGTGTAATAGCACGTGCATAGCTTCGCCTTTTGCATCTTTTACTGCGAAGGAAGGTGGAGTTAACGGTTAAGAGCTCTAACCAATGCCTTGATATTGAATAAGTGATTTACGCAAGGTCAGTCCCAATTATTTGCTATCGTAATCATCCGGCATAAGCTTTAAAACAATGAATACATTTGTCTCGGCTATCAGCGAAAGGCCGAGTAGTTCAGATATACCATCTTCCCTTACATTTCCAAAAAAATAGCAAACGATTGTGTTAACGAAATTCTTAAAGCACATTTATTGTCAACTTTTTACAGTTATGTGAACTCAAATTACATGAATTTAAGTTTTGAAAAAGAATTGAGATCATTTTAATGGAATTACCAAACATGGCAGATTTAGGTCATTTCCATTTGTGCTGGACCAGAAGAGTGGATTTATGTTTTTGAAGCCTGATTATAGTATGAAAATAAAGTGCATAAAAGAGAGTTCATAGCCAATTCATCTGTTATAGCAGATCCGAAGTGTAGTTAACATGAATGATAATTTCAGAATAGCATTTAAGTGTATAAAAACTGTTTAAATAATACGGAAACACATTACACGTAAGTCACATTATTTATTTGAAATACCACTTAAGTTTATTTGTATTTATCTGGACTTTTACGACTCAACTGTCAAAGTTTTGGTGATAATATCTACATAACACCTATTGACAAATCTTTTAACAATCCTACCAACATGTTGACTGTTAACTGTTGTTTTATAACCTTGCTTCTTGTCAGATTACAATATTACACTTCAACACCGTAATTTCGAACATCGATAATCCGAAGTCAACGTTATTTCGAAGTATTTTTCGGGTCCCAATTTTGGTTCTTCTTTGTTTAATGTAAAATTTCATTGTTAATCCGAACTTCGTTAAACCGAAGAAATCGTTAAATCGAAGTGATTCTGTCGGTCTCAACATTATAATTCGCACATAATTATCAATCTTTAATCCGAAGTAAAAAATGCAAAATACTGAGCGTAATTTCACACCTTTGTCGTGGCGCATCAAAAGCCGATAGTTACACCTTTGTTGTCTGCAAGAACGCCGGTGTTCAGAGAGACATCGCATACAGTATAAGTTAAAAAAAATAATAATTCATTTCCGAAAATGTATTCATATGTATATATGTCTGATAATTTGTGCTATTCGTTATATTTTATTTGTTCTGTAATTAGACAAAAATAAAAACTAGAAAAAGAATCGTTCTATTCCTCCGTTTGTTACAAGTGGAAATCTATTGCTATTCAATATTGCTATGCTTTTAAGTAAACATGTAACCGAACCATGCGAATTCCACAAGGTTTAATTTTTACAGAATCAAAGAAGTCATCTGTCAAATGTTTATTTCGAATTATTGTTAATCTGAAGTTTTTTTAACGGTCCCGACGACTTCGAAATAACGGTGGTGAAGTGTATGTTTAAACTAAACAGATGAAAATCTCTGTAAAGAAGAGGAATAACTCTGGTCAAAATACACATTTTTTTTCTGATAAAAGTTATACTTGTTTTTTTCCTGTGAAAGGCATATTTGAAATTTTAATTTAATACAATGTATACCACGTTGTTCTAAAGCAACAACACTTCTGAAACAAAAATCCACTTACCACTTCAGTAAGTTTCTTCCTTTCCTGAAAGAGCCAAAAAATACAGTCATATAAGTAAACAGTTAAATAACAAATATCCACCCCATCCCCCAAGTCATATAAGTAAACAGTTAAATAACAAATATCCACCCCATCCCCCAAGTCATATAAGTAAACAGTTGAATAACAAATATCCACCCCCATACCCCAAGCCATATAAGTAAACAGTTTAATAACAAATATCCACCCCCATCCCTCAAGTCATATAAGTAAACAGTTGAATTACAAAAATCCACCCCATCCCCCAAGTCATATAAGTAAACAGTTAAATAACAAATATCCACCCCATCCCCCAAGTCATATAAGTAAACAGTTAAATAACAAATATCCACCCCATCCCCCAAGTCATATAAGTAAACAGTTGAATTACAAATATCCACCCCATACCCCAAGTCATATAAGTAAACAGTTGAATAACAAATATCCACCCCATCCCCTAAGTCATATAAGTAAACAGTTGAATAACAAATATCCACCCCATCCCCCAAGTCATATAAGTAAACAGTTAAATAACAAATATCCACCCCATCCCCCAAGTCATATAAGTAAACAGTTGAATAACAAATATCCACCCCATCCCCCAAGTCATATAAGTAAACAGTTGAATAACAAATATCCACCCCCATACCCCAAGTCATATAAGTAAACAGTTGAATAACAAATATCCACCCCCTTCCACCAAGTTATATAAGTAAACAGTTGAATAACAAATATCCACCCCCATCCCCCAAGTCATATAAGTAAACAGTTGAATAACAAATATCCACCCCATCCCCCAAGTCATATAAGTAAACAGATGAATAACAAATATCCACCCCCATCCCCCAAGTCATATAAGTAAACAGTTGAATAACAAATATCCACCCCATCCCCCAAGTCATATAAGTAAACAGTTGAATAACAAATATCCACCCCCATACCCCAAGTCATATAAGTAAACAGTTGAATAACAAATATCCACCCCCATCCCCAAGTCATATAAGTAAACAGATGAATAACAAATATCCACCCCCTTCCACCAAGTTATATAAGTAAACAGTTGAATAACAAATATCCACCCCCATCCCCCAAGCCATACAAGTAAACAGTTGAATAACAAATATCCACCCCCATATCCCAAGTCATATAAGTAAACAGTTGAATAACAAATATCCACCCCATCCCCCAAGTCATTTAAGTAAACAGTTGAATAACAAATATCCACCCCCATCCCCCAAGTCCCAAATGGATGCCTAGTGACAAAATATGTAGCCCATTTGAAATAATCCTTGTAATATTTGAAGAAGGAGCACCATGCATATGTTTGATCTTTGGTTTTTAAAGTGACCTTGACCTTTGCCCATGTGGTGACACACGTTCTTCACATGGGGAGCTTTTGTGGTAAATCATGTTTAAATTCCATAATGAACAAGACTATTGCCAAGCAATATATGTCCCGTACTGGCTCCACCATTGTCAGAAATAAAAAAATAAATATATATTTGTTGCCATAGCAACCAGAATTTTTGACGTAGGAACAAAATGAAATGACATGCATAATGTCCATATTGCCATCTATCCATGTTTCAGGTTTCATGAAAAAAATATGAAGAACTTTTAACAGGATCCAGAATAGTGTGACAGAAAGACTCACAGACAGAGCGCAAACCATAAGTCCCCTCCGGTGAGACCAGTAGGGGACAATAATGAAGTTACAGTCCTAACATGTTGTTTTAGGGCCAATCTAACATAGAATCTTAAAGATTGTCTCATTGACCATAACGTTTGAGGAAGGGAGACATATGTTTCATGTGACACATCATCTTCTCATGATAGACATTTGTAGTAATATGTTGAATGCATGATTATTGAGACAGTTTCAGTCCAGAAAAGCTGTTTTATGGCCTTTTCTTGACATTTGAACTCTTAGAGTGTGACCTTAATCATTGAGGTAGATAGATGGTTGCTAAACACCCTAGGCTGTCTTCTCAAGGTGGTCATTTGCCACAAGTTTATTTGTCTGAAGATATTTAAAAATTGCATGATAAATGAAATTTTCACTCCACAAAAGCTGGTTAATGACCAATTTTGACATTTGATCCTTTGATTGACCTTGACCTTTGAGGTAAGGAGACAGATGTTATACACCATTTCATGGTGGACACTTGTGTTGTTTTAAAATTTGCATGATGAATAAAAAAGTTACAGTCACTACAAGCTGTCTTTTTTGCAAATTCTTCCATAAACCAGTACGTATTACCTTGACCTTTGTGTTACTAAGACGGGTGTTACAAGTGACAAGTGGTCTTTTGATGGCGATGTTTGTTGCAATTTACTTAACAAGAGCACGGCATAATGTTAGCCAACGCTCGGCTGCGGGTGCAGTTTTGAATAAATGAAAGCTTGTCAGAATTATTTTTTTTTAGAGGTCATAGTGACCTTGACCTTTGACCTAGTGACCCCAAAAATGGGTGTGGCGTGTAGAACTCATCAAGGTGCATCTGCATATGAAGTTTTATAGTTGTAGGTGGAAGCGCTTTGATTTTGGAGACAAATGTCAAGGTTTTAGCCCAACACGGACAGCGGATGCCGAATGACGAGCTTGCTATGACAATACCTTGGGTTTTCCCCCGAAAACAGGAGGTAAAAATTGCATGATGAGTAGAAAAATGTCAGTCCAGAAAACCTCTCTCACAAACATGCGCATACATTCAACCATTTCGACTGCTCTATTCACAAGCGATCTCATCATTTGAATTCGAAAAATTGCCAAAAGGGAAAAATCCCACATTTATATTAAACGACAGAGAAGAGACCCACTAAAGGTCTTACAAGTGGATACCTATTAAAAAAACAAAAACAATAAAAAAAATCATGTATAAGAACATTATCAGACACTAAAGCATGCTATTTAAGGTGGCGGGCAAACAATTTCAACTGTGCAAATAACAGAAAAAAATCATAAGATATAATTTTTGTTCCTTCCGGACTTCAGCTGAAAACATTTAACAGCTATGGTTTCATGCCCTTAATAAGTACAATTTATTGATAACAAGCAAATTCGTTGAATTGATATCCCCCGCCAATATGCTTCTGGACACAAAAAAGTTATATTTGACACTCAAAAAAGCATTTTTTCAAGATACAAAGGGCCATAACTCCTTTATTATCCAATGGTGTACAATGCCATTTGGTGTGCATCATCCTCTTATTCATATATATACTCATACTATGTTTCAACGAAATGCGCCAAAGCACTTCCAAGATATGGCTTCGGACATAAAAAAGCATTTTTTCAAGATACAAAGGGCCATAACTCTATAATTAACAGATGGTGTACAATGCCATTAGGCGTGCATCATCCTCTTATCCATATATATACTCATACCAAGTTTCATTGAAATCCACCAAAGCACTTCCAAGATATGGCTCCGGACACAAAAGTGCCGGACGGATGGACGGAAGGAAGGACGGACAGACAGACAATGCCAAAACAATATCCTTCCGCCTATTGCGGGGGATAACAAATAATATAAAAACCTTGCCCCTTACCTCGTCTGTCAAAACTTGGTCAAACTTGCCCAAACCTTTTTCTAAATTCATGCGGGTCAACATCAAACCCTAAAACAACAAGGCACAATATTTATAATGGTAAACCCTTTACCTCTCAGATATGCAGTTTGACCAGTTTGTAGTTCATAAGAAAATCAAATAATATTTGACATCATTCTTAATACTTAATAGATTCAATTTTGTATGCTTGATTTCCAACCCAAACCAATCATGAGCAGCACGCAGCATAAAACCTGTGAAGCCTCACAGGCTGTTCTCGTTTTATGCTGGTTGCATTCATCCAATTTCAATTTTCTTCTAAGCAAGACTTTGTTCAACTTAAGAAGAAATACATGTAAATAACGGAAATATTAATGAAAGATTACTCTTATTTTGTCACAGGCAATTTTAGAAAGTTAGGATTGTTTGCTCATTCAATAGCACAGCTTGTGTGTAAAAGAGTATAAAGATGACAAAAAATGGTACCTTTATAATTATGTTCAGCAAGTTTGAATTTTAATATAAGTATATGAACTATAAGTATTACTTTTAAAGTATAAGCTGTGCTCTGGACACAACAGGCCTTAATGCATTTGTGTAAAATGTCTTCCAAGATTAACGTGTGCAGTCTGCACTTTCCAACTAGACTAAATTGTCATTTATAGGAGACTTTCAATGAACTAAAAAGTTCATAAAATGGACAGTTTTATCTCAGATTAGCCTGTGTGTACTGCACAGGCTAATCTGGGATGACACTTTACACACATGCATTAAGTCCCATTTTCTCAGGACAAGGCTAATATATATTATTTCAGAGGCCCTGTTAAGTGTTAGAAACAACCATGCTTACCAGTTTTAACAGTTCATCCTTGATTTCCACTGGATCCACCTTTGCAGTCATTGCACTTGACACTATTAAATGAACAGGAATTAAGACGTCCTTCTCTTTTAATGCGGCTGCAAACTGAAATGTGATGACAAATCAAATTGAACACTTGCAATGGCATTACTTTGCGCCACTTCAATCATATAATAACAAGAAGGCCATGATGGCCCTAGGTCGCTCAACTTTTTTTTTACAAGGCCTTGTTCATTTCTTAGTTGAAAATTCAGTACTCAAGAGCATAGAAGATTGGTTCTCTTCTGTTTACTTTTGCAATGTGAGTATATGATTAATTCTGATTGAGTGCTGTCCATTAACATGTTTTATTTGCAATGCTAACATTTGCAAGTTATGCTAATTCTGCATGTGTTAACAAGGTTCTTGTAAGATTTGGACCTTCTGACCAAGATTTTGACCCCACATGACCTAATGTCAAACTTTTCCTAGATATCATCAAGAAAAACATCCTGGTCAAGTATCATCATTATTGGACCAAAACTATGGCCTCTAGTATGTTTACATCGTTTTTGTAAGATCAGACCCCATGACCTAGATTTTGTCCCCACATTACCAAACGTCAAACTTGACTTAGATATTGTCCAGACAAACATCCTGGTCAAGTTTCATCTATAATTGACTAAAACTCTGGCTTATGGAGTGTTTACGAGGTTTATGTAAGATTTGACCTGGTGACGTATATTTTGACCCCTCATGACCAAACATCAAACTTTGCTTACAAAATTAAATATTGTGGCCAAAATTCATAAAATCTTAAATAAAATTGTGACCTCTAGAGTGTTTACAAGGACTTTGATTATATCATAAAAATTTTGACAATCTAAGGGCAATAATTCTGGCATTTATTATGCGATTTTGCTCATTATCAAACTTGACTGATATCTGATGGCCATATAGCTTCTCAGCAACTTTGATAAAGAGTGCTTGAGAAATGTGAATGCTAGAGTGTTTACAAACCAAATGTGGACCGACGGACGGACAACAGACAAAGACCAATCCTAAAACCTCACCTGAGCAATCAGGTGAGCTAAAAAGTGTATTTTTCAACAATCTGAGCCATTTTCCAACTTGTCCGAGATATCAATAAAACCAATGTCTTGACAAAGTTTCACGATGATTAGGCAAAAAATGTGACTTCTAGAGCGTTCACAAGGTTGCTCTATAGTCATATACAGAGGGGGTAATCAAGTGACAAACAAGATTGCGACATCCATGCCGAGGCAGGTATTTTTCGTCATTTTATACCCTTTATTACTTGTATTATTTTGTTTTATTCCGCTCACTTTCCAGCCATATTAGGAAGAAAGTTAGTGGCTTCTATTTCAAAGTAATATTCACTCTATATCTCGACTTTACTCGGTGCAAAATTTTTAAGCGGGATGACCTAATTAGGGCTCCACTAAGAAAATTTGCGGGGAGTAAAGTCGAGATATGAAGCAAATTTAAATACGAAATAAACTCTAATCACCTTTTTACTGATATTGCTGGAAAGTGAGCGTCATTTACAAAATAAACAGGAGTAATAAAGGGTATAAAACGGCGAAAAATAACTGTCTCGGTATGGACGTTGCCATCTTGGCTATAACGTGATTACCCCCTCTGTATAAGGAAAACTTCCCCACCCCCACCCCCTCTGGCGGCCATGTTTTTAGACCGATCGGGACCAATTTGAACTCATATGAGATATAAATACAACCAATGTTTTCACCAAGTTTCATGATGATTGGGCAAAAAATGTGTTCACAAGCTTTTTTTACTATATAAATATAGGGATAATGCGCCAACCCCCATGTTTTTCAACGGACCGAAACCATTAATTTTTTGACTCAACTCCTGTATCTAGGAAACAAATGTTCTGACCAACTTTCATGAAAATTGGGCCAAAAATGTGACTTCTTGAGTGTTCACATGTTTTCACTATATACATATAAAGACAAGAGATGTGTTTGTCAGAAACAAGATGCCCTCTACTGGGTCACTTTGACTTAAACTTTGTTTATTATTATATCCCTTTAAAAAATATTACTTCCCTTGTGAAAATGATCTGTACCTGCCGAATGATATAAAATAGAAATTACCTTCCTTTAAAGCTTGTTATTTCCCTTGAATTTTGACCTTTGACCTTGAGGGATGACCTTGACCTTTCACCACTCAAAATGTGCAGCTCCATGAGATACACATGCATGCCAAATATCAAGTGCTATCTTCAATATTGCAAAGGTTATGACCAAGGTTAAAAATTTCTGACGGATGCACAGACTGACAGACAAACAGTTCAACTGCTATATGCCACCCTACCAGGGGCATAAAAACTGCCCTGCCCACTGGCAGACAGGTTTTTTCACCAATCTGGACCATTGTCGAACTTGTCCGAGATATCAATAAAACCAATGTTTTGACTAAGTTTCATTATGATTGGGCAAAAGTTGTGACTTTTAGATTGTTCACAAGGTTTCAATAAAGCCAAATAAGGAAAACTGCCTTTTTTCCTTCTTGATAAAGTGCAGAAAAACAGCACTTTCCAAATTGGGGAAAAATTACAAAATTACAATCGCTGTACGTAATCATAATTGAATGTTTCCAATTTTTATATATTTTTTGGTAAAAAAAAGCATTATTTTGTTAATTTCCCTATGCAGGTCTATGGAATGAACCATAGTAAATATAATATAAACAAATTGACAACACTTATTCTCAATTGTAAAATATGCAAGCAAAAAATACAAGGGTGCCAGACGGTCACAAGATACGCCCGTTCAAAGGTTTTGGACACCATGCTAAATGCTTGAAATGCACTATGTGACCTTGTGACCTAGTTTTTGATCCGATATGATCCATATTTGAACCTGACTTAGATATCATTTAGACACAACTTCTGACCCTTTGGTGAAGACCGGATAAAAACTACTTCATTTAGAGAACGGACACCATGCTATATCCTTGAAATGCACATGGTGACCCCATGACCTAGTTTTTGACCCGGCATAAACCATATTCAACTTGACCTAGATGTTGTCTAGATACAACTTCTGACCATGTTTGGTAAAGATCGGATGAAAACTATTTGAATTATAGAGCGGAAACTGCTGTGGACACTGTTGCCGCCCGCCGCAAGTGAAACTATAATACGTCCCGTTTTATAAAAATACACCAATTTCCCAATTTGAAGATTTCATGATGAAAATCTTTCCAATATCAGTGTTTATCCCAATAATTTTACCCAATTGGGCCAGTAAAGGTACTTTTCCCAATTTGGCAAAAAAATAATTGCTGCGTCAAGACTAAGTCATAAATGTGGCTACCAGATTCCAGAGTGGTTACAAGGGTTTTCTAAGACCTAACCATGTGACCTATTTTTTGGACACATATAACCCAGACTTAAACAATAAAACGTTGTAAACAAGCAAATTTGTTGTATCGATATCCCCCGCCATTATACTTCTGAACACAAAAGTATTCTGAACAGATGGACAAGGCCAATGTGCATCATCCTCTTATCCATATATATACTAATACTAAGTTTCAATGAAATCTGTCAAAGCACTTCCAAGAAATGACTCAGGACACACAAAAAGCAATTTTCAAGATACAAAAGGCTATAACATTATTATCGAATGGTGTATAATGCCATTTGGCGTGCATCATCCTCTTATCCATATATATACTCATACCAAGTTTCAATGAAATCCGTCAAAGCACTTCCAAGAAATGACTCCGGACACACAAAAAGCAATTTTTCAAGATACAAAAGGCTATAACGTTATTATCGAATGGTGTATAATGCCATTTGGCGTGCATCATCCTCTTATCCATATATATACTCATACCAAGTTTCAATGCAATCCCCAAAGCACTTCCAAGATAATGCTCCGCCCCGCCATACGCCTATGGCGCGGGATAATTAGATGACCAGAGGCCCATCATGAGAATTTTATGCTAAGGTGAGCTGAAAACTCAAATGATTCAATCAAATTGCATCTTTATAAGTTCTAGGTGGTAGGGGCCGTAATGGGTATACTGGGGTCATTCATGCAATATAATCAAGAAATAGATAACAAATGTGTGCCCTTGACATATTTTACCCTACTTATGACCTTGACTTTGAACACAGGAACCTAGTTTTGTGCATTGCACGGCAGGCATTTAAAAATCTCTACGTATTGGACCAAGCTATCTACAAAAGAGAAGGACCATTCTTTAGTTAGGCCCAAATGTAAATAAGTTTGAAGGCCAATTTGTTTCAATTTAATATCTAGAGAAAACATATACCTACAATCATTAAACCCTTTCCCACTCAGAAGCAAAATAAAAATGGCTATGAGCAAACAGCATAAAACCAGTACAGCCTGCGAGTAACTTGCAGTCTGTTTAGGTTTTATGCTCTTCGCTGCTCATCAGTATCTAAGGATTGGAAATGAAACCTTTTAAATTTGAATCTAGTAAGAAAAGTCTTATTAAATTTAACTATCTAAGGCACCACAAATGCATAACAAGGGCTGTTTGTAAAACATGCATGCCCCCCATATGGGCTCTTTTTGTCACTGTGACCTTGACCTTTGACCTAGTGACCTGAAAATAAATAGGGGTCATCTGCCAGTCATGATCAATCTACCTATCAAGTTTCATGATCCTAGGCCTAAGCGTTTTTAAGTTATCATCCGGAAACCATTTTACTATTTCGGGTCACCATGACCTTGACCTTTGACCTAGTGACCTCAAAATCAATAGGGGTCATCTGCAAGTCATGATCAATGTACCTTTGAAGTTTCATGATCCTAGGCCCAAGCGTTCTTGAGTTATCATCCGGAAACCACCTGGTGGACGGACCGACCGACCGACCGACCGACATATGCAAAGCAATATACCCCCTCTTCTTCGAAGGGGGGCATAAAAATACGAATCCAAGTGGTAAAGGGTTCAAATGGTTTATGAGGTTAACAAGTCAAAGATCCTAGGAGCTTGCAAACATCAAATTTGATTCTGCCCAACATCTAAAGAATGCTTCGATCTACAACCATTCAAACTTGTATGCTGGTAATGTGGGAGGACAAGAAGAGGTCTATAGACTTTATGGTCAAATTTCAAAGTAGACAAGAAGAGGTCTATAGACTTTGTGGCCAAAGGTCAGAGTAGACAAGAGGTTTGTAGACTTTGTGGTCAAAGCTCAAAGTACACAAGAAGAGGTCTATAGACTTTGTGGTCAAAGGTCAAAGTAGACAAGAAGAGGTCTATAGACTTTGTGGTAAAAGGTCAAAGTAGACAAGAGGTCTATAGACTTTGTGGTCAAAGTAGTCAAGATGAGGTCTATAGACTGTGGTCAAAGTAGACAAGAAGAGGTCTATTGACTTTGTGGTCAAAGATAAAATTAAACAAGAAGAGGTCTTTGGACTTTGTGGTCAACAAGGAAAAATTGTAAAATGGAAACATTTCTTTTCCAAAGACCACTTATTTTCAGCTGGATTTTTAGAGAACTCTTGGACATAAATAATACAAGTTATTAGGCTGGTCTGTCTGGAGGAAAGGAAGATGCCTAACAAGTCAGAGGGAAGTGTAATTTTGTATTTCTTTTTAACGAACTTGAAACAAGTTGAGGAATAAATGTTGTTCATTCACCTCTTGTTCTTTCAGTCTATTTCAAATGTCTAACCTTTAACTGGTCCCTCCATTTGGCTACAGGTTCACCTGTGAAGCGGGAGAGTGACTGCGCAAGAAGGCTCCTCTTGTTAAGTTCTACCGTGTATGGTATATCATCAATGTTTCCCATGCCAGACACTGCAAAATGAAATGTTTCATACAACTATTTCTCCACAATAATAAAATTTAGCCTAGTATTGGGAATACTGGTCTTAATGCAAGTGCAAAGTGTCGTCCCAGACAAGCCCGAGCAGTTCACACAGGCTAATCTGGAATGACACTTTATGATTTAACTGGATATTTGCTAAAAAATACTTCCTTAAAACAAACAAAAAAAACACTTAACAAAAGGGCCTGAAAGGCCCAAAAATGCTCAACTGAGATTCAAAGGAACTGACCTGTTCTGTGCAGCCCAAGATGTCATAAGAACAAAATGTTCTTAGCAACTTTCATGACTAGTGAACACCCTGGCAGCCACGTTTTTCTACAGACCAAAACCATTTTCATACACATCCAAGATATCATTTAAACAAATATTCTGACAAAGTTTCATGAAGATTCATGAAGCCATATACGGAAAAATTCCCCGCCCCCTGGTGGCCATGTTTTTCAACCAACCGTCCTCATTTTTTAAATCGTCCAAGATATTATTGGGATGAATCTTCTTACCAAGTTTCATGAAGATCAGACAATAAATGTGGCCTCTAGAGTGTTAACAAGATTTTACTATAGCCATATAAGGGAAAATGTCCCGCCCCTTGGTAGCAATGTTTTTCAAGCAAACATAACCATTTTCGAACTCATTCATGATATAATTGAGACCAATCTTCTGACCAAATTTCATAAAGATTGGACAATAAATGCGGCCTCTAGAGTGTAAACAATGTTTTACTAAAGCCATGTATAGCCATATAAGGAAAAATGCCCTGCCCCCTGGTGGCCATGTTTTTAAAGCACCCAAAACCATTTGGAACTCATCCAAGATATCATTGGGACAAATCTTTTGACCAAGTTTCATGAAGATTGGAAAATAAATGTGGCCTCTAGAGTGTTAACAAGGTTTTACTATAGCCATATAATGAACAAGGATATCAGTAAAACTGATGGATGCTCCCCTATGATGCTTTGTTGATATATGGGTTAATTGTGTGGACAAAAGTGTGACCTTGAGAAAATCTATTACTAGCCTCAGTGACCTTGACCCCAGTGACCTCAAATCCATCAAAAGGTAGAGGTCCATGCAAGGTACCTACATGCCAAATATGTAAGTGATCGGTAAAATAGTGAAGGCGCCATGAGAAACTGTAACAAGTGTGACAGAAAATCTATTATTAGCCTTGGTGACCTTGACCCCAGTGACCTCAAACCTCATGAAAAGGTAGAGGTCCATGCAAGCTACCTACATGCCAAATATGTAAGAGATCGGTAAAACAGTGAAGGCACTATGAAAAACTGTAACAAAAGTGTGACAGGACGAAGTACGGAAGTACAAACTGGCAACTATATGCTCCCCATATATATATATATATATATATATATATATATATATATATATATATATATATATATATATATATATATATATGGGGAGCATAAAAATGATCCGCCCCCTGGCGGCCATGTTTTTCAACCAACAGGCATCATTTTTGAACTCGTCCAAGATATTGTTGGAATGAATCTACTGACCATCAAGTTTAATGAAGATCGGACAATAAATGTGACCCCTTTAGTGTAAACAAGATTTTACTATAGCCATGTTAGGAAAAATGCCCCGCCCCTTGGCAGCCATGTTTTTCAAGCAAATGCAACCATTTTTGAACTCATCCAAGATAACATTGAGACCAATCTTCTGACCAAATTTTATGAAAATTGGCCTCTAGTGTTAACAAGGTTTTACAAAAGCCATATATAGCCATATAAAGAAAAATGCCCCGCCCGCTGGTGGCCATGTTTTTAAAGCAACCGAAACCATTTTAGAACTCAACCAAGATATCATTGGGACATATCTTCTGACAAAGTTTAATGAAGATTGGAAAATAAATGTGGCATCTAGAGTGTTAACAAGATTTTACGATAGCCATATTTAGCCATATAATGAAAAATGCTCCGCCTCTTGGCAGCCATATTTTTCAAGCAAACGTAACCATTTTTGATCTCATCAAAGATATTATTGAGACCAATATTCTAACCAAGTTTCATTAAGATCGGACAATAAATGTGGCCTTTAGAGTGTTAACAAGGTTTTACTAAAGCCATAAATAGCAATTTAAGGAAAAATGACCCGCCCCCTGGTGGCCATGTTTATCAAGCAGCCGAAACCATTTTCGAACTTGTCCAAGATATCATAGGAACAAATCTTCAGGCCAAGTTTCAAGACGATTGGAAAATAATGTGGCCTCTAGAGTGTTAACAAGGTTTTACTATAGCCATATAAGCAAAAATGCCCCGCCCCCTTGGAGCCATGTTTTTCAACCAACGGCATCATTTTGGAACTCGTCCAAGATATTATTGGGATGAATATTCTGAATAAGTTTCATGAAGATTGGAAATAAATGTGGCCTCTAGAGTGTTAACAAGGTTTTACTATAGCCATATATATACTTATAAGGAAAAATGCCCCGCCCATTGGCAGCCATGTTTTTCAAGCTAACGTAACCATTTTCAAACTCATCCAAGATATCATTGAGACCAATCTTTGACCAAATTTCATTAAGATTGGACAATAAATGTGGCCTCTAGAGTGTTAACAAGGCAAATGTTGACGGCGCATGACGCACGACGGACAAAAGGCGATCACAAAAGCTCACCATGATCACATTGTGCTCAGGTAAGCTAAAAAGGTAGGGCATAAAAATGAATGGATGTAAAGTCTCCCCCCCCCCCCTCATCTGCCTAAGTTATCCCAAGGTTCCAGGGTCAATCCACTGAGGTATTGTTCCCCAGAGATTTGCAAAGTCGCCAAGCACAGATTCTTTGCAGAAAAAAGACTTGTCTCTATAAGACAAAAGATTTCAATTCAATAAATCTACATTAAAAAAGTTTAAATTAATGGCAACTCTAAATGGACTTACACATGCTAGCAGCTTTCACTGGCCCCTCTGATTTAAGTGCTTCATCCAACCTCAGGGCATTGACCTGTCCTGCACTCAGTGGGCTGTGCTTCTGGAATACACAGTACAACCATTTATCAAACAAGATACCTGCTGTGAAAACACCCCCTACAGAGAACACTTTCAATAACAAGAATACCACAGATTTAAGATAGTTTAGCCCTTTACTATATGAACATTATTGGACAGCTTTAGATCCATTAGAAAATAACATTAAATTAAAGACTTTTCTTAACTGATTCAAGTTTCAATGGTTTCATTTTCAACCACAAGATACTGATGAGCAGCAAACAAAAAGAAAATAGCTATATGAAATCAGCATAGAACCTGAACAGACTGCAAGTTACTTGCAGGCTGTTCTGGTTGAATACTGATTCCATATAGCTATTTTCATTTTGTTTCTGAGTGGGTAAGTGTTTTTTTTTATTAATCATGCACTGGTCCAGTTTAAGTCTTGCTTTTTCAGATTCTTAATTGAAACCCCATCATGCAGTAAGACCTACCCCCATCCAAGTGGGGTGGGTTTACCTGGTCAACTGGCGGATATTGGGAAGTTTAATAATTGCTGTAATTTAACACGTTCAATATAGTCCAGTCAGCGTAGCCTCAAAATTGGGTCAACCTAGACAAAATTGCAAAAGTTTTTCTTTTATACTTTTTTGCTTCTTAGGTACCTCTTCTATAACATACTAAATGTCCCAGCATGGGGAATGCGCCTTACTTCAGAAAAATTAGTTCGAACATTACCAACCTACTTAGGAAGTAACTTTGGAACTGCAAATGTATTCAAAATTGTTAAACATGTAAAATAAGGCTATGCAAACGGTTTAAATTAGTGTTTATGTATTTTATTTGATATTATGAGTTTCTAAAGCTTATTGATGAAAAGAAAACACGTCAAGAAAGCTTTCAAATATTTAATTATATATATTACCAAGGGGGTAAACTTACCCCACCCACTCAAAATGACATGCTAAATTAAAACAAGCACTACACCACAGAACAATGCATTTCATAATATTGGATGATATTAATATAATAAGTGAAATGAATATAAAGAAGGGAAAAAGTAATAATTATTCTCATAAGAGGTGGTTTCTTTTAAAACAATGTTACATAATGGCCATTTATAATAAAAATGATTTTTTGAATGAACATATTCTTGTCAGTGTTGATCCGACCCCTGTGAACGTTAATCATGCATAATCATAAGAGCCTGTCAACAGACATGGTGGATCTTAGCCATGTCTTGACTCATTTCAGCGTGCTAAATGATCATTCGGCCGTACAAGTGGTGGCCGGCAGCATTAGTAATATGATCATAGCCTCACGCACGGCTGGAAACAAATCTGTTTTTTTTACAAAATCTGACTCATTCTGTTCGATGGATTCCTTCTAGTTCATGTCTTACCATGACATTGCGTCTTGTTCAAAATTATCGATTTGATAAAATTTGTCGATGGTTCGGAGTGTATCTTTATAGTCTGATCGATCAAAATTTTAAAAGTGGTTTGGATGGAGTTGATATAACATGAACTAAGGCATATTAGATTCTGAAAATCGGCTTCCTAGAGACTGGATCAGTGAGTCCATGTACGGAATATAAATTTTGCATCTGTAGTTTTCTTCACTGGTTCCACCAACATTTGCTCGGTGTACTTGCCAAGGTATTGTAATTGTTACACCAATATCTTAGGCTGTTTTTAGGCTGTTTTTAATTATTGCCGGACCGACTATATTCTCCACGGAAATCGAATCCGCATTTTCTCGATGATCGGTGAAAATCGATGTCAGATTATCGACGTGTTTTTTGACACAGTAGCAATGGAAGACTTTCTTACAACGAATTTCCGCATTGCGCACATGCTTTGCAAATATTCTATATATCTTCTCTTTTTTACAGGGCTTTTTATCAGGAAATTGGGAAGAGGCCCTAGCCTTTCAAATTGGGAATTTCGTGCGCAATAACTGCTCATTTTGGGAAGGCCGTGTTTTTAAAAGTATTTGAAACAGGGTCTTTTTCATTGCGCAGACGTATTAAAAGACACATTGTGGTGCATTCTTAATCATATTAGAGCTCATTGCTTTCAATTTGAGAGATGCCCAATATGTCTAAGAATTTTTGTTTTTTGTTTGTTTTACAATTTGGGAAATTCCGCTATAAATTTTGAAAAAAAATACCTTATTTTCAAGTGGGCCGAATTTCGGCCCCTGTTATATAAGGGTAAAAAGCCCTGTTTAGCAGACAGTCTACGCACATCTGATTTGAAAATTATGTTAAATAACTGTGTAATAAATTTATCAAGATGTAATACCAATAAATCTGTACCCTCACCAACTACAATAACATTTTCAATGGCAGTATCTACCATTAAACAATCAGCATCATCATTTGCACCAGACATTCACCAAGCGTGAAAAAGTTTTGTTTGTTTACTGGATTATTAAAAACATCTTCTTTCTTCTCTCTAAGCAGAGTTTCCAATCAAAACTTCACAGCTTTTCCGAGTTTCCCCTCTGTCCGGCGTAGATGGGTAATATCCTTGATGGTGGGTCCTTTTTTATATCCATCAAATACAACAGTGATATCGCCTTTATAATTTCGGTACAGATAGTCGTAGTACATCAGACATATGTCTCCAAATGAAGACCCTTGCATCCAAGGAAGTCAATGAATGAGTGACCTTGGGCGGGCGGGCGGCCTCCATCTTTAACGTAGCAAGTTCCATCCGAGTTATCAGTATTTCCATCATTCCTTCGATCTGTTCATCATCCACTTTCTAACTGTCCTTACATCTCATGGAATTTTATAGGACTGGATTCCTGTACAACACGAAACAAAAGATTATAAAGAAATCACACACACACCAAAACATTTAAATGTGACCTTTTAATGTTTTCCCTAAAATAGTGGAAACTAATTTCCTTATGGCTGTTATTGGCTTCCATACTTTTTTTTACAAAGTACTCTTGCAATATTTGACATATTTTATTTGTTTTGGTCAAGCGCTTACTCGCCGCTTAAAAAACTGTTTGTTTTCCAAACGGGTTTTTGAAAAGAGCCGTAAAAACATTGTTTTACAGACAAAAACAGAATCGCCTCGCAGAAATCTTAATTTGCCTTAAAAATTGAAGGCAGAGTGGTTCGAGATTAAATATTCGAGAAACCGTTATAATAATTGTTATACATAAATTCTTTGCATTAATGATCAACGTGTTCTATCTTAATATAAAATACTGTTATATACCTGAAGATATGTTGAACTAAAAGCCGAATGCAAGTATTAATCTGGTCATATCTACTAAGATAAACACACGCAATCATGTATTATTTGTGACGTCATCCTGTTTTGACGTGACTTTCCTGCTGATCTTGTATGTATGGAAGCATGTCAGGGACACGTCCAATTTCTTCATTTTGGAAATTTCAAAGTTTATTATAATGAAAACGGCAAAAGCAAACAGTGGGTCTTTTTTTGGATATACACTATTTCATCCTCTGTCGCATGATGCAAAAATAAATTCTTTTGCAATTTTGTCTAGGTCAAACCTTTCCCTGACTGGACTAATACTATAAGCACTGGTGTAATACAGTTTTTTGCCCACCATATACTAGTCTAGATAGAAACCTGTTTGGATGGAAGTAATTCACTTTGCTGATAAAATCTGCATGCTTTTAGATGAAAGAATTATACATTTTCAGTTGTGCAAGTGCTCGAAAAAATACTAATTTTCTCCCTTTAAAGAGAAAGATATTTGATGGTATTACCCCAAAAGCAAACAAATATCCTCTATTATATATTTAATATGATTATTAAGGGTATCACGTTCAACTGTTTAAAAAGTCCTGTTTCGTGTTTTGCTCAAAAACGTTTTTAAAAACAGTAAATGTTTCAACGACAGTCAATATCAACAGAATCCACTTTAGTTCATTATGTTAAGACAGTGCAAAGCTTATTAACAGCTGCTGAAATAGACTCGTATTTGTATCATGTGCGCCAGATTTCCCTTTTTCACAATACAGTAAACATAACAATACACCATGTACGGACTAGACGTCTTGAATATTTAACGCGCGTTGGCACGAAGTGCTCGAGAGAGTTTTCCCTCAATTTGTTGCATGAGCATGCCCCGAATCGTCTTGAACATTTGATACTCGTCGGCACGAAGTACGGAGACCATAGCAAATCACATAAAAAAGGTTAACAAGTCAGTGCAACTTGATGCAACTTAAACGTTCGCAGATGATAGTGACGGATAAGCAAACGACGCCAGTGAGTTAATTCCTGATGCAGCCAATTTAATGAACAGATACTCGTTTTGATGTACAACTTGTAAAGTAAAACATTGAACATTTTAAAACTGGTTCACTCTTATTGAAGAAATGTGATTTCGATATTAATTTGTCTTTGTTACAAAATATTACGGCGTGTAAGTAGAAAAAACGTAACCCAATGGTTCGACAACAGCAAGAACAGTTGGTTTTAATATTACGTCATTGTTGTAAATGGAAATGCGCTGAATAAAATTTCCAGAAATAACTAGAGCTTTGTCACAGAGGTGACGAATACCCCCACATGCCGCATTGACACAATATTTTGCATGTCGTCTTCACAAAAAACAGCGGACACCATGCTCAATTTTTAAAACGCACTAAGTGACCCATTGACCTGGTTTTTGACCCAGAAAGGCCTATGTTCTAACTTGGCCTTAAGATCATCTCCATACAACTTCTGACCAAGTTTGGTGAAGATCGGATGAAAACTACTTGAATTAGAGAGTGGACAACATGCTGAATGTTTAAAACGCACTAAGTGACCCCGTGACCTAGTTTTTTACCCGGCAAAGCCCATGTTCCAACTTGGCCTTAAGATCATCTAGATACAACTTCTGACCAAGTTTGGTGAAGATCAGATGAAAACTACTTGAATTGGAACGGACAACATGCTGAATGTTTAAAACGCACTAAGAGACCCCGTGATCTAGTTTTTGACCCGGCAAGGCCCATGTTCGAACTTGGCCTAGACATCATGTAGATACAACTTCTGACCAAGTTTGGTGAAGATCGGATGAAAACTACTTGAATTAGAGAGTGGACAACTTGCTGAATGTTTAAAACGCACTAAGTGACCCCGTGACCTAGTTTTTGACCCGGCAAGGCCCATGTTCAAACTTGGCCTAGACATCATGTAGATACAACTTCTGATCAAGTTTGGTGAAGATCGGATGAAAACTACTTGAATTAGAGAGCGGACAACATGCTGAATGTTTAAACCGCACTAAGTGAACCCGTGACCTGGTTTTTGACCCGGCAAGGCCCATGTTCAAACTTGGCCTTGACATCATGTAGATACAACTTCTGACCAAGTTTGGTGAAGATTGGATGAAAACTACTTGAATTAGAGAGCAGACAACATGGTGAGGTTTAAAACACACTAAGATACCCCGTTACCTAGTTTGTGACCCGGCATGACCCATATTCAAACTTGAGCTAGACATCATCTAGATACAACTTCCGACTAAGTTTGGTGAAGATTGGATGAAAACTACTTGAATTAGAGAGCGGACAACATTGTGATGTTTAAAACGCACTAAGTGACCCCATGACCTTGTTTTTGACCCGGCATGACCCATATTCAAACTTGCCCTAGACATGATCAAGATTCAACTTCTGACCAATTTTGGTGAAGATTGGATAAAAACTACTTGAATTAGAGAGCGAACAACATGGTGAGGTTTAAAACACGCTAAGTGACCCCGTGACCTAGTTTTTGACCCGGCATGGCCCATGTTCAAACTTGAGCTACACATCATCTAGTTACAACTTCTGACCAAGTGTGGTGAAGATCCGATTTAAACTACTTGAAATAGAGAGCGGACACCATGCTCAATGTGTTAAACGTACTAAGTGACCCCGTGACCTAGTTTTTGATCTGGCAAGGCCCATGTTCGAACTTGGCCTAGACATCATGTAGATACAACTTCTGACCAAGTTTGGTGAAGATCGGATGAAAACTACTTGAATTAGAGAGTGGACAACATGCTGAATGTTTAAAACGCACTAAGTGACCCCGTGACCTAGTTTTTTACCCGGCAAAGCCCATGTTCCAACTTGGCCTTAAGATCATCTAGATACAACTTCTGACCAAGTTTGGTGAAGATCAGATGAAAACTACTTGAATTGGAACGGACAACATGCTGAATGTTTAAAACGCACTAAGAGACCCCGTGATCTAGTTTTTGACCCGGCAAGGCCCATGTTCAAACTTGGCCTAGACATCATGTAGATACAACTTCTGACCAAGTTTGGTGAAGATCGGATGAAAACTACTTGAATTAGAGAGTGGACAACATGCTGAATGTTTAAAACTAGGGATGGCAAAATTATTCGAATAATCGAATATTCGATTGAATGGTCAGCATTCGAATAATAAAAATGATATTCGCATATTCGCATTTTTTTCCAAAAGTAATTTCACCAATATTTAATGACCTGCGAACCGCTTACTAAAAAGCGACTGAAATCACTTGGGAGTAACATGTTTGACGTGACGTTCTTCGTGTAAAACTGATAACGCGGCCCGTATCAGTTTTGATTGCGCAATGCAATATACACGCTCTAAGAAAGGCCCCAACTATTGTTTGCCAGTGGGGTGCCAATTAACGGTTTCAATTGACTGGCGAATAATAATTATAATTAAGTTTTGTGATCACAGTATGTACAGCCATTAAAATGTGTGAATAACTCAAATCGCACAATACAATATACTTATTATAAGAAAGGGCCCGAACTGTTGTTTGTCAATTAGGTACCAATTAAGGGCTTCAATTTACTTGCGAATAATAATTTAGTTTTTGTGATCACAGTTTGAACAGACATTTAAATATGTGAATTACTCAAAAGTAACAGATAATATAAATTAAACAATCATCAAGGAATCATAATTCAAATCTGAAAATGCCATCTGCAGTATGGAATACTTAACACGGTCTGTGGATAAGAAGACCGCAACGTGTAATGTGTGTAAACTTAGTTTTACATATGCGCGGTCTGCTTCAAATCTGTGGAATCATTAAAAAATAAAATTCTATGACACGATGTTTTTCATTCTATTTGTGCCCGATCGCAGTATCGACAGCGATACAATTATTCGATAGCAACGTTAATAAACAGACTCGTATTTAGCAAACAGATATAACTTACAAACCAATGGAAATTAACACATAACAAGGTAAAATCAATCCAGCCGTTTTATGCGAATATTCGAATATTCGATTGAATGAATTTGCGAACATTCAAATACCGCTATTGGTATTCGATGCCATCCCTATTTAAAACGCACTAAGTGACCCGGTGACCTAGTTTTTGACCCGGCAAGGCCCATGTTCAAACTTGGCCTAGACATCATGTAGATACAACTTCTGATCAAGTTTGGTGAAGATCGGATAAAAACTACTTGAATTAGAGAGCGGACAACATGCTGAATGTTTAAACCGCACTAAGTGAACCCGTGACCTGGTTTTTGACCCGGCAAGGCCCATGTTCAAACTTGGCCTTGACATCATGTAGATACAACTTCTGATCAAGTTTGGTGAAGATCGGATGAAAACTACTTGAATTAGAGAGCGGACAACATGCTGAATGTTTAAAACGCACTAAGTGAACCCGTGACATGGTTTTTGACCCGGCAAGGCCCATGTTCAAACTTGGCCTTGACATCATGTAGATACAACTTCTGACCAAGTATGGTGAAGATTGGATGAAAACTACTTGAATTAGAGAGCAGACAACATGGTGAGGTTTAAAACACACTAAGATACCCCGTTACCTAGTTTGTGACCCGGCATGACCCATATTGAAACTTGAGCTAGACATCATCTAGATACAACTTCCAACTAAGTTTGGTGAAGATTGGATGAAAACTACTTGAATTAGAGAGCGGACAACATTGTGATGTTTAAAACGCACTAAGTGACCCCATGACCTTGTTTTTGACCCGGCATGACCCATATTCAAACTTGCCCTAGACATGATCAAGATTCAACTTCTGACCAATTTTGGTGAAGATTGAATAAAAACTACTTGAATTAGAGAGCGGACAACATGGTGAGGTTTAAAACACGCTAAGTGACCCCGTGACCTAGTTTTTGACCCGGCATGGCCCATGTTCAAACTTGAGCTACACATCATCTAGTTACAACTTCTGACCAAGTGTGGTGAAGATCCGATTTAAACTACTTGAAATAGAGAGCGGACACCATGCTCAATGTGTTAAACGTACTAAGTGACCCCGTGACCTAGTTTTTGATCTGGCAAGGCCCATGTTCGAACTTGGCCTAGACATCATGTAGATACAACTTCTGACCAAGTTTGGTGAAGATCGGATGAAAACTACTTGAATTAGAGAGTGGACAACATGCTGAATGTTTAAAACGCACTAAGTGACCCCGTGACCTAGTTTTTAACCCGGCAAAGCCCATGTTCCAACTTGGCCTTAAGATCATCTAAATACAACTTCTGACCAAGTTTGGTGAAGATCAGATGAAAACTACTTGAATTGGAACGGACAACATGCTGAATGTTTATAACGCACTAGGTGACCCCGTGATCTAGTTTTTGACCCGGCAAGGCCCATGTTCGAACTTGGCCTAGACATCATGTAGATACAACTTCTGACCAAGTTTGGTGAAGATCGGATGAAAACTACTTGAATTAGAGAGTGGACAACATGCTGAATGTTTAAAACGCACTAAGTGACCCCGTGACCTAGTTTTTGACCCGGCAAGGCCCATGTTAAAACTTGGCCTAGACATCATGTAGATACAACTTCTGATCAAGTTTGGTGAAGATCGGATGAAAACTACTTGAATTAGAGAGCGGACAACATGCTGAATGTTTAAAACGCACTAAGTGAACCCGTGACATGGTTTTTGACCCGGCAAGGCCCATGTTCAAACTTGGCCTTGACATCATGTAGATACAACTTCTGACCAAGTTTGGTGAAGATTGGATGAAAACTACTTGAATTAGAGAGCGGACACTTACAACCGACCGACAGACAGACCGACCAACAGACAAGTTCACTCCTATATACCCCCCTAAACTTGGTTTGTGGGGGTATAATTACTACTTTCAGTTTGGAAATGCGATGGTACTGATGCTTTTAAAATGGACATAGGGATACCGGTTAAACGGTAACGTTTCGTTTATTTCATTTTGTTTAGATGTTAAGCAAAATCTGTAAATGTGATACCCTTAATGATTATATTACATTATATTAATTTATTATGTAAACTACATGTAAACATACATAAATTGTTTTTTAATCCACTTTATTTAACTTGTTCAATTGGGTTCGTTAGATACTGATTTTCTTTGGTCAACAATAAATAAATAATTATGGTTTTAATTAAATATAGCTCAAAAGAAAACTGCTATGGGCCAAATTTTGGTCCCCAAAAAGGGTTTCAAATGGGCATGACACCAGCCTGACCTCTAGTGCCTCCAACAGACTACCACCCTCTGAGGGCCAAAACGCCTGCAGCAAGAACACCATCTCCATAGATACAGGCATGTGGGGCAGCACTTTTTTCTTCAGTTCTGGGGGGAGGGAGAGAGGAGAAGGTATGAATGTCAGAAAAGTCAGCATTGATATAACACAGCCCTCTCTATTCAACAAACTATTTTTTCAAATAAGACAACACACAAATCAACACACATACATGTAAATAAATAAATATATATGTGGCTGGGAACGCGATTTTGACTATTCCCGTGCTGACGCTGACTTAAAGTTGAGACTACCGTTTCGCGTACTTTGTCAACCAATTTTTTAGCAATTAACAATAGTTTTATTTTCAAGTAGAACCTACAGAAATATTGTTGATTGCGGGGAATTAAGATTTACTGTTTTTCTTTTGATTTTTTTTACGGTTTTAATTAACCTCAGTTTATATAACCATGAATACAGTAGGGCAGATTTGAAATTGGTTTTGGCAATTGCTAATTTTCGGATAAAATTCCTGCGTTTTGTCACAGTATGTTTTTCTGTTGTTTTTTTCAACAAATATAAAAGTTTGTCTGTACGTGTGGATTGAATTTAATGTAAAATAAATAGATTACAAGGGACAAAATTGTCACAAAACCAGGTTTTCATTGTGAAAAAAAAATCTGATAAAGGGAGAAAACTCAAACTGAACTTTTGAAATGAACAAAAAAAATTAACCCCCTTTGTAAGTTTTTTTTTTTTTTAAATCTATTTTTAGTCGTGGCGACCTTGACATTGGAGATATTGACGTGATTCTTTCGTGGGACACACCGTCCCATGATGGTGAACAAATGTGCCAAATGATTTTAAAATCTCACAATGAATGACATAGTTATGGCCAGGACAAGCTCATTTATGGCCATTTTTGACCTTTGAACTCAAAGTGTGACCTTGACCTTGGAGATATCGACGTAATTATTTCGCGCGACACACCTTCAAATGATGGTGAACAAATGTGCCAAATGATTTTAAAATCTGACGATGAACGACATAGTTATGGCTCGGACAAGCTCATTTATGGCCATTTTTGACCTTTGAACTCAAAGTGTGACCTTGACCTTGGAGATATCGACGTAATTATTTCGCGCGACACACCGTCCAATGATGGTGAACAAATGTGCCAAATGATTTTAAAATCTGACAATGAACAACATAGTTATGGCCCGGACAAGCTTATTCCGCCAGCCCGCCAGCCAGCCAGCCAGCCCGCCAGCATTCGCCAATCTAATAACCAGTTTTTTCCTTCGGAAAACCTGGTTAAAAATAATCACTGTGTCTGTATGAGTCGTTTTGGCTGTCAAAATGAAGGTTTAAGACGATATTTCTTTCTCTGTTTTACCCGAAACTGGGCAAAGTTGTCAAAATGTAACAAACTTCTAATTTGATCTTTGGTTGTTTAACTTTCCTGTAATGACAGTAATTACATTTCGCTGAGAATGCTTTGTGCATGTATTCTTCTTTCCATTCGATTTTCACTTAATGTAAGTAACGATCGATTGTTTAACAGTTGATCAGTTGACAGCAGACACACTGTGAATAGAATAGGGTTGTATTATAAAATATCTTTTGCAACTTTCAAAAATCCATGGATGACATGTAAGCAATAACATTGCCATTCGTAGTGACAACACAATTTAAGTTTCAGCAAAGTGATTTATTCTCTTTCATGATGTTTCTGAGTATAAGTTGTAATGTTTCTATTCTTGTCAGAATTTTAAATTGTGGATGTCCATATTAATGGTTGTGCTCATTATGAAATAGAAAATATATTAATTGTTTTCTTAAGATGCATCTTATTGGTCATGTGTTTCAGCTAAAAATACAGATCGAGCAAACCGAAAAGTGCCAACACCAAAACAAGTGCTCATTATTATCAGGTATCATATGACTTGCACCCAGCATTTTAACCATATATGTGTTTAGCATCCTGTAAAAAAGATTATCCTATGCTAAGTTTTGAGGATGTTTTGTTAAAAACACAGAATTATGTATTTAAAGAAAAATGTATTATGTTCCAGGATGGACAACAGTTTATGCTCTTGATGAAGCAGTAAATCCAAGGAAGAGATAAGCATGTAACCAGCTTAGTTAATCCTTGTTTTCAATACTATGGTGACAACAATTAATAGTATAATTAATTATTACATACATAATTATATTAATTACATAGCTAATAAAATACATGTATTTAATACATGTATGATCAAGTAAATAAAAGCATTATACTATATATTCATGTTTTAATGTTTTAATTTTAATTTAGAACATTTACTATGCTCTGTACTATGTGCATATCTGGAGGGTTCAAAGTGAATTTTGAACGAAGCAAGAATATTTTAATTGGAAATATAAATTGATGAATAATTTTTTTTTTTTCAAACAAATCAAGTTTAAAAAGAAAAATATAAATAGAGAAAAAGATTGTAATAACTATATCATATTGATTGTAATTGCAATAAAGTGTGGACAAGTAGATGGCCTCCATTGTGTGATGTATTTTTACATGTTTGTAGAAGGTTGCTCATAAGGAATCAAGTCATTTTTATATTTTTTATAATTGCAGATCTACAAATATGAAGTTTTCTAATTCTGGTGCAACCTCAGCTTACCAAGTTTACATCTTTCTGTCAATTTGGACATTGTGTGGATGATAAGATGGACTATATATTGTGTTTACAGTGTGTTGTGTTTTATTCCAGACATAACAGATAATTTTTATCAAGGAATAACACAAATACATTTTTATTGATATGCAAGATTTTGTAGTACATAAAATCAACTATGCGTATCTTTTGATGTTTTTTTATCACTTTGTAATCCATAAGAAAACATCTATAAGTAAGCACTTTGTAATCCATAAGAAAACATCTATAAGTAAGCACTTTGTAATCCATAAGAAACTATCTATAAGTAAGCACCCTACAGTATGTTAATCATTTTGGAATATTATGTATATTGTATACAATTTTTGTTTTTTCTGCACACTAAGTCAAATACATTAAATTTATTTTATCAGGGGTCCCGCTGTCGATCGCCATTGGCAACAAAATAAATTTTCTGGCAACTAAAATTCGCAAATGGCGATTTTTTGAAAATCCTCATTTTTCCTGCTATATTTTTTTCAAATGACATAAGACGCTCTGTTTACCAGCCGCTTTACGGCAGTCGTTATGCAATCGATTTCCGTGATGTAAGCAACACTGCTGAAATCAATGGAGCATGCGACTGTCGCAAAGTGGCATGCAATGGTGATAATTGCGATTATCTGGGGTGTTGTTACAAGTTATCTTAATTGGTTGGCAGTTTTATTGCTTCATAGATAAGGCAACATTGAAATATACCGACATTGCGCTTAAATGTGATGTGTTTGTCACAGTGTTTGTAGCTGATTCAAGACCGTTACGTTGACAACCATGACAATCAAAAAGGTTAGTATCGATTGTTTTTAGAAAAAATCGGTGTAATTATAGAAAATAATTAAACATTTTACATGTATTGGTTCTATTAAAAAGTGACATGATATTTCTGTCTTACTCGTCAAAATGGCAAGTTCAGAGTGTATAACGACTTTTAGAAAGTGAAAATAAGATTCTGATAATGTTGAGACTCATTCAAAAATGCAAACGGTCCCCTGCTAACATTCACCAGCTAACAAACAAAAACCCAAGAAATTTCCTTTCCTTCAATATGATTTCCAATACACAATATATGCTGTGTGAACTCTTTATATCAATTCATTCACTTCCAGATGTACTGTTTGAAAAAAGATAAATAGACATAGTTAAGCACATGAAAATCAATTTGACATTTGATATACACAAATGCTGATTTTATTTGACTGTTGTGTTATGGGCTCTATGTAGAAGGTCATATGCTAGCACACATTAATATTATTTATATACTTCACATTAATTGAGTATTATTAGTATTATATTAATACTATATTTCCCTTTTTGTATTTTCAGATTACCAAAAAGCTGCTGAAGCACCCAAACTGTCGCAACATATTCAGGATGCTAAGAAGGTGTCAATCAACAAGACTTACAACTGATTGCATGTGCCTTTATTAAATGTACACTGTTAAATGTGTTGTTATTACAAATAAAACTGTTATTAAATTAATTCATTTAACATACTGTAAAATGATCAGTTTTTGTTTGTATTATAATAATATGATCTTCATTGCCCCAGTGTGGCGACAACTTTTTTAATTTGGCGAAAGTAAGTGGCGACAACTTTTTAAAGCCCAGAGGGAACCCTGTTTTATGATTAATGATAATTAACTCTCTCATAGTGATATTCACTATAAAATATTCTTTACATAAGAGTAAATACACTGTATTACATGCCTAGTTTGTGTTCTTTAATACTTTAACTCTATTTTGTGATTAATGATAATTAACTCTCTCATAGTGATATTCACTATAAAATATTCTTTACATAAGAGTAAATACACTGTATTGCATGCCTAGTTTGTGTTCTTTAATACTTTAACTCTATTTTGTGATTAATGATAATTAACTCTCTCATAGTGATATTCACTATAAAATATTCTTTACATAAGAGTAAATACACTGTATTGCATGCCTAGTTTGTGTTCTTTAATACTTTAACTCTATTTTGTGATTAATGATAATTAACTCTTTCATAGTGATATTCACTATAAAATATTCTTTACATAAGAGTAAATACACTGTATTACATGCCTAGTTTGTGTTCTTTAATACTTTAACTCTATTTTGTGATTAATGATAATTAACTCTCTCATAGTGATATTCACTATAAAATATTCTTTACATAAGAGTAAATACACTGTATTACATGCCTAGTTTGTGTTCTTTAATACTTTAACTCTATTTTGTGATTAATGATAATTAACTCTCTTATAGTGATATTCACTATAAAATATTCTTTACATAAGAGTAAATACGCTGTATTGCATGCCTAATTTGTGTTCTTTAATACTTTAACTCTATTTTGTGATTAATGATAATTAACTCTCTCATAGTGATATTCACTATAAAATATTCTTTACATAAGAGTAAATACACTGTATTACATGCCTAGTTTGTGTTCTAAAAATATCACCAGGTTGTAGGTCATATTAACATCAAGATATGTGATGTAAATGTATGTGTTCATGTTATGTGTATATTTTTTTGTTATAAACACACATTTTGTTGTGATAAGTTCAAACAATGGTGACGTGTGCATTAAATATGTAGTGCTTTAATTGCTTTAAATTAGTTTTAGTTGAAAAACATGTTTTTGAGCCCTTAATGCAATAAGTGCATTTTGTTTTCTATCTTCACTTATGCTAAGTTTGATAATATATTAACTATAAATACATTGCTGAAAACAAATAGCATGTATATGCAATTGACAATTTACTGTTTTCATAGCAACTGTTAAATTAATTAATGTTGTATCATCAATTTGATCTATCGTTAAACAAAAAACAAAAGAAAAGTGCAAAAAATATATATATGTATGTCATTATAGATGCATAACACAAATTGTATCATGAGCAGTTATTCTTTTTTGTGTCAAGTTTGAAACTGTACAAAATGTTCAATTTCTGAATACAAACCTATTTCCAGAAAATGTGAAAACATTTTTAATATTATGAATATATTAACAATGTTCCATATCTGTCCAGAACTTAATTTGTTGACTTTGCTGTTAATTGTTGTCTGATTTTTTTTTAAGGGTAATAAATATGAAAAAAACAAACACTTTTGTTTCCATGGCAACTATGAGTTTTTAATGGTTTATAATACTGCAATTAATTCTGTACTTTGTTATCAATTATGCTCAACAAACGCGAACAATAGAGTTAGAATCAACACAAACTGATCAGCATAACATGTAATGATACTCATTGACTTGAAACGTCATTTCATACAAAAACAGCGTGATTGGGCGTTAGTGATATGATACACAAAAAATAGCATAACTTCGTCATTTTTAGGAATTGGATGCTCAAATTTCAGACTTTGATTACTAAGTTGTAGCACTTTCATAATATATGCTTAACTGCAAACGTCATTTATTGACCAGAATAGTCAAAATCGAGTTCCCAGCCACATATATTTATTTATATTCCAGTTAAGAACAAAAAATCAACACACATACATAAAAATATATATGAATAAATATAAATTAATCAATAAATATGTATATACTCTTTTAATGGCATTATTTCGAAGACCAAGAGATGTGTTTGTCAGAAACACAATGCCCCCTACTGCACCGCTTTGAAGCCATATTTTTGATATTTGACCTTGAAGGATCACCTTGACCTTTCACCACTCAAAATGCGCAGCTCCATGAGACACACAAGCATACCAAATATCAAGTTGCTATCTTCAATATTGCAAAACTTATGACCAAGGTTAAAGTTTTGGGACAGAATGACAGACAGGCCAAAAACAATATACCCCTGATCATACAATCTGGGGGCATAAAAATGTTTCAATTTATTAATGAAAATGTACACCATCAATTTTTAACACAAACAAGCAATCTTACTTACGTGTAAATCTGTTTTTCATTTTTAAGCCTAGGAATTTGGGGAGGAATATGAGCCGAACAGAATGTATAGAACATTTTCCTAGGATGCATTTTTGAGCCATACTTCAAGGATATATGACAAATATTCAAAGAAAAAAACGAAATGGGCAATCGCTCCTCGCCATGACCTTTGTAAAAATGATCCCAAGAGCTTTGCGCATATTACCCCTTTCTTAGCCAGCGCATTTTTTTGTCAGCTTACCTTCTGCATAGTTAGCAGCATGATCTTTGAAGTAGATAACTAACGGGTAGAAACCCATGTGAGGCAGCTTTTCATGCTACAATCAGAAATAGGTAACTACTAGACAACATTATCATGGACTGAACATCATCTGGTATTCACAGAACATTGTGTGATATTTCACAGAACATCATGAGATATTCACAGAACACCATGTGATATTCCAAAATAGAACATCATGAATGGTTCATAGAATATCATTAGATATTAACAGAACATCATGAAATATTCACAAAACATCACAAGATATTCACAGAACATCATGACCAATTCATAGAATATCATGAGGTATTCACAGAACATCATGATATATTTACAGAACATCATGAGATACTCACAGAGCAAAGATATTCACAGAACATCATGACCAGTTCATAAAATATCATGACTGGTTCATAGAAGATCTGAGATATTCACAGAACAGTGTGTGACATTCACAAGAACTTGAACGGTTCATAGAATATCATGACTGGTTCAGAGAAAATCATGAAATATTCACAGAACATCAAGAGATATTCACATAACTTCAGACCGGTTTATAGAATATCATATAATATACACAGAACATCATTAGATATTCACAGAACATCATGAGATATTCAAAGAACCTCATGACTCAGTGTTTTTCCTCTATATAAAGTTGGTACCATATAACGGCACCATATCCAATGAGACAATTTTTCATGTCAAAATAATAAATTCCCAATTCACAAAAAAAACTTGTTGACAAGTTGCATATGCACATTTTAATCACTTTTGTCAAAACATCACAGTCTACACAAAAGGTCAGTATACATGTACCTGCTAAGTGTGTTTTCACAACAACCAACACTTAATCCAGTTGTATCCGGATTTTCTGTTTACTGAGTAATGTCTAAAGTATACTGATTCAATAATGAATCATCTAAAAACCATAATGATAAAGATACAGCATGTTTGATTTGAAATTAGTTTTGAGGAATTGTCTATTCAAAATCATTTGCGATATAATTTTGTTTAATTGAACAGCAAAAGTTTTATCCCAAAATAAAATAGTTCAAATGTCTCTATGCTACTTAGCTTTTATAAAAAAATCAATAAACCCAAGTTTTCCATGCCGTTTTTTATTAGCAGCACATTTTTCGCGCACTGTATTGGAACGAAGAATTAATCGAAAACACTAAATATACATGACTTGTGCACTGTTGATTTTAAAGCTAGAATTTGATAACATGGTGTAGGATTAAAATTCATAAGGGTGTTTCAGATTACAACTTTAATTATGGTCTAAAATAATGCAACAAAACATTAACAGTTTAAGGTAGTTAAATAAATAACAATTTGTTAAACTTGGCGAAATAAATGTTATTAAGACAGTGTGAAGAATAAATTTCACAATTTCCATGAGGATTATGCCAGGTTGCCATCATCAGTCTCCTTAGTAACTGGCAACGATTTTTTCGCGGAAAAGTACACCGTAATGACTGATTAGTTTGATAGGTACAGCAACACCACAGAACCACTGAAGCTATCCATAGATAGTGACACTGGATTTTTCATGCATAACTGGTTCAAAATTGTTCGCATCTTCAGTGCCATGGAGCAATACTCTTATACAGTTTACTTTACTACTTGTTCAGTAGCTTGTAACCAATTTGGGTGTAAAATGAACTCTGCCAAACAAATTACCGGTACTGATTATCTATTGCGCATTTATACAATTCTGACTTTTAAAATTGGGGATTATGTATCAAATATTGTGTCCAATTCATAGTGGTCAGATGTTGTTTATAGCTAAATTTCATCAACTGTCTAGACTACCAACGCAAACCTTGTTCAGTAAGAGGCAGGTTATCCTTTGGAACATGAGGTTCAAGAGCCCCGATTAAGACCGTTGAATGGCTTCAGTTAAAAGAGTATTAAGTTTATTAAACTCGTTGAGTGTTAATAGAAACAGGACTTTGCAGGAAATTATCCACCACTTTGATGTTTATATGCAACTTATTATTGGCACGTTTTCTTAAGTTTTCAGCATAATTAATAAATTTCCCAATTTGGATGAAAACAAAGCTAATTTTCCCAAAGTGGCGAGTACCGGAACCATTCCCAAAGAAGTGAGGAAAAACACTGTGACAGGTTCATAGAAAATCATGAGATATTCACAGAACAGCGTGTGATATTCACAGAACATCATGAAATATAAACAGAACATCATGATCAGTTCATAGAAGATCATGACTGGTTCATAGAAGATCATGAGGTATTCACAGAACAGTGTGTGATATTCACAGAACAATATGAACTGTTCATAAAATATCATGACTGGTTCAAAGAATATCATAAAATATACACAAAACATCATGAGATATTCACGATAAAACATGACCTGATCGTAGAATATCATAAGCTATTAACAGAACATCTTTAGATATTAACAGAAAAACATGAGATATTTCCAGGAAATAATGTGAACACCTATACTTTTTAGAGAACACCATGTGATATTCACAGAAATTCAAATCTGCTGGTACATTAACACAGAAAATTTGAACCACTTGCAAACATATACAAACAAAAAGCAGACTACTGAGTGTCAGTTAACAGCTAGAAATGGGCCTTGCTCTGTGAAAAAGGGGTTTAATGCATGTGCGTAAAGTGTCGTCCCAGATAAGCCTGTGCAGTCCCCACATGCTAATCCGGGACAACACTTTCCGCTTTTATGATATTTTCCATAGTCTATGATTACATAATTGAAATTTCCTAAATGGTAAATCCTGCACATACAACTTGTCCGTTATATGATCTACTCCTCAACAAGACTATTGTCAAGCAATATAAGTCCCCTACCGGCTCCACCATTGTCAGAAATTCCAGATTTTTTTATATATATTTGTTGCCATAGTAAACAATTATTTTTAATTAGGAACAAAATGAAATGACGTGCATAATGTTCATATTGCCATCCATTCATGTTTCAAGTTTCATGAAAAAATATTAAGAACTTTAAAAGTTATTGCAGGATCCAGAAAACCACCATTTTCAGCAGTATTTCTAGTCTATTTGTTGCCATAGCAACCAGAATTTTTGACGTCAGAACGAAATGAAATGACGTGCATAATGTCCATATTGCCATCTATCTATGTTTCAAGTTACATGAAAAAATATTAAGAACTTTTAAGTTATCGCAGGATCCAGAAAACCACCATTTTCAGCAGTATGTCTAGTCTATTTGTTGCCATAGCAACCAGAATTTTTTATGTCGGAACGCAATGAAATGTCGTGCATAATGTCCATATTGCCATCTATCCATGTTTTAAATTTCATGAAAAAATATTAAGTTTTACATTTCATGAAAAAATATTAAGAACTTTAAAAGTTATCGCAGGATCCAGAAAAACCACCATTTTCAACAGAATTTCTAGTCTATTTGTTGCCATAGCAACCACAATTTTTGACGTAGTAACGAAATGAAATGACGTGCATAATGTCCATATTGCCATCTATATATGCTCCAAGTTTCATGAAAAAATACTAAGAACTTTTAAAGTTATCTCAGGATCCAGAAAAGTGTGACGGACGGACGGAGACAAAACCATAAGTCCCCTCCGGTGAAACCGGTAGGGGACTAAAAATAAAACCGGGTCCATACCTCTTCTTTCAAATATGGCAACATTTGAATAGCCGATCCTGAAAATATACACAGATAACAACTCAACAAGCAAACAAAATGCAGCAACAAGCACAATAAAGGCATTCCTAAAACAAAGCTCACCATGAGCACATTGTGCTTAGGTATGCTAAAAAATATGGCATTGTACTTAATTCTTTCAATATTACTTATGAAACATCAATTTATAAGACATTTAAACTGAAATATGATATGAAAAGTTTCTTTGTGAATGAACATTAACAAAGATAGTTAACAAGAGCTGTCACCATGGGATGACATATGCCCCCCAAAAACGCTTTGATAGAAGTTATAGCATTTTTCGAAACCTAAACGCAGATTTCGAAACCTAAACGCGGACCCCAAGTTCAAGGTCAAGGTTACAGGGGTCACACTTTTGTGCGTATGGAAAGGCCTTGTCCATATAAACATGCATACCAAATATGAAGGCTTTATCACAAGGGACATAGAAGTTGTGAGCATTTTTCGAAACCTAAACGCAGATTTTGAAACCTAAACGCAGACCCTAAGTTCAAGGTCAAGGTCACAGGGGTCAACATTTTTAAGCGTATGGAAAGGCCTTGTCCATATACACATGCATATCAAATATGAAGGCTTTATCTCAAGGGACATAGAAGTCATGATCATTTTTCTAAACCTTAACGCAGATTTTGAAACCTAAACGCGGACCCTAACTTCAAGGTAAAGGTCACAGGTGTAAAACAATTTGAGCATATGGAAAGGCCTTGTCCATATACACATGCATACCAAATATGAAGGTTATATCTCAAAGAACATAGAAGTTATGAGCATTTTTCGAAACCTAAACGCAGATTTCGAAACCTAAACCCCGACCCTAAGTTCAAGGTCAAGGGGTAATAAATTTTGTGTGATGGAAAGGCCTTGTCCATATACACATGAATACCAAATATGAAGGTTATATCTCAAGGGACATAGAAGTTAAGAGCATTTTTCGAAACCTAAACGCAAAGTGTGACGGAAAGACGGACAGACAGACAGGCGGACAGTCTGATCACTATATGCCCCCTTTTCTTCGAAAGGGGGCATAAAAATCAAAAGATTACATATTTGTACTCTACAGTATCCAGGTTTCAATTACATGTAAGGTATCAATAAAGTTAAACTGAAATATTTAATGGTATTGAAGAGTTATTGAGACAGAAAAAAATCTTTAAACAAGAGCTGTCTCCATAGGATGACATATGCCCCCGAAAAACGCTTTGATAGAAGTTGCGAGCATTTTTTCGAAACCAATACGCAGATTTCGAAACCTAAACGTGGAACCTAAGTTCAAGGTCGAGGTCAAATGGGTCAAAATTTGTGTGCTTATAGAAAGGTCTTGTCCATGTACACATGCATACCAAATATGAAGGTTACATCTGAAGCAACATAGAAGTTATGAGCATTTTTCAAAACCTAAACAGAAAGTGTGACAGACAGACAGACAGACAGATGGACGGACGGACAGTGCGATCACTAAATGCCCTCCTCCAAGGGCTTTAAAATACACTGTATGGCTATCAAAAGGGATTTGACAAAATTATTTTATGCAAACAAAATGAATATTATTTTCAAAGAAGCTAAGTGAAAATGGCTTTTGCAACCAGCATAAAACCAGAACAGCCAGCAAGTAACTCGCAGTCTGTTCAGGTTTTATGCTGTTTGCTTCTCAACAGTATCTTAGAGTTGGAAATGAAGCCTTCAAAATTTGAATCTAGTAAGAAAGATCTATAATTAAATTTAACTTTCTTAGTTAATATAAATGCAGTAAAACGTATCTAAGGGGTAAATGCTAAACAAGTAAATAAGACAGTGGACTGATTGGAGGCTCCCAAAAGTGATTTGTCAAGCTTAAAGAACTTGATTATGAGAATTTAAAACTTTTTCTCAAGTTAAAGCCCCAGTTTGCGGAAAAGATCGTTGTTTTGCATATAAATCGTATAGCGAGAAATAAACTTTACATAAATTCATTGAAATATATTTTTTATCCAGGTTGTCATCGAAAACCAGGTCATAATAGGTTTTGAATCGATCAAATAATATATAAATGATCATAAATAAATGCAATAGGCGAAAATCATTGCAGAGTCGCGAGTTATGCGAATTTTATCCCACTTTTACAGCGAAATCGGTTGATTAAAGCCCCGTTGATTAAATTTCATCTATAATCAACGGCAAGGCTATAATCAATGGCACGAAATGACGTCATCAACTGCCGAACCGGGACTACTTTTTCCCACGCACCTCGTCACCTGTATTTGCCAAGTGCATCAATAATAAAAACAATCTACAATGTTTGTCAATCTTAATGACCTTAACAAAGGAAAGTAGCAAAAAAAACGAGTTTTATGTCATTTATTGTCATTAAAACCTAGTATTAGGTAAATTTAACACTATGCAAATAGGTTCTGTTGTTGTTGCTCCCCTTTGAAGAAGTCAGTTCGAGTTGCTCCCCTTTGACCGTAGAAAACAATCGTCTGGACCAAGAAATCCTGTGTTCATTTACAAGATGTACTCGGATATGCGTCCATCTGATTTTTCTTTAAAGCATCTTTTCTACCTGGCAATACGCACAAATGACACTGCATCCCGGTGATTCTTGCGTCAACAATTGGGTGTCAACAAGTTAGGTCAGATGCTGAAGGCCATGGCAAAAGACGCCGGCTTTCTCAAGCACAAGAGAATAACGAACCACTCAGTTCGCAAATTCCTGGTCCAAAAACTTCGAAATGCAAACATTCCACCCACTGAAACCATGGCCATAACAGGGCACAAAAATGTCCAGTCCATAACCAATTATTCCAACATATCTGTTGAACAGCAGCAAAAGTGTTCATTCTTGCTCAGTCCAGTAAATGTAACAATCCAACAGATTCCTCTTGTTCACCTTCACGCACTGAAACTATGGCCGAAATGCAGCCAAGACAACCGATGTCTACCGTCGAAAAAGTTGATCTTGATGTTCGCCCCACCCAGTCACTTCACTTGCAAATGTCTTTCTCTAGTTCGAACAACTTTGCCTCACAATTCTTTGGTGCCACTTTCAACATTCAAAATGTTAATGTATATAATTAGCTTAAATCCAAGTAATCTTTGTTATTTTGTCACGAAATAACCACATATTATAACAAAGAAGGAAATATTGTGCACCTCGTGATCGACTCGATAGTTTGATATCGAAAGTGAATTGTTTGTGGTGTTAGGCTACGTTGTAAACAAATGTAGTTCCTTGTATATAACAACTTAATGTCATATTGATATCATACAACTTAAAGATTTGCAATTCAATATTATTAAAATTGTAATAAATAACGCTCGACACTTTGTTACAGAACGATATTCTGATTTAAAAAAAATATGATTATTTGATCAGCGGTTATTTTTGGAACGCGGAGTAATACACTGACCTTGGTTACACTACAGTCATTATCAAAGTACGACAAACACTCATGAAAACTTATTTTGTTTAAATAAAAATAGTTTACTGAATAAAAAGTGGGATAAATAGAATAATAGGTTAGTGTTGATTATAGATCAGGTTTATCATGCTCGGCACGAAAACGAAAAGCACTCGCCAAGGCTCGTGCTTTTTGTTTTCTAAGCCTCGCATGATAAACCTGATCTATAATCAACACTAACCTATTATTCTCTATATAACTGTATTCAGCTTTCGCTAAACATTATTAGCATATGGAAGATAAATACATAGATTTAGCAAAAAAGTAGCATTGCAACTCATTTTCTGTCTGTAACAGATGTATTTGCATTTGTTCTTACCTTCTCTCCGCTAAATTCCCCCGCATCTGCAATTTTGTTTGTTTATGTTTAAAATTAAAGTCAAATCATGAATATTAATTAGTTCGTTTTCGTACTTTACCGTTCTCGTTCCCAAAATAAAAATCGCTACATTATTTGTTTAAAACAGCTTTCAACCAGATTTTCAGTGACATCCTCAATAAAAACATGTTTTCTTACAATTCTGCTCATATATATAGCTATGACCGGGGACTTAAAGAGAACTTGATTATGACAATGGAAACTTTCATTATGAGAATGAAAACTCGTATGATTATGAGAATCTTTTTTTTTTCTCCTATCTGGATGTAATGCTTTTGTAATGAACAAGAAGGTTTGAACTAAGGATGACAACCATGGCAAACAAGTGAGTTTCCATCCCTGTGTCTCATATACACTGCGGCCCCTTATATTACAGAAATTATGATCATCATTAGATAAGTTGATCAGCATTTAAGAAGTGGCCCAACGAAGAATTGCTCTGTATCTGCAAACTGTAAAAAATCTTTAAAAGTTTTGGAGATACATGTCCTTGTTCAGTACTAAGGATATCACGTTTAAACGCTCGTGGTTCGTGTTTTGCTCACAACTGTTTACAAAAACAGTAAACGTTTAAACAACAGTCAATATCAACATAATCCATTTTATTTCATTAACGTTACGACGTTGCAAAGCTTATTATGTCTTGAAAATTTGACGCGCATCCAGACGATGTGCACCAGGAAATTTTCCTGCCTTTTTTCATCGACATTCATTTTTAAAGATATGGCATAAGAGACAGGTCACGAAAAAAAATCTCTGTACTGGAACTGTTTTACTCAAATTTAAGTATGGCGGAAAGGGAAAGGTTAAATGTAACTTGTGTGCAACCAAGTTGTCATACAAAGGTGGAAATACGGGGACCATGGCAAACCACATAACAAGAGCACCGCCTTGCGGGTGCAGACCGCTCATCTATTTTCTTTTTAAAGGTGAAGGGACTCTCATTTTCAATCACAAAGGAGGGAGGAGTGGAGTGAAGAGGGGTGTATAGTGTGGGGTTGTGGACATTTATTACATTATCTTCCAAAAAAGCGAAAAAAAAAAAAAAAAAAAAAAATCGGGAGGGGGGGGGGGGGGGGGGGGGGGGGGGGGGGGGGGGGGGGGGGGGGGGGGTTGGGTGGGGGGGGGGGGGGTTTGGGTGCGATGGTTGGACGGTATTTCAAATATAACAGTTTTAAAAAAAATGGGAGGGGGGGGGTATAGTGTGAGGGTGTGATGGTAATTTGTGAGATGATCTTAAACAAAAAAAAAAAAAAAAAAAAAAAATTGGGGGTGGGGCTGGGGTGGGGGGGGGTGGGGTGGGGGTATAGCGTGAGGGTGTGGTGGTCATTTGTGAGATGATCTTAAAAAAAAAAAAAAAAAAAAATTAAAAAAAAATAGGGGGGGGGGGAGGGGGGAGGGGGGGAGGGGGGGGGGGAGGTCACAGGGGAGGGCACGGGGGATGGTTTGGGTGGAGTCTATTGTGGTATGTCAGGTAAGAGTAGTTTCATCAAAGTATCAATCAAATCTAATCATAAATAAAGAAGTTATGGCAATTTTAGCAAAATTTAATAATTTGACCTTGAGAGTCAAGGTCATTCAAAGGTCAAAGTAAAATTCAAGTTGCCAGGTACAGTAACCTCATGATAGCATGTAAGTATTTGAAGTTTGAAAGCAATAGCCTTGATACTTAAGAAGTAAAGTGGATCGAAACACAAAATTTAACCATATATTAAAAGTTACTAAGTCAAAAAAGGGCCATAATTCCGTAACAATGACAACCAGAGTTATGCAACTTGTCCTTTTACTGTACCCTTATGATAGTTTGTGAGTGTTCCAAGTATGAAAGCAATATCTATGATACTTTAGGGGTAAAGTGGACCAAAACATAAATCTTAACCAAATTTTCAATTTTCTAAGTATAAAGGGCCCATAATTCCGTCCAAATGCCAGTCAGAGTTACATAACTTTGCCTGCACGGTCCCCTTATGATAGTTCATAATTCTTGCAAGTATGAAAGCAATAGCTTTGATACTGTAGGAATAAAGTGGACCTAAACACAAAACTTAATCAAATTTTCAATTTTCTAAGTATAAAAAGGGCACATAATTCTGTCAAAATGCCAGTCAGAGTTACATTACTTTGCCTGCACAGTCCCCTTATGATAGTAAGTGTTGCAAGTATGAAAGCAATAGCTTTGATGCTTAAGGAATAAAATGGACCTAAACACAAAACTTAACCAAAATTGTCAATTTTCTAAGTATAAAAAGGGCACATAATTCTGTCAAAATGCATGCCAGAGTTATCTAACTTTGCCTGCCCAGTCCCCTCATGATAGTAAGTAAGTGTACCAAGTTTGAATGCAATAGCATTGATACTTACTGAGAAAAGTGGAACTAAACGCAAAACTTAACCAAAATTTTCAATTTTTTAAGTATAAAAAGGGCACATAATTCTGTCAAAATGCACGCCAGAGTTATCTAACTTTGCCTGCCCAGTCCCCTCATGATAGTAAGTAAGTGTACCAAGTTTGAATGCAATAGCATTGATACTTTCTGAGAAAAGTGGACCTAAACGAAAAACTTAACCGGACGCCGACGCCAACGCCAAGGTGATGACAATAGCTCATAATTTTTTTTCAAAAAATAGATGAGCTAAAAATGGTTTGCCAGCAACTTCCGTACCATCAGAGCGAGTGTTTTCCATTGCCAGAGCTACCGTTACTAAGCTTAGGGCTTCCCTAAACTCCTCATCAGTGGACAAACTGGTGTTCCTCCACAAATCTAGAGAATCAACCTTTATGGGACGAAGGGTACGCAAACCATGCCAGTGAGTTCATTCTTGATGCAGGCAATTTAATGAACAGATACTTGTTTTGATGTAAATCTTGTTAAGTAAAACATTGAAAATTTTAAAACAGGTTGACTCTTATTGAAGAAATGTGGCTTCGTTATTAATTGGTCTTTGTTACAAAATATTACGGCATGTAAGTAGACAAATTGTAACGAAATGGTTCAACAACAACGAGAACAGTTGGTTTTAATATTACGTCATTGTTGTGAATGGGATATGCACTCAATATAACTTCCGGAAATAACTACTTTCAGTTTGGAAATGCGATGGCACCGATGCTTTTTAAACACACACAGGGATAATGTTTAAACGGTATAGTTTTGTTTATTTCATTTCGTTTAAATGTTTAAAAAAATCTGTAAACGTGATTCCATTATTCAGAACACACCTTCGTTAATTTTTTCTAGTAAGAAACAAGAGCTGTGTTTGTGAAACACAATGCCTCCTACTGCACCGCTTTGAAGCCATATATTTGACCTTTGACCTTGAAGGATGACCTTGATCGTTCACCACTCAAAATATGCAGCTCCATGAGATACACATGCATGCCAAATATCAAGTTGCTATATATATATAATCATCAATATTGCAAAAGTTATGACCAAGGTTAAAGTTTTGGGACAGACACACACACATACAATGACAGACAGACAGACACATTAAATGACAGACAGACTGGCCAAAAACAATATACCCACGATCATTTGATCCGGGGGCATTAAAATGCATATCAAGGCTACACATATTCAAATATTCTTATAAAAATTATTGTGGCTGAACACTTCAATTTGCTAAATAACTTTCCAGTCCATATTCATGAAAATCTAATCTGCGTCAGATGGACTGGAAGGACAAACAAAGCAGCAACAAGCTCCTCTTTATATATTAAGGGAAGCATACAAATAGAAAACCATGCATACCATAGTTGTAGTGCTCCAAACATCGACCAATGTAGTCAATGAACAAATTTGTATGTCCCTCTTCACTATCCTTTTTCAAATGCCGTAGGAATCTAGCCTCCTGATGTGCAGGCTGAAACAAGACCGCCATTTTCACAAAGGTATTCAATCATTCAGGTTAAGATAGATAATGTCTCAATTGATTTCTTTTTCTTTACATTTGATCTTAAGTTACAGCCTTGACATTCAACCTAAGGACTTGACTATAATGCTTGTATCAGTTTAAATTAACCCTTTCCCCCATAAGATGCAAAGTAAAAATTGCTTTTGCAACCAGCATAAAACCAGAACATCCTGCGAGTAACTCGCAGTCTGTTCAGGGTTTTATGCTGTTTGCTGCTCATCATTATCAGAAATGAAGCCTTTCAAACTTGAATCAAGTAAGAAAGGTCTTGAATTAAATGTAACTTTCAAAGGAACTACAAATGCTTCAAAATACATATCTAATTGGGAAAAAGAGTTCAATTAGATGATATGATTATATCCATATGCTTTTAACTACTGCAAAATGATTCAACACCCAAATCCTTAACTTTTAACCTTTGATTTGTGACATTGATCTAAGAACTCGTTTACTGGTTCTTGCATATGACACACAGTCACATCATGCCAAACACTTCTAGAAATTTATATGAATACCCATATATGCTGGACGAAGTCATGCTCTGGACAAAGACTCGAGTACACATTTTGTTAATTTGAACCTTTGAGCTTGACCTTGAACCTAGGGACATGGTTATAATTCATGTCACTCTTCATTAATATGTGTATGACCGAAAGCAATTTAAATATTTAGAAGTTGATTATACATATATTAGACCTTTGACCTTGATTTGTGACCTTGACCTTAAACTTAGGGAAAGGTTATTGTGCACAACACTCAATCACCTGATGCTTATCACTGATGCCAATTTGTATCAACATCCAAATCCCATTTGCATGAACCAAATCCAATTTGCATGAACCAAATCCAATTTGCATGAACCAAATCCCATTTCCATGAACCTAGTCCCATTTTCATAAACCACCATATTCATCAACTAGTTCCAGGTAAAGGAGGCTTGAAAAACCGCTGGCCAAGCAGTTTCATCACAGGCTAATCAGGGACTACAATAACCCTTTGTGTCCTCCAAACAAAAAACCAATGCCCAAAGTGTAATTCCTGATAAGCCTGTGCAGACTGCAGCTGGCTACTCTGGGACGACACTTTACACTAGCCTGTGCAGACTGCAGCTGGCTTATCTGGGACGACACTTTACACTAGCCTGTGCAGACTGCAGCTGGCTTATCTGGGACGACACTTTACACTAGCCTGTGCAGACTGCAGCTGGCTACTCTGGGCCGACACTTTACACTAGCCTGTGCAGACTGCAGCTGGCTACTCTGGGCCGACACTTTACACTAGCCTGTGCAGACTGCAGCTGGCTACTCTGGGCCGACACTTTACACACATACATTTGGTTCAATTTTCCCAGAGCGTATCTCCTATAAAACATCACAACATGTATTTCTGACACAAGGACCGTTTCTTAACTTAAGCTGTCATTTGACTTTTATTGCATCACATTTTTACTGAAAAACGCTCTTGTTTCACAAATGATATTGGTAAATTTTAGCTACACTGTAGATCATGTATTATTCTCTCACATTAATAAGTAAACCAGCTTAGTAAAAATTCAGTTAATCTATACTAATATTCCCTAATTATAAGAAAATTTTCATACAAGTTAATTTGTTCTAAACCTTGTGAATCTTTAACAATGCAAGTCCTATTACAATGCTGAGACACAATACTAGATACAGTTTGCATATGAGCATCGTTCTGCTAAAACTGGGCCTAATGCATGTTCGTCAAGTGCCAGATAAGCCTGGGAAGTCCGCACAAGCTAATCAGGGACAACACATTCCAACTTAACTGCTTTTTCGCTTAGAAGAGAATTTTTAACAAAAACAAGAGATGTGTTCGTCAGAAACACAATGCCCCCTTTTGCGCCGCTTGGAAAAAAAAATAGAGCTTAGTCACAGACGTGACGAATACCCCCACATGCCGCATTGACACATAATAACTTGCATGTCGTCTTCACAAAAAACAGCGGACACCATGCTCAATTTTTAAAACGCATTAAGTGACCCCTTGACCTAGTTTTTGACCCAGAAAGGCCCATGTTCTATCTTGGCCTTAAAATCATCTCCATAAAACTTCTGACCAAGGTTGGTGAAGATCGGATGTAAACTACTTGAATTAGAGAGCGGACACCATGCTGAATGTTAAAAAACGCACTAAGTGAACCCGTGACCTAGTTTGAGGCTCGCAATGGCCCATGTTCAAACTTGTCCTAGAGATCATTTAGATAAAACTTGTGACCAAGTTTGGTGAGGATTGGATGAAAACTACTTGAATTAGAGAGCGGACAACATGGTGAGGTTTAAAACGCACTAAGATACCCCGTGACCTAGTTTTTGACCTAGCATGACCCATATTCAAACTTGCCCTAGACATCATCTAGATACAACTTCTGACCAAGTTTGGTGAAGATTGGATGAAAACTACTTGAATTAGAGAGCGGACAACATTGTGATGTTTAAAACGCACTAAGTGACCCCTTGTTTTATTACCAGGCATGACCCACATTCAAACTTGCCCTAGACATTATCAAGATACAACTTCTGACCAATTTTGGTGAAGATTGGATAAAAACTACTTGAATTAGAGAGCGGACAACATGGTGAGGTTTAAAACACACTAAGTGACCCCATGACCTAGTTTTTGACCAGGCATGGCTCATGTTCGAACTTGACCTACACATCATCTAGTTACAACTGCTGACCAAGTGTGGTAAAGATCAGATTTAAACTACTTGAAATAGAGAGCGGACACCATGCTCAATGTGTAAAACGTACTAAGTGACCCTGTGACCTAGTTTTTGATCTGGCATGGCCCATGTTCGAACTTGGCCTTCAGATCATCTACATAAAACTTCTGACCAAGTTTGGTGAAGAACTGATGAAAACTACTTGAATAAGAGAGAGGACACCATGCTGAATGTTAAACAAGAGCTGTCTCCATCAGAAGACATATGCCCCCAAAAAACTCTTGTTCGAAAGCTAAACGCAGATTTTGAAACCTAAACGCGGACCCTAAGTTCAAGGTCAAAGGGGTCAAAATTTGTGTGAGTATTGAAAGGCCTTGTCCATATACACATGCATACCAAATATGCAGCTTACATCTGAAGCAACATAGAAGTTTTGAGCATTTTTCGAGCGGAAACTGATTTTTTTTATGATTCAAGGGCCGTAACTCAAGAGTGCCTGGGTTAATTTGGCTGATTATCAAACTTAACTTAGATTTTATTGTCTTACACATTTTTATGAAGTTAAGCGGAAACGAGAAAAAACCTCAATTTTTCCATGATTCAAGGGACACTCAGGAGTGTCTTGGTCAATTTGGCTGATTTTCGAAAATGACCTAGATGTTATTGCCTTACACATTTTCATGAATGTGGCAAAGATCCTATGAAATTTGCTCGAGTTATTGAGCGGAAACAAAAAAAAAAATTTTACGATGATCCAAGGGCCGTAACTCAGGAGTGTCTGGGTCAATTTGACTGATTATGGAACTTAACCTAGATGTTATTGCCTTGCACATTTTCATGAGGTTTGGTGAAGATCTGATAACAATTGCTCAAGTTATTGAGCGGAAACGAGAAAAAACCCAATTTTTCAATGATTCAAGGGCCTTAACTTAAGAGTGTCTGGGTCAATTTTGCCGATTATCGAACTTGACCTAGATGTTATTGCCTTACAAATTTTCATGAAGTTTGGTGAAGATCGGATGACAATTGCTAGACTTATTGAGCGGAAACAAATCCGGACAGACTAACTGACTGACTGACTGACTGACTGACTGACTGGCTGACGGACGGTGCGATTTTAATATGCCCCCAGAACCTATGTTCCGGGAGCATAAAAACGCACTTAGTGACCCTGTAACCTAGTTTTTGACCCGGCAAGGCCCATGTTCGAGCTTGGCCTTGAGATCACCTAGATACAACTTCTGACCAAGTTTGGTGAAGATCAGATGAAAACTACTTGAATTAGAGAGCGGACAACATGCTGAATGTTTAAAACGCACTAAGTGACCCCATGACCTAGTTTTTGACCCGGCAAGACCCATGTTGGACCTTGGCCTAGACATCATCTAGATACAACTTCTGACCAAGTTTGGTGAAGACCGGATGAAGACTACTTGAATTAGAGAGCGGACAACAAGCTGAATGTTTAAAACGCACTAAGTGACCTAGTTTTTTACCTGGCAAGGCCCATGTTCGAACTTGGCCTTGACATCATGTAGATACAACTTCTGACAAAGTTTGGTGAAGATCCGATGAAAACTACTTGAATTAGAGAGCGGACACTTTATACGGACCGACAGACAGACCGACCGACAGACAAGTTCACTCCTATATACCCCCCTAAACTTCGTTTGTGGGGGTATATTTGACCTTTGACCTTGAAGGATGATCCTGAACTTCCACCACTCAAAATGTGCAGCTTCATGAGAACGCCGCTTTGAATTTTTTATAAATTTTTTTACCTTTGACCTTGAAGGATGAACTTGACCTTGAACTTCCACCACCCAAAATGTGCAGCTTCATGAGAACGCCGCATTGAAATTTTTTAATTTTTTTGACCTTTGACCTTGAAGAATGACCTTGACCTTCCACCACTAAAAATGTGCAGCTTAATGAGATACACATGCATGCCAAATATCAAGTTGCTATCTTCAATATTGAAAAAGTTATGGCCAATGTTAAAGTTTTCGGACGGACAGACGCCATGTATTTGACATTTGACCTTGAAGGATGACCTTGACCTTCACCTTTCACCACTCAAAATGTTCAGCATCATGAGATACACATGCATGCCAAATATAAAGTTGCTATCTTCAATAGTGAAAAAGTTATGCCCAATGTTAAAGTTTTTGGATGGACGGACAGACGCCATATATTAGACATTTGACCTTGAAGGATGACCTTGACCTTCACCTTTCACCACTCAAAATGTGCAGCTCCGTGAGATGCACATGCCTGCCAAATATCAAGTTGCTATCTTCAATATTGAAAAAGTTATGGCCATTAAAGTTTTCGGACAGACGGACAGACTGACTAAAATACTGACTGACACACTGACGGACAGTTCAACTGCTATATGCCACCCTACAGGGGGCATAAAAATACCATACAAGTGGATAGTATTATTCCTGGTAGGACATATTACGCACATGCATTAAGTCCAATTTTCCCAGAAAGAGGCCCAAATATTTGATAATTACGTTATGCAACTTACCATGTTAGAGAAGCACATCGCGTTCATCATAATATTGGGATGTGGATCAGTGAGACTGGAGAAGAACTTGAGGCCCATGTCAAAGTAACCTGTGTCAAACAAATTGGTTGTCATCAAAATAACGCTTTCATATAAATTGTTGAGTCATCATCAATACTTGTTTAAATGCTTCTATTGTTTGTACAAGGAATCAAACACCATCAACATTCTTCTGCGTAGCGTAATGAGTTGTGTGATTGCCTACCATACATTGAATGACTACATGCAACATGTGTACACATTTTAACGAGTCAGTTTAGGCAATATGCGATGGGTTAAATCCAGCCTTATGAATAATTCATTGACATCAATTGATAATTCTAGCTGAATGTAAATTTAGATAATAAATATGCTCCATGATTCATGAGCATAGTTGAAATGACCTGTATTATGCATCAATAGATGAGCAGCACCAAATTGTAACAATGCCAGGTCAATAGAAACATAAATATGAGTCGTGTTCTGGGATAACTGGGCTTAATGCATGTGCCTTAAGTGTCATCCCAGATTAGCTTGTTCGGTCCCACACAGGCTAATCTGGAACACCACTTTCTGCCAAGATTGGATTTTTGTATAAAAAGAGACTTCCTTCAAAAGAAAAAATTCCATAACGCGGATGGTTGTCCCCATGCAGACAGCTCAGGTTAATCATGGATGACACTTAACAGCCTTTATTAGGACCAGTCTTGGATGACACTTAACGGCCTTTATTAGGACCAGTCTTGGATGACACTTAACAGCCTTTATTAGGACCAGTCTTGATGACACTTAACAGCCTTTATTAGGACCAGTCTTGATGACACTTAACAGCCTTTATTAGGACCAGTCTTGATGACACTTAACAGCCTTTATTAGGACCAGTCTTGGATGACACTTAACAGCCTTTATTAGGACCAGTCTTGATGACACTTAACAGCCTTTATTAGGACCAGTCTTGATGACACTTAACAGCCTTTATTAGGACCAGTCTTGATGACACTTAACAGCCTTTATTAGGACCAGTCTTGATGACACTTAACAGCCTTTATTAGGACCAGTCTTGATGACACTTAACAGCCTTTATTAGGACCAGTCTTGATGACACTTAACAGCCTTTATTAGGGACCAGTCTTGATGACACTTAACAGCCTTTATTAGGACCAGTCTTGATGACACTTAACAGCCTTTATTAGGACCAGTCTTGATGACACTTAACAGCCTTTATTAGGACCAGTCTTGATGACACTTAACAGCCTTTATTGGGACCAGTCTTGATGACACTTAACAGCCTTTATTAGGACCAGTCTTGGATGACACTTAACAGCCTTTATTAGGACCAGTCTTGATGACACTTAACAGCCTTTATTAGGACCAGTCTTGGATGACACTTAACAGCCTTTATTAGGACCAGTCTTGATGACACTTAACAGCCTTTATTGGGACCAGTCTTGATGACACTTAACAGCCTTTATTAGGACCAGTCTTGGATGACACTTAACAGCCTTTATTAGGACCAGTCTTGATGACACTTAACAGCCTTTATTAGGACCAGTCTTGATGACACTTAACAGCCTTTATTAGGACCAGTCTTGATGACACTTAACAGCCTTTATTAGGACCAGTCTTGATGACACTTAACAGCCTTTATTAGGACCAGTCTTGATGACACTTAACAGCCTTTATTAGGACCAGTCTTGATGACACTTAACAGCCTTTATTAGGACCAGTCTTGATGACACTTAACAGCCTTTATTAGGACCAGTCTTGATGACACTTAACAGCCTTTATTAGGACCAGTCTTGATGACACTTAACAGCCTTTATTAGGACCAGTCTTGATGACACTTAACAGCCTTTATTAGGACCAGTCTTGATGACACTTAACAGTCTTTATTAGGACCAGTTTCTCCAGAATATGGCTCATGTGAAGGAATAAATAACATGGCTTGCCACTGGAAGGTACTATTTCAAGTAACCAAGTTTATATATAGAAAAGAGGCTGAAAAACCCACACAACACCTTTTATCCCACTTTTACAGCGAATTCGGTTGATTAAAGCCCCGTTGATTAAATTTCATCTATAATCAACGGCAGGAAATGACGTCAATATTTCGACCAAATGACATCATAAATCCAGCGAAATTATCCAGTCAAACTAATTTTGTTTAAACAAAAAGGGTTACAAAATAAAAAGTGGGATAAATAGAATAATAGATTAGTGTTGATTATAGATCAGATTTATCATGCTCGGCACGAAAACGAAAAAGCACTCGCCAAGGCTCGTGCTTTTTGTTTTCTAAGCCTCGCATGATAAACCTGATCTATAATCAACACTAACCTATTATTCTCTATTTCCACCATTTTGGGAATGGGGCTGGGTCCCTTTGGATTTGGACAAATCACAATATTCGGACTAAAATTTAAAAAAATAGTGTTGTTATATTTACGAAGGTTCAGTTTATAGAGCTTGGAGGGAAATTATTTTATCCTGCCTCTGTTGCAAACATTGGCCAAATAAAGCAGGGTCACTAAATTTTCCTATCTCCGGTCAACAGGAAGTAGTGTATTCCTAAGCACGCTGTGACACATGATAACAAATAAAAATAAGTTTTTGTTTTGCTGTTGCACATTGTTTTCAATTTCCAACAATAAAAATATCACATTCTCGATTCATTTTTTATTTCTTCTCATTATTTCAATAGGAAAGTATTAAAAGGACCAGTTTAATGTGGAACTATTTTTACCTGACATAATCGGTAGTAATTCGGTCGTAAGGAATGTTTGTGTACATGTAGGAGCTGACCAGAATAATTAATTTGTTTTCTAAATTAATCATTTGTCTTTGATAAAATGTGTTAGCGGCATAATTTTAAATGAAGCAGGATAAATAGAATGCATGGTTGGTGCTGAGATGGAAAAAGTTTATCTGGTTGGCCCGAAAAAGAAAAAAGGGCTCGCTAAAGCTCGCCCTATTTTCTTTTTCTAAGCCTCACCAGATAAACTTGCTCCATGTCGGCACCAACCATGTATTCTCTATATTTTTTGTTGGGGGGGGGGGGGGGCCTTTGTACCAGCATTTAAAGTCCCAATTGGGAAACTTTATACACTATAACTCCTATATACTGGTTGATGGAGTATAAAGATCACGTCTGCAATATATCGTGGTTGATGGAGTACAAATATCACGTCCACAATATATCGTGGTTGGTGGAGTACAAAGATCACGCCCACAATATATCTGGAGTACAAAGATCACACCCGCAATATATCTGGGGCAAGTTTTACTCCATAAATGTCTAACTTAATCATATTGCAGTTGATTTGTCAAGTTTCCCAATATTGCTACGTATTTGCAAGTAATAATTGCAAACAAATTTGTAAATGAACATTTTTTTAAATGTACACACGTATCTGTATAAGTTTTGTTAATCATAAAAAAAAAAGTTTTTTTTTTTTCAGGTACGCTTGCTCGTCGATCAGCTTAAACGAAGAATTATTACCGTTAACAAGGGCTGTTTGTAAAACATGCATGCCCTCTATATGGGCTGTCAGTTGTAGTGGCAGCCATTGTGTGAATTTGTCACTGTGACCTTGACCTTTGACCTAGTGACCTGAAAATTTATAGGGGTCATCTGCCAGTCATGATCGATGTACCTATGAAGTTTCATGATCGGCGTAAGCACTCTTGAGTTATCATCCGGAAACCATTTTACTATTTCGAGTCACTGTGACCTTGACCTTTGACCTAGTGACCTGAAAATCAATAGGGGTCATCTGCCAGTCATGATCAATGTTCCTATGAAGTTTCATGATCCTAGGCATAAGCATTTTTTAGTTATCATCCGGAATCCATTTTGCTGTTTGGAGTCACAGTGACCTTGCCCTTTGACCTAGTTATCTGAAAATCAATACGGGTCATCTGCCAGTCATTATCAATGTACCTATAGTTTCATGATCCTAGGCGTAAGCATTCTTGAGTTATCATCCGGAAACCATTTTACTATTTCTAGTCACTGTGACCTTGACCTTTGACCTAGTGACCTGAAAATCAATAGGGGTCATCTGCCAGTCATGATCAATGTACCTATGAAGTTTCATGATCCTATGCCTAAGCGTTCTTGAGTTATCATCCGGAAACCATCTGGTGGACGGACCAACGGACGGACGGACCGCCCGACCGACATGTGCAAAACAATATACCCCCTCTTCTTCGAAGGGGGGCATAAATATGTATACAACAAAAGTGTGCATATATTTGAATTTATCCTTACAAATGGTACTTTAGAATACATAGGCAGCATGCCACAATTATTTACAGTTATTTTTGTTTTATATTTACTGGCATACCGAGATATCATACAAGTAGAATATGCAGTTCAAAGAATAATACAGCGGACAAGACGATTTGTTTAATTGTTTAACAAGACTATTGCCAAGCAGTATATGTCCCCTACCTGGTCCACCATTGTCAGAATTGTTGTTGTTGTTGTTGCCATAGCAACCAGAATTTTTGACGTAGGAACAAATGAAATGATGTGCATAATGTCCATATTGCCATCTATCCATGTTTCAAGTTTCATGAAAAAATATGAAGACCTTTAAAAGTAATCGCAGGATCAAGAAAAGACTCACAGACAGACAGACGCACAGAGCACAAACCATATTCCCCTCCGGTGAAACCGGTAGGGGACAATAAAGCATATGCACATGTTTTTTATATGGCATTCATATGCACATTTTCAAAGACATTCACACGTATTTATGGATGTAACACTAAATGGTTATTTCTTAAGTGTTAAAAACAAACCCAGCTGTGTGCAAACAATTGTCACTAATCTACTGTGCATGCCATACTCAGCCGTAAAATACTAGCTAGAACCGGTTTGTGCTTGAGTTAGCAAATTCTCAGATTAAAACATGTCATTTAGTGATCATGTGCGTCAGATTTTTGGGCGCCATAGCCAAAGTGCGGTATTTAGGACATCGCAATATATCGGACCGCGATATATTGGAGTTGCAGTGTACCTTTTTTATTCTATTGGGAATGGGTCCCTATAACAGCCCCAAATTTGAACACAAAAAAACAACACTGCACGCTTCCAAAGGACTTACCTTTTCTGAGAACAGTTATGAGGACCTCAAACGCCTTGTGGTAGTGGAAGGTGCTCACAGATGCAAGCTCTTTAATGAACTGAAGTATCCAAGTATTATTTAGACACAATCTCCTGAACAGTGACCGCAGAAATTCTTTTGTTTAATTCCATTGTGTGTCCCTGAATTATTCCACTGACCTGACATTTATTGTTAAATTGTAAATTATAGAATAATTGGTAAAATTAATGCAAAACAAAAGTATTGTATAATTCATTATAATATTATAACAACAAGAGCACATTATAACGGGTGCCACGCTCAGCTGTGGGTACATTTTAGAAGAAATGAAAGCTTGTCAGAATTTTTTCAATTTTTTTAAGAGGTCACAGTGACCTTGATCTTTGACCTAGTGACCCAAATATGGGTGTGGCTTGTAGAACTCATCAAGGTTAAGCTACATATGAAGTTTCAAAGTTGCTGGTGGAAGCACTATGATTTAAGAGCCAATGTTCAAAACCTTGATAAAATGTTATGGTTTTAGCACGACGCGGATGGCGGACACGGCACGACAAGCTGGCTATGACAATATCTCGGGTTTTCTCCAAAAACAGCTGAGCTAATAAGATGCTAAAATGATGCTTTTTCAATCAAGCAAACATTAAGTATACTTACTTTATTTTGCTTATTAAGGGGATATTTATTCATGCACTTTACTAAATTTTACCTTTTTATTTTTGTCACATTTCAAGATTTTCGAAAATATTCCAATAATAACACAGAATGTAAAATAACACAGTTAATTTTGAAAAACAATACGGGTCATCTATACGGGTCATCTATACGGGTCATCTATACGGGTCATCTGCCATATGACAGATTCTGCTCAAAGGTTAGAATCTTGGAAAAGCAAAAAAAAAATTCAACTTAAAAAAAAGGTATAGTAATCCTTCAATTTTGATAATTTGGTATAGTTTGGTAATGACATTTAATCAAAATAACCAAAAAATCAAATGACTGGTAACAGTCATTAATCAATCATGATGAATAATGACAGTCCCATACTCACAAAGTCACAGAATTCCGGTTTGTCGAACATTGCAGAGCTTTCTATGAGACTGCATAGAGATGCATCTGAGAGCTCATTACTGGTCTCCTTGGCCTCTTGTAACAACTGAAAGTTCAACATTTACCGATCTTATATACAATTTGACAATGAAGTTAAACAAGCTTATTGAGTGGATAACCCAACTCAAATAAATTATGTTCATAGATGGTTGAAAACTCCTTTACAAACAGTATAATCATAAACAACAAGAGCTATGTTTGTGAAACACAATGCCCCATACTGCGCCGCTTTGAAGCCATATATTTAACCTTTGACCTTGAAGGATGAAATTGACCTTCACCTTTCACCACTCAAAATCTGCAGCTCCATGAAATACACATGCATGCCAAATATCAAGTTGCTATCATCAATATTGCAAAAGTTATGACCAAGGTGTGACCTTGAACTTGGAGATATCGATGTAATTCTTTCGCGCGACACACCATCTAATGATGGCGAACAAATGTGCCAGATGATTTTAAAATCTCACAACGAACGAATTATTTATGGCCCGGACAAGCTCATTTATGGTCATTTTTGACAATTGAACCCAAAGTGTGACCTTAACCTTTGAGATAGTGACGCAATTCTTTCGTGCGACACACCGTCAAATGATGGTGAACAAATGTGCCAAATGATTTTAAAATCTCACAATGAATGACATAGTTATGACCCGGACAATACCACGATCTGACCGTACGTATGTATTCCTAAGCGCTGATTAACATGTTCTAATATTTGACCTTTTACAAAGTGTACATGCAAAGTTCCTTGCGAAATGTTTTGTCAAAACAAAATGATAGTAAAAGTAATAAATGTGTATTAATTTAAGCAAACATATGGCAATGAAGTTGTCAATTTTGCTTTTAAATTTATTTACTCATAACCTTAAATATATGGTGTTTCTTTATATAAATAGAAAGGTTACACTCCACTAAAACACACTTATTTTCAGTCGTTTTCAATTGATTTTATTTTTCAATGAAATATTATTAAATCAAACAAAATATCACTATGTTAAAGCCATAATTTTAAATGAAGCAGCATACATCAAATGCATGGTAAGTGCCGAGATGAGAAAGTTTATCCGGTTTGGCCTGAAAAAGAAAAGAGGGCTCACTAAAGCTCGCCCTATTTTCTTTTTCTAAGCCTCATTGGATAAACTTTCTCCATCTCTGCACTAACCATGTATTCTCTATTAACTCATTCACTTCAAAGCAGTAAAAATACATGCAAGTCTAACATACATTAACAACATTATTAAAACAAGAGCACCGCCTTGCGGGTGCAGACCGCTCATCTATTTTCTTTTTAAAGGTGAAGGGACTCTCATTTTCAATCACAAAGGAGGGAGGGGTGGAGTGAAGAGGTGTGTATAGTGTGGGGGTGTGGACATAATACATTATTTTCCAAAAATGCGATTTTTTTTATAAAATTCGGGGGGGGGGGGGGGGGGGGGGGGGGGAGGGGTGATGCGATGGTTGGACGGTATTTCAAACATAAAATAATAAAAATAAATATTTGTGTTTTTTAACCATTCAAAAAAAAAAAAAAAAAAAAATTGGGGGGGTGGGGTGGGGTGGGGGGGGGGGGGGGGGGGGGTATAGTGTGAGGGTGTGGTGGTCATTTGTGAGATGATCTTAAAAAAAAAAAAATTAGGGGGGGGATTCGGGTGGGGGGAGGGGGGGGGGGGGGGTGGGGGGGATTCTTGGGTGCGATGGTTGGATGGTATTTCAAACATAAAATAATAAAAAAATATTTGGGTTTTTTTAACCGTTAAAAAAATAATTGGGGGGGGGTGGGGTGGGGGGGTATAGTGTGAGGGTGTGGTGGTCATTTGTGAGATGATAAAAAAAAAACATTTAGGGGGGGGGGGATTCGAGGGGGGGGGGAATTCGGGGGGGGGGGGGGGAAGGGCACAGGGGATGGTTTGGGTGGAGTCTATTGTGGTATGTCAGTGTCAGGTAAGAGTAGTTTTGTCAAAGTATCAATCAAATCTAATCATAAATAAAGAAGTTTTGGCAATTTTAGCAAAATTTAATAATTTGACCTCGAGAGTCAAGGTCATTCAAATGTCAAGGTGAAATTCAACTTGCCAGGTACAGTAACCTCATGATAGCATGAAAGTATTTGAAGTATGAAAGCAATAGCCTTGATATTTCAGAAGTAAAGTGGATCGAAACACAAAATTTAACCATACATTCAAAGTTACTAAGTAAAAAAAGGGCCATAATTCCGTAAAAATGACAACCAGAGTTATGCAACTTGTCCTTTTACTGTACCCTTATGAGAGTTTGCGAGTGTTCCAAGTATGAAAGCAATATCTTTGATACTTTAGAATAAAGTGGACCAAAACACAAAACTTAACCAAATTTTAAATTTTCTAAGTATAAAGGGCCCATAATTCCGTCAAAATGCCAGTCAGAGTTACATAACTTTGCCTGCACAGTCCCCTTATGATAGTTAATAAGTGTTGCAAGTATGAAAGCAATAGCTTTGATACTGTAGGAATAAAGTTGACCTAAACACAAAACTTACACAAATTTTCAATTTTCTAAGTATAAAAAGGGCACATAATTCTGTCAAAATGCCAGTCAGAGTTACATTACTTTGCCTGCACAGTCCCCTTATGATAGTCAGTAAGTGTTGCAAGTATGAAAGCAATAGCTTTGATACTTAAGGAATAAAATGGACCTAAACATAAATCTTAACCAAAATTTTCAATTTTCTAAGTATAAAAAGGGCACATAATTCTGTCAAAATGCACACCAGAGTTATCTAACTTTGCCTGCCCAGTCCCCTCATGATAGAAAGTAAGTGTACCAAGTTTGAATGCAATAGCATTGATACTTTCTGAGAAAAGTGGACCTAAACGCAAAACTTAACCAAAATTTTCAATTTTCTAAGTATAAAAAGGGCACATAATTCTGTCAAAATGCAGAGTTATCTAACTTTGCCTGCCCAGTCCTCTCATGATAGTTAGTAAGTGTACCAAGTTTGAATGCAATAGCATTGATACTTTCTGAGAAAAGTGAACCTAAACGCAAAACTTAACCGGACGCCAACGCCGACGCCAAGGTGATGACAATAGCTCATTTTTTTTTTTCAAAAAATAGATGAGCTAATAAATATTACATTTTCATTAAGAAATTGATATGGCCCTTTATGTAATAAAAGCAAGCAGTCTTAAATTACTTGATTTTCCAGAGAGAGAACATGTACAAGGAGTATGTGATTGTATAAAGTAAGCTTAAACATTTTTTTTTTTGAAGGTTGTTCAATTAACCGGTCAATAACCGGTTACAGTAAAAGGTTAACCACTTAATGTTTTTTGTAACCTGTTGCATCTCTAGTTTAAAATTTTAAAGGCTTCATTGACAACTCCAAGATTTTGATGAACAGAAAACAGCATTAAACCTGAACAGACTGCAAGTTACTCGCAGGCTGTGTTAGTTTTATGCTAGTTGCATATCGCCATTTTATCTTTACTTCTGAGATCGAAAGGGTTAAACATTGACTTGTATTCAACTAACAGAGCCGTTCAGGGCAACCCGCTACTGACATTTGTACATAAAATGACATAATTTCTAATAGAGTTCCAGTGTTTACCTATCCTAACTACAAAATTTACATTGAAACTGGTGGTTTAAGAAAATATTGTTACCTATTTTGTCATTTAATTTCTGTTCAACTGAGAATGTCCTCAGAGTAAAAACATTCACTTTTTACAAGAATTGTTTAAAATATACATTGACTTTAATTAAGAAGAACAATAAAAACACATTAAAGTAAATGTCACACAAACTGCCAAATTACAGCGTTCTTATAAGATCCCAGGTTCCAGCTTAAAATAAACATGACCACAGTAGGATAGTGGATATGATGTCACCTAGTAACACCAGGTACCCGAATCCATTCCAATTGTGGCTCAATTGTCAAAATCCCCCCCCCTCCCCCAAAAAAACACACACACACACAACAACAGGTACAGGTTCTACCCAGAAAATAGACTTGTTAAATTGCCTCAATAAACCTTGAGGCATTTCATGCCATCAAGTTCATAAAATTAGATTTAAACGAAATAAAGCAGATCATACCTGTTTGACAACAGGTAAATTATTGGCTTGAATGTTTCCCAGGATTGCGTTGTGATAGGAATGAGAATCCATCTCAAATCCAACATTCCTGAAACACAAGTAGGATAGAAGAGTTTAATGTGATACTTACAATCAAACTAAATTATACAATACACTTAGTAGCAAAGATTTCAACTTTTGCCTAAACCGTTTTGCTACTTAGACATACATTTAGCATGAAAGTTACATACACATACAATGAATTTTCATGTCTCTCTTACCAGTATTTCAAACAATTTTACCAAACTGATGCAGTATTTGGCAGTCTTCAATCTGAGTACAAATGAGTTAATATTCTCCGACAAACAGTGATCAAATTAATCACAAGAACCCACATAATGCACTGGTAAATATTCAAAAGGCTCTACTCAGATCATAGGATTTACATAAGTGGGCAATGTGGGCAACTAGTATACAATAATATATGTTACACTTTTGGTATCCAGTAATATAAGAATACAGGCATCATGGAAACTGCTAATGTCTTTATTGTGATAGCAATTGTTGTCTTATTTATGTTAAATCTATAGTAAGACAAAAGTGTATTGCAGAAATTGTAAAGTCGAACTGAACATACTTGGTATCTCTAAACAAGGCCATGGCTGTGTCATAGTTTCTGAAAAGAAAGAATTTTACATCTTTAAGCACTGTAAAAAATATCTAATCTAAAATTATATTTCTTGTGCAGAGTCTTTCACATAATTTAATTCTTTAACATAATTTAATTTTTTTTCTTAACCATTTCCCCCATAAGAAGCAAAGTGAAAATGTTTTCCAACCAGAATAAAACCAGAACAGCGTGCGAGTTACTCTCAGTCTATTCAGGTTTTATGCTGTTTGCTGCTCATCAGTAACTAAGGGTTGTAAATGAAGCCTTTAAAATGTGAATCTAGTAAAGAAAGGTATTTATTTAAATGTAACTTTCTCAGGGACAACTGATGCATAAAAATACGTATCTATGTGGTAAAGGGGTTAATTATCTTCAACATTGCATCTTCTTATTTTAATCTTTAACATTTATTTCCAAATTAAGGTACCATACTAATGCTACTGCAGAATTGTTAAATTTGAGGACACACATTGCAAATAAGTGCATATCATGGACATAAACAAGACATCAAAGGATATCAGCACACTTCTAAACATGAACACAAAATAAAACTTAGAACAAGAGATGTGTTCGTCAGAAACACAATGCCCCCTATTGCGCCGCTTTGAAATAAACATTTTTGTATTATTTTTTTGACCTTTGACCTTGAAGGATGACCTTGACCTTAAACTTCCACCACTCAAAATGTGCAGCTTCATGAGATACACATGCATGCCAAATATCAAGTTTCTATCTTCAATAATGCAAAAGTTATGACCAACGTTAAAGAGTTTTTTTCGGACCGACGGACAGACTGACATACACACTGACATACTGACTGATGGACAGTTCAACTGCTATATGCCACCCTACCGGGGGCATAAAAAATCTTTAAGTCAACGTCACTCAAGCGTTTGCTGTGAGGAATAGAAACACCCCTAAGAACAAAACGGTCTTGATTTTGTTCTCCTATTATTGCAGGCGACTCATTGTACTTTTAATTACACTTATCATAATTTGTATACACAATTAATATACTGTTTACCTATTCAAAATGTCATTAAAATTAAATGTTAAATATAGTTTTTTTATATGACTTTACAGCGACCAACTGGCAATTATTACCTTAGCTGAATTGTTTGTTACAGTTTTACATAAACAAGGGCTGTTTGTAAAACATGCATGCCCCCCATATGGGCTGTCAGTTGTAGTGGCAGCCATTGTGTGAATTCGGTTTTTTGTCACTGTGACCTTGCCCTTTGACCTAGTGACCTGAAAATCAATAGGGGTCATCTGCCAGTCATGATCAATGTACCTATTAAGTTTCATGATCCAAGGCTTAATTATTCTTGAGTTACCATCAGGAAACCATTTTACTGTTTCAAGTCACTGTGACCTTGACCTTTGACCTAGTGATCATCTGCCAGTCATGATCAATGTACCTATGAAGTTCCATGATCCTAGGCGTAAGCATTTTTGAGTTATCATCCGGAAATCATTTTACTATTTCCAGTCACTGTGACCTTGACCTTTGACCGAGTGACCTGAAAATCAATAGGGGTCATCTGCCAGTCATGATCGATGTACCTATGAAGTTTCATGATCCTAGGTCTAAGCATTCTCGAGTTATCATCCGGAAACCATTTTACTATTTCCAGACACTGTGACCTTGACCAAGTGACCTGAAAATCAATAGGGGTCATCTGCCAGTCATGATCAATGTACCCATGCAGTTTCATGATCCTAGGCCTAAGCGTTCTTGAGTTATCATCCGGAAACCATCTGGTGGACGGACCGACCGACAGACATGTGCAAAACAATAAACCCCCTCTTCTTCGAAGGGGGGCATAAAAATCCAAATGGCCCATCGAAGCGGTGTACCGAATCATGGAAGGCAAAAAAACATTTTAGTGTCAAAAATCCACGCTGCATGCATTCTTTCAATCAGATTCTCAAGGGCCAAATAACCAAAGCATGGCGCCATCAATAATTGATGAACGTATAAGCTCATGGGTAAATGACTGTGAATCTAAAGCGGTTAAAAACATTCAGGTTCAGTGTCCGGGAGAACAGCTGAGACATGGAAACAGCAATACCCCTGGCTTGAAATTATTAACAAATAGGGGGTAAAATAAGAATTAATTTTTAAAATAAGGAGTAAAAAAATAATTTAACCAAAATATTATTTGGAGCTCTGGATGAGTTCTATCTAAGGAGACACATATTCTTTAACTGCCAATCAGATGTTTTGTGAATGCAGCACCAGGGCGATCACCAGTGATTCATTGCATACCCAGCGCGGAAATGTCCCTGTATAATAGATGCGTAGACTTTCTTGGACACTGGCATCTGGGTGGTCTTCATGTGCTCCAGAATCTCACTGAAAAACAAGTCCAAGGGTCACACCTTGCATTGCAGGGACACAAGCAGTCTGCAACTTCGTATCAACAAAAGGGCCAGAGGCCCGAGATTACTCACCTGCCACCTGATCTGGTCTCATCAGTTTTGACACAGTTTTGAAAAACATTTTAGAAGTCGGCCAAGATGTCATTACATAACAAATGTGAAAGATGTCTGGGCAAAACAAGAGTCACGCACGGCTACAAGTGCAGTTTTGAATAAATGAAAGCTTGTCAGAATTTTTTTATTTTTTTAGAGGTCACAGTGACCTTGACCTATGACCTAGTGACCCCAAAATGGGTGTGGCGTGTAGAACTCATCAAGGTGCATCTACATATGAAGTTTCAAATTTGTAGGTGGAAGCACTTTGATTTTAGAGCCAATGTTCAAAACCTTAACAAAAATGTTAAGGTTTTGGCACGACGCGGATGGCGGACGTCAGGCGGCGGACGTCAGACGGCGAGCTGGCTATGACAATACCTCGGGTTTTCTCCGAAAATGCCGAGCTAAAAATAGGGTTTCTAATGTGTCCGCATGATTTGGAGTTAACATGGCCCAGTGACATAGCTTTTGTTATCATATGATAACCCACTGCCGAACTCGGCCCAAATATCACTGGCAGAATGTTCTGAGCGAGTTGGATAATCAATTCAGCAAATATTTGGCAATGTTCAAAAGCTTTTTCTTCAAGTCTCAACCAGCTAGAACAAGTTTTGAACAGCAGATATATCATAGGGACAAATGTTCTAACTAAGTTTCATGAAGATTGGGCAATAAATACGGCCTCTTGAATGTTGATTTTCACCTAGAAATCAGATTGTTGACCACACATCAACCTTTTCACACTCTGGTGAGATAACATTTTGACAAATGTCCTCAACAAATTTCAAGATGTGACAATATATGCGGCATTTTTATTTTACCAGCGTTTTCAATAATTTGACCTTGCGGCATAGTTGCTGACCAAGATTACTGAACATTGGGCAAATAATGAAACTTCTAGAGTGTTCACAAGGTTTCAGGTAAGCTATATAAGAAAAACTCCCCACCCCCACCCATGGTGGCAATCTTTTTCAACTGACCAGAACCAATGACACACTCGGGGAGATATAATTAGGACAAATGTTCTGAGCAAGTTTCATGACCATTTGCAATAAATATAATCTTTATAGTGTTCACAAGGTTTGACTCTAGCCAAACATGAAAAACTGCCCCACCCCATGGAGGCTGTCATTTTCAATGGACCCAAACATTTTAAAACTCTGCAGAGATATCATTTGGGAGAATGCTTTAAGCACTTTTCATGATAGGAAAAACAATATGACTGCTAGTGTTCACAAGCTTTTCTTTCAATTGAGCTACTGGCTATTTCCCCCCCCCCCCCCCAAATAACCCAGTTTAGCATGTGTCTGAAATATAATTGAGAAACATGTTCTCAAAAAGTACTATGAAAATTTGACAATAAAAAGACGGCAATGATGGCCCTGAATCGCTCACCTGACTAACCAAATACAATCCCAACCCAGATTTCATCAAGATAAACATTTTGACCAAATTTCATAAAGATTAGATGACAACTGTGACCTCTATTGTCTACACAAGGTTTTTCTATTATATTACCTAGTGACCTAGTTTTTGACCCCAGATGACCCAAATACAATCCCAACCCAGATTTCATCAAGATTTTTCTATTATTTGACCTAGTTTTTGACCTAGTGACCTAGTTTTGACACCAGATGACCCAAATACAATCCCAACCTAGATTTTATGAAGATTAACATTCTGACCAAATTTCATAAAGATTGGATGAAAACTGTGACCTCTACTGTCTACACAAGGTTTTTCTATTATTTGACCTAGTTTTTGACCTAGTGACCTAGTTTTTGACCCCAGATGACCTAAATACAATCCCAACCAAGATTTCATCAAGATAAACATTCTGACCAAATTCCATAAAGATTGGATGAAAACTGTGACCTCTACTGTCTACACAAGGTTTTTCTATAATTTGACCTATTTTTTGACCTAGTGACCTAGTTTTTGACCCCAGATGAACCAAATACAATCCCAACCCAGATTTCATCAAGATAAACATTCTGACCAAATTTCATAAAGATTGGATGAAAACCTCGACCTCTATTGTCTACACAAGGTTTTTCTATTATTTGATCTATTATGTGACCTAGTTTTTGACCTAGTGACCTAGTTTTTGACCCCAGATGACCCAAATACAATCCCAAGCCAGATTTCATCAAGATGAACATTCTGACCAAATTTCATAAAGATTGGATGAAAACTGTGACCTCTACTGTCTACACTAACAAATTGTTGACGGACGCACGCACGCACACAGGCACACACGTCGGACATCACACTGTCAAATAAGCTCACCATGTCACTTTGTGACAGGTGAGCTAAAAATGTGTCTGGAGTGTTCAAAAACAAATTTTCTTAAGTAAAATTCATTTTAATTATTAAATACTTACCTGTTATCTCTAGCTTACCCCTTTCCAAGGGAGTTATTTCATCCGGAAAATATTCAAGCGCTGGGAATCGTCCACCTCTATAAGAATCCAAATCAGGTTAAACATAGTACAATGCAACCTAACAGGAAATCAAGAACCACAACTCATCTTTCCTTTACGCAAACATAAAAAGGCGATGAGCGGGGTGGGAGGTGGGACTTACCGATAACAGGTAAGTATTTAATAATTAAAATGAATTTTACTTAAGAAAATTTGTTTTAATATCATAAATACGTTACCTGTTATCTCTAGCTGATTTTGCAGCTGCGGCGGGAAGGTTCGCATATTTTTTCCCATCACAGCAAAACCCATATAGAGGGTTTACAGCCAGAGATAGTAGAATCAAGTCCTCTTATAATCTTTGTTAGTACAGTATAGTACTTAATTCTCGGATGGCACCAGTGTACTTACGCCATAGAAGAAACTACAGTTTGAGCCACTACAAGAGGACCCAACTTATACAAATTGTCTTGTTGGCACTCAAGAGAACGAAGATAAAAAGAGGAGAAGGTGGTCGGATTCCTCCAGAAAGCAGCTTGAAGCACTTCAGATAGTGGGGTCTGATTAATATAAGCCCACGAAGCCGAAAGAGCTCTTAATTCATGCGGTCTTATCTTAAACAGGGATAAATCCCTCGATGAAAGAGAAGAATAAGCTTTCCTTATAGTCGAGGCTATCCAACGAGAAATAGAAGCCGCAGACACATCGCCCCCCCCCTTTTAATGGAATGAAAAGTCTCTTGCGAGAACCTCGAATAGACTTTACCTTTTTAAGGTAGAACTTCAAAGCCCTGACCGGGCAAAGGAGTCTATCATCATCTTCATGTCCACAAGTTCTAGATAGACTTGGAACTTTGAAGGGTTTGGAAGCCATAGAGGGGAGTTGATTTTTAGCAAGGAATCCTGACTGACACAACAATGTAACAGAACCATCAGAAGAGTCAAAACGAAGATGACTATCCTCGATAGAAAGAGCATGAATTTCACTTCTCCGTTTGGCTGAAGCCATAGTAAGAAGGAAAACGGTCTTCCATGTTAGGAATTGTAATGAAGCCTGATCAAGAGGTTCATAGGGAGCCTTAATAAGGGAACCAAGCACACAAGCTAAATCCCATTTAGGAGCAAGTGTACGAGATACAGGACGACTAAGTTCCATAGCTCGAACAAGTTCTGAAATAGCTGGATCAGCACAGACTTGTGAAGACTTAGTGAAAGCCAATGTATGCGAAATCATAGATCTGTATCCTTTGATGGAACTAAGAGAAAGTTTCTTATCATCAAAAAGATAAATGAGAAAATCCGCTATTCGTCTAGCAGAGGGATTGAGGGGATTAATTTTCCCTCGAAAACACCAATTGGAGAAGAGTTTCCAATGAGCATCATAGACTGCTCTGGTGGATTTTCTCCTTGCCGAAGCAACGAGGGTTGAAGCCCTGACAGAAAAACATTTCTTCTGCAAAGATTGCCTGATAACGGCCAGACGTGTAAGTGGAACATTTTTGGGTCCGCATGTAGTCTGCCGCTTTGAGACAGAAGATCTGACCTGTGAGGAAGATTCCTGGGATAATCGTACAGGAGACTGAGAAGATCGTTGAACCAAGATCTTCTGGGCCACCAAGGGGCAATCAGGAGTATCCTGCAAGAGCTCACCCTGATTTTTCCCAATATTTGGGGAATTAGAATGGGTGGGGGATAGGCGTAAGCGTCCAGTTGGTCCCATGCGAACGAAAGCGCGTCGATTGCCCACGCTGCTGGATCGTAAACTGGACTCACATACAGAGGAAGTCTGTGATTGTGTCTGGTTGCAAATAGATCGACCAGGGGATAACCGAACTTGAAAAAGATCTGGTTGGTCACTTCTTGATGAAGTGTCCACTCCGATGGAAGTAACTGGTGTTTGCGAGACAAACCATCCGCCAGGGCGTTGAGGCGACCTGGTATATATTTTGCCAGCAGATGAATGTTGAGTGTTTTGCAAAGAACAAGTAATTTTCTGGTTTCCAGATACAGGGATTGAGAATGTGTTCCCCCCTGTGCCTGGATGTAAGCCACCACAGATGTGTTGTCTGTTGACACCATCACACAAGAGTCTCGAAGATGTGATTGGAAATGAGATACAGCTAGAAATACTGCTCGCATTTCTAGATTGTTGATATGAAGGTGAGATTCCTGATGAGACCACAACCCTGAAATTATCAGACTGAGAGGTTCCAGGTGAGCACCCCACCCTTCCTTGCTCGCATCCGTTATTAGATATAATGACGGTTGCGGGGGAAGAAGGGGTACTCCTGCCAACAGAGTCTCCTCGTCTAGCCACCACTGAAGATGAGACCTTAAGGAGGGAAGGATTGGAATCTGTGTTAATAGATTGCCTGGAGACCATTTCCAACAAGCTGAGAGATAGTGCTGAAGAGGACGTAGGAAGAGACGTCCCAACTGCACAAAGTCTGCTACTGAGCTCAGGATACCGTTGAGAGAGAGGAATTCTTGAGCTGTTATATGAGATTGGGACAAAACCCAGTTGACCTTCATCAGAAGGTCTGATATACGTTGAATAGACACTCTGACCCGATTGATGTGGGTCAAGAAATTCATTCCCACAAACATAAAGTCCTGTGAAGGAATGAGGTCTGATTTGTCTGCATTGAGAAGGAGCCCTAACGAGAGGAGCTCCTTCCAAGAGAATTCTAGGTTGTACAGAAGCAATTGACGATCGAGCTGGTGTAAGAGCCAGTCGTCGAAATACTGAAGAAGAATAATCCCGTGAACTCTGAGGTGTGATCCGACTGCCGACATTAGTTTGGTAAAAACTCGTGGGGCTGTCGCCAACCCGAAAGGCATAGACCGGAACTGGTAGACTTGGCCTTGAAAGGCGAATCGCAAGTACTTTCGGTAGTTGGGATGTATAGGAACATGGAAGTAAGCATCTTCCAGATCCAAAGACACCCCCCAGTGCAGGGGTTTGATGGATTCCCGTATGAAAGAAGGAGTCTCCATTTTGAAAGTTGGTTTGAGGAGATACATGTTGAACACTTTTAAATCTATTACTGGTCTCCAGGAACCATTTTTCTTTTGAACAAGAAAAAGACGACTGTAAAATCCTGGAGAATAAGGATCTTGAACCCTTTCTACCGCCTGTTTTTCCAAGAGCCCGAGAATGGACTCTGGAATATGTGGATGCCGCCGAGATACCAGCTCTATAGGGACGCGAGAAAGTGGAGGCCTTTTTTCGAATTGAAAAGTCAGGCCTTTTGTCACAAGAGAATGAACCCATGCGTCTGAAGTAATTTGAAGCCATCGATTTGAGAAGTGGAAAAGTCTGGCCCCGACTGGTATTTCCGGCATCGGAGGTTGTGGCGGTAGAAAGGGAAGGGACCTAGGGCTGATAAGCAGGAGGTGCGCCCCTGCCGGTAGAAGGTTTGAAATTCCTCTGTCCCGGCTTGGGTTTGCCCTTTTTCCCAGAATCTTTATTAGAAGACTTGTGTGACAAAGAAGGTCTGTTATAGGAAGACTGCCTATTAGGACCTGACCGTGGATTAAAAGAAGGCTTTTTAGAGAAAAGGTTATTTCTCTTAGCCGTCTTGAATGCTGGAACTGCTGGTGGCCTAGAAGCAGGATGCTTAAAGACCCCTTGGCGTTGTCCAGAGTTGTTTCTAGCTAAAGAAGCATGAAGTTGGTCATCCTTGTCAGCTGTGATTGCTTCTTGTATCCTTCCACCAAAAAGAAACCCTGATGTGAGAGGAGCTGTTCTGAGCGAGTTCATACCAGGTTCCAACAGAAAATCTTTAGGTAAAGAAGTAAGGATAAGATCTCTACGAATCCTTAGCATCTCGGACATTGAAGAAGCAGAAGTGTGAGATAAGGCCAGTGTGGTCCGTGAGAGATGAATTAACAAATCACGGAGTTCCTCCGGAACAGATTCCGACCAATCACACACCATTTGTAAAATTGTCGCTAGCATGAAGTCAATTTGGTTAGTCAAACCTAATGATCTACGTTCCCTCATTTCCCAAGTTTCCAACATTGAAAACGGAACAGAAACTGAATTGGAACCACTTGGCATTACAAGAGATAGCTTGCTTATGTCCGGATCTGGAACCGGAAGTTTTGAAAAATCCAACCCAGATGTTGCATGTGGTACAGGAGGTTTGTAACTTTTACTACCTTCCTGGTGTTTTGGATCAGCTAGTTCCTTAGGAATTTTCCATGTTTCTCCTCGTTTTGGAATAGTCTTATTAGCTGATTCCAATGATTGAAGCACAGATAGAACAGTAGAACCAATGGGAAGTCGTGGGTCAGGACGAGCCGTCGACTTAATAACCCTGTTGGGATCAAATGTACGAAAAAGTTGTTCTGTCACAGAAATCGTCGCATTTGAAGACAGTTCAGCAGGTCTTGGACAGTAATCTTCACCAAGAGTACGAAACATCAGTTCATAGATCTGACCAATCGGAGCTAAATATTGATCCGTCTCAACATTAGATTCTGCATCTGAATCAGCCTCACTCTCTACAACACCAGCGGTTTGTATAGAATCAGCAGGTACAGAAGTGAGAATATCTTGTACCGGATTGTAATTGTCTGGTAACAGCGAATGATCATCCCCGACGTCAGTAAACTGATAATGTAAACCGGAAGAAGGTAAATTATCAGCATTGACCGGTACAAAATGTCCCGCTGAATTCTGTATCCATAGTGTATCAGGATTCGACAGGGTGGCTGTAGGGAGTACACGACTAGATACTGTAGATGATACTCGTGGTGTTGACAATGACGCCGTAGTAGTGAGATGAGCTCCTGAAGATGCAATACGTGTGGCAGTCAACGTTGGAACCGACACATTTGGCATGGAAACATGCGATTCCATAACGGAACACGATGGTGAACGACTATACGTATGGTAAGTCCGATGCTGTCTACGTGAACGTTGCCGACGTCCTCGTTTCCTGCAATGTCGAGATCTGGATCGGTTGCGCTGTCGAGATGTGGATCGGCTGCGATGTGATCGAGATTTTTTGGAATACCGTCTCCGTGAGTGACGACGTGATCGCTTATGAGCGCCGCGACGATGATAACTGCTCGACGAAGAAGAGCGTGTCCGATGTCCACTCCTTGATGAAGACGATGTATTCGACGACGAATCGGATGTAGAAGAATACGCCGATGATGAAGACCGAGTTCTTCTTGACCGGCGATTGGTGTTATCGGTGGCAGGCCCAACTGATGACTGTTGACCGGTGACCGGACCGGACCGGTGACCGGACCGGACCGGTGACCGGACCGGTGATCAATGACCGGACCGGACCGGTGACCGGACCGGACCGGTGACATGACCGGACCGGACCGGTGACATGACCGGTGACCGGACCGGACCGGTGACCGGCCGGTCATATTATGACCGGTTACGTCACCGGACAAAGACCGTAGAATGGCGGCTGCCATGTGGTCTGACATTGATCCAGTCGTTCCATGATCAATGTCGCCGGTATGCATGGTGTGAGTCATAAGATCTGATGACGATCGACTGACAACAACACCATCTTGCCCGGTACCCGGTGACTGACAAAACCGCTGGTCATCCTTGACCAGTGGAGTCACCGGGTAATCAACGTCGGATGGAGGTTCGTTGCGTTTGCGGCTGATCGACGTCCTCCGGCGACCTGCTTTTGTCCATACGTCGTAAGCCCACAAATCGCAAACCGCACATTTGTTATTAAATGTGCACCCGGTACATGCCAAGCAAGTATCGTGGGAATCCCACCTTGCTTTGATATGACCACAAGAACCTCTATCCTGTAAGTTCATTCTGAAATAAAAGAAACAGAAAGAACCTACAAAAAAAACAAATTAATGATTATAAATCCAAATAAAAAGTTAAACCACAAAATGTAAACACAAAGAACGCTGTCCAATTGACCTCAATTACTTATTGGGGAATAGGCACGAATTCCTCGTGGTTCACGTGCTCATGACGTCATGTACATGAGTGACGATGCAAACAAAGAAACCCAGCAAAAGCAGAAATATGACAATTACTGCAACAAAAAGTATAGAAATATAAACCGAATGATACAAATAAAAGATAAATAAACTTTATCCTTTTAAACTCCGCCAAAAACACAGTGAAAAGAACACATAAGTCCTGAGCCTAAAATAGGCGTGCACATGGTTTTATCCGGAAAGGAAAGATGAGTTGTGGTTCTTGATTTCCTGTTAGGTTGCATTGTACTATGTTTAACCTGATTTGGATTCTTATAGAGGTGGACGATTCCCAGCGCTTGAATATTTTCCGGATGAAATAACTCCCTTGGAAAGGGGTAAGCTAGAGATAACAGGTAACGTATTTATGATATTAAAAGTAAATGTTGACAATGTACACAGCAAAACAGAAGGACTTTGCCCCTTTGAGCTATCCATAGATATAGAGGATATTTGTTGGATTTGGTTGAATATCGATTTTAGTTCACGAGTGATCAAAGAATATGATATCTTCATGAGTGGCACAGCCACAAGTGAAAGTATATTTGTTATATGATCACGAGTGAATTAAAATCCCATATATCACCAAATCCAACAAATTTCTTTTTATTTAATGCTTACAACTGATTATTTTTGTACGTTTGCCATTCCAAATAATATAATTCCCCATTGAGCTCCCTAAATGTTATTACTTGTGTGTTCAAAGGATGCTTAGTGTCAATTCTAGAACGCGCAATTGCTTTATTTTTCCAAAGATCACGCACATTTTCAGCATATGTGCGAGAAAATTCTAGCTCTCGATATCCATGAGTATATTTTTTAAAGTACAAAGCGATATCGACTTCACCGACAATTTTTAAAGCCAATTTACGATCATTTGTCAATTACATGTACCTCCTTACGCAACTTAAAGGTGGATTGTCCCTGTGTTGGAAAGTCAATATTGTCCAATTGAGCACACACTTTACGCGGCGTAAACAAATTCACGCTGTCCATGTGGATTTTGTGACGTTGTACATGCAGCATGATTTTTGCATGCTTTTTAACAATTTTGTAGTGCCAAGACCTGGATATTAGGAAAACCATGCAAATCAGTTATATTTATTTAAACTAGAGCTTTGTCATAGACGTGACGAATACGCCAACATGTCGCATTGACACAGAATATTTTGCATGTTGTCTTCACATAAAACAGCGGACACCATGCTCAATGTTTAAAACGCACTTAGTGACCCCGTGACCTAGTTTTTGACCTGGCATGGCCCATGTTCGAACTTTACCTACACATTATCTAGATACAACTTCTGACCAAGTGTGGTGAAGCTCGGATAAAAACTTCTTGAATAAGAGAGCAGACACTATGCTGAATGTTTAAAACGCACTAAGTGACCCGGTGACCTAGTTTTTGACCCGGCATGACCCATATTCGAACTTGACCTAGACATCATCTAGATACAACATCTGACCAAGTTTGGTTAAGATCGGATGAAAACAACTTGAATTAGAGAGCAGACACTTAATACGGACCAGCAGACCGACCGACCAACCGACCGACAAGCTCACTCCTTTATACCCACCTAAACTTCCTTTGTGGGGGAATAATTATACAGATTTACCATGTGATAACAGATTTTCATTTTTTTAAAGTCAAATTAGTGCAATACTATGGAAAGTGCTGTTTTATTTAACAGGAGTTACTATAGTATTTCACTGACCTGACAGTATGTAATAATGTTTTAAGGAAAAACAATTAAACACTAGCAGTAAAATTAATAACAAGAGATGTATTTGTCAGAGACACAATGCCCCCTATTGCGCCGCTTTGAAGCTATATATTTGACCTTTGACCTTGAAGGATGACCTTGACCGTTCACCACTCAAAATGTGCAGCTCTATGAGATACACATGCATGCCAAATATCAAGTTGCTATCTTCAATAATGCAAAAGTTATTGCAAAACTTTAACCACACAATGTGTGAATGAATGACAGACAGACAGGCCAAAAACAATATGCCCCCGATTTTTCGATCCGGGGCATAAAAATGGTATTCAAAGTGAGGGGGGAATTTCCCTCTTACTTTTGGATTTCTAGAATAGACACTGAAAGCTAATCGGTACTTTTTTTATAAACATTCAATGCAAAGAAGTCACCCTTGGTAAAATTGGGGGTCACAATGGGGAAACCAAAGATATCTAAAAAATAGTTCCGGTAAAACAATGAAAACTAGAGCTTTGTCACAGACGTGACGAATACCCCCACATGCCGCATTGACACATAATATTTTGCATGACGTCTTCACAAAAATCAGCGAACACCATGCTCAATTTTTAAAACGCACTTAGTAACCCCCTGACCTAGTTTTTGACCCAGAAAGGCCCATGTTCTAACTTGGCCTAAAGATCATCTCCATAAAACTTCTGACCAAGTTTGGTGAAGATCAGATGTAAACTACTTGAATTAGAGAGCTGACACCATGCTGAATGTTAAAAAACGCACTAAGTGACCCAGTGACCTAGTTTTTGACCTGGCAAGGCCCATGTTCGAACTTGTCCTAGAGATCATTTAGATACAACTTCTGACCAAGTTTGGTGAAAATCGGATTGAAACTACTTGAATTAAAGAGCAGACAACATGCTGAATGTTTAAAAAGCACTAAGTGACCCTGTGACCTAGTTTTTGACCCGGCAAGGCCCATGTTCGAACTTAGCCTAGGCATCATCTAGATACAACTTCTGACCAAGTTTGGTGAAGATCGGATGAAAACTACTTGAATTAGAGAGCGGACAACATGCTGAATGTTTAAAACGCACTAAGTGACCTCGTGACCTAGTTTTTTACCTGGCATGGCCCATGTTTGAACTTGGCATAGACATCATGTTGATACAACTTCTGACTAAGTTTGGTGAAGATCGGATAAAAACTAATTGAATTAGAGAATGGACACTTAATACGGACCGACAGACAGACCGACCGAGAGACAAGTTCACTCCTATATACCCCCCTAAACATCATTTGTGGGGGTATAATTATTGTTATCTTTCACTGTTTGAAACTGTGAAATATCAGTTTTAATTTACTGATATTTCTATATAAACCATCGGAAAGCATAAAATAAAAGTGAGTTGCAAACTTCACCAACAATTCCTTACATACCGTAATCACTCTATGTTTTCGAATACTTGAAAAAAAAAATTCGTGTCCGAAAACTTAGATACGAAAAATATTCACAAAATACAGGTGTCTGAAAACTTAGAGTCGAAAATTGAAGTGTCCGAAAATAGCGTCAAATGTATCAATGACTACTGGTAATAGCATGCGCTTGTAAAATACCATGCTGTAAATTATAAATTACATTTATATACGTTTGCACTGCATTTTAAATAATTTTAAATGCTTAATTTATTTGACAGAAAGTTAAAACAAGGTTGTACTTTGACCAACAAGTTCAAAGATGAGCATGTGATGTACTGATACTTGCTAGTATGAACCTGTAATTAACGCAATAAAAAAAGCAAACTATGAATTATTTGTTTGTTCATTTCCGATAGTTGTTGTCTTACACCTTCCATTGTTCGTAAAACTTGCAATAGGGTGCATCACACTTTGAAGCGTTTAGAATTTGTCACAGTTATTTTACTGAGAAGGGTTAGTACCATTGCGGTAGATAATTAAACTGTTAATTGGCACTACCCCGGGTTATTGGCATAACGCTTATGCTTTCGGGCAAAACCATTGTTTAATACCGGCTTACAAGGTTATTTACCCAATAAAGAAAATATAATGGTCCATTGCCCTCAGGCGTGCACCTGCCATGTTTTATGATGTTAATCTGGTTGTAAAACCCCATGAATGAAGTGTCATTAAATATGGGAAACAGGACCAAAATTTTGTAAAATAGCGCTGTAAAATATACTGTCCGAAAACTTAGAGACATTAATTATGGACGAAAAATCGTGTGTCCGAAAATTAAGTCACGAAAAATAATTATTTTTGCTAAAAAGGGGTGTCCGAAAACTTAGTGTCCCAAAACATAGAACAATTATGGTAGTCATTTTCATTATTGCTGTGTTTTGTTTAATGAAATATTTTAGATTACAGCTTCTCAAAGGCAATTTAAATCTTCTTGAGGAGAAACCATAAAAAAACAAATACGAATGAGGCAAAATAACTAGAAGTAATAAACTTTTCATACTTAGCTGCCTCCATATCACCTTTTTCTGCGTATTTCATCAAGCAGCGACCCAGGGTGACCTAGAACATTGGGAAATAATGACATATCATGTGTTCAAGTTAGAAGTACAGGCCAGATTCCTATGTTAAACTTTCAGTAAAGTCATTACAGATTCACAAATATTTGCTATCATCTAATCACAAATTGTTAATGTTACAGGGCTTTAAATGTTACTTCTTTGGCTTTTAATAGATATTTGTACCTGAAAAATTCATTTATAGCAAACTGTTTTAGGTGTATATTTTGACAACATTTGGCGAGACATACCCTATTTGGAGCCACATTGTATTTTTCCATTCTGCTTAGGAACTCTAGCACGGAGAAATCTGCACCATTTTCCAACATCATCTTCAGTACCATGTTGTAGTAGCGCACATTGTGCTGAGGCTCTGTAAACATGGCATTGTTTTTAAAACAAGAGGGCTTAAGACCTTCGGTTGCTCATCTGTGACGCAAAGGCACTTAACTGTTTTGAATAGTTTTGCAATGTTTCAAGAACCAGTTTAGAAATCAGCCAAGATAAGATTAGAACAAATATTCTCAGTAAATGTCATGACGGTGGTACAAAAAATGTGTTTACAAGTTTTAAGTTAATATTATCCAGTGACCTAGTTTCTGATTCCACATTATCCAGTTTCGAACTTGACAGAGATATGATTGAGACAAATATTCCACTAAGTTAGATGAAGATTGGGAAAAAATGTGGCCTCTAGGAGTGTTCATAAGCTTTTAGTTTTAATTAAACTTAGTGACCTTGGTTTTGAACACATGTGACCCAGTATCACAGTCACATAAAATATCTCTGGAAATGACATTCTGAGTTAGTTTCATAAACATTCAGCAATTAATGTAACCATTAGTGTTTACAAGAATCCACTATAACCATAACAGGAAAAATGTCCCATCCCCTCGATGGCCACGGTTTCCAACAGAACTGAACCATTTTCAAACTGGGCAAAGATATAATTAGACCAAAAGTTCTAAGCAAGTTTCAAGAATATTGGGAAGACACTGTAATGTGACTTCTAGAGTGTTAACAAGAGATGTGTTTGTCAGAAACACAATGCCCCCTATTGTGCCGCTTTGAAATAAAATTTCAATATATCATTTGGCAGGATTAGAAATTATCTCCCATTTAAAGTTGATTACTTCCCTTGGATTGCATTTTTTGAGTTTTGACCTTGAAGGATTACCTTGACCTTTCACCACTCAAAATGTGCAGCTGCAGGAGATACACATGCATGTCAAATATCAAGTTGATATCTTTAATATTGCAAATGTTATGGTCAATGTTTTAAAGTTTTCGGACGGACGGGCGGACAGGCAGACAGACAGTTCAACTGCTATATGCCACACTACGGGGGGGGCATAAAAAGATTTGACTATAGCCTAATAAAGAAATCTGACCTCTCTTTGGTGTTTCTTAAAACTAAGCTGAGATATTATATAGAACTGATATTCGCAGTTTGCAGTTTTCCAATTTGCAACAAGGAATTATACAGCTGTGTTTATTCAATGGAGTTATTTGGTCAATGCAGGGATTACATGAGCCATCTTATGGGACAACTGGGCTAATTGCATCTGCGTAAAGCATCATCCCAGATTAGCCTGTGCAGTCTGCACAGGCTTATCAGTGATGACAGTTTTTGCCTAGGACGGATAAACATTTTTTTAAGAAGAGACTTAATCTAAATCAAAATTGAATGGAAGTGGAAAGTGTCGTGTCTTATTAGCTCGTGTGGACTGCACATGGTAATCTTGTATGGCACTTTACACCCATGCATTTAGCCCAGTTTTCCCAGAATGAAGCTCCACATGTTCTACCTTTTTCATGGAATCTATTGTCCAGGTATTTTGTCCATTTCTGCAGCTCCTTCTGTCCGATCTTCAGACCTGCTCGTCCAGTCAGGTTCAATAAAGTCATAGCAAGGTCCTCAGAGTAATCATCTAGAAAACAAAGCCCAATGTTAACCCTTTACTATTTACATAGGCACTTTGATGCATTTGAAGTCCGTTTAAAAATCAAATTAAATTTAAGACCTTTCTTAATAGATTTAAGTTTTACTTTTAAAGGCTTCATTTACAAAAATAAAGTACTGATGAGCAGCAAACAGCATGAAACCTGAACAGGCTGTGAGTTACTCACAGGCTGTTTGCTGTTCGGGTTTTATGCAGGTTGCATAAAGCCAGTTTCACTTTGCTACTGAGCGGGGCAAGGTTAATCGGAACAAATATTGCTTGAAAGAAGATTTAGAACAAGATGTGTTTGTGAAACACAATGTCCCCCTATATGACGTTTGACCTTGAAGGATGACCTTGACCTTTCACCACTCAAAATGTGCAGCTCCATGAGATACACATGCATGCCAACTATCAAGTTGCTATCTTCAATATTGCAAAAGTATTCATAAAATAAGCGATTTGGGCCACATATATTTGACCTTGAAGGATGACCTTAACCTTGACCTTTCACCACTCAAAATGTGCAGCTCTATGAGATACACATGCATACCAAATATCAAGTTGCTATCTTCATTATTGCAAAAGTATTCATAAAATAAGCGATTTGGGCCACATATATTTGACCTCTGACCTTGAAGGATGACCTTGACCTTGACCTTTCACCACTCAAAATGTGCAGCTCCATGAGATACACGTGCATGCCAAATATCAAGTTGCTATCTTCAATATTGCAAAATTATTCATAAAATAAGTGATTTGGGCCACATATATTTGACCTCTCACCTTGAAGGATGGCCTTGACCTTTCACCAATCAAAATGTGCAGCTCCATGAGATACACATGCATGCCAAATATCAAGTTGCTATCTTCAATATTGCAAAAGTATTCATAAAATGAGCGATTTTGGCCAAATATATTTGACCTCTGACCTTGAAGGATGACCTTGACCTTGACCTTTCACCTCTCAAAATGTGCAGCTCCATGAGATACACATGCATGCCAAATATCAAGTTGCTATATTTAATATAGCAAAAGTTATTGCAAAATGTTAAAGTTGGCGCAAACAGACCAACCAACCAACAGACCAACCAACCAACAGACAGGGCAAAAACAATATGTCCCCCACTACTATAGTGGGGGACATAAAAAGTGAGCATGCATTTTTAAATACTCTGAGTATCCTTATCAAAATATCAATAATCAGTGTCCAGTAAATTTCACAATCAGCATCTGACATAGTCCCCAAGATTACACATTATATTTTGTATTGCTTGACTGTAACAACAAGGCTTGTATTGAAAAACAGGAAATCAACCAATTATCCTAAATGAAGATATGTGTTTTACAAGTTATCTGCACACACAAATTTCATCACATACACATCCTCAGTGAAGATTATGCGGGCAATAATTGTTTTACCAATAGTGACATTGACTCTGGCATTACTGGCCCAAAGCCAACTTATGCTAGGTCAGCATGTACAGTACAGCTAACGCGGCACAAACATAATCCGCGGCTACGCCACGGCCAGATTATTAGTACGCGGTGGCCGAATCGTGTGTTCACGCGGCGTATCGCCGTGGCACTCGGCATCGATCCGCGCAACGACGCCGAGTCTGTGTTAACCTCGCGTACTTTCGCGGAGTAAATCCGCCGCATACCTACGCGGCGGATCGAGTGAAAAGATATCCACCTACATGAACATACATGTATGTGTAGCGTAGAATTAATTACGCGCAACTGTTAATGTTTCGTTCGATTATCATTATCACTATTAAATTTGTAATCCGAAACACACTTCCGAATTTTAATGCTAACGCGACCTTTGATAAATTCTAGCGTCAAATAAACAGTGCTAAAATATCCTTTGTTTCATAAAAAGCGCGCGAAAATTATGCTGACGTGTAGAACGTCGTTTGGAAAGTTTGGGTGTATTTTGTGTTGTATAAATACATGAACATCACGTCAGGCGTAAATCGCGTGTTCAGTGGAAAAAAAACGCTCTGATTAGACGTTATTTCATCATCTCTATAAATAGTAATCAATGCCAAAATGTATTTGATACTTAAGGAAATATCGAGAATGTTTGTGTATCGTAAATATTTACCAGCATTTGCTTTAAAACTGGAATATACGGGATTATCGGGTAATTAGTAGCGATATTAACTGTATAATATGAACAAAATAAAACGTGTTTATATACGCATATTCAAACAATAGTTTTAATAAGCTGATAATTAACAAAACAACAAATACGTCGTCACCGTCTTGATTATTGATGTGGCTTCAAACTGCTAATTTTCTCAGCTTAAATTTAATAGCAAAATCAACATGCAATTAATTTATAAATCCCCCATATGCTGGAGCCTTGACCACTTGTATGTGCGAAAACATAATTACGTGACCTTGTTTATGTGTGAAATACATACACTACGGGCGGGAAACAAACTTAATTGGCCAGACACATTAACTATGCTTACATGTATATGCTAATACAATCCGCGCACAATAAATTTATTATGATTTTAATTATTATTATAATTGTTCTTTCAAAATTTGTTAACTACATGTAACTAATAATTAAAAAAAAAAATTATTTCATGATGCGCATCGACTCGGCATCATGTCGCGGATAGCGGCATTCCTCGGCAGACAGATGCGAAGTTTCGCGGCGTAATGTGACTTGCCGCCGCATACTGACGCGGCTTCAATGACTGACGCGGCATAGACTCGTTTCGCCTTGCCGCCGCGGATCGCGAAATACGTTTGTTCCGCTTTGGCTGTACTGTAAGCTAGGGATACTTGTTTCACATAAACGTTTACCTGAATTTTCTTATTACAACAAGAGATCAGGGTCTTCCCCAGGCCATTTAAGCGCCCTTTGCCGGGGCGCTTGAATTTCGAAAATCAGAGTCCCCGGGGCGCTTGAAATTTTCCGATCAGTGTATTCTTTAGTAAAAGAAAGTGGAGATTGTCCAAAAAAATCAAGGTTTCCCTATCAGTGTATCAATATTCCCTGTTTTAAAAGAGCACTCGGTACCTACTTTCACAAGTAATCGCCATAAACACCACATGGGGTAATGGATAATCCACTGATAAGAGAATATCATGACGCGCGTATCGATTATTCTAGCCACATTACACGGTCATTTAAATGCTGACAAGGATGTATCTGGTAACTTTCCAGTCGTCAAACTGTGAAGTTCATCGTCCAATCGGTTACGCGAATGCTTATGAGGGCGGGGTTAACTATCGACCATTATTTTTGATTGACGTCGGGCATGAAGTAAGAGTTTATCGCAGCTTGATTAGCAAGAAGTTGTACCATTTGAGTAACATAAAACCGGTAATTAGTACAGTACAGAACATTAAAGACGGTTTCGGGCATCATCATCACACCTTTTTACTGTAAACAAGTGTTACCTATGACTCATAATTAATACGAGAAATTAATTGCAAGTGGTAAACAATTAATTATTATAGCGAGTAAGTTGTGCAAATGACTCCCGGTTACAATTATGTGATAACAATTTATTTAATTCCAGTACATGTATACTTCAACATGTCCATTTATAGAACTGATTCACCTCGTTTTTCTGACATTTATTCGACATGTTATGCGCTTTAACAAATTTTCGTTGAATTAATTACGCACACTTGTAAATGTTTCGTCCGATAATCGATAGTTAGAAGACTGATGATGGCAACCGGCCGTGATCCTCGTGGACAACGTGAATTTCATGCATAATTCCGTCAAAACATTTATTCGACTCGTAAAGTGTGTAAACAAATTATCGTTGAATTTATAACGCAACCGTTAATATTTGTTGAAATCTCAAATGGGAATAATTAAATTTGTAATCCGAAACCCATTACCGTAAGTCGATGTTAACGCGTTTTTAATCCGAAACACACTTCCGAATGTAAATGTAACCGCAACGTTAAATATTTTTGCTTCAAATTAGCAGTGCAAATTTATTTTGTGTCGAATCTTTTTCTCAATTAAAAAGAGCGCGAAAATTATGCAGCATGTACAACGTCGCGTCTATTGCATACAAATGGCGTGTATTGAGCGTTTTAACAAGCACACAACAGGTCAGGTGATTGACGCATATTCAGAGGCAATATTTCATCAAATCTATAAATAGTCACTTAAAAAATGGCAATGTTTGTGTTAAAGAAATAATTGAAAGCTTTTGTCGTAAATATTTACCAGAAAGAGATTGATAAAAACGGAATAAACGGGATTATCGGGTAATAAATAGAAACTTGAAAAATAGTAAGTATACAGTAATAGAGTCGGGTTGAAACGAATGTATTGGGGAATCGTTCGAGTCGGGATTTTACTATCTGTGCGGAAAAGTTTTAAAACAATTAAACAATATAAAAAAAATATATTTTTAAATGACTGGGGGATTTTTTTGAAGAGTCATAGCGCACGAAATGACGTCTTTTGACGCTGTTTTTCTTTGAGTTATAACGCACCACAGAACGTGAATTGACACGTTAAATAAAAAAAATCAACCCGAACCCACCCCCGGTCGGCCCCGGGGCGCCTGACCAAATTTCTGGGGAAGGCACTGCAAGAGATGTGTTCGTCAGAAACACAATGCCCCCTATTGCGCGCCTCTTTGAAATAAAATATCAATATATCATTTGGCAGGTTTAGAAATTATCTCCCTTTTGTAGCTTATTACTTCCCTTTGATATTTTTTGACTTTTGACCTTGAAGAATGACCTTGACCTCAAAATTTGTTTTTTATTATATCCTTTAATATTTTTTTACTTCCCTTGTGAAATTGATCTGTACCTGCGAAATGATATAAAATAGAAATTATCTCCCTTTACAGTCGTTACTTCCCTTGGATTTTGTTTTTTGACCTTTGCCTTTGAAGGATGACCTTGACCTTTCACCACTAAAAATGTGCAGCTTCATGAGATACGCATGCATGCCCAATATCAAGTTGCTATCTTCAATATTGCAAAAGTTATGGCCAATGTTAAAGTTTTCGGAAGGACACACAGACTGACAGACAGACAGACTGACAGTTCAACTGCTATATGCCACCCTACCAGGGACATAAAAAGTACAATTAATAATTCTGCAAAATTGGAACTCAGAAATGGCAGGCAACCATAAACATGTCTTTTCCTATCAAGACATGTTTTTGGAGGTAAGTTTGAAAGACACCAAAAGCAAATTGTCATTAATTGTTGTTTGTACTTTCCTGCTCTTGTTATGAGGACCTTACCTTTAAGCAGAGTTGCCCTCATGACTTTATGAAAGAAAAACGTAGACACATAATCTGCTTTTTCCTGCATAATTATCAACTGATTTTCCAGGAACTTCCAATCCACTTCACCCTCAAATTTAAAAGATTTCCAATATTTAGATGCTGGAAAATTTGGTGGAATCTCCACTTTGTTCAAACTTATCAAGTCCCTCTTCCTAATAATTTTTTGTGACTGTTCAACATTTCCTGAATCAGTTTTAGATGCTTCAATTTGCTGTACGGTATCCTCTGTGACTTGTTCTGGAGTTTTGTCAGTTGATTTTGTTGCATGAGTGCTGAAGGAAACAATTTGGTAACCTATAGGCTTCAATCTGTAAAAGAAAAAAACATCATACATAATTCAGTCAATTCAATTTTCTTGATTTCAGGAAAGGACCTTTCCTTCCATTTAATGGAAACAAGAGGGCCTGAAAGGCCCAAAATTGCTCACCTGAGATAACAAGATATTATTGGGACAAATCTTCTGACCAAGTTTCAAGAAGATCGGAAAATAAATGTGGCCTCTTGAGTGTTAACAAGGTTTAACAATAGCCATATAAGGAAAAATGCCCCGCCCCCTGGCAGCCATGTTTTTCAACCAACCGGCATCATTTTTGAACTCATCCAAGATATTATCGGGATGAATCTTCTGACCAAGTTTCATGAAGGTCGGACAGTAAATGTGGCCTGTAGAGTGTTAACAAGATTTTACTATAGCCATATAAGGAAAAATGCCCTGCCCCTTGGAAGCCATTTTTTTCAAGCAAACATAATTATTTTCGAACTCATCCAAGATATCATTGAGACCAATCTTCTGACCAAATTTCATGAAGATTGGACAATAAATGTGGCCTCTCGAATGTTAACAAGGTTTGACTATAGCCATATGTAGCCATATAAGGAAAAATGCCCCGCCCCTGGTGGCCTTGTTTTTAAAGCAACCAAAACCATTTTTTAACTCATCCAAGATATCATTGGGACAAAACTTCTGACCAAGTTTCATGATGATCTGAAAATAAATGTGACCTCTAGAGTGTTAACAAGGTTTTACTATAGCTATATAAGAAAAATAGCCCCGCCCCTGAAATGGCCATGTTTTTCAACCAACCGGCATCATTACTGAACTTGTCCAAGATATTATTGGGATGAATCTTCTGACAGAGTTTCATAAAGATCGGACTATAAATGTGGCCTCTAGAATGTTAACAAGATTTTACTATAGCCTTACAATAGCCATATAAGGAAAAATGCCCCGCCCCTTGGCGGCCATGTTATTCAAGCAAACGTAACCATTTTCGCACTCATCCAAGATATCATTAAGACATATCTTCTGACCATATTTCATCAAGATTGGACAATAAATGTGGCCTCTAGAGTTTTAACAAGGTTTTACTATAGCCATTTAAGGAAAAATGCCCCGCCCCCTGGCAGCCATGTTTTTCAACCAACCGGCATCATTTTCAAACCCGTCCAAGATATTATTGGGATGAATCTTCTGACCAAGTTTCATGAAGATCAGACAATAAATGTGGCCTCTAGAGTGTTAACAAGATTTTACTATAGCCATATAAGGAAAAATGCCCCGCCCCTCGGCAGCCATGTTTTTCAAGCAAACCAGCGATTTTCCTCCTTCTTTATAAAGTACCGGTAAACGGTACTTTCCCAATCGAGCGAAAATTCCCAAATTCCCAATCGGCATCTGAAAAAATCCCAATCTGCGTCCGAATTTTTTCTCAAAACGATTGAAAGTTTCGTAACAAAACCCAACTTTTGGCGAGCGAACAAAGAAAATTGTATAGTTGTGTGTAACCACGCGCTCGATTAATTTCAGGTTTTATTATTCAGCGCGTGCAATCAATAGAGTCGTTACTGTTTCCGGTTCTTTTGTCAGGCAGCCAGCATACTGTTTTACGTCGGTGTGTAACCTTGACTCTGTGGAAAGGGTGTTCAGTCTAATGAACAATCTTTGCACGACCAATCGGAACCGTCTATCACAGGACACATTGACAGCACTAATGATGCTGTGCAGAGAGGGATGCCAGCAACTAGATGATCAAACATCAAAGATTGTTGAAATTTTCAAAAAAATGAGAGACAGAGACATTGCTTAATAAGAGATTAAAACAACTAGTATAAATTGATGTTGTGTGTTCTTTATAATATTTTGTTATTTATATCAACTTTATTACTTAATGGTCATTAAGGCATGCCTGCAAATGATTATTTTAATGGGTATGTTCAATTAAGTATGAACTGTATGATGTATTCAATAAGACCCAAACTTCACGACACGATTTTCCCAATTTAAGGATTTCACGACTCGATTTTTCCCAATTTTGAGGTTTTCACGACTCATTTTTTCCCAATTGGACCGGTACGGGTACTTTTCCCAATTGGACAAGGAAAATCGCTGCAAACGTAACCATTTTCGAACTCATCCAAGATATCATGGAAACCAATCTTCTGACCAAATTTCATGAAGATTGGACAATAAATGTGGCCTCTAGAGAGCAAACAAGGCAAATGTTGACATCACACAACGCACGACGGACAAAAGGCGATCACAAAAGCTCATCAGAGACTGAAAATAGCCTCCTGGAAATTGTGCTTTTAATGCATTATATTCAAAACATTTTTTCGACACGTTAAGCGTTTTAACAAATCAATATTTAATTCATAACAAATATAACATAAGTATAAATGTTCCGTTAAATATTCCCAAATGAGAATAATAATTTGTAATCCGAAACACACTTCCATTTTTTGTATGTTAACACAACATTAACAAATTCTTCCAATACAGTCATCATGTATATTTCCAGACGAAAGAGCGCGAAAATCATGCGGCAATGTACAAGGCAGTCTTCGAATTAGACTACAAGCCCGAAGCCTGAGTCGATTCTTGGGACGATCGGTCGATAATAAATGCATTTTAAATTGCCCGATCGGTCGATTAAATATTTGAGCGTAAAATTGTCAACAAAGTGAAAAAAATACATCAACACCGGTCAGCCACTTTGTGTTAAATATATAATCAATGGAAGAAGTCGGTACAAGTCGTTAGCCAATCAACACGTCTGTGTTCCACTCTTACATAGACTCCGGAGATGGACGATTTTATTGGCAGTTTTTGATAGGTTAGCGGATAGCGCGACATGATCGGTAACTGACAAAACATCTTTGCTACTTTCCGAAAATCGTACAAGTCAGCGAAAAGTTGCAAATGAAAAATTGATCGATTAGCAAAATAAAGCACTGCAGTTTCATATAGCAATATGTTAACAAAATCATATATTTATTACGTATTTGCTAGGTAAATGGTTTTCATTTTCTGGAATCTAACGATATGCACATTTTATTTTATGTGCAAAACACATACATTTTTTCGGACTGTCGTGTTCGGATACAGTATTTTTGTCGACTTTAATTTTCAACGTTCTTTATGAACATTTCTATAGTATGACGAATACACATGCGGTGATACGAATGGTATGATATATAAAATTTGACATTGTATTCACCAGAAATTGCAACTAGAAAGACTAAAAAAGTACAATTAGTTAGGGCTTGGGGCGGTTACAAAACTCTCTGAATTTTTTTTTTATGATTAAGGACAAATGTCCTGAAAAAAATGACCATTTAGGACACCTGTCTGGAGGAAATTGTGACCAATGATGCAATCTGAAACACTGAGATATGGAGATGTCCGCGGAGCATGCCTTTGCTGTTGTTATCAAACATGAATAATACATGTTGTACTCATTAGAAGTAGTTGTTTCTGATTGGAAAAGGATTTTTTTGTTCCTGGCCAAAAAAGTAATAACTTTTATGTTAACCTTTTCGGGCTATTGAAAATGTATTCGGGCTATTATTTTTTTTATCTGATAAGCCCGAAGGGCTATTGGTCTTAAATATTTAGCGTGAAGACTGACAAGGTCAAGGTATACGTATGAAAAGTGTGCATGTATTGATTTTTTTATATAAACTTTGTAGCGCAGGGAACATTGAATTCTGTTGATTTCGGTTAAAAGTTTCTTTGGTATTTTTTAACACAATTATATCACAAATAATTTGATATTTCCTCTAAATTAATTTCAAATCAAACACGCTGTATCTTAATCATTTCGCATTACGGTCTTTTAGTTGAATAATAATTGAAACAGTAATTGTACTGTATACTGATTCAAGAGAACATCTGGAGGGAACTGGATTAAGGGTTGGGCGTTATGAAACTACACATAGCACGTTTACTGAACTATTGTGACTGCTGTCTGCGGTGTTTGGACAAAAGAGATTAGCATTTGTGAATACAACTCTGCCGATTTGGTCCATAATTACCGGTAATACATTGTTTTGAATGTCATTATTTTAATCAATACATTTGCGATCTAAATCGTGGCCAAATAGTGTAAAACATTTTTGCTTTTTGATAAACAACTAGAAATGGCGCAGCAGAGGCCGACGCGTATCCCCACGCCGCATGTTTGACCAAGGGGCGCACCAAGGTTTGCAATGGGAACATACAGTGTTTTTTTCCTTCTTTGGACATGTCCGGTAAACGGACCTGTTTCCAATGACCTACGGACCCGTCCCAATTTCAAAATTGAGTAAACAATCCCCGAAAACGCCAACTTTACGTATTTCGAGACCGTTTTAAGTTTCGGCCGATTTGACTTCTTAATCAATGACTGGTTTAAACATTTAACGTTACATTCACACATTAAAAACGTGTATGTTATCATTTTTTTACTCACAAGTCCTAAAACTACATAATAGACATTGAGAAAACACATTTCCTTGATTAGATATAAATTATCCGAGTAGTATTAAATTGCTACGTCATGACCTTAAACATTGCAAATGGCGGACGTATTGTAAGTGTAACATTCAACCCGTGTTCAATTCAAAGCTGGCGATTCAAATTACAAGTAATGGTGATTCAATTATGGAGAAAGCATTAACTGGATTCAACAAACGTTTGATAAGGTTTTTAAAACCAAATAACAAGGAAATTTTGGATTATTAAATTTAAACAGGTAAGGCAACTTTCATACATATTTCAGACATGTATAGTATTCAGATAAACAGTTATAGATGTACTAGATGCCCCATGCATTAAGGTTGTGTTTTGTTACAAAAACAATCATAGGAATGATGCTAATATAATGATGATAAATATGTGATGAAAAGGTGCTACCGGTAAATATTTTTAATACTTAAATGTTTTAAATATCATAAAAAGTTCGGCATCTGTTTCGTCCACCCATTCCCCGCGGTACACTGCAACAAAAATAAGCACTTAGTGCTCAGATAAGGCTATGCAGCCTGCGGGTTTTTGGACTCTCATCAGCCCAGAAAGACACCATTCTTGATATATTTAAAGGCGATAAAAACAGAGAACTCTGTAGCAATCTGTGTTCTGATAGCATGTTGTTGTTTGTGAAAGACTGTGAATGAAAGTGAATGTTGCTTTCCTGTGTCATTTAAAGCTGACAAAAGTTAAACAAAGTCTATTAATACCATTCTCCAATTGTTACAATTCACAACTTGATTTTATCCCAATTTGAAGATTTCGCGACTCGTTTTTTTCCCAATTTGGTGATTTCATGAAGTGAAAAATTACCAATGGCAAGGGTACCGGACCCGTTCCCAATTGGGTGAAAAAAATAACTGACATTCATAGATGAGATTGACCGTATTGTCATAAGAGAAGTTCAGTATCAATTAGAAATTAATCGGTGTAGAAATGAAGAAGTTATAGTAAAAGGCCAGGGGTTTTTTTTAGAGAAAGGGGAAGACGCTGGACGCTGGGTGAAAGGGGAAAAAAGAGTGCGAAAGAGACATATTAGGGGAAAAAAAAAAACTGTTCATTTCAATGTCTATAACTCATCAAAAGAGGCTTGTCTCTGTCCTTTTTTGTTCTTAAACACATTTAACACGTATTAAAGTCAAAGTCCTTAATAAAGCTGCAGGTGTAGATCTAATAATGGGAAATGTTTTCAGCTATATTTCTGTACTGGGGCCGGGGGACGATGTCAAGTTTGTGATTTCAATTTCATGACGAATGGCTTGACGATCTTGATCTGCTACAGTATTGGAAGGGAAAGGATCGGCAGCTGCCGATTGTCTACTTTCACTTTCACAATGTTCGATGTTGATTACCTCAGAATCCTGCTGGGTTATAACGGTTTTCGATGATTCTTTCTTAAAAAATGCCTCGATGCGTTCAGTATCTTCCGAGTCCGAATGTTTTTTTTGTTTGTGTAAGAGTGCCAATTGTGAGACATTTTTTTCTGTTTTCACGTTTATATCTTGGCTTGCATATAGCCCGGATGAAAATTCGACTGGTTTCCGGTAATTAATTGACGAAACACGCTTTTCGCGCAAGACCGGTATCCAGTAAAATAGTCACATGATTATTACGATTAGTTGCCCAGTTTACATGACGTAATATAAGAGCTATATTTAGAATAACTGAAATTCCCAGATTTTTTGTGTTCGTCTGGAGAGAGAGAGCGCGAGGTCGTTGTACTTGATGCAATTTGGATAATTGTCGAATGCCCAAAGGAAAAATAAACATTTCTTTGAGAGAAAATATTATATTTTGGTGAAAAATGATATTTTTGGTGGGGAAATTGTATTTTGAGGGGAAAAATTCTGGTAGGGGAAGACGCCGAATATCGGCGTCACTTTCTTAGTAAAAAAAAACCCTGAAGGCAATTTTGGGTGGGTGTGGCCGATGTGGGCGGGGCGCCTGAGTGTTGGTAATGGGGCCATGCATAGTTGAGATTGACCGTATTGTCATAAGAGATGTTCAGTATCATTTGGAATAGCTAAAGAAACTTCAGCGTACAGTTTATATAGTATTGACAGACTTGTACGCTGAAGCCAACCCCGTATCGAAAGTCAACCAGAGTCATAACATATTTATGTCACGCTATAAATCAAAGAAAGCTCATTTTCTTGGATACATTTCTACATATATTGGTGAATGAATATAAATTACTGCATCTGGGATTATTTTAATGTTCAAATTTTCAAATGCATCTTACAATATATGAAAATAACTCTCATCAGTCTGAAATTCACAATTTGACGCCATTGTCGCTTTGTCACGTGACGAGTTTTCATTTGGATACTTTCGGATCGATCTTGACATTTTTTCCTGAAATTGTAAACTTTACTTTCGTTTTCTGAAATCTATTATTTGTGATAAACAACTTACGTCTGGTGGATTATAAGACTGATTTCAGTGTGAATCAGGTAGTTTTAAATAATATTTACTTTGAGTTTGTATTTACACTACAATTTGTTTACAAAACAAGCCAGAATAATTTAAAATACCGGGAAATGTCATTTTGAATTTGAAAACTCTTTAGCACATGGTATGTTACTAAAAATAGAAATAACGTCATATTATGACAGTGAAATCTCGGGAGATTCGCATTTCAAGTAAGTCTGTCACATCGCTGTTTTTCTCGATATGTAAAAGCAGAATAGATAAATTTTAAATGTTTAAGATAGTATTTTGTGAAAGAATATATCAGTTAAATGTGAAAAATATCAATCTTTCCGATCAAGTGGTTGATTTGGGCCAATAACTGCATTTAAAAGCTGTTTTGGACAGGTCTTTGTTAACTGTCAACTTTTCAGGAATTTCTGGTTGACTTTTCTTATGGGGTTGGTCCATAACTATAAAGTCGGCCAGTCAAAAATCATAAAAAGCGACATTTAAAGTTATGGTAGCCAGAACTACATTTGGAAGTGAATCGATGAAGAAATGAAGAAGTTAATGCAAAATAACTTGTGATGGAAGCCAAAACTGAGTTTAAGTTTCTAGTCAAACATTACAGTTTGCTAATGCTGAATCGACAAAAAAAGTTGTGGCATGAAAAACACATTTTAAAAATTGCACTTTGCCGAATTTGTTTTTGTTTACAAATTGCGTAAGATTCGCGGAAACGCATTGCAATGCTTCGACCTTGGCAGTTTAACGGTATTTTTCTTCAACTGCAATACTTACAAGTGCTGTTTTTCAGACACATGATTTTTTACGTGTTGTTTGTCTTGTATTCGCTGCCATTGTATACTTAAACATCTTCCTGATGAACGCAAAGTTGTCAAAACTTGCGACAAACGTGAACAACGCATGAGCGCCGACATCTTGAAAATAAACAGGCGAGTAGATTCAGCGCTGTCGTCCTATGGTAAAACGGGCACCAGAACTCTCGCCCTAAAACCAACTCGCCCCAAAAGATATATTCAACACGCCCCAAATATATTGGACAACTCGCCCAAACCAAAAGAAATATTTTTTCATTAAATATTTGTAAAGTTTGATGTATTAGATTCGTAATTATTATATAGGAAATGTAGTTGTATGCTTCATTTTTTTCATTGAATAAATAAGCGCCATTTAGTCCGTCTTGTTTTGAAAACGTGCGAATTGTTAAACGTTAAATTTGATGGCATGCTTCCATTTTCTGTTCAAAGATTTTTTAATGAGACATATTGTATGAAAGAATAAATGAATGCCGTTGTGTAAGTCATGTTTTGAAAACGCGTAAAATGTCGAAAATTAATTATGCCGGCATGCTTCATTGTCTGGTCACAGATTTATTAATAAGAAATACGGCATGACAGTTTGGCGTGATTAAAGAATAAATAAGATAAACGAGCTCAATCAGACAACGATGCTGTTTGCAAAGTTATTATGAGGGCTTGTAATGTCCAGCCGTCAGTCATAATTATGCTTACCTTCGGTTAACCCCGCCCTACACCAATCAGCATCCAGCGTTGCAGACGCAGCGTGTGTGGCGCCTGGCCGGGATTCGCTCGTGAAGGTACGAATATACTAAATAGTTTCCCTATATAATTCAATGTAAAAGCGACAACTTTGAGCGAAAATAAATGCAACATTTTGCACATAGAGACCCCCATAACCATACATTTTCTTAAAGGCCATTCTAAGCGGAATCGATTTATGCAATAAAAAAGATAGGTCATGTTCAAACCAAGAAAGAACTTGACACGAATCAAAATCGACTGTTTTTGCAACTTTTTTTTCGGCCGTTTCTTAGTGGAATGTAACCTTTTTCAGTGCAAGGCTTTACTTTAGTCTCCAAGTTTAGCATATTTCAGGGATTCGGTCATGAACACATATTTATGCCCTACCATTAGCTCCGAAAGATAAAACCCGAACAATAGTTTAAAGTGTAAAACATGCCTTCGAGTCAAATATGATATTTTTTAGAGAGTACAGCCCTACATGAAACGATTATTTAGTATACTGTAACCTGAACATGCTCTAGTATAACGCTAGACTGTATGTACGATTTTCTGAGTGTGTGTGTGTGTGTTAATAAATATATAAACAAACTCCGTCTATATCTTAACCCTCCCTATATGGGTCTGAAACATTACATTGGCGACGAGGATTAATGTGTTAACATGGCTCTTCCGAGTTTTGATAGATTTTCAGTGTCTACTGACAGCCATTCCGTTGGAATACGATGGGACAAATAAGTTAACAAATAAGAAAACTTGTTCGTTGGATTGAGCATCGATTCAAAAAAGCGAAGGAAGACGTTATTACTACATTATACAGGTGACGAGGTGTATGACATTTACGAAACTTTGGATTTAGAAGGCAACGATTCAAATTACGATGAGACGAAAGCGGCGCTAAAACGACATTTTTGTCAAATACAAACACGGAATTCGAAAAATTTGAATTTCGAAACCTGAAGCAGCAGCAAGGTGAATCGTTAGATCAATTCACGACACGTCTCCATCAAAAAGCAATGAACTGTGCCTTCGCTAACAACGATGTGTATAAAAAGCCAATTTACAAGGTGTATTGTCAAAGAAACTGAGAATCAAATGTCTCGAGTCTTCCCACAAGCCTTTGTCCGATCTGTTGAAAATTGCAAGAACGATGGATTTAGCCAAAGCCCAAGCAGAAAGTATGTCTCGCGATCAGCATGGATCACATGAGCATGTAGATAAAATTCACAGACGACCAACGACCAACGACGACGGCAAAGCCGAATTCGTCTGAGCGAAATACACATACAACAAAAAAAACCACATCCCCAAGAAAACTCAAGTCAGAAAAGTAGGGCATCGTCTTGGAGAAATTGTGGTGGACCGTATCCAAACCAGAACGGTCGCTGCCCGGCAATTGCATCTAAGTGTAACTACGGTCACAAGGATAACAACTTCATTGCAGTGTGCAGAAAAAGGCTACAATCAGGCCAACGACAAGTGCGAGAGATTAATGCAGAGCTGGATTTCGAGTTCCTGGGCCGAGACTCGAACTCGGAAGAGGAATACCTATACGGATTATCTGTAAACGCTATCAGCAATAAAAAGGTACCACTCATAAAACTTACAATACAAGGTGTTCAAACAAGTGTACTGGTAGATACCGGAAGTAGCATCAATGTGGTGTCCGAGTCAAGTCTGTCAAAAATGACGCCGCGTCCGAAACCCCGAAAAGCTCAAATAAAAGCATACGCGTTCGGTCAAAATATATCTCTGCCGGTTCAGAACACATACACACTCACCATCGAGTCAGACAAGAAATTCGCGACAGCGGTGTTCCATACCATAAAAGACACGTCAGAAACTTAAATAAGCTATGAAACAGCTGTCGAACTCGGTATAGTTCCGGTCATTAATTCGGTAAAAGATTGTGACTACGCGGAACTCTGTGACAAATACAAATCCGTATTCACAGGTCTCGGAAAATTGAACGACAAACAAATAAAATTCCATATCGACGAAAATGTTGTGCCGTCAAGCCAGCTGGCTATACGGACCCCGTTCCACGTTCGTGAGCAAGTCGAACAAGAGCTCGATCGGTTAGAGGAGCTAGACGTCATCGAGAAAGTCGACGGACCAACGCCGTGGGTGTCAAACCTAGTGGTAGCTCCAAAGCCGAATGCACCAAAGGAAATCCGTCTATGTGTCGACATGCGCAAAGCCAATCTTGCACTAAAACGAGAACGTCATGTGACGCCAACTATCGACGACATAGTATCAGAATTAAACGGCTCAACGGTGTTCTCTAAAGGGGATCTGTACAAGGGGTTCCACCAGCTGGAACTCTCCGAAGAATCAAGAAATATGACAGTGTTTGCGTGCCATGTAGGCCTACGGCGCTGCAAACGTCTCAACTTTGGAGTAAGCGTTGCGCCAGAAATATTTCAGAACGAAATCCGACAGGCTCTTCAAGGTTTGAAGAAAACGTTAAATATCAGTGACGACATAATCGTGCACGGCAAACACGACAAGAACACGACACAAATCTGGAAGCGCTTCTGCAAAGGTTGCAGAAGAAGGGTCTCACCCTTAATAGACGAAAGTGTGAATTCGGACAATCAAAACTCAAATTTTACGGATACATATTTTCCGACTCTGGAATCTCTCCAGATCCAGAAAAAGTCGCGGCAATCCAGAACATTAACAGGCCGAAAAATCAAGCAGAAATCAGGTCGTTTCTCGGCATGACAAACTATGTTTCGCGATTTATCCGCAATTACTCAACAATATCCGAACCGTTAAGACGCCTCACTCAAGATAAGGTCGCGTTTGAGTGGACAAATAAGCAAGAGACCGCGTTCAGACAGCTCCAAAACGCACTTTCAAGTGATCAAGTGATGACATACTTCGATCCTTCTAAGGACACAGAATTATGGGTAGGCACTAGTCCTGTCGGTGTTTCTGGAATACTTATTCAGGACAGTAAGATAATTGCATACGGAAGTAGGTCACTCACCCCAGTCGAACAGCGCTACAGTCAAACAGAACGAGAAGCTCTCGCCTGTGTTTGGGGATGCCAACATTTCCATTTATACTTGTTTGGCAAAGCATTTACCTTGATCAGCGATCATCGGTGTCTGGAGTCCATTTTTAACAACACAAAGCAGATCCAGTCAGCCCGTCTTGAACGATGGCGCTTAAGATTGACCACATACAATTTCAAAGTGAAGTACCGTGCTGGGAACCAAATGATCGCCGACTGCTACTCCAGACATCCGATTCAAAAATTCAAAGCAGACAACCTAGCAGAAGAATACGGTAATTTCCTCGCGAGCAATTCAGTGCCAAAATCGTTAACCCTCTCAGAGGTCGCGCGTGCCACCCAGACAGACTGTGTGATTCAGTGTGTAATTCAAGCTGTTAAAAACAACACTTGGGAAAAACAAAATTGCTCGCAGACAGACAGCTATCGCCGTTATCTAAACGTTCGCGAAGAACTGACCGTGGTATCACTCTCAGATGGACATATTTTATTGCGTGGAACCAGATTATATATCCCAGAATCATTGCAGCATAAGGCCATTAACCTGGCACACGAGGGTCACCAGGGTCTAGTCCGTTGTAAATCATTGCTGCGTGAAACCTGTTGGTTCCCATTCATGGACAAACTCATAGACGACAAATGCAAACAGTGTATACCCTGCATGTCCGCATAAAACGAAACAGTACAAGAACCAGTTAAGCCAAGCCTGTTGCCTAAATCGAAATCATCCTAATTTTTTTTTAATCAGAGTTTATTTACAGGTCCTACCGGCCTCTTCACGAGGTCTTTGAGATCCGACCTGCGAATCATCCTCATGTGTGTTGTTGTAGTTTATTTACAGGTCTTTTCCGCGTCTTCACGACTACATTAGGTATCGACCTGCCCCTGTGATCTTTCAGGGGAGACAATCTCCAGATTAATTCTTGTCTGGACGCAGCTCCGCCGAGGGAGTGCAGCAAGCAGCTCTGCCTTTATGGCCACTCTCGTCGTCACCGGCCGTCGTCTTCAACCCCGAGACGGGTTCCCCAGTGCGTTGAGCGCACTGAGTACCGCCACCCCGGGTCCACTCTCTAGGGCCACCCCATCGATGTTTCTGATACCATAACCAAGTCCGCCCCGTATGTCCTCCACACTTGTAAGCTCGCTGTCCCGCTCTCTCCCGTTTCTCTCTTGGAAGGTATAGTGTGAAAGCCACACTACCCCCTTGACCCTTGCATACAGAGTGGCTCGGGCCCCGGGTCTTCAAGATCCTGGAGACAGCGAACCCCCGTCGATTAACAGCGGTTGACTAGACCGCTGCATCTTCGGGGAGACAGCGAACATAGCAGTATAGAAGACGTCCGGCTCGAGGGTGGCGAACTCAGCTGGATTAGCAGAGCCGCCCGCAGAAGTTCCCTCTATAAGGAAATATGTACAGGTGAGAAGATCTTCTGCGGGTGACTCTCGCCTCGGTCGCGACGCGCACGCTCCAGCTGCTGACCGAGAATCATCCTAATGCAGAGAAGCCACTGCTTATATACAGACAAGTCACGTGATAACCTAGACGAAACTATTCTACAAAATGGGTAAAAACTAGTTAACTTCAGCCCAAAGACCTATAGAATACATGTATTCTATAGGTCTTTGTTCAGCCTTATGAAACAGCAATGAGATACTATTTAACAATATTCAATTCTCATTAGTGAGTTTCCCATTATAGTCATGCAGTAAAAAGTTATATTGTAAGGCATTACTGCAAATTGTTTTATTAATTTCAAAATAAAAACATATGTTTTATGAAAATTGAAAATGCTAGCGTCCGATCTATTTTATCCGAATAACTGTAAGAGGACGATGCCGTATAGAGCAATGGTTACACTCTTCTATTATTAACAAACTGATCGAAGGCAGGCACATTTGCTACACTACGACAGACACGCAAAGGTAAAAGAAGACCTGAAGCCAAATGATGCGGTTCGAATCAACTCACCAACAGGATGTAGACCTGTAGAATATGTGCGAAAATCGCCATATGCTCGTCTGCACATCGTTAAGGCTTGCGAAAGTGGACGTGAGTATCGGCGTAACACGTCTATGCTCATGAAAACCAAAGAGTCCCCACATTTCATTGAAACACACGATGAAACAATACCAAAACTACCAATGGTTTCCAGAGATTTGCAACAGAACGATAGAAAATTGTCATTGAGCAACAGAGATTTGGCAAGGAACGGCCGGAAATTGACAACAAACAACAGAGAGTTGCCAAGAGAGCAGCTACTGGTGCAACGCCATTTATCACAGCAGCGAAACAAGGCGACAGAACAAATCCGTACGCGTTCAGGACGAGCAGTGAAAATATCAAGTTATCTCAAAGATTATGTGTGCTAAAGTGTGGCATGGCAATAAGTATCCCGTTACATAATAACTGGTGTGAAGAAATAACACAAAAAGTCTGTGTTGTATTATTATATATTATATAACATTATATATTATTGTATTATTAGCATTTTATCGGGAAATATAAAATGTTATATCAAAGTAATTACTCGTTTTGATGTTGTTTGTACACTTTTTTTATCATATCAAAATCTTGGTTAATGTTTAAAGATTCAGTTGTTTTTTTCTCCTTACAACAAAATGTTAATGAAATGGTTTATGGACGTTTCGTGCCACTGATATTTGTGTTGAAAAGGGGTAGACGTTTCGTCCCACTGATAATATTTAGGCGGATAGGTGTGAATAATGCCGTATAGGTGTGAATGATATTGGGGTGTATATAAATGTAGAAAATTACAACAATTTTGACAATTATAATTATAAATAACAAACAAATAAAATGATTTATCGTTAGTATACTAATATTTGTAAATAGTGTAATATATGCGATAAACATAAAGTGTTTCATTTTTTATGAATCATGTGTATGTGCTTGTAATAATAAAATTTTGCATAGTTCATTATGTTTAATAAATATAAAACATGAAATGCTGTTATTTTCTATGCTTCAATTGTATGTATTATATACATTAATAATAATATATAACATGAATGAACAATAATACAAGGTCTTTTTCTTTTAAGAAAAGCTTAGGCTTTACTATCGACTCACAAACTTTTAATTAGCTGTATGTGTCTTTACGTAATTAGCAAACAATTAATTACCGAATCGGGCCTTTAATTTACCGACACGGGCCTTTAATGGCCAATTAGTAACCTATTAGTAAACAACTCACCGCTATAATTATGATACAAACTGTGTAATTCACTGAAAGAGTAAATAAAGTAAGTTGAACACACAGTATATAAAACCGCCAGACGGTACGAACGAACAACGACGTTGAGGGTATTTTTTTTCATATATAGAATAATAAAGCAATATATTATTTTCGATTGAAAGTTATAATTTAAATAGTATCTTATAAAAACTAATATATCATATTTTCATTGGATAGTTATAATTTAAATATTATTATATACAAACTAATATACATCATAGTTCACAACATATTTTTATTTTCCAGGATGGCATCGCAGAATCAACGGTCGAGCAGGGCGTCCCGACTTTGAGTGTTACGTGCTCGTCCCTGTGTTGCGCCGTGAGAAAGAAACAGTGGACCTGACAATCCGCCTTGTGTCGGAGCACGCCCTGACTCGGGTACACCGGAAAATCTTCAAAGAAGTGCACGGGCGGCTCTTTGAGATCTGGGAGAAGTACGAAGACGATGACATGACAACTACTCAACTGCTGAGAGCGTGCAGCCATATCATCGGGCTGGGACCGAGCACAACCCAGGATGACATCCATGATGAGTACTTCTGAAATGCAATACATTGTATATATGATTTGTGTATGTGTATGATAGGATAGTATGCTGTTGAATTTGTGTTTCTATATTTGTGCACTTTCGTATATTTGTATTAAAACAATGTTTGAATATATTTATGTAATCAATCTAGATATTGTTAAAATGTATGCATGCATTCACTTCTGATGTTGTTAATGCCAATTTATTGCAAATGTTTGTATATATTTATGTAATCTCTGCCATTTTTTTTAAATGTATGTATGCATTCACTTCAGATGTTTTAATATATTTATGTAATGTATTGTTAATGTATTATATGAAGCATTTAAATTGACTCTTAAACAATCTTGAAATAAAACAATGTTTGAACATTGAACAGATGTTACAATCAAAGGTGCGAAAGTGTGATTTCACACCTATACGGTATTATTCACACCTGTCCGCCTATATATTATCAGTGGGACGAAACGTCCAATGCCCTTCTACACAAATATCAGTGGCACGAACTGGTAGTGGCACGAAACGTCCAGCACCCAATGAAATTCTCTTCTCACGGAAATCCAATACTTCATTGTTTTTAGGTGTATCTACTTTCTAGCTTGTTTTCGGTCACAGTTTTTTTATCATCTCCTAGCTGAAACCCGACATTTAGTGTATCTTGCATTTGTCATAAAAACATTTTGTCCTGTACCAAGCCTTAAGAGATAACAGCTACAATTTTGTGGAAACTTAGCGAATATGTATTTTAGTGAATAATTTTGTCTTACATGTTGTTATATTGTTTATTTGATTTTATGAATTTCAATTCAATATTTAATTTAAAAGAAGTTCTACATTAATTAAAGTGAATTTTGTCCATATGGAATGTTCTATTTTCAATACAATTTAAAACTCAGAGGTTTTAACTAAAAATTCCCACTATGATTTTATAAAAGAGAAGGTTACAATGTGTAACGACAGTTTATGTTATTTTCTTTCTTTCATAAACCTATTTGCACATGTAACGATAGAGTAGTTGATGTATCGTGTTTATATTGAAAATGAAAGAAAGAAAACGGGATGTCATGTATTGTAATGTAAGGGACACAACTCGTATTGTCTTGTTAAAGCTTGCAGTCATGAATTACTTGTATTGAGATTTATATTTATGTGAATCTATGAATAAAGTCAGTTGTGAGTTACCAACCAACGAGTTTAGAGTAATTACACTATGTCAGTGTTCATGAGGTCCAAAGTAAATGTTCATTGGGTCCTATGTCAGTGTTCATTGGGTCCTATGTACTTGTCAGTTGGTCTTATGTCAGTGTTCATTGGGTCCTAGGTCAGTTTTCATTGGATCCTATATCAGTGTTCATTGGGGCCCATGGCAGTGTTCAGTGGGTCCTATGTCAGAGTTTATTGATTGCAAGGTCAGTGTTAATTGGGTCCTAGGTCAGGGTTTTGTGGGTCCTATGTTGGTGTACATTGGGTCTTTTAACAGTGTTCATTTGATCCTATATCAGTGTTCATTGGGGCCCATGGCAGTGTTCAGTGGGTTCTATGTCAGAGTTTATTGATTGCAAGGTCAGTGTTCATTGGGTCCTAGGTCAGTGTTTTGTGGGTCCCATGTTGGTGTGCATTGGGTTTTTTAACAGTGTTCATTTGATCCTACATCAGTGTTCATTGGCGCCTATGTAAGTGTTCATCGGGTGCTATGTAAGAGTTCATTGGTTGGAAGGTCAGCGTTTGTTGGGTCCTAGGTCAGTGTTAAGTGGGTCCCATGTTGGTGTACATTTGGTCTTTTGTCGGTGTTCATTGGGTCCTATATCAGTGTTCATAAGGTTCATGGTAAGTATTCATAGGGTCTTTTGTCAGTGTTCATAAGGTCCATGGTAAGTGTTCATATGGTCATATGTCAGTGTTCATAAGGTCCATAGTAATTGTTCATTTTGGTCCTATGTCAATGTTCATAAGGTCCGTGGTAAGTGTTCATAGGGTACAATGTCAGTGTTCATTGGATCCTATGTCAGTGTTCATTTGGTCCTATGTCAGCATTCATTGGGTTCTAGGTCAGAGTTCAGTGGGTTCTATGTCAGTGTTCAGTGGGTTCTAAGTCAGCGTTCATTTGGTCCTATGTCACCCTTCATTGGGTTCTAGGCAAGTGTTCAGTAAATCATATGTCAGTGTTATTTGGGTCCTATGTCAGTATTCATTGGGTCCTATGGCAGTGTTTATTAGGTCCTAGATCAGTGTTCATATGGTCCTTTGTCAGTGTTCACATTGTCGCACGTCAGTGTTCATATGGTATTATGGCAGTGTTCATATGGTCCTATGTCAGTGTTCATTAGGTCCTATGCCAGTGTTCATTGGGTACTATGTCAGTGTTCATTGGATCCAATGTCAGTGTTAATGGGATCCTATGTCATTGTTCATATGGTTCTATATCAGTGTTCATTGGGTCATATGTCAGTGTTCATTAGGTCCTATGTCAGTGTTCAGATGGTCCAATGTCAGTGTTCATGGAGTGCTATGTCAGTGTTCATTGGGCCCTATGTAATTGTTCATTGGGTCCTATGTCAGTATTCATTGGGTCCTATATCAGTGTTCATTGGGTCGTATGTCAGTGTTCATTTGGTCCTATGTCAGTGTTCATTGGGTCCTATGTAAGTGTTCATTGGGTCATATGTTAGTGTTCATTGGGTCCTATGTCAGTATTGATTAGATCCTATGTCAGTCTTCATTGGGTCCTATGTCAGTGTCCAGTGGGTCATATGTTGGTGTACACTGGGTCATATGTCAGTGTTCATATGGTCCTATGTCAGTGTTCATTGGGTGCTATGTCAGTGTTCATTGGATCCTATGTTATTATTCATTAGGTCCTATGTCAGTGTTCATATGATCCTATGTCAGTGTTCATACTGTCCCAAGTCAGTGTTCATTAGGCCCTATGGCAGTGTTCATTAGGCCCTTTGTCAGTATTCATTGGGTCCTATGTCAGTGTTCATTGGGTCATATGCCAGTGTCCATTGGGTCCTATGTCAGTGTTCATTAGGTCCTATGTCAGTGTTCATTTGGGTCCTATCTCAGTGTTCATTGGGTCCTATGTCAGTGTTCATCAGTACATATGTCAGTGTTCATTAGATCCTATATCAGTGTTTATGTGGTCCAATGTCAGTGTTTATAAGGTCCATGGTTAGTGTTCATTGAGTCCTATGTCAGTGTTTTATTGGGTCCTATGTCAGTTTTCATTGGGTCCTATGTCAGTATGCATTGGGTCCTATATCAGTGTTCAATGGGTCCTATGTCAGTGTTCATTTGGTCCCATGTCAGTGTTCATTGGGTCCTATGTCAGTGTTCATTGGGTCCTATGTCAGTGTTCATTGGGTCCTATGTCAGTATTGATTAAGTCCAATGTCAGTCTTCATTAGGTCCTATGTCAGTGTCCAGTGGGTCATATGTTGGTGTACACTGGGTCATATGTCAGTGTTCATTGGGTCCTATGTCAGTGTTCTTTAGGTACATGGTAAGTGCTCATTGGATAATATGTCAGTTTTTATTGGATCCTATGTCAGTGGTCATGGGGTCCTATGCCAGTGTTCATATGGTCATATGTCAGTGTTTTAATAGGTCCTATGTTAGTGTTCATATGGTCCTATGTCAGTGTTAATTGGATGCTATGTCAGTGTTCATTGGGTACTATGTAATTGTTCATTCGGTCCTATGTCAGTGCTCATATGGTCCTATGTCAGTGTTAATTGGGTCATATGTCAGTGTTCTTTGGGTCATATGTCAGTGTTCATTAGTCCTATGTCAGTGTTCATATGGTCCTATGTCAGTGTTCATTGGGTGTTATGTCAGGGTGCATTGAGTGCTACCGGTATGTTGGTGTTCATTGGGTCCTATGTAATTGTTCATTAGGTCCTATGTCAGTGTTCATATGGTCCTATGCCAGTGTTCATATGGTCCTATGTCAGTGTTCATTAGGTCCTATGTCAGTGTTTATTGGATCCTGTGTCAGTGTTCATTAGGTCCTATGTCAGTGTTTATCAGGTCCTATGTCAGTGTTCATTGGGTCCAACGTCAATGTTCATTAGGTCCTATGTAAGTGTTCATTTTGGTCCTATGTCAGTGTTCATTAGGTCCTATGTCATTGTTCATTAGGTCCTATGTCTGTGTTCATTAGGTCCATGGTAAGTGTTCAGATGGTCCTATGTCAGTATGCATTGGGTCCTATGTCAGTGTTCTTTGGGCCCTATGTCAGTGTTTATTGGGTTCTATGTCAGTGTCCAGTGGGTCATATGTTGGTGTACACTAGGTCATATGCCAGTGTCCATTGGGTCCTATGTCAGTATTCTTTAGGTCCTATGTCAGTGTTCATTTGGTCCTGTATAAGTGTTTGTTGGGTCCTATGTCAGCGTTCATTGGGTCTTATGTCAGTGTTCATTGGGTCTAGGTCAGTGTTCATAAGGTCCTATGTCAGTGTTCATTAGGTTCATGGTAAGTGTTCATTGGGTCCTAGGTCAGTGTTCATTAGGTTCTATGTCAGTGTTCATTGGGTCCTAGGTCAGTGATTATTGGGTCCTGTCAGTGTTCATTGGGTCCTAGGTCAGTCTTCATTGGGTCCTATGTCAGTGTTCTTTTTGTCCTAGGTCAGTGTTCATTGGGTCCTAGGTCAGTGTTCATTAGGTCCTAGGTCATTGTTCATTGGGTCCTGGTAAATTCAAGATTGTCACTTACATTTGAGATACAAATGCTTTTTAATTCTGTGTCAATAATATTGATGACCAATACATTCCTACAATTAGGTTCTAGCACATGTGAAAGTTTGTTATTACTGAAAATAACTTATTAATAATGTAACCATTGATAAGTTACACTTCTTTAGTATTTTAATTTAAATTGTAATGCACAGTGTATATTAAGATGCACTTCTAATGCCAACGTAAATATGATACCATGTATGTGCTTGTAAATCAACAGCCAAAGTCCATCAAGTATATATCTAAATGTTTTTTCATCATGTCCTTTTTCAGTATCCATAAGGATATAAGTCAGCATTATTCACATCCTTTTTTGGTGTTCATCATTAAACGTCATTTTTTTATTAAAAAAACTAACATATCAGCAGGATAAAAACCCTTATGATCTTCATTTAGCATTGTAATGGACAGCTAGTTCATGGCTTGTCAAGCTGGGCTCATTTATGCAGAGTTATAACTTTAATCACAGATACCAATACACACCACATGAATGGAGTTCACTTTGTTTAACCCTTACCCACTCAGAAGCAAAGTGAAAATGGGTATGTACAAACCAGCATAAAACCAGAACAGCATGCGAGTAACTCAGTCTGTTCAGGTTTTATGCTGTTTTCTGCTCATAAGGAACTAAGGGTTGGATATGAAGATTTTAAAACCTGAATCTAGTAAGAAAGGTCTTCAATTTAATTTATCCCATTTTCATCGCGACATTGACGGTATAACACGTTGTGGAATATACTTGCTTGTATTCAACACTGTGGAATATACCTGTCGCGTGCACGGACTACTTTTTAAATGACGTCATGCGATATACGCTAAAATTAGGTCAATATTGTTTTATTTGGTTTATTGATCGAATTATAAGGTCACCCATTATAAGAAAATGTGCATATTTTGCAGAAAAATATATATATATGACGTATTCACCAAAAGAAATGTTGAAATAAAATATAAAATTACACGATTTTTGTTTTGTATTTTTTTATTTATATTTACTTTACCACTGAATGATTTTTCATAAGAAACAAAGTCGACAAAACTTAAGCTTCAAAATTATACGACTTTCAACCTTTTAATCTAGTCATATGACATAATTTTTCGCCATCCGTATAATGAATCAGCTGATTGATGGCGTCATAAAATGACATACTTATTGCGTCATTTTCCCCATTTTTTTGACGATTTATTATAAACGCGACTTATTTCACATGTTTTCTACATGTACTGTATGTCGACATATCTGAATTGTCAATTGATCACATTTTCCTTATTTCGTGTAATGTGCATTGTTTATAACCAAAGCATATACTTTTGACATTTAACTTAAATATAAAGAATGTACAACAAGCCATACACATATCGCACAGTTCATGAATAATCTGCTATGTTTGCTTTCCTATTTCACGTTAGGCATGGAGCTGTGTAAAGTATAAGATGGTAAAAATAGCACTGGAATTGGGAACGTCCCATTTTGTACACGGGTATTTTCTACTCATTTATCTGTTGTGTACTGGAATGTTTTCCATTCTTTGTGTATTTATATATTAAATTATTTTCTCGTACAATAAGGGCACTTACCAAAGATAAATAAAACATTGTGCAAGTTTAAACATAATTATGTTTGTATGCAGAAATCTGCAAATGCAACCGAGTTTACCAACGGCTATTATTAGATAAACTGCTCCGGTTCATTGGAACAGCAGTAATGTAGAGTACATGACGTAGCGTGTGACGAAGAAGAAAGTTTATCGCGTTCATTTGAATAAAGTGATAGAATGGCATAAGGGTCTTTATTTATTGGATGTCTTAAATTCCATATGTTCTAATTGTTATATACGTTATTGATTGTTACTTTGAATGGTATGTCAGATCTTTATGTTTATTCATGTTAAATTTAATATTAGTGTCGTTTAACCTATTTACCGCGAGTCAACCGCGAGGGAAAATAAACAACAATGGCGGACAGTGGTGTTGTTTTTGTTGATACCGCAGTTAAAATTGAAGGATTTTCGCCATAAAAAGGCTATTTTCCAATGAAGTTAAGTCATATATGTTTGTCTTATAAATTATTTATCTGATATTTGAAGATGGTTTCTAGACGCATATGAATATTCCTTAAGTACCGCGACTCACCCGGGTTGCAGGCTAACTATGCTAAAATAATTATTAAAGACCCTAGATGCAAAATCGTCAATTATTGAGTTAAATGGATTATTAGATGGATTTTAAAGGATAATTAAAGGTAAGATACTAGTTCTTACGTGTTTTGATTTTTGTTTGTAGCTCTACTTTTGTCGTTCCCTGTTCTCGGGGAAATGATTTTAACATGGGCGCCATTGATGCATCGGATCACACACGGCATACCCACAACATTCTATAAAAACACGTTCTGCGTGTCCTTAAATTCGTCGTTCGAAGTCGGAAAACGTATTGCCCTGTATATTTTGTCAAATAAAGTGTCAGTCGCTGCGATTGTCTGTTTACTCGTCAAAATTGTCAAGGTCTTCGATAGCTAAAGAAACTTACGCGTACAGTTTATTTAGCATTGACAGACCTGTACAAAGTCGCGCCAGTCAAAAATCATAAAAAGCGACATTTAAAGTTATGGTAGCCAGAACTAGGTCGTCGATGGTGTACATGTATGTTGACATCGACAGCATTTTGTTAGGAGCAATCGCCGCCATATTGGATTTTGATCATTTTCTTTCGAAAATAAAATGAATTATAGTAAAGTAAAATCTTCTTTTCGCGGTCGTAATGTGTTAAAATTCGCATACTGCGTAAAATTGAATGTAGGCACATGGTGATATTTTTACTTGTTTTACAGTTTGTGTGTGAATTTTTTAAAGACTATTTTGCGTACCAGAACAAATACATGTATATCACTACGCATGGTTACATTTGTTAGATTTTAAGCGCTTTTATGACTGAATTAAAATTATTGTTAAGGTTATTAGATATATTTATGTTAAATGTCACGTTGAAAAAATCAAATGGGATAAATAGAATACTAGGATTAGCGTTGAATACAGAGAAGATTATGTTGCTCGGCTCGAACACCGAAAGCGCTCGCCAAGGCTCGCGCTTCCGGCGTTCTAAGCCTCGCAACATAAACTTCTATGTATTCAACGCTAACCTAGTATTCTCTATATAACTTTCTAAGAGACTACAAACATGTTAAAATACGTGTCTAAGTGGTAAAGGGTTAAATCTTGTCTTTTTCTCAACCCTTAGTGAATCTTCGCAACAAAAGTAGTAGTCTAAAACTTAACAACGACACAACATGAAATCAATACAACACATAGTTTTAAGTGGAACTTTTTATTTCTCTTCAACAGTTTTCATCTATTTTAAGTGCATATATTTGTTATATAATGTTTATACTTTTAATATTTTCAATATTTTTTATTACATTATTTTCTGCTGTATTTGTAATTTTGTCATACTTACACACATTTTAGTGCTGTTCATCAATTGTTACCAAAATGTATTTGAAATGCAATGAAGGTCACAACAAAGACATGGCAGATATCCAAACACAATGAGCATTTTTTTCCACAACATTTTTTTAAATATATATTATGTTGGTTATATATAAGATAATTAAAATGAATATGTCTTGAAAAAATGATAAAAATGAAACATAATCAAGCATCACTGAAATAAATATCACTGTAAGTAAGAGTCACCATGTATCGGGCACTGTAAGTAAGAGTCACCATGTACCAGACACAACTGCAATCTAAAAAAAATGATTAGAGGTCAATTAGTATTGTAACTAGAGGAAACTTTGAAACAATATTTAGTTGGTGTGACACAGAAGTAATGTTTTGATGTTACTAGATTCCAGTTGGATTGCATAAAGGTACAACAATTTGATGATAAAAGAGGTTTACTTGATTTATCATGATTCCAAAATACACCATATCATAATACAAATAACAAACATTATTTAATTTATAAGATGACAAATATGTTCTGTTGGTTTGTTGTTATTTGTTTACCATAACAAGAACTTGCATGTACTTTTTTAGACTGTAAAAATTCAACACATGTTAAAATGATGATGCATCCAAAATAAAACTTCGGAAGTGAACAGTGTTGCTTTTATATTGCAGTGTTACATGTATTAATGTAAGCATAAGGAGAAAAGATTCATACCTATTATAAATTCAATGAAGCCTTTAAAACCATCCAACAAGTAAAATGCATTTTGCCATTGCACACACCCAAAACAAGCCCAAACATAATACATTATTAACTCTAATAATAAATAAGTTAACAAGTTAATTATAGCAATTTCTGAAAAAAAGTAATAAGTTAAAATCATAGCATCACAAACCTCTAAGACCAAAATTAATTTCAACAAATTTAAGTGCATAAGCCAAGCCAAATCAACCGAGTATTTCAAGAAAAAGCTGAAATGGAATAGAAAATTTTACCCGCACTTTTCCAAAGGTTGTGAACTTGTTTTCAGACATGTACACTTACAACAACAACACACAACAACAACAACAGCACAGCAGTTACTGCAAGTATGTACATACTTCAAGCAACATGAAGAAAAACAACATATTATAGGCTGTATACAAAACATACAAACAAGGATAAAACAGCGCATTCTACAAAGCTGTATAAATATGTTTAACGCTCGATCACTAACTCTGTGAAAAATAGCACTAACAATAGATGTGTGAAAACGCACTAAAGATGCAACAATAATGATAAAATCAACAAAACAGCAAATACACAGTCAAGCAGGGATGGCCATTCTAAAAGCTTCTTCTCCTGAGTTATGTTGCTAATCAATAATACCAGAATTAAATAATGTAGCTGTCACCGTTTTGAATTCTTAAAAATCCTCATATATTTATATTTCAAGTGGTTCTTATGATATATTGTATGACTCTTTTTTATAAAATCTTATTTAAGTCTTCAAAACAGATCTATTTTTTGCGATTTACTGAGCATTTTTTATTTAATTCCTTTGACATACCTGCTTTATTTGTTGACATGATGAACGATCATTAGTAAAGCCAAATGTGTTCCCCACAAATGACACATATATATATTTTTATACTGGAGACAGTTAAGTAATTGCCCTTAAATGTTTCTGTTGTTTTTTTAAAGAATAATAATAGAAGATTGTTAAAAGGTGATACATGTATGACAATAAGTTTAAAGCATCATGATTTATCTCACATGAAATATATACCCAGTAAAAAAATATTTAAACGATTAATTGCAGAAACGAAGTGTATTTTTATAAAATTATCATTAATATCAATAAGCAATATGATTAATGTAATCTTTAATCTATTGTACCAGAGAATTAGGATGTTGTATTTAAGTTCACAACACAGAAAATATATAGCATTTTAAATGCTTTCACCATTTCAACACATATTCTCTACAAACATAACAATGCACTATTTGTCATGAAGCTTATTTCATTCCATTTAACAAGTTCAATCACAAAATGCATGTTAAAACAAGAAATGTGTCCAAACGACACGGATGCCCCCAACTGTAACTTTGTCACTACATAAAAGCATAACTGTGTAATTTTGTTTTAGCTATATATCGCCTTTGTTTTAAACTATTAGTTTGCTGCATAACAGGTGTTAAATATTTAAATTTTGTTGTTTGTTACATATGTCATCTGCTGCAGTTTGTAGATTTTTTTTCTGCCAATTCTTTACATTTTTTGGTTGAGATGGAATGAAAACTACTTGCAATAGAGAGCTGACACCATGCTGAATGTTTAAAAAGCACTAAGTAACCCGTGACCTAGTTTTTGGCACGGCATTGCCCATGTTCGATACAACTGTTGACCAAGTTTGGGGAAGATCGGATGAAAACTACTTAAATTAGAAAGCAGACACCATGCTGAATGTTTGAATCGCACTAAGGGACCGCGTGATCTAGTTTTTGGCCCAGCATGACCCATGTTTGAACTTGGCCTACCCATTATCTAGATACAACTTCTGACCAAGTTTGGTTAAGATCGGATGAGAACTACTTGAATTAGAGAGTGGACACCAAAAGTGTGACTGATGGACGGACCGACAAACCAACCGACGGACAGTGCCAAAACTATATGCCGCCCATTGGGGGCATAAAAACAAAAATACAAAAATGAAGTGCTGCCAGTTACATAGGTAAGAACGCTGTAATTTAAATATCAATAAATAAACTTCAACAACAAAACAAATTCTGGTAAGCAAAAATATTGAAGTCAGAACTTTTATCATTTATGCCAAAATACAAATCCTTTTTTTTTTAAACATGTAAGGAGATCAATCTGCAGCTAATAACAATGATATAGAACCACCATGGTAACATGGCAACTGATAAGGCTGTGGGGATAATAATTGGATCATTTAAAGATTAAAGTTATCATGTTGATCGTGCAATATTTAAAACAGCCAGAATTGCAGATGAAAAGTAAATGCATCCTGAAATTGTATACTTCCATATTTCTTCTCCTGCAGGAAAACTAAAGGCTTCATTTTAAATGCCTAAACCTGAATGGGATCAACCTGGTTGTTGTACACGAGTGCTAGGTATGAAAACAACAGAGAGTATGTACATGAATGCAAAGATTTATGTTGTAGGCACTAAAGTAACAAATATCAAAATACATGTACCCGGTACTCAAGTATTGAAGTTTCAAATTGTCTATGCAAAAACAACTCAATACTTGTTTACATGATATCAGCTATGATGAGACAAACAAACAGATCTCGAAAACACTTGACATCCTGTGAACAATAACCAACAGCCTGCCAAAAATCATGCATAAAAAGTATATGTGATTTGTACCTGCATATGATAACTGCCCTGTCAATAGAAAATGGAAATATCACAATAATTGATCTACCAGAACATATTAAACTTTGTTATAATTTACATTTTTCATTTAAGTACAAGATATTTTCCCCTTTCAATCAATTTATTCCAACTAGGGTTTCTAGAAACAATACATATTTAAAATCTTCAGTTCCATTGTCTATTCACAACATGTCATATACAGACCTTTTAAGTAAAACTGTATACACAGTGCATTTGTTTTAAAATGGAATGTAAAAAGTAACACCTATTTATCATACAAACATTTCTTATCCCAAATTTATGTCCCTCAATTCCTCAAACCAAGGTCTGTATATACATTTTACAAAAAGCATTTACAATTTCTTTTATGATATGCAGTCTATGTTAACTATACTTTTTATTCTTTTTTTCTCAATATTTTGGCAAAAATATACACTATTCACATGAATTACTTTATCAAATTTCAACCATCTTCTTTATCACCTCTTAAAGGCTTTTCCATTTACCATACATTGTTTGCAATCACCATTTAATTCTTTAAAAGCAGAGAATTTGATGAATTCTCATTGCAAACACTTTGATCAACACAACCAACTTAAAAGTGTGAAACTTAAGTTTCAAAAAACGTCATCACAACATATTCACTTGTTTCTGCTAGGAAACAACACAACACTGTCTTAACAAGCCAGCGCTTGGCTTCTCAAAGTCACTATATTGGAGTCACTCAAAGTCACATAATATGGGAGTCACAGTCACAAGATTTCTGGGGTCATCTTCATTGGTTAGCTTGGTTTCTACCCAGCATAAGTCTCACAAGGAACTCAATTCTATTCTTTCAACTCAAAAAATGGGCTGTAAATGTTCAACAGCCTTTTAACCAATAAATAAAAAGTGTGAGATTAAAATAAAATATTATATTCTTAATATACAAGTTCCCTGTGAAATGCATCAGAATTAATCTTCAACTTGGCTATTCATTGCTCACTGACCTTATTCATGGTCAACATTTTGACCAATTAAGACATAGCTTTTGCTGTGTCATAAAACAGTGTGGTCTTCAACCACTTCCATCACTGCAATTTTTAAGCACCTGTGTCTACTTTTTAACATGGAACAGGTTCCAGTTCCATGGAGCTTGAATGCTCTAGAAGACATTTATACCCCCAACATAGGTATACAACCAGTACATCATGAATTGGTCATTAAACCAAATTCTTATAACTTCTATTGTCTACAAGACAGGGCCATGGACTGTTTTCCCTCACCTCTGTCTGCAAGACAGGGCCATTGGATATTTTCCCCCACCTCTGTCTACAAGACAGGACCATGGGATATTTTCCCCCACCTCTGTTTACAAGACATGGCCATGGACTATTTCCCCCCCCCCCTCTGTCTACAAGACAGGGCCATGGGATATTTTCTTCCACCTCTGTCTACAAGACAGGCCATTCACTATTTTCCACCACAACTTCTCTACCGGACAGGATCATTGAATGATTCACTATTTTCAATTTTCTTTTATGTCAGATTGATAATCACTGACTTGAACACAATTCCACACAGCATTTGTGAAACACCACCACAATAATTGCTTGTGAATAGGCCAGTTTATCTAAAGCAGAGGTCACTCTACCCCACAGATTTTGGAAACTAATCTGCAATTAACACATTTAACAGTACTGTTAACTGTATTTACACAACTTAAAACAGTTACTGTTATTACATGCACATCCACTTTATCAATGTGTGCTAATCGGCCATATTCAATGGCCTATTGAGTCTTCTGACACAACAAAAGTTGAATGTTTGCAGTAACTTGCAAAGGCTGATGCAATTTCTTTACTATGCTGGATAAAGGTTGTCACATAACTTGGTATTCAACAAACAGACACTTTTCTCAGCAACACAATATTTCAAATAAGATCAACCCTAAAGCTGCATGCTCACATGTTATTCAAATTGTTATTGTAGTAGGTCAGAGACTAGAACAAAAAAGATTATTGCTCAACTGCTTTAATTGCTTTAAGAACTCTGACTACATTTTTTGACAGATTTAATTAATAGCAAAAGCCAAAATCTGTGGTAAAAGTAACACCAAAAAATAATTATATTTGATGAATAAAACAATTGACTTATATAAATCCATATAAAATGATATCATCCCTTAAACTGCACTAAATTACTTACATTTATTTATTAGTCTTCAATTTGTGTGTGCACGCAGCTTTAGGTTGGGTCTTGTATTGTGTTGAATGAAATCACGGCTTGAGTACGCTACTATTGTATCTGACATGGAAATGTAAACCAGATACCACAGTTCCACACATTGATATGTACAAGACTTAATATCTATGCCATGTCGTCACATTCAGGTGCAAGGTTAAATAGTGTCCTATTAAAGACATTCTTTAACTGTCAGTGTCCCAGTCTATGACATTTTTATGTCAGTTTCATTTTCGGTATGTTACTTTAAGGTGTCCTGGCATTTGTGCCAATCTCCAATTCTGGAGAAAAAATTGGTCACCGTCTAATAAGAGTTATGCATGGTTTGTATTTACATAATTTTGACCTGCATTGAACGTTTCTGATTTCTTTAAGGCATTTCTTTAACATAGCACATATATAGCAAGATTAAGTGCTATATACATAGTGACCAATATTGTCCCATTTCAGAAGCTAATTTGTACATAGCAAGATTTGTGGTCAATAGGTTAATATGAACATCAACTAACATAGCAACATTTGGTGCTTTTTCCTTTGCATTTTGTACAGCTATGTACACCTTTCTCAAAAATTAAACACCAATTTTGTGGCTCACAAATATGCATATGTATATGCCCCCAAAAATCTAACATAATAAGCTAATATTACAATTCATGAAATACAACTTATTTTACCCCTATCAACATTTTTTGCTCGTCTACATATTTATGTACATGGTTAGCCTTTTTACACAGCACTTATTCAAATTACCTCATTGTGTAAGGATATTTACAGTGACACATAGTCTCCTCAACTGTGAGGAATCAAACAGACAGGTAAACATAGCACATTTTCAAAACACTTCTTTGTTTACTCTACTTCATTATTATACATCATCATCCATCAGACTTAATATCAGACACTCATTTTCTATCCTCCAGCCAGGGCCAGCCCTGCCTATTTTACATATGCCTTACTCAGGACATGGGACTATATTGCTGGTTCCCCTTTCTATTTACACAGGTGGGGCACCGTTTGTGTATTCAAGCTCTGGGGTTATCCGGATGCTGAAATCAAGCAGCTTGTGAAGAGCACTGGGAGCAAAGAGGTACAGAAGACCCAGGAATACAGCAAAAGCCACTGCCGTCAGGGGGAACGACTTAGTCCACACTTGAGGCCTGGATTGTGCTGCCTGTGCTGGTACTGTCCTTGCCAGCTCCATGTTTCTGTCAAGGTAAGCTGGTACTGTCTTTGCCACATCTACGCCACTGTCAGATTTGAGCTCATAAGTTGTCTTGAACTCTTCCAAGATACCTATGAGGTTGCGGGCAACAGACAGCTGTTTTCTGATGTCGGCCAGTCCTGCATCAAGGTCAATCTTCCAGCCCTCATCTGACATGTCCATCCAATCGGCTCTCAGGTTCTCTTCATACAAAGACAGACTGTTCATCAGTTTCTGGAATGTTGGAAAAATGTTGGTGTTTAATTTTAGAGATAAGGAACAAAACAACAACACAGCTCTGTTCTCAGCTTCTCTAAAGCATGTCTTAATACATAGTCAGACTTCTAGTTGTTACTGAAATGTTTCTAAAAACCAACTTACTGAATTGTTTTTGAAAACCAACAACAGTACACTTGATATCTTGTTCCTACCTTGAGGCAATCACGCCCTCCCACCTGGTTCCAGTACTCATCAACACACTGGGAGAATGGGGAGCTGTCTATCAGGTCTCGTTCCTGAGCCAGGAGGAACTTGAGATGCTGTTGAATTTCAGAACACTCAAACCAGGCCAAGTGAATGTGCTCGAGTTCACGCAGTCCACCAAGGCACCTGGAAATGTTACATAATAACTAAAATAAGTGCAACCCCTTTACTCCATACTTATCAACAGCCCCCTACCATATTTTTCAAACCTGAAGACTCAAATATTTCTTTTTATTCCTTCATTTCCCATTAAATTCAGATTCATTTGCTAAGCTGTTTGTTTTACAGTAAAAATATCTGAAAGACAGTAAAAGGCCATCCATAAGTCACCTTTGTAGAAGATCATCAATTTTGAGTTGTGTCCCTTTAATCTGCTCCATGAAGTAGGCTGTGTCAACTGTGGCATTCTGGGTAGAGAACGTACGTACAGCCACATTGAGATTAGACAGTATTTGCTTCTGACAAAGTAGCAATTTCTGTTTTTCCTGCAATAAAAGTAACAACTTAAGCTTTGAAAATATTCATAAAATGCTGAATTTCACTATTGCTTTTTATATATAAATAGCCTATTAAATAATTTCTGCATGTAAATAGAAGTATCTCAATTACATTCATGTAATTATGCACCAAGAAAATATTTTTTTAATGAAGAAAAGCAGAAATATTTGTACAGTAAAGGTATTAATTCACTTATTAAAATTGTTCCCTGAAGTATTCATTATTTTTTTTGCAAATGTTGAAAAATAAGTGACACATTCATAACCCACCAATCAACAAAATAATTTGTTTATCATTCTGAGAGCCAGAACTTTATTGCTTTATGAACAACAAGAGATGTAACACAATGCCCCCTACTAAGCCGCTTTGAAGCCATATATTTGACCTTTGACCTTGACCTTTCACAACTCAAAATGTGCAGCTCCATGAGATACACATGCATGCCAAATATCAAGTTGCTATCTTTAATGGTGCAAAAGTTATTGCAAAAGTTTAACCAAAGTTAAAGTTTGTGAAAGACAGGCCAAAAACAATATACCCCCGATCATTCCATCCGGGGGCATAAAAACATTTTCCTCCAAGTAATAATGGTGATAATTTAAATCTAGTTATTTAAGCATGATTGCATCTAATTAAGGCACTATAGAGTATGTCCTCAGTAGAATCAGTACACTGAGGTAGCTCTAAGTGGGCTGGGTTATATATGAGTCTCCCATTGGGAAAATAAGGTTTAATTCATGTGCATCAAGTGTCATCCCAGATCAGCCTGTGCAGTCCACAAAGGCTAGTAACAAAATGACACTTACCATCTATACTGGATTTTTGTTAAAATGAGAGTATATTTCCATAAAAGCTTCAATATACATCACTGAATAGCCTGTGCAGACTGCACAGGTTAATCTGAGACAGCACTTTACGCACATGGATTAAAAAATGTTATCAAAGAGCCAGGCTAAAATACAATATGAACCGATAAATTACCATGATCTCAGCTGCTGTATGCAGCACTTCTTCCACACTGTTGAACCCACGCTTATCCAGTTGTGGTATCCCCTCCAACATGATTCCCTCCACTGTGAGATATACGGCGTACATCGTCTTCACTTCCTGGGACTGAAGTTGTCTCTCCTGAGTCGTGGTCCGTAGCCTGTCCCATTGATACAGCAGGTCTGAAGTAAAGGCAAGATTTCCTTTACTCTTTCCCCTCAGAAGCAAAGTTAAAATGGCTACATACAACCAGCATCAAACCAGATCAGCCTGCCAGTAACTCTTAGTCTGTTCAGGTTTAATGCTGTTTGCTGTGGGTTGGAAATGAAGCTTTTAAAACTGAAATATATTGAGAAAGGTATTTAATTTGATTTTCTAATGAACTACAGAAACGGTCAACATGCGTATCTGAGTGGTAAAGGGTTAGAGACACTCGTCAAATAACTTCAACACAATTTAACTTTGAAGAAATTGTTTTTCTCATGTACACAAGCCAAAATGCAAAACATCACATTGTATTCTGTCAATTAAAAACCAATTTATTTATAAACAAGGGCTGTTTGTAAAACATGCATGCCCCCCATATGGGCTCCCCGTTGTAGTGACAGCCATTGTGTGAATGTTTTTTGTCACTGTGACCTTGACCTTTGATCTAGTGACCTGAAAATCGATAGGGGTCATCTGCCAGTCATGATCAATGTACCTATGAAGTTTCATGATCCTAGCCATAAGCGTTCTTGAGTTATCATCCGGAAACCATTATACTATTTCGGGTCACCGTGACTTTGACCTAGTGACCTGAAAATCAATAGGGGTCATCTGCGAGTCATGATCAATCTACCTATCAAGTTTCATGATCCTAGGCCTAAGCGTTCTTGAGTTATCATCCGAAAACCATTTTACTATTTCGGGTCACTGTGACCTTGACCTTTGACATAGTGACCTGAAAATCAATAGGGGTCATCTGCGAGTCATGATCAATCTACCTGTCAAGTTTCATTATCCTAGGCCTAAGCGTTCTTGAGTTATCATCCGGAAACCATTTTACTATTTCGGGTCACCGTGACCTTTACCTTTGACATAGTGACCTCAAAATCAATAGGGGTCATCTGCGAGTCATGATCAATGTACCTATGAAGTTTCATGATCCTAGGCCCAAGAGTTCTTGAGTTATCATCCGGAAACCACCTGGTGGACGGACCGACAGACCGACCGACAGACCGACATGTGCAAAGCAATATACCCCCTCTTCTTCCAAGGGGGGCATAATAATTCCATAATTTATATACATGAAAAAGCGGCAATCCCCCTGAAGTTAATCCAGTAGTAGAATATGTTTGCATCAACTGTACAGTATATTATATTTTCCATTTGCACCAACTCTTGTGAACATAAACACAATCAAATGTGATTTTTAAACAACAATTTTTCTTGATAAATTGACACTAAAGGAATGTTACAATGAGCCTTGTTCTGGGAAAACTGGGCTTAATGCATGTGCATAAAGTGTCGTCGCACATTGAACAGGCTACTCCGGGATGAAACTTTCTGCTTTTATTGAATTTTTTGTTAACAGATCTCTTTTAAATGAAAACTCAGTATAGACGGAAAGTGTTGTCTCTCATTAGCTTGTGCAGACTTCAATAAGCCCAGTTTTCTCAGATAGAGGCTCAAATGTTAGTGGTCAAAGATCTTAGAACACAGAGGCTATGTTTGTGTTCCTTTGGGGCTATGATTGTGTACCTTGGATCTGGAGCTTGTCCTCTTCAGTGAAGTCAGCCTGGTCCAACTGTTGGCTTATGTCCTGTAGACACCGGATGTTGGTCTCAATGGTTGCCAGCAACTGTCCCTGTGACAGGGGGAGGGAGAAATAGTTGAAAGAAGTGAGTGGAAGAGTAGTTATATTGACTAATTTAATATCATTACAATTATACGAGTCTTCTATAAATCAAGGGCTGTTTGTAAAACAGGATGCCCCCCATATGGGCTGTCAGTTGTAGTGGCAGCCATTGTGTGAATACGTTTTTTGTCACTGTGACCTTGACCTTTGACCTAGTGACCTGACAATCAATAGAGGTCATCTGCCAGTCATGATCAATGTGTCTATGAAGTTTCATGATCCTCAGCGTAAGCATTCTTGAGTTATCATCCGGAAACCATTTTACTGTTTCGAGTCACTGTGACCTTGACCTTTGACCTAGTGACCTGAAAATCAATAGGGGTCATCTGCCAGTCATGATCAATGTACCTATGAAGTTTCATGATCCTAGGCGTAAGCATTCTTGAGATCATCCGGAAACCATTTTACTGTTTCGAGTCACTGTGACCTTGATCTTTGACCTAGTGACCTGAAAATCAATAGGGGTCATTTGCCAGTCATGATCAATGTACCTATGAAGTTTCATGATCCTAGGCAAAAGCATTCTTAGTTATCATCTGGAAACCATTTTACTATTTCGAGTCACTGTGACCTTCACCTTTGACCTAGTGACCTGAAAATCAATAGGGGTCATCTGCCGGTCATGATCAATGTACCTATGAAGTTTCATGATCCTAGGTGTAAGCATTCTTGAGTTATCATCCGGAAACCATTTAAATATTTCGAGTCACTTTGACCTTGACCTTTGACCTAGTGACCTGAAAATCAATAGGGGTCATCTGCCAGTCATGATCAATGTACCTATGGAGGTTCATGATCCTAGGCCTAATCATTCTTGAGTTATCATCCGGAAACCATCTGGTGGACGGACCAACCGACATGTGCATAACCATATACCCCTCTTCTTCGAAGGGGGGCATAATAATAGCAATACATCAAGCTTTGAGATAAAACCTAATTAATTTTTTTGTTTAGCACACACAAATGTCATTTTTTATTCGGACTTACATATTTCCCAGGATTTTCATACAGTCCTGTTTTCAAAGGGTCTTTGCGTTTCTTTCGCAAGCTTTTCATGGCCACCTTGAGCTGCATGTGTGATTCCTGGAGCACATGATGCAGGTCCTCAATATCAGAGTCACTGTCATCCATGTTTGCATGGCTGGATGGGATCTGAATCAAAAAGATGGAACTACAGTTCAGTTAAACACTTCACCTAGCAAAAACACATTTCAGCCCATTTGAATAGCATTACAAAATCAAATTGAATAAAATACCTTTCTTAATAGATTTAAGTTTTAAAGGAATAATTTCAAATTCTTATATGCTAATGAGTAGCAAACAGCACTACAAATGAACAGCCTGCGAGTTGCTTGCAGGCTGGTCTGGTTTTATGCTGGCTCTATATAGTGATATTCACTTTGCTTCAGAGTGGGAAAAGGTAAATAAGGCAACAGGAACACTTTAACTTTTTCAGTGCTGGAACCAAATTTTGAAGGCCTTTGCAAACAGTTTGGATCCAGATGAGACGCCACAGAACGTGGCTTCTCATTAGGATCCAAACTGTTTGCTATTCTAATAGTATTCTTTGAATAAATCAAAGAAAATGCTAATTTTAGAAATTCAGCAGATGACATTTTAGCAGACAACAAATTTCCCAGCATGCAAAGGGTTAAGCTCCAGCCTGTTTACAACAGTTTGACACATTTTTCGGAATTTTAATTAGTTGTCTTTACAGCAGTAGGAAATGCATACAAATTTGAAACCGCACAGTAATAAGCTTTCTTAATACAACTTTGTCTCAACCCAGTATACATGTATATCAGTAAGACCAGTCATTTGTAAGTCAATTTGGTGAAATAGTTTCTGTTGTCTGTGTAGAACTTAAGAACACCCGCAATGTTGGTCAGTCAGTCTATGTGGTAACTAGTACTAAACTATAACTTAAAGATGGGTTGAAAATAACCATGTTCAAAGACCAGTTACTGGAAACTTCATATTGTATACATACCACAGAGACACAGAAAAAAACAGGGGTTACTATTTGGTTACATCATTCATACAAATGGCTGTTGATATGTCAGTGGTGAGTTACTGAGATAAGTATGTAAACATATATCTGATCAACAAGAAACAACTGGAAACGTTTGAGATGGTGAAAGGGCCTCCATGCTTTGACTCAAATACTGATGAAAACGTCATAAAATGCAACTTAAGAAAAGTTACCAGTTTGGCATGTTTGCCTGCTGTGCCCTCGTCCTCAGATTTGCGTGCCAACAAGGTGGCCAGGATGGTGGAGGTGGGGAGACCAAACTCATCATCAAACTCCATATCTACCGGTTCCCAGGGCAGGGCTTCCTCTGGGGGGTCCTCACTGCCGGTCGTGTACAGGGGCGCCTGTAGGGGGAGAAAGCTTCACATTGAGAAAAGTCATAGACATACTTTTTATTTCACAAATGTTCTATCTCTTCACGTTGAGACTTGTTATAGACATACTTTGTTTTTTATTATTTTCCATGTCTAGTTTTACCATAATTTGAAATCTGCAGAAAAGAGAAGGTCCATAGACATACACAATATGGTCAAATAATTATTGCCTTTATATTTTAAGCAAGAGTTTTCAAATTGTATTACTATAGCCACATTGGGAAAACAGCCTCACCACACGGCAGCCATGTTTTTCAATAAACCAGAACCGTATCTCACTTGGGAGTGAAATCATTAGAACAAAATTTTCTAGAAAGTCTCAAGTAGATTGAACAAACAAATGTGACCTCTTTAGAGAGTGGAGGACACACAATCAACAATGGACAAAAGTTCATCACAAAAGCTCACCATGAGCACAATGTACTCAGGTGAGCTAAACATTGTCCATGTCTTGTTAACGATAATGTAAAACCTCAAGAAAATACAAGTTAAAATATCATGATTTAAGGAGACGGATATACTTGGTTTGGTTGAATATTTTACGTTTGTTTAACATAGCGTTGATTACCTGATAGTTGTCCCAAGCATTCTCAGAAAAGTTTCCATCATTTGGATCTTCCAACTCAGAAACCGCAGTAGGATCTGCTGAAATTGGAGGAGGAGGACATTGGAGGAGTAAAATAGATTCACAACTGAGACAACATATCTGTGTAATTCAATATCAACTTTATCATGTTTCATGTCTTTGTGAAAATAGGGGTAACATAATTATATGCCTTAAAAGTTAAGGGTCTCACATTAAAAGTGTTAAGCAAAAAATTGCCCAATTTACTTTTTTACGAAAATTGATGTGGTACATACATATTATCATATAATAATTTATGATTCAGTTGAACAAAAATGGGTCTTAAAAATTACTTCCATTAACACATGCTCCCGCTAAAGTTTTTACTTTGGTATGTCAATCTATTAAAGTGTATTTGAATTAAGTGCTACAAAACATTGCCCACTGGTACATTTCATATATCAGTTGATATCACTGATACATAATTTAATCAATGCTGGTAATTCATTTCAGCAACATAAATTTTTTTTATTTCTAATGCCTACCATTTGTATCTGAATCGTCATAGCTACTTCCACTTGACTTGAACCTGGCATTCTGAAGGGTGGAGATTAGATTGTTATGACCTTGAGGTGTCATCAACTCTTCCTCTGATGTCTCCATCAAAGGCACTTGGTCACCAGGTCCTGAGAAACCCTTGTGCGCTTTCACAGGCGTGGATAAATTCTCTGAGATTGGTTCTTGATGAACTGGGGTTGATGAATAAACTGATCTGAAATGAACTGAGTCAATTTGAGCTACCGGTACTTCAGGCGTGTTTTCAGCATTTTGCTTAGAGCACACAGTGATTGAGTTATGGAGCACAGGCGAGATGTTATGAAGTTCAAGGTTAAGTTTCCGCTTCGCTCCCAACTGAGATCTGGACGAAGAAGTCTTACCGCTGATTGGTCGCTGGATTTTCCTGATTCGATGTCTGGAGAGTGTAGGTGACAATGAGTGTGATGTGGGACGCGTCCGCGTCTCTGAGATTTCTGAGTCACTGTAAGCCATGCTCAGTCTTTCTATGAGAGGTTCAGAGGGCGAGACACACTCGATGACACTCCACGGTCTCTCTCTGCCTCGCCCTTTCACTCTTATCTTCAAGCTGGAAGTGTCGTACAGTTTTGGCAGTCTCATGTTATCACGCATCCCATTCCGCATTTCGTCACTTGTATACTCACTAGCCAACACACTGTCAATGGTCTCTGTCGTGTCTTCGAGCTGCCCATCTGATTCGCCACTTTCCTCATCACTTGCATCACAAGAGCTCTCAACAGTCCCCACACCTTTGTCGACCATTTCTCTGGGTGGCGCCAATGATGCCAAGGATTCCTGGTGCTTAGGACTAAATGACTTGTTGAACGTGTTTCCCTGCTGGATCATGAGGTCAGCCTGGTTGATGAGGTATCGGATATCCTCCATCTGGGGCTCCTCTTGCTTAAGAACTGTCTGAACCTGCCCATTGATATCAGAGTCATCGCTCTTCTGATCCTGATTTGCCGAGTTCCAACCATCCGTCTTGTCTGTTGATTCCGTATCAACTGCTACAGTGGCATAGTAATCATTGCTTGAGTTCTTCTTGCCTCGGATCCCTGTGAACGTGATTCCTTTCATTCTCCCATCATGATCGTCCGATAGGCTCTCGCTCCCATAGCCAATATCCCTGCTATCATGCTTCTTGACCACAAACTGACGCTGGAATTCACGTTCAGACTCGCTGCACGTGGATACAGACAGGTCCTGGTAGTTCTCAGACATGTCTGACGATGTCTTCTGCTCCGACTCACTAGCCACTGCACTATCCTTCCCGCTACGTCTATCAAATTCGGGAGAAAATGAAGTGCTGCAGTCCGTCTTCTGGGGTGACTGGACGAAGTCACCTCGGTAACCGAGTTCGGGGAAGCTGTCTTCACCACCGCTTGTTACATCGTGAGAATCATAATCGTAGTCGTCATCATCATCGTCGAAGTCTCTCAAGCTTGAATATGTGTCGATGTATGGCGTGGGGTTACATATGCCCTGTTAATATTGAAAAAAGGTTTTGTTGTAATATAAATATAGATATGCAATAATCAACATTATGAGAGAAATGATGTTTACATTACCTGACAATTGAAATCATGATTTTCAAATAGAATAGATCACTTGTATACATGTTTCACAGTGATTACGCAATGCAGGACGAATATAATTTTTTCATGATCATATCATTATGTAATAAAACATAAAAACTTCAGTGAATAAATATGTTGCAGAACATGACAACACAATGTTAATTATCAATACTACTCTATACTAATTTAATTAATAGACTCAAACAGTAAAAACAATCATCTTTATAACATTTATGATCATATTCTCATTTTTGGTTGAAGATAACATAATAACCTCATTTATATATTATTATCTATAATCCCTTATAAAGGGAGTTTTGCTTATTTTCAAAAATAAGTAAGAATCTTTTTATACAGTGTTTTCCTGTTCTTCATCATTTTACACCCATATGGGTTAAATCCGAGTTTTATCATGTTTGGCTCCATATTCATAAATAAGAAAGCTGTATTTTTCAATACACACCATTCAGACTTTTGATATCAGCAAATAAAAAGAAGATTATGGCCTTTGCAAAACATGCGCAATCAATTGGTCTCCAGGGCATAACTATTAGTAGCCATTAGCTAACCAGTTACACAAATTTAACTAATATGTGGGTAATTCGGTCATCCATGATGAATGTTATCTGATAGACACTGTATTCATTACACTTATAAACAGTACGTCTAGCTAACATATTAATTAAACTACCAAATTGTAAATAATTCTTTGTTATAAGATTATAAGAGGATTTTTATAGCCAAGTCATTATTATAAAGTTTTACTATGCTGCTGTAATGATGCCCTGATTGGGCATGATGATGATGATGATATTAACAACATTTTGGTTAGCCATCAACAAATGTTTATTTGTTAACACCAACTATGAACTGTCAATTTAACTGTTAAAGCAATTATCTGATCAATACTGACAAATTTTACCTTATTATCCAATAAAAAGACACCACTAACGAGATGAAAGCCCAAGTTTTGCCTCAGGCTCTAAATCTAATGTTTGGCGACTAACAACGGAAGCTTGTCGCGTGTTGGTGTTACATCCTTGAGCATATCTACAAGTCATATCCCCTATGATGAAAGATCAAACCAGGGCTGGCTAATTGAACCCTGGCACATCATAATCTTTAGAAACGTGGACACATTACCTTGAAAGCGTGTCTGTTTCTACCGGGTGTCATTTCAAACAAATTGATACATGAGGTTTTTATTTTAACCTTATTAATTCAGCTGTGTAAATAAGTTCTGGTTTTTGCTGCTCATAAGTGAGAAAACAATACAACCTGTGTGTAAGCAACAATTTTATAACATTAATATTTGTGTCAATACTAAACCTTTAAAATAACTGTTCATGTGATAAAAGAAAATATGAGGCCACAAATTTTTATCTTTCGGCTTACGAACCAGCTGGTAGAAAAAAAAGAGGTTCTGGCATAAAATAAAATTGACAAAATCTTATTTGTATTTCTCCCCTGCCAATTTACAGACAGTAACACAATTTATAGTCTGAAACAATTTTCACAATCTGGATAGCAAGAGCAAAATTCACAAAATGGTTTGACTCAGTTACACCTAATGCGGTTTATAAAATTATGTTAACAGTTTAGGAAACAAAATCTGATATATTGAATACAATTACAAAACAAGAGGGCCTGAAAGGCCCAAAGTCGCTCACCTGAGATTCAAAGGAACTGACCTGTTCTGTGCAGCCCAAGATGTCATTAGAACAAAATGTTCTTACCAACTTTCATGACTATTGAACACCCTGGCAGCCACGTTTTTCGACAGACCAGAACCATTTTCATACACATCCAAGATATCATTCAAACAAATATACTGACAAAGTTTCATGAAGATTCATGAGTCCATATAAGGAAAAATGCCCCGCCCACTGGTGGCCATGTTTTTCAAGCAACTGGAACCATTTTCGAACTAATGTCCAAAATATCATTGGGACAAATCTTCTGACAAAGTTTCATGATGATCGTACAATAAATATGGCTTCTAGAGTGTTAACAAGGTTTAACTATAGCTATATTAGGAAAAATGCCACGCCCCCTTGGCGGCCATGTTTTTCCACCAACCGGAACCATTTTTAAAATCATCCAAGATATCATTGGGACAAATCATCTGACCAAGTTTCATGATGATCGGACAATAAATGTGGCCTCTAGAGTGTTAACAAGGTTCTACTAAAGCATGATATATAGCCATATAAGGAACAAGTAGTAGTAGTACAAGTAGTAGTAGTAGAGTATAGTAGTAGAAGTAGTAGTAGTTGTAGTAGTAGTAGAAGTAGTAGTAGTAGTAGTAGTAGTAGTAGAAGTAGTAGTAGTAGTAGTAGTAGTAGTAGTAGTAGTAGTAGTAGTAGTAGTAGTAGTAGTAGAAGTAGTAATAGAGTAGTAGTAGTAGGTGGTGGTGGTGGTAGCAAAAGAAATAGTAGTAGTAGTAGTAGTAGAGTAGTAGTAGTAGTAGTAGTAGTAGTAGAAGTAGTTGTAGTAGTAGTAGTAGTAGTAGTAGTAGTAGTAGTAGTAGTAGTAGTAGTAGTAGTAGTAGTAGTAGTAGAGCAGTAGTAGAAGTAGTAGTAGTAGTAGTAGTAGTAGTAGTAGTAGTAGTAGTAGTAGTAGTAGTAGTAGTAGTAGTAGTAGAGTAGTAGTAGTAGTAGTAGCAGGAGAAGTAGTAGTAGTAGTAGTAGTAGTAGTAGTAGTAGTAGAAGTAGTAGTAGTAGTAGTAGTAGTAGTAGTAGTAGTAGAAGTAGTAGTAGTAGTAGCAGCAGCAGCAGCAGCAGCAGCAGCAGTAGTAGTAGCAGTAGTAGTAGTAGTAGTAGTAGTAGTAGTAGTAGTAGTAGTAGTAGTAGTAGTAGTATGCATTACAAAAATGCAGTTAGCCTTACATTTGGTAAATTTAAATATATTACAAGGGAGGCAAATCTGTAACAATAAATTTAAACTTATTGCATTTGTTTCCCCTGAAGTGTATTACCTCCCCTGTCCTGCTTATATTTATATTAATCAACAAAATTAAACATTAACACAATATTTAATATACAAAATATACAAAAATTTCTCATATTCTGATAATATTTTTACTGATCCACTGTATTTTACTAAAAGGATGATGTTTCATTGGACTGATAATTATAGATTTAGGATTACAGACCAGTTGCTTCAGTAATATTGTTCAGAGTGTGCCCTGTTGGCCGCGTATGCATTCTAAAATTATCATTCAAAAAAACATTTTACTATTTCGAGTCACCGTGACCTTGACCTTTGACCTAGTGACTTCAAAATCAATAGGGGTCATCTGCTAGTCATGATCAATGTACCTATGAAGTTTCATGATCCTAGGCACAAGCGTTCTTGAGTTATCGTCTGACAACCACCTGGTGGACGGACAGACCGACAGACCGACCGACATGAGCAAAGCAATATACCCCCTCTTCTTCGAAGGGGGGCATAAAAATGCCCCGCCCCCTGGTGGCCATATTTTTTCAGCAAACGAAACCATTTTCGAACTCATCCTAGATATCATTAGGACAAATCTTCTGACCAAGTTTCATGAAGATCGGAAAATAAATGTGGCCTTTAGAGTGTTAACAAGGTTTTACTAAAGCCATTTAAGGGAAAATGCCCCGCCCCCTGGCGGCCATGTTTTTCAACCAACCGACATCATTTTTGAACTCGTCCAAGATATTATTGGGATGAATGTTCTGACCAAATTTCATGAAGATCAGGCAATAAATGTGGCCTCTAGAGTGTTCACAAGGCAAAATGTTGACGACGGACGACTCACGACGGATAAAAGGCGATCACAAAAGCTCACCATGAGCACATTGTGCTCAGGTGAGCTAATAAACGCACGCCCACAATTCACTTTACCTGAACTTTCAAAAAATGGAAAACTTTGTGTTTCTGAAATTCTTCAATTCATTTATTCTCAACATTAATGAGAGTTTGCTATTATAATATAATTATTATATTGTTTCATTGGGCAATTGGAAGAGTCAGAAATTATACACCCGCTGATTGACATGGTAAAATTGATATCTTCAGATAAGTAAGCATTGGAGAATATTTGTAAGTGTTATGAATAGAAATGTTCTCTCCTGAATTTGTGTTTTTTGATGCTCAAACTTTCTTTTATATATCCTGTGGTTACCGTAATACAAACCCATAAGTATTGGACAGGTTATTGTCATGTTTGTTTGGCACAAGTTGAATAGCCTATTTAATAGTGTTTGGATTGACCCTCAAGCAAGAAAAGGTTGATAGATGATCTTTTTCATATTTGTTGTATCCAAATCAGATCACATAAATTAGTTATATAGAAATATATTTGTTGAGCAGTACATGTATATACTGCCAAACTCGGTTTGCTCAATATATTATGAAAACTCATTTGCTCAGATTACAGTGAATGAAAATATCTCTCTTGATTGTTTAGGTTAACTGACAAATGTTAATAGATTTATTATTTTGGACATATTATTTTTAATTCTATTTTTACTTCCTCCTGTTATGGCCTACCTGCATCTAAAATTATTGTAAAGTAAAAGTATACAAAATTAATGGCCTGAATACTAATTATTCTTATCTGAAGTTGTATAAAATTGCTACAAAAAGTCTGGTAATTCTGAAAAGGGAATTTTAAATTTTGCAACAGAAAATATTAAGAAAAAACGAATGTCATAGTGGATTAACCCTTTTCCTTTCAGAAGAAAAGTGAAAGGCTATATGCAAACAGCATAAAACCTGAACAGCCTGTGGATAACTCGCAGCCTGTTCAGATTTTATGCTGTTTGCTGCTCATCAGTATCTAAAGTTTAGAGATAAAGCCTTTAAAACTTGAATATAGCATAAAAGGTCTTAAATAAATTTAACTTTCTGAGGGACTACATTTATGCAAAAAATATGTATCTAAGTGGTAAAGGGTTTAATGTTATGACATACACAAAGTAATACTCATTCTGTACAATGACACCGAGTCTCAACACCTGTGTTTTTGTATTTTTCCACTTAACAAAAATGGTTAGTTCTGAAAACTCTGTATTTATTTGAGCCATTGTCTTGACCATATTACGCCTTTTACTGGTGTTTAAGTAGCAGCATTTAATTTAGTGCATTCTATCATACCAAAATATTAAATTATGATTGGCCAGTCGCAAAATTAACTCAAGAAATATGTATACTGATAGTTTTTATAATTATATGCAAACAGAGACAAACACTGTGTGTCTGGAAAACACATTTTCATTACTTCCAAAATAAAACTTAGGTCAAGATCAAAGCCATAATATTTTCTGATCTACATGAGAGAGGAATAATTACAGATGAGATACAGGCAATCATGACCATAAAACTCTGTAACACAAGCACTCCCATAATGGGAGGGATGGCTTTCCTTTTAGTTCCCATTCTGTTTTATTGACCCATGTGTCCAGCCAAATATAAGTGGCAATTTTAAAGTTAAAGTAATTGATCAGTATGTATGCTTTTGTCATAGGACTTTGAATACAGAACAAACTATTAATAATGCTTAAGCCAAGGGCCAAAGGAGCCAATTTAATTTAAGTTTTATAATCAGAAACTTGCTTTAAAAGTAAATAATATAAGAAAGTATCCCTATAGTCAAAATAGACATTAATCTGTATACACAGCATTATCTTTTAAGAAGTTGTAAGAAACTTCAATATTTGTCACTTGGATATAAAATATTTAAGCAAGAAGCTTTAATAATCAATCGAAATCAACAAGTTCAACTTTGAAAAACGAGATTACATATTATGTTTAATTAACATGTTCAACCTTCGTGAAGGTCACAAGTGAGAAGTACAACAGCAATTCCTATTCAGAAATGACAGTACTTATTTACCTTGATTTTGTCAATTTAGTCCATCGGTTGGACCACTTAAAAATCCAACCCATCTTGAAATTTTATCCAAAACACTATAATAATAACAACAAGCTTTCACTTTTTGTCATCTTTATCAGTATACATCGCCTCAAGCTAAAACCTGCATTTGCATTGATATGTAACTTATTAAAATTAAAATCTCAAGTGTATAAATTTCACTCCTCAATTCTTGTGTGTTATGATAATTACGCTTGTCGTGTATCAAGAAGTCAGCCGTGGCCGATATGGGGAAGTTGTCAAACCATTTGGAAGGCTTCATCTTTCATCATTGAGTCATTGCACTCACGTCCTACATAAAATTGTCACCTGGATCTTATCTTCACATTTCATATTGATTGTTTTCTGTTTTTTCATAATTTATCAATATTAAACCATGAGAATCTTGAAAACATATTATGAAAATATTGTGTTGTTACTTCACTAAAAATCTCTAGGATTAACCCTCACACTTCAAGAAGATTGTAATATGAGACAGAATATTACCTTTTTAGATATTATAACATAACCTGATGTACAAAGCTTAGGTTTAATGGTCTTGTATGTTAGTATAAAGTGACTACTCCCTTTAATGCAATTCATAAGCAAATGATCATACTTTGCAAGAAATTAATTCATTATTGCTTAAAGCTCAATGGTTATAATTGAATATCATTAATATCGAAATACAATTTAAAGGTATCATTAATAATATGCAGTTTACAGTAACAATTAATCATTTTTAATTGGGTTATAGATTCAATTGAATTTTAATACATGTCCCATATACTCCTTTGCCAAAAAGACACCAGAAATCTATGTTAAATCTGATAATGCAGATTATGTTGAAGTATGCTTTACTACAAGATTTGTATCCCAGTTTGGATTTATATTATATTTATAGTAACCACATATGCATGAGTTGTTCTGAGAAAACTGAGCATAATGCATGTGCGTAAAGTGTCGTCCCAGATTAGCCTGTGCAGTCTGCACAGGCTAATCAGGGACGACACTTTCCGCCTAAACTGGATTTCTGCTTAGAAGAGACTTCATTGAAACGAAAAATGTATTAAATGCGGAAAGTGTCGTCCCTGATTAGCCTGTGCGGATTGCACAGGCTATTCTGGGACGACACTTTAAGCACAAGCATTAAGCCCAGTTTTCTCGGAACGCGACTCATATCATCATTTCAGCACCAATGACCAGATTGTAACATAAATTTAAATGGGTTGTAGATCTCTTTTGGTCAAGTGCACACCTTAACAAGGGCTGTTTGAAAAACATGCATGCCCCTCATATGGGCTGTCCGTTGTAGTGGCAGCCATTGTGTGAATACGATTTTTGTCACTGTGACCTTGACCTTTGACCTAGTGACCTGAAAATCAATAGGGGTCATCTGCGGGTCACGATCAATGTACCTATGAAGTGTCATGATCCTAGGCAAAAGCGTTCTTGAGTTATCATCCGAAAATCATTTTACTATTTCGGGTCACCGTGACCTTGACCTTTGACCTTGTGACCTCAAAATCAATAGGGGTAATCTGCAAGTCATGATCAATCTACCTATGAAGTTTCATGATCCTAGGCGTATGCGTTCTTGAGTTATCATCCCAAAACCATTTTACTATTTCGGGTCACCGTGACCTTGACCTTTGACCTAGTGACCTCAAAATCAATAGGGGTCATCTGCGAGTCATGATCAATCTACCCATGAAGTTTCATGATCCTATGCGTATGCGTTCTTGAGTTATCATCCGGAAACCATTTTACTATTTCGAATCACCGTGACCTTTGACCTAGTGACCTCAAAATCAATAGGGGTCATCTGCAAGTCATGATCAATCTACCCATAAAGTTTCATGATCCTAGGCGCATGCGTTCTTGAGTTATCATTCAAAAACCATTTTACTATTTCTGGTCACCGTGACCTTGACCTTTGACCTAGTGACCTCAAAATCAATAGGGGTCATCTGCGAGTCATGATCAATGTACCTATGAAGTTTCATGATCCTAGGCCCAAGCGTTCTTGAGTTATCGTCTGACAACCACCTGGTGGACGGACAGACCGACCGACAGACCGACATGAGCAAAGCAATATAACCCCTCTTCTTTGAAGGGGGGCATAAAAAGACACAAGCAGACTATGTTTATTGAGATGTAACAATATTTGTGTTCCAATCAAAACTGTCAAGTTTACGTAAAATAGATCCTGATCAATCACCTACACGTGAAACATAAACATTCATGGCTTTCTGGAGACCAAAGGTTTCTGCATGCTGACCTACCCTGTGAACAAGGTTAATAAATGTACTGAATAACAAACTTCAAGTCATTATTCATAATTATTATAAAATTCATGAAATCGTAGGTTCAAGAACATATTTGTAATCCCTTAATACTTCAATGATTTTTTTACTTTACACTCTTTATACAACTTATATTTTCATTAATGAATGAACCATTTACATGCCAAGTGAGTTTGTATGTTAACATCCATGAAAATAATGTTTATTTTTGCTATCAATATTAATATGACAATTCCATATCTCATTCAATTAACAAAATAACATCTAAATGTCATCTTACATGTATCTAATTAAAACTGACTGCTATCAATCAAATGCAGAATTTCATCAAATCAGTTAAGCATCATACAACAAACCTTTTGTCCAATAACAATCAGAACATGTATCCACATTACACAAAATACCTCCCCATTAAATCACCCTTAGCTCACATATAATATCTATAAGACTTGCTGTCCATGCGTGAGATTCACACTGGTATAATCAGCCTCTAGTTTTATGAAAATCCCTCAAAACAAATTTCACAATACAACAACCAATGTTCCAAAAATTTCAACACAATTTTACAGAATACCTATGATAACAAGGGTTGATGTCCCCACCCACATGTCTCCTTTAATTGCTAATTTGTTGTAGTTATTGATAAATCTGTCTTAATCTCAGTTGTACATGACATTTAAATGACACATCACCCTAGATGGACAACACTTGACAGCCAACTAGTGAGCCCTGTTTGACGTTTATATCAAAATATGGCTTAGCAATACACAATCAATAGGGGTAAAAAAATAATTAACGTCTCAGATCAAAGAAATTCATTAATGACTGTAACATATTAGCCATGCACAAAGACAACCATCTGTTGCTAGAGTGTGACCCAAGTGAAAGACAATTAATGACAAAAGCTTATTACTGTTCATAAATAAATATGGACATCAAAATTGATTGATTAGAGAAAAGTGTAGGTCCTCAAACAGCACCAGAATATACAAAAAGGCTTACATTAAAATTAAACAAGAGCACCGCATAACAGGTGTCAACGCTCGGCTGCGAGTGCAGTTTTGAATAAATGAAAGCTTGTCAGACATTTTTATTTTTTAGAGGTCACAGTGACCTTGACCTTTAACCTAGTGACCCCAAAATTGGTGTGGCGTGTAAAACTCATCAAGGTGCATCTACATATGAAGTTTCAAAGTTGTAGATGGAAGCACTTTGATTTTAGAGCAAAATGTAAAGGTTTCAGCAGGACGGCGGATGTCGGACGACACGACGAGCTGGCTATGACAATGCCTCAGGTTTTGCCTGAAAACAGCCGAGCTAAAAAAACACACACAAATCCTTTGCTCTTTTGCAGTCTGTGCTTAAACAGCCACAATATATTTTATATCTTTAGGCTTGAAAAGCTGAAAAAAAAAATAGTAAAATAAAATTTAAATGAATTTAAATGCTTCACAAAACAATTTGCCAAACAATAACACAATTTCTTATAGTCTCTTAATATAACTATGTTGAGCAACATATTATTCTTCAATCCCCCCATATCAACACTGATGAAACAAATTTCCAAGAAAATTACCACAAAAATACCAATTCCCCAATCAATATTGGTGGAACCATTTCCTATTCTCCCACCTCTTCAAGTAGGCTTATAGCTATCAAGGATGCATGGAGCCTAACATGCTGACTGGTAAATTTTATAAAATCTCCTAAATTGTTCTTATTTTCACAGAAGATCCTTTTATTAGGACTCTAAGGAGCCATTTTCATGGAGAGTTTTTCTCCACTTGAATTGAGCTAATTGCTTACTGTCAACAGAAAGCTTTTTATGAAAATGCTTAAAATGCAAGAAGTAAAAATATCTTTTTCATGCAAATATCAGTTTTTCTGCAATGTGATAAAGCTTTGTAAAGTAACACAACATAAAAGTTAAATTTAGAAGTATTTGTTTTTGCTTTAATTTTCAAAATCATTAAAAAATCAGCAATACTATTTTGATAGTACTGCTATAATAAATGTGTTTTAAATGCGCTTTAAATTAACTAAGTGCATTTAGTACCGATGATAATAAGCAAAACATACAATCCATAATGTCCTTTTTTCTCAGGCATCCAAAAGTAATTTCATGTCCAGAATAATCAACCAAGTCAACAAAAACAAACTGTTGAAAAGACATTTTTTTACACATAGGACTCACACCAGTATATAACCAAGGTACATTGTTAGTGTTTTGCATTATTTTGCTGATGGATAAAATTTTGCAGAATACTGAAAAACACAATTGGGACAAAAGAAACACAAACAAATCTTCTTGATCAAAATGTTCAACTGCAAAAAATGTGTACACCTTAATATTTCCTCAATATTATATTGCACTATTTGTTTAAGGCCTGGGCTTAAGTCAACAAACCAGGAAGAAAACAGACCCCAATGAAGCCAGAATATTACGTATCTATTTATTTATTTAGCTAAAAGAGAGAGCAAGGTCATCAGATTGCCTGTCAACTTAACCAGCCTCTCCCAGACTTCGTGTCTAAATAAGGATGAATTTAAAAACACACTTGCCCTTATCAACCTTATTTCATTTCTTATGCTCTCGGAAATCACAACTAAGTCCCCCCCCCTCCAAACAAAATTATGATGTAACAAGAGATGTGTTTGTCAGAAACACAATGCCCCCTATTGCGCCGCTTTGAAATAAAATTTCAATATATCATTTGGAAGGTTTAGAAATTTTCTCCCTTTTCAAGCTTATTACTTCCCTTGGATTGTAATTTTTACTTTTGACCTTGAAGGATGACCTTGACCTTTCACCACACAAAATGTGCAGCTTCATGAGATACACATGCATGCCAAATATGAAGTTGCTATCTTCAATATTGCAAAATTTATGGCCAATGTTAAAGTCTTCGGACGGACGGACTGACAGAAAGACAGACTGACGGACAGTTCAACTGCTATATGCCACCCTACCGGGACATAAAAAGCTGCATTTTGTAAAACATACATTTACATTTGTTTAAAGCACAAAAATAGGATGTGGAGGGCCTTTTGAAAACATGCTGTCAATTAGCCTCAAAGGCATTACTATTAGTTGCAATTAGCCTACTGTCAGTAAAAAGCATTTAATAAACATGTGGGTCAGTCTGTCATCCATTAATGGTATTATATAGCCAATGTGTACAGTCTGCACTAGTTAATTAGTTCTCTGTAAATGAAATGTTTACACCACCTATTTATAAAACTACTAAATGGTGAACAATCCATTGTTGTATGCCAGTGTGTGTGTGTTTTCACCATTTTGGGGATGGGACATGGTCCCTTTGGATTGGGAACAATCACTGCATTTTACTAAAGTTGGGAAATATGTGTAATAGTTCTTTTGCTTACAAATGCTTCAAAATTGAGCATGCAAGTAATATCAGTGTTTTCAATATTATATTAACTGAGGTTCAACTTATAGAGGTGGATGGGAGATTAACAAAATGTTGAGATCTTAAAACAAGAGGGCAATGATGGCCCTGAATCGCTCACCTGACTAACCTTGCTACATCTACTTAAATTCAGACCATGGCTAGCTATATCATGAAGTACAAATGGGTTTGTAGTGACCTAGTTTTGGAACCTAGATTACCAAATTGATTTTAACAAGACAAACATTTTGACCATATTTCATTAAGATCTTATGAAAACTGTGACCTCTATTGTCTACACAAGGTTTTTCTATGATTGACCTAATGACCTAGTTTCTGACCCCAAATTACCAAAATACAATCCCAATCCAGATTTTATCAAGATAAACATTCTGACCAAATTTCATAAAAATTGGATGAAAACTGTGACCTCTTATTGTCTACACACGGTATTTCTATTATTTGACCTAGTGACCTTGTTTTTGAACCCAGATGACCCAAATACAATCTCAACCCAGATTTGATCAAGATAAACATTCTGACCAAATTTCCTAAAGATTGGATGAAAACTGTGACCTCTACTGTCTACACAAACAAATTGTTGACGGACGCAGGCATGCACGACGGACGCTGGAATCACACGATCACATAAGCTCACCGTGTCACTTCATGACAGGTGAGCTAAATATAAGTTGTGTTTGTGAAACGCTATGTCCCCCCCATATATTTGACCTTTGACCTTGAAGGATGACCTTGACCTTTCACCACTAAAAATGTGAAGCTCCATGAGATACACATGCATGCCATTAATATCAAGTTGCTATGTTCAATATTGCAAAAGATATGGCCAATGTTAAAGTTTGACGCAAACAAACCAACAAACACACAGGGAAAAAACAATATCTCCCCCAGTATAGACTGGGGAACATCAAAAATTTGTTGTTTTTTTTTTGGGGGGGGGGAGGGGGACCATCATTGGGAATTTCTATTTTCCATTTGGGAAAAATATATATATAAGGCGGGCGGGCGGGCGGGTGGGCGGGCGGGCGGGCGGACGGACGGACAGACACACAGACAGACAGACAGACACACAGACAGACCAAAAACAATATATCCCGGATCATTCGATCTCGAGGCATAAAAAGATTCTCATGTGAATCTTATCATTACAAACTGCAATATTCATTCCAGTGAGGCACAGACACATTTGTTTATGTTATGTTGGTAGACTATATACACTGAAACTGGGTCCTAGCATAATGATCTGCAATCAGAGGCCAACACTGGTTATCTTAAGATAACATTATCAATATATACAAAACAAATAATAACAATAATACCAAAGCTATAATTACTATACATGCACTACTTCTTAAAGGAACTTTCTGCTGCTAAGATGTCTGATTTATATATTATACGACAAGCACTGTATTCTGATCTGCATAAGAGAGGACTACTTACAGATGTAATTTACAGACATTGCCATAAAAGTGTGTAACAAAAGCGCTGGAATAGGAGGGCTTTTATTTTATATCAACTCCATTTTATTAACTCATGTGTCTATTCATCCATTTCCAAGTGCCGAAATTTAAAAGTACATTAAAGTGGATAAGTATGTGAGTCATATGGTAAGAATTTAACAAAACAGAACTCCCTTTTGATAATGGTAAGGGGCAAAGGACAAAATTTAATTTGGAAGTTTTATAATAAGCATCTAGCAGTACAAGTATATAGCATAAGAAAGGTCTGAGCCTACATTCAAAATTCACATTAATCTTTACATGCAACATTATGTTTATCACTGTTATTAAATTACTGAATCTTAATCGTTTAAAGTAGAGGCAGCTTTGGCAAATTCAAAATTGACTTGACAAGTTGGGGCTGCACTTAACTTGAATACACTATATTTTAAGCATTCAGCTTTATTAATTAATTAAAATCTGCAAGTTCAACTTTTCACTTAGACATTATACATTATGCTTAGCCAATATATTCAACCTTCTTGCAGGTAAAAAATGAGAAGTACAACCATTGAGAAAGTAAGTACTATTGAAAATGACATAACTTTTTAACCATGAATTGGTCAATACAGCCCAGCATTTGGACCACGCTTCAATCCAAACCATCTTGACGTTGTATCCAGAACACTATAATAACGACAAGCTTTCACTTTGTGTCACCATTTTGAAGACTTCATATTTCATCATTCAAAACAATGAGTCATTGAACTCACATCCTGCATTATATTGATACCTGGATTTTATCTTCACATTTCATATTAATAGTTTTCTGGTTTCTAATACTCAGAAGCATCATACAACAAACCCTTTGTCCAATAACAATCAATCAGAACATGTATCCACATAACACAAGCTTTAGGCAAAGTAACTTCATATTAAGTCACCCTAAACTCAGAAATCATATCTATTATACTTGCTTTCCATGCATGAGATTCAAACTAAATTCTAGCTTTTGCCCCAACATTAAACCTGGTTCTTTCATTTTTTTCTTGTTTACATTCTTTTAAAATAACCCCACACAAATTTCACAATACTACCAAAAATATCTTCCGAAAATTAACAATATTTTGCATCACATCATAAATAACAAGAGATGACACCCCACCTCATGTCTCAAATTATTGTTTTTGTGCTGTAGTTATTGATAAATATGTCTTCATGTCTGTTTTACATGACATTTAAATGACACATCACCCTAGCTTTACAAAACTGAATGGCAAACAATTGAGCCCTGCTTAAAGTTTCAATCATAATGTGGCCTTGCCCCACCCCTGACCCAGATTCCAACATGGCTTTCTGAGTAAAGATGCATTCTGACCAAGTTTCATCAAGATTGAGTAATAAAAGTGGATTTGGAGTGGCAACAAGTTATTTAAACATTTGACCTTTGGACCGCGTTTAAAGACAAATCTGACCGCAATTCAAACTTGGCCTGGATTGTGAAGATCAACATTTTCACCAAGGTTCATCAAGATATAGTCAAGTTTGAGTCGTAAATGTGGCCTCTAGATTGGTAACACAGTTTTTCTGATACTTGACTAAGTGACCAAGTTTGTGAACACACATGACCTAGATTCGAACATGGTCATGATATAGTCTGGCACATTCTGACCAAGTTTTATCAAAATAGGATGATAAAGGATGCCTCTAGAGGTTTTCAAAGATTTAACTTGGTGACCTAGTTTTTAGATCCACTCGACCCAGGTTGAACTACAATATGTCAAGACAGACATTCTGACCAGGTTTTATCAATATTCTGTTACTGTTGCATCTGAAGTGGTATCAAGAATGTTCTTAGATTTGAAGATTAGGTTTTGGACGCTCATGACACAGATTCTACCACGGCTTATATATTGTCTGGCTTACAGTTATGATCAATCAAGGTTGCATGAAAAATTGTGCCTCTAGAGTGGCAACGAGATAAAAGTAGACCACGACCTATGCTGCATGACGAACTCCGAAAAATGGCAGACATTGGCTGCTCACAGAAGCTCACCTTGGGCACATAGAATTCAGGGAAGCTATAACAAAAAATATTTTACAGTTTTAAGTTACATGTATTAAGCTACAGGCAAAATCTCTAAAATATTAATTTTTGAAAAGTTAAAAAAAGAAAGAGTTGATCCTAATAACAAGAGGGCCTTAAAGGCCAAAAGTCGCTCACCTGCAATTCAAAGAAACTGATCTGTTCTGTGCAGCCCAAAATGTCATTAGAACAAAATGTTCTAAACAACTTTCATTACTAGTGAACACCCTGGCAGCCACGTTTTTCAACAGACCAGAACCATTTTCATACACATCAAGATATCATTAAAACAAGTATTATGACTAAGTTTCATGAACATTCATGAAGCCATATAAGGACAAATGCGCCGCCCCCTGGTGGCCATGTTTTTCAAGCAACTGGAACCATTTTCGAACTTGTCAGAGATATCATTGGGATAAATCTTCTGACCAAGTTTCATGATGATTGGACAATAAATGTGGCTTCTAGTTAACAAGTTTTACTATAGCTTTATAAGGAAAAAAGCCCTGACCCCTTGGCGGCCATGTTTTTCCACCAACCGGAACCATTTTAGAACTCATCCAAGATATCATTGGGACAAATTGTCTGGCCAAGTTTTATGATGATAAATGTGGCTTCTAGAGTGTTAATAAGGTTTAACTAAAGCAATATATATCCATATTAGGAAAAATGCCCCGCCCCCTGGGGGTGATGTTTTTAAAGCAACCTGAACCATTTTCGAACTCAACCAAGATATCATTGAGACAAATCTTCTGACCAAATTTCATAAAGATTGGACAATAAATGTGGCCTCTAGAGTGTTAACAAGGTTTTACTATAGCCATATAAGGTAAAATGCCCCGCCCCCTGGCTACCATGTTATTCAACCAACCAGCATCATTTTTAAACTCTTCCAAGATATTATTGAGATGAATCTACTGACCAAGTTTCATGAAGATCAGACAATAAATGTGGCCTCTAGAGTGTTAACAAGGTTTTACTATAGCCATTTATAGCCATATAAGGAAAAATGCCCTGCCCCTTGGCAGCCATGTTTTTCAAGGAAACGTAACCATTTTCGAACTCATCCAAGATATCATTGAGACCAATCTTCTGACCAAACTTCATGAAGATTGGACAATAAATGTGGCCTCTAGAGTGTTAACAAGGCAAATGTTGACGCCGCACATTACGCACACCGCACGACGGACAAAAGGTGATCACAAAATCTCACCATGAGCACGTTGTGCTCAGGTGAGCTTAAAAGTAATAATCAGTTAAGATGCTTCAGTAATTAATTTGCCAAAACCAATGACATTTTTCCTTACAGACTCCGAGTATATCTCTAAAAAGCAAAAACTAAACGCTTTAATCCCCCCATATCAACACTAATGACACAAATTCACAGGAAATTACTACAAAAATTACATTGCCCCAATCAATATAAGGTAAAACCATTTCCTATTCTACCAACTCTTCCACTAGGCTAATATAGCTAGAAGGGATGAATTGAGTGTAACATGCTGACAAGTCAAGTCCATTACATACTCCTAAATTGGTCTTATTTTCTCAGATGATCCTTTTATTATGACTCTAAGATGCAGTTTTCATTTGGAGTTTTCTGCACTGAAATAAGACTCTTTGCTTAGTTTATAGTCCAGAAAGCTCTTTAGGAGAATGCTTAAAATGTCAAACGAGAAAACATTATTTTGATGTGATTATCAGTTTTTGCTTGAATTTTGGGCTATAAGAAGTGTTTTAGCTTTAAAAATGTACCTGCAACAAAAATATCAATTTAAAGTAACTACATTTAGATACACAACTTTTTGAGTATGTGTGCATGTGTGTTTTTGTTGTTATTTTCAATAAAACACTAGGCCTAAACATCTTGACAATCTTGCTTTTGAATTGATCAAATGCAAATGAATTTAGTATCATTCATAATTAGCCAAACATTTGAGCCAACTGTCCCTTTTTTCTGGTTTTACCCTATGTAATTTCATGACCGGAATATTCATTAAACAACAACGACAAACTTTTCAACACAAGTCTCACACAAGATATACATGCACTTCATATTACATTTTGTGTATTATGCATTTTTTGCTGATAGATCACATTTTGCAAAATACTAAAAAACGCAATTGGACCAAAACAGCCATTAAAAACTTCCTGAAACAAAATTATCAGCCACAATGAAGGTGTACGCCTTGATTTCTATATTATTACATAGCACTGTTTGTTTTATGTCAAGGCTAAAGACAACAAACAAGGAAGAAAACAGAAAAAGTCCAAATGAACACAGAATACTCCTGATATATTTATTCAGCCAAAAGATAGAGAAATATAATCAGATTGCCTGTCAACTTAACCAGGCTGTTCTCAGACTATGTGTCTAAATAAGGATGAATTTAGAAACACACTTGGCCTAGTGATGGTGTTTTCTATTTTCTTCTCTGCTTTCTATTATTAGGGCCATTTTTCTATGAATCTCTTTTCTGAGAAATGTTTTACAGAAAAATGTGGAGACATAATGCTGTTAATCTTGATTTTTCTGTTTTTCTTAAAATATGATCGGCAATACAAACAAGAGCTGTCAGAGGACAGTGCGCTCGATTATTCAAGTGCTTAACAGTATAACGTAAATCATCATGGAGAGGGGGGGGGTATAATGTGGGTGTGTGATCATTTAATAGATCATCTTTCAATCACAAGAAAAAAAAAAAAAATGGGAGGGGGGGGGGTGGGGGAGGGGGGGGGGGTGGGGGAGGTGGGGGGGGGGGGGAGAGGGGGGTATAATGTGGGTGTGTGATCATTTAATAGATGATCTTTCAAAAATAAGAAAAAATATATAATTTTTTTTTAGGGGGGGGTGGGGGGTTCAGGGGGGGGGGGGTTCAGGGGGGGGGGGGGCGTGGGGGATGGTTTGGGTGGAGTGCATTGTGGTATGCAAGGTAAGTGTTGTTTTGTCAAACTTTAACATAGATTTATCAATAATATGCATATTCTAAGAATAAAAGGGGCCATAATTCTGTCAAAATGCTTGATACAGTTGTCTGCTATTGTTTATAGGTTGGGGTCATGTTGGTAAACAAGTATGCAAAATATGAAAGCAATATGTCAAGGGACACAGGAAATATTTGGGGTAGTACGCAAACTTTAACATAGAATATGCTTGATAAATCTAAGTATAAAAGGGGCAATACTTCTGTCAAAATGCTTGATACAGTTGTCTGCTCTTGTTTATAGGTTGGGGTCATGATTGTTAACAAGTATGCAAAATATGAAAGCAATATGTCAAGGGACACAGGAAATATTTGGGGTAGTATGCAAACATTAACATAGAATATAAATCTAAGTATAAAAGGGGCCATAATTCTGTCAAAATGCTTGATACAGTTGTCTGCTCTTGTTTATAGGTTGGGGTCATGATGGTAAATAAGTACGCAAAATATGAAAGCAATATGTCAAAGGACATTGAAAATATTTGCGGTAGTACGCAAACTTTAACATTTGCACGCAAACGGACACTGGAACGGGAACGGCAACGCCGGGGTGAGTAGTATAGCTCCACTATATATATTTCATATATAATAGTCGAGCTAAAAAACTGACTAATAATTATAAATCAAATCAATTCAAATGCAATTTCCCCTTCTTAACTTCAAATCTAGTATTTTGTGACAAAAAAATCTGACATGTTGTCTTAATCTAATGAACCTCTTTAAACAGCATATAAAAGAAGTTTTCCAGACATAAGCAACCCTTTCTCTTGCTATTACACCAAGTTACACAATACTAATAGGAGACATTTGATTCTATTACAGCCTACGCCAATTTGCACCTAGTTGTTCCTTGGTCTCAATATTTAATCAGGCCCATCTCGAGTCTTTCACAGCCTTGTATTACATATTGATCACTCAGACTTGGAGCTAGCACTGTTATGGAAGAACTGTTATGGGAAACAAATTTAGTGACAAACAACAGCTGTCACTCTCAAAGCAGCTATAAATAGCTGTTGATTTATAATTTATGGTGGTGATTTACAGCAACTGTGATTGTTTTGGCTTTGAAGCCCAACTTTTCAAGATCACAAAATTGTATACAAAAAAAGACGATTTTCCCCAAATAATCTGATTATTTTATTGTTACTCATACCTATTTTATACGCCATGACATGAAACAAGCCTGTTTCTAACACCTGCAATACTTACCCTTCACTCACAACTAAATAAAAGAAACACTAATTACCTGTTCCCACCCAATAAATCCCTAGCCCCGCACACCTCTACCCACCTTTCTGCGGCTGATGGCATCCTCTAGACGACACTGCCACTCTAGAGACTGCAGCCAGATACCGTGCCAGCGCCGCTCAAGGTTCCGTGAGCTCGTTTCCAGGACGCCATGTTCCACACCGTTGTCATGAAGATGGTCGCTCAGTTTGAGAACAGCTGATATGACGCGCGAGTGGGCTTCAATATCAGTCTGCTGAACCTGTAATATAATTAAATATTCTGTATTGACTTTTTACCCAAAAAGTGTACTTCAATCATTCCATATTTGAAACAAGTTTACACTGTCAAAGAGATTTTCTAATTTAGTTATTAACTGCAGTACTAAACAGCATATATTTGTTAGGAACAAGATTCTGCATTAAATAAACACTGGTAAGTAAAAGTCTAAAATGTAAATAATTATGACTTTTTAGTTTACAATTACAAAATGGAAAATTACATTATTAAAACCTTATGGTAACATTAAGAGGTATACCTTAACCTATCAACACACAACTCTGTCATGAAACACAAAGCCCAACAAACGCTCATGTTGTAGGAATATTATACAAAACAAGTTGGGTGTTGCTACAAAGCTGAGCATCAGTCATGCCTTCACAGGGACCCAATTAAATACACAATACAATTATAAACCAGAACAGAACTTACTGAGGTAAATGACCAAAAGAAATAACCTGCAAACAAAATAACAACAAGGCTCATGAAATAAAACTCTCCATTATTGTTGAACAATACAGTATGTTAGTAATGTGAAAATGTCTTTTTTGTCCATAAAAGCCTCGAGTTTCAATCTCCATGGTTGGCTGTCTCCATTATTTAATCACTCAAGTCTATGTGGCCCATATTATGTTTAGAACACATATTGGAAGCAACTTATTACATAGTGGTGACAGTAAATGATTTCAATCTTAACTACTATGCTCTGACCCATAATAATTTACAAGTGCCTTGGTTGCATCTTAAGGTCATGTGATGGCTATGCATGCGTTCACCTTACAATCAAGAGTTCCTGAGTTCAAGCCCCTCTCAGGAAGGGTTCTCATAAGACACCAAGTAATGGTTATTCCCTTGAAATGGACTCATACTTAACAAGCAAATTCGTTGAATTGATTTCCCCCGCCAATATGCTTCTGGACACAAAAGTGTTATATTTGACACTCAAAAAAGCATTTTTTCAAGATACAAAGGGCCATAACTCCATTATTAACAGATGGTTTACAATGCCATTTGGCATGCATCATCCTCTTATCCATATATATATATACTCATACCAAGTTTCAATGAAATCGGCCAGAGCACTTTCAAGATATGGCTTCGGACACACAAAACAAGCATTTTTTCAAGATACAACGGGCCATAACTCTGTTATTAACAGATGTTGTACAATGCCATTTGGCGTGCATCATCCTCTTATCCATATATATACTCATACCAAGTTTCAATGAAATCCGCCAAAGCACTTCCAAGATATGGCTCCTGACGGACGGAAAGACGGACGGACGGACGGACGGAAGGACGGACGGAAAACGCAAAAACAATATCCCACCGCCTATGGCCGGGGATAGTAAGCCTAGAATTTCTTTTGGTGCATAAAGCACAATTATTCATTTGAAACTAACAATTTTTAAAGTGCTTTTTAAAATAAATATTTTATATCAAAAACATCAAACATGTGGATAATTATGCCCATACATTTCCAAGTAACGTATTTAATTAAAAACTTTGTCAACTATGCCAATAGATACAATCTTGCATGTTTTTTTCATTACATCTGTTATGCTACTGACTCATGTTAAATCATAAATTTCCATGGTGATAATCCAATAAAATAAATTGAATGTTTTATTGTCAGAGCCGGTTGGCATGCTCATTAGTTATGCATCGGTACATGAGTTAATAACCAGTCAGGTAATTATGAATATAAAATATTTACAAAGAGTTCATAAAAATATTAAATCAAGTACTGTACTACTACATAGTATTACTGAAAACAGAATATAGTTTCACTGAAACCATACAGCATGGATCAGTAAACAAAAAGTTATGTACAAAGAGAGACACTTGAAGAGCTGTATAATCTCATTCCAAATAATCACTCAATTGTCCTTAACTATTTACATTATGTCTATGAACATAACTATTTACAATATGTCTATGAGCATAACTATTTACAATATGTCTTTGAGCATTTAGATCAATTACATAAATGCAAGTCCATAAGTCCAGAGGTATAAGCCAACATAGTATTTAGTTCTACTACAACTATTACCATGACATGAATCTGCCTCATTATGGGCAAGGCCTGAAGTGGCAGCACAAGCCATTGACATTTTGCTCCAAAGGTGACAACATATGAACACGGTCATAAAAATCAGCATGGAAAATTAACCATCTGTCTGCAGCAAAGCTTGTTAACAAAGATTTGTTTTCCAGGCATTGTTAGGTATTCACTTTTATTATTCCATCAAGAATTGCATTAGCAGCTTCTATTAACGTTTGAGATTTGCATTTTCATCCTGATCAAAACAAATCAGCAAGTTTGCTTTGAAGTTCCCCAATACAAGTACTGAACCCTGTAGATCATATTAAGATTACACCATGTGACTACACTGCTGGAAAATCATGTATTATATCTAGGTACAATCCCAAGTTATTCGTCAATGTGTAGACTTATTTGAGAAATGAATTGTATGATATATTTTCGTTACATAAACAGATTTCAAAATCGTTTTAAAACCATGATCATATGAGTTTAAATGCTTCATAAAGTAAAGAATAAATTATAATTGTTATCCAAAACAGACAAAAATAACAATGTTGCATAATTGCCATTGTAATGGAAATGTTGCCTAATGGTAGTAAGTTATTCAACTGTTTATTTAGAAATAATGTCCAGTCAACAAATATTTTAACAATTTGTTTTCATCCAAAAAGTCTTTTAAGACAGTAGTTCTTCTAAGTATTATTTTAACAATTTGTTTTCCTCCAAAAAGTTTCTTAATACAGTAGTTTTCTAAGTATTGCATTGAAAATTGAAAAAAAAAAACAACCTTGTATTGCAGTTAATATTATTTTGTTCATTCAGAGTAATCAATCAAAATCATACGATTTATAAAGCGTTTCAATGCTTTTCAATGAAAATTAGAAGAAAAAAAAAGTACCACGTTAAAGGGACAGTCCAACAGATTAAAGCGTCGTTCGACGCGAATCCATATTTTGGGAACGTACGAGGATTGCTTATATAGCTAAAAAATACCTCCCCATTTGACGTGAGCGTGGATGGTCGAGTGGTAAAGTCGGGAGACATTTTACTCCAGCGTGGATGGTCGAGTGGTAAAGTCGGGAGACATTTTACTCCAAGCTTCCATGACTCTAGGGGTCAGTGGTTCGAGCCCTGTGGAGGTGTACGTTTTTTCTTCGTTTTTTTAAATTGTATTTTTATTTTTTACTGGAGATTTTTAGTTCAAATGTTTACATTTATCAATATAAAGCATTTAAAGCAGTTACTGACAAGCTTTAATACATGCCAAAATCTGTTGGACAGCCCCTTTAAAGAGTTTAGAGTTCTTTAGGACCCAGAATCCTGCCTGTTGTAGTGCTAAGTTAAGTTATTGCTTGTACAGGTGCAAAGCTTAATCCAAAGGATATGCACTTGTTTCCTTATATTTTACTTATCTTTAATTATTTAAAATTTTAAAGTTCTGTTAGTAAATGAATGTTATGATATTCTTCAAAAGTACGAAAATCTGTGAACAAGTCCATTGAAGTGAGCTTTGGTACTGGTTTATCATGGCCAGCAGCATGATCAAACAAAGACATAATCAGCAACAATCACAGGCATTACAGTAATTTGACTAATATCTAATTGAACCAACAGAAAACCAGGGGTTACAAAATCAATGGTTGCTTGATATGGTTTCCTCATGGTGATTAAATATTCTTTTGATGAGGTCCACTTCACACCAATGAAAGTGAATTTTATGGAATCCAGGGAGAATAAGTTACATTTTAACATGAAAAGATGAAAACGACTTCCAGCTACTGAATGACACTTTACCAATTGCTCCACCAGTACAATTGTTGAAATTCTTTTGAGGCATTTTAATTGTTAATCAATAGCTATAATTGCATTTCAAGGTCACTTGGTGCTCCTATAAGTTATATGTAAATGACAAAACATATATTTTTATAAATGCTATTATCAAAATATTTATTTTGGAAAAAAAGGAATAACTGCTGATTGAAACTAGAATATGAATTAAATCTACAAGTGTCCATGTCTTTTACCAAAGTAGTATAATGGTAGTTTTATTTTTATTTTTATTGACCATTAAATGATTATTACAAAAAAAAAATTGGTAAAGGGATTAAAGGCTGTTTTATGAGGGGTAAATTGCAAACACCCACTACAAAAGTTGCCAGATGATTTGATTGTGTAAGTTACAGTATATTTCTTGTTATCCGTGTCCTTTAACCCTTTCCCACTTAGAAGCCAAGTGAATATGGCAAAGTACAAACAGCATAAAACCAGAACAGCCTGCGAGTAACTCCAGCCTGCGAGTAACTCGCAGTCTGTTCAGGTTTCATGCTGTTTGCTGCTCATCAGTATCTTAGGGTGGGAACTGAAACCTTTAAAACTTGGATTTAGTTTGAAAGGCTTTTAATTAAATTAAGCTTTCATATGGACTACAAATGCGTCCCAATACGTGTCTAAGTGGTAAAGGGTTAATCGCTGTATGGTAAAATTCAGACTTAAATTAATTTTGGTATTTCATTTAGTCAATGATCCTCTCTGATGATATATCACTGATATGATAATTGAATTTAACCAACATATTACAGAGATTTAAAGTCATTTGTTGACATGCCCCTTCCCCCACTGGGGTCTTTGTCATCCAACTCCAGTAACTGTGCCCTAAAGTTTGCAACAATGCAGCATTATTTAAAGTGCTTCATTTTATAAAAACAATTGTGTTGAACCATATCAAACAAAAAGCATGGCTTAAACAATGTATGTTTGCAACAATGCAGCATTATTGAAAATGCTTTATTTTATAATAATAATTGACTTGAACAATATCAAACTAAAAGCATGGCTGAAACAATGTACTTGTGAACAATATCGCGTCATTAAATTAAAAGCTTTGATAAAACGCTCCGATAAAAACCCTGTCTCCCAACAGTCTGTCTGTATTTACACATTGCACACATTGCAATTTGCAAAGCCTATGTAAACAGTACTGATTGATTGAAGATATGGGATTAAACATTGAAACACAAATTAACATTACTAAATGCATTATTTTATGGGTGATTAGAACAAATATCAGTATAAGCAGGGATCATATTTTTTTCGGTTTTGTCGGTCCTGGACTGATTGGGGTCATGAAAGACCGATTTAAAATACCAAACAGTCGGTCCGATTCTGTTTGCTAAAATTCCCATGTCATGAAATCGATTACACAGTGCACATGCTAACACACCCTAATGACATTCTTATCTAGATTTATAGGTGTGATAAACCATTCGCTGCAGTCTCTAAACCTGACCGGTTAATTGCACGTCAGACCAACAATCAAAAACTTGTGACCAGCGGATTAAGGACGCGTCGGAAATGAATGAGGGTGTTCAAAAAATTTCTAACTGAAAAAATCGCAAAACAATTTAAGAGACTTAAGGCCTGTGATGTACATTATCGATCGATTATCGATGTCATTGTGTGTCTATTGATAGTTATCATTGTTATAGCTGTTTCTCTGTTTTGTCTGCTAAGGTGACTGCGCGCACTGGTTTAATTATAATCGGTCTTCGATGTTAATTGACGTGCATGTGATACAAAACAATATGTTGCGATTGCAATGTATTTTCATTACTGCAAAGTGTATTAAATTAAATAATATCTGAGATAGAAGTAAAAACGATTCTAACACGGCACGTCAAAAATTTCACATAAACAAAGAAGAAAATCGTCTATGGGTCATTCTGCAATAATTATGGGTGGACTTTATACACTGAAAGCACGCGCGCTGTAACTAAACAAAACATGCCGATACATTTTCCACCAGTGTAATAATCTGGTAATATAATTATGAATGAAAGTCGCGAATCTGATCGACAGAACAGCCGAACGTTATTTTTATGGGTGGAACTTCACATAAAATAGTACACAAGAAAAATAATATACATTGTATTAATCTTTAGTAAAAACCGTGTTAGAATTGAAATAATTTGTGTACTTTATAGTTTGTTGTTGAATAACCCACCACCGGAAAATTAGATGCGTGGTCTCAAATCAAATTTAATCCCTACTCATTTAAACTATCGGCCGTGGGTTATTTGACAACAAACTATAACGTGCACAAATTAATTCTGAATTATTTGGTTTTGTTATTGTCAGTAGCCAACCTACGCACAGACATTTGTTTGGTTCAGTGCATGTTTGTAAGCTATTATGAGTCGACAACGATTAAAAACATCGGTAAAGACTTACACAGATTAATAATATTGACAACGATGAAAAGTCTGAAAAAAAACAGCACACAACAACAACAAAGCACATGAAAAAACAATGAAATAGCAAATGATAAAACAAGGGACAAAATTGTCACAAAACCAGGTTTTCATTGTGAAAAAAAAATCTGATAATGGGAGAAAACTCAAACTGAACTTTTGAAATGAACAAACAAAATTAACCCCCTTTGTAAGTTTGTTTTAAAAAAAATATATTTTTAGTCGTGGCGACCTTGACATTGGAGATATTGACGTGATTCTTTCGTGCGACACACCGTCCCATGATGGTGAACAAATGTGCCAAATGATTTTAAAATCTCACAATGAATGACATAGTTATGGCCAGGACAAGCTCATTTATGGCCATTTTTGACCTTTGAACTCAAAGTGTGACCTTGACCTTGGAGATATCGACGTAATTATTTCGCGCGACACACCGTCCAATGATGGTGAACAAATGTGCCAAATGATTTTAAAATCTGACAATGAACGACATAGTTATGGCCCGGACAAGCTTGTTCCGCCAGCCCGCCCGCATTCGCCAATCTAATAACCAGTTTTTTCCTTCGGAAAACCTGGTTAACCAGTTGAGAAAAGTCATATGTTCCGTTTAATGGTATTATTTTAACTTAATTTGTCATGATTTTGGATATAAATTTTCCCCCATTTATATCCAGACCGATTGATGTTGCTGAAAAATATGATCCCTGCAGTATAAGAACATCTCAAATATTGGGTATATAAATGAAGGTCATACATGTTTGCTCATTTAAAACTTAACCAACAACTGCATCATGTGTGCTACATAAACTTGCTTTGGTACACCAAGTTTAGAAGACTGGTTCTTTTTTTCAGTATTAATGTACCAGGATCTATCATATTTTATATATAACCTATAGTATTAAAAGCTCTGATGCATGCAGTAAGGTTGGCAATTATTTTTATTGGTTCTTATGACTGGTATCGAGACTGTAAACAAATGCAAGCTTACCCACAAGTCAATGCAGTTCCTATTGGCAGCTATCTGTCAACAAATGCAAGCTTACCCACTAAGCATTGCAGTTCCTATGGCAGCTATCTGTCAACAAATGCAAATGATCTTACCCACTGCTGTCCTTACAATGATGATAAATAACCAGCAAAAATGTAATAAGCCTTTGAAAAATGCCAGCCCATTGTAACAAAGTAATGGAATTTTGGGTCACACACAAGAAAACTCTATTTGTACAGATAAATACTTCAATTTGTAACTTTTAATCAAATTGCTCTGTTGACATATAAGTAATGCTTTATGTTGAAGGTCAAAGATAAGAAAGATATTTGCATTATCTTGTTTCACATGTTTGGATTGTCAACTGACCCCAGTTATACAATGTATGTACCATCTATTATATTGTATACATTACCTACAGTTTTTTCAAAAGCTCTGATGCATTCAGTTAGGTTGGCAATAAGGTCAATATGGAAACTATTTGTCAACAAATGTGATCTAATCCAAAAGGCAATGTTGTCCTTAAAGGTGGGTTCCCACTGCCGATCCGATCAACTCGATCATCCCGATCACCGAAATTTCCCAACCAAACCCGACCAAGCTCGACTAAAAAGGGTATACACAACAACTTCTCGACCTCTTGTCAATAACACACGACCCCCACATGACTCATTCACGACGTCCACTCAACCATCTTTCCGATTTCCACTCGATCATCTCGACCTTCTGTACATCAAATCGAATAGAGGTCGAGTGGATCGTGTTGCAATCTATAATCACTCGGGTAGAGGTCGAGAAGATCGGGTACAGATCGTGTAAAAGATCTCAACTTTATTTTCTACTCAACTAATACACGATTACTTCCCGAGCGCTTCTCGATCCATTTACTACTCGACCGCTACTCGATATTTTTTTACATGTCAAAAAATAACGGTCAGGAAGCCCGACCAATGCCGATCTACCCGACCGCCCCCGACCACTCATGCCGACCGAACCAGACCAGTACCCGACCGCTTGGTCGGGCTTGATCGAGTTGATCTGATCGGCAGTGGGAACCCAGCTTAAGGCAACTATCTGTCCACAGTTGCAAGCTCATCCACATGGCAATTTTGTCCCCTTTTTCAACTACATCAGGGGTGTGATTGAGGCAAAGTCAGAGGGGAGGAAAATTCTGTTGACTGATTTTGACTACGCGAATGGCGCGCATAACGCAATGACAAACATAAAAAAGACATTCAAATAAACAACTTTTTGAACTTCATAACAATATTTCTTAATAAAAACCTGTTAAACTTCACATTTAACATACTGAGGATGCAAAGTAAACAGTTAAGTAAGTATTTATTGTGATCAGTAGCAGCAGTTTTTCAATGTATTGAATGACAGTTTATAGCCTAAATATAAACAAACACACTTGAGTGTTCTTCTGGTGTTAATGATGTATTAACTGAGTTAAATTAATATATTTAATTTGTTTACCTTTCAATATTTTGCATTTAACATCTTCACTCAGTTCAAAGCTATTTCTGTTAACTGAACAGCGTGACAAACATAATAAAGCAGAATATGCATATGAATCTGATTATACACAGACCCACAGACATATAAAAATCAAATCATGTTTGTCTATTTCCATGTTCGAATGATACTCTATAAATTGTTTTACTTCGCGAGTAGACTACACTCCAATTTGCAAACACCGGTTTCCGTGACACAAATTCAGTGGGCACATTTCTAAACAAAATATGTGTTGCTTGTATCTAAAACGTCTTTTTTTTGACAAACACATTTCAATATTCCTATCAGACTAGGTGATGTCAGTCGTTTATTCGATTGCTATTTGTTATTTCAATAATCTTAATTTTCTCTTCACAACGGCGCCATTTGCAAACAAATCACAGAGCGCATTTTAAGAACACGATTTTAATTGGAAGATTGGGAAACGACAGCCAATTATATTGCTCGTTTTAAAAATGCTTAGGCAGAATCTACCAGTGTAAAATGCGGAGAGATTTCGCAGGCCGCGGATATTTCGGGCCGCTTATGAAATACGTCCGCGGAATCAGTGGTAGCCCCTCTCCCCCACATTTTTTAAAACGAATTTACGCAAATCTCAGAAGTGACATCCGGGACAACTCGATCCGCGGAAATCCGCGGAAAAATCACACCCCTGTACATGTATCTGCACATAAGCAAGCTGAACCACTAGGCAATGTGGTTCTTATGGCAAGTAACTGTCAACAAATGCAAGCTTACCCACTACTGTCCTTACCCCTTTACACTTAGATACGTATTTTGACGCATTTGTAGTCCCATAGAAAGTTAAATTTAATTAAATACCTTTATTACTAAATTCAAGTTTTAAAGGCTTAATTTCCAACCCTTAGATTATACTGATGAGCAGCAAACAGCATAAAACCTGAACAGACTGCGAGTTTCTTGCAGGCTTTTCTAGTTTTATGCTGGTTGCAAAAGCCATTTTCACTTTGCTTTTTAAGGGGAAAAGGGTTAAATATAATAATTAATCACCAAGCTAAATAAAATAAGCCTTTGAGAAATGCCAGCCCATTGTAACAAAGTAATGGAATTTTGGGTCACAAACAGGAAAACTGCTATTGGTACAGATAATACTTCACTTTGTTACTTTCAATTACATTGCTCTGATGACATGTGTAAATGCTGTAGGCAGGTCACAGATAAGGAATATTATTGCATTCAATGCCTCATGTCCCTAGTTTACCAATGTTAATTTTACCAGTGATGGATATGATCATCTTTTCGTACAATATATATAATTGAAATATATAGTTTTCTGGGCTCCTATTCACCAAACAATTCTTAGACTTAAGTCTTAGAATAAAGAAAATTCTTAAAATTAGAATATTCAAGAATTTCTTTAATTTTGAGTCAAACTCTGCAGTAAATATCTCTATCTTTATTATTCTTCATATAGATCATTTTGTTAATGACATAATAACCAGTGGAGGCCTGTATTTATTCAAACACTGAAAACATTTTTCTTTGTTATGAGTCTATTCTTTATTCTTAAGTCTAAGAATCGGTTGGTGAATACGGACCCCGCACTTCTCTTGAAATAAGTCCATGTATAACTTTTTATTCATTTTTAGTATTTGATTTCTTTTTCTTTTTAGATTTTTTTGTACAAATTATGGCATATTTACTATAGTAATTGAAAAGTTATAGTTTATATTTATTGCCATCAAAATTATTATGTTTTTCTTTTTTAAATAAATGGTCTGTCCTGTTGTCACTGCAGAACCAATAAAATCTGCACAGTAAAAGAAGCCATGGAAACCTGACTTTCTTGTCTCTTTTTAATCAGCACTATCATGCTTTATCACTTAAACCTGATGCATTACATGATTATAATACTGACATATTATACCATAAAGACAAAATATCATAACAGCTTACCTCTGATATTTTTTCAAACGTTACTTAAAAAAAAATTACCTGTCTTTCTTGCTCAAACATGAAAATTTAGACTACTAATGAACAATTATAAATGTTGATATTGCCAAGCTTCCTTAAAGTACATGAGCTTTTTTTTAATTAAAAAAGCTGGATAAAGGTTTGGTAAAAGCACCTATTATAATACATGTATCACCTTAATGGACATTGCTAGTTCATTGGTATGTGCCCCTGGCCCTGTATGTGTATATTGTACAACATAGTTACATCAGCCGACCGGTGACCCTGCGTACCAAGTCCTGTATGAATATTTGATAAAGCATCTCCAGACATCATTGGCCACAGACAGCCTGTCTCCTCAACTAATGACATACTGTCTAGAAGAGTAGATGAAAACATGAAACAACAAGAGGGCCAAGATGGCCCTATTTCGCTCACCTGAGAGGAGTCCCTTCATTCAATCTTTACCAAATGTCAAACTTGACCTAGATATTGTCCAGACAAACATCCTGGTCAAGTTTCATCATTATTTCATCTGCGAGTCATGATCAATGTACCTATGAAGTTTCATGATCCTCCATTCTTGAGTTATCATACAGAAACCATTTTTCTAAGTTGAGTCAACGTGACCTTGACAGCCATTGTATGAATACGTTTTTTGGCACTGTGACCTTGACCTTTAACCTAGTGACCTGATAATCAATAGGGGTCATCTGCGAGTCATGATCAATATACCTATGAAGTTTCATGAATCTAGGCATAAGCGTTCTTGAGTTATCATCCAGATACCATTTTACTATTTAAGGTCACCGTGACCTTGACCATTGACCTAGTAACCTGAAAATCAATAGGGGTCATCTGCGAGTCATGATCATTGTACCTATGAAGTTTCATGATCCTAGGCATAAGCGTTCTTGAGCTATCATCCAGAAACCATTTTACTATTTCAGGTCACCCTGACCTTGACCTTTGACCTAGTGACCTGAAAATCAATAGGGGTCATCTTCGAGTCATGATCAATGTACCTATGAAGTTTCATGATCCTAGGCATAAGCATTCTTGAGTTATCATCTGGAAACCATTTTACTATTTCGAGTCAACGTGACCTTGACCTTTGAGCTAGTGACCTGAAAATCAATAGGGGTCATCTATGAGTCATGATCAATGTACCTATGAAGTTTCATGATCCTAGGCTAAGCGTTCTTGAGTTATCATCTGGAAACCATTTTACTATTTCGGGTCATCGTGTTCTTGACCTTTGACCTAGTGACCTGAAAACCAATAGGGGTCATCTACGAGTTATGATCAATGTACCTATGAAGTTTCATGATCCTAGGCCTAAGCATTCTTGAGTTATCATCCGGAAACCATTTTACTATTTCGGGTTATCATGACCTTGACCTTTGACCTAGTGACCTGAAAATTAATAGGGGTCATCTACGAGTTATGATCAATGCACCTATGAAGTTTCATGATCCTAGGCCTAAGCGTTCTTGAGTTATCATCCGGAAACCATTTTACTATTTCGGGTCATCGTGACCTTGACCTTTGACCTAGTGACCTGAAAATCAATATGGATCATCTGCAAGTCATGATCAATGTACCTATGAAGTTTCATGATCCTTGGCATAAGCGCTCTTGAGTTATCATTCAGAAACCATCTGGTGGACGGACGGACCGACATGAGCAAAACAATATACCCCCTCTTCTTCGAAAGAGGGGGGGGGGGGGGGCATAATGAGAAAACTGCCCCCCCCCCCCCCCCCCCCCCCCCCCCCCCCCCCTGGCAGCCATGCTATTGAACTAACCAGAACCATTTTCAACTCAACTCTCATATCAAGGAAACAATTGTTCTGACCAAATTTCATGAAAATTGGGCCAAAAATGTGACTTCTACAGTGCTCACATGTTTTCACTATATAATACATAAAAAGAAAAATGCTCCGCCCACTGGCGGCCATGTTTTTTCACCGATCTGGACCATTTTCGAACTCTTCCAAGATATCAATAAAAACCAATGTTTTGACCAACTTTCATGATGATTGGGCAAAAATTGTGACGCTAGAGTGTTTACAAGGTTTCTCAATAGCCTAATAAAGAAAACTGCCCCGCCCACTGGCGACCAAGTTTTTGACCCGGCACGACCCAGTTTCGAACTCTACCGAGAATTCATTGGGACAAAGCTTCTTACCAAGTTTCATGATGATCGGACAAGAAATGTGGCCTCTAGAGTGTTTACGAACAAATGTGGACGGACGGACAACGGACAAAGACCGGTCACAAAAGCTCACCTGAGCAATAAGGAGAGCTAATAAAAAAAAGTAATAATGCTGTAGACATTTTTCCAGATATGGTATCAAATATGATTTTTTTTTCACCTAAATGCACATGCTTGCTGTTAATTTCCATACTGAAATGTTCTTGTCTGTCCAGCATATCACTCACAATGAATGACAGCTCGTAAAAACTATAACAATCCACTTTATGAAATCATTCTGCGCTGATGCTGTAAAATTATGGAATGGCACGACATGCTGCCAGTTAAATTTATACATCTCACAAACCAAAGGCTTATTGTAGGCAGCAAAATGACACATATGAGCATGTCTCAGGGAAAACATGTCATGAAAGTGATCAGTCAAGGTGGAAACTCAGACAGAGTATAGATGGAGTCATACTTGACAATAGTAAAAGGCAAGTCCTGCAGCAAACTTTTTCTACAAGCTGTGCATGTCTGAAAGGAAGCCTTAATAAATATCTATTTAAATAGCAATGTATTCTCACTTTCTAAGTCTTTTATAAACAACTTCTTACTTTATTTAGCCTTTTCCAGAAACTTATGCTACTTTCAGTATATGCTACATTTGACAGCAGCTGATCCAAAACATCTTAGTAAAACCCAAATACCTGTGAATGTTGACATGTAGTTTTCTGAATCACTTCCTTAATGCACAGACTTATAAAACCTGTTTATCTAAATGCCCTATTACTTGCCAGCCCAAACAAAACAAAAAATTTGCACTCATTTGCAAGTTGTACCATACCAAAATGGTTTTGTGACATTGTTTTGTTAGTAGTTACCTAAGGTTAACATTGCCAGTGCCCACAGATAAGATCAGCAAATCACGGCTAACAAGGTGATGGTTGCTTTAACTGCAAATGATACACAGGCAGTTAATTTGGTGCAAACATTTTTCGAGACAATAAAAATATGTCCTTTGGTTTACAAATGTAATATTACATAATTTATTAACTTGCATAATCTGCTCTTTGTATAGGTTTCGGTACATTTTGCATACATAGTACTCGTGAAAGGTAATCCTGTGTATTTCAAGAAGTTTGCTAAGATCCTCCAGTTCTTTGCTCTTCCATCTTTTTATGTAAGGCTCATATAATCTTAAAATAAGCAGCTTAACTAACCTTACTATACAGAAACCACCGTCTGGTTCCTTAAACACCATAATTTTATTGGAATGACAACTGCAAAATTAATGTTCAACTGCACTAAAGATTTATAGATTGTAAAGATCTTTGCATTGGCAATCTTTTTCTATCACTATTCTCTGTTACAGTTTAGTTTAAACCTACTTATTTTAGCTCGATTGCATCGGAAGCCTAAGGCTTATATAAACGCTCTTGAGTCCGTTTCCTGGGCCTAGAACCTCTGTTACAGTAAACACCTACATCATAGCTGATCACTTTCTACTATAAATAATATACTTATAATGGTCATGTACATTTATTTAAGCCCTTCCTATTTTACCAATACGTTCTCTGAACAAGGAGTCAATCTTAGTTAGAAGACCTTTGATCTTCAATGGGAACGAAAATAGCTTGCTGCAGACATATAGAACTATAAAATTAAAGCTTGTGTCTTGTGGAAATAACAATTGAATGAGAAATCAAAGTTCTTGTATTTTTACCCATGAAAATAATAACTTATAAATGGCATTACATATATTACAAAATGAGGGATTGCCTTTTTTTGTTGATATTAATGAAGCTCTTAATAACCTCGTGGCATTATAGTTTTCTTTCAAACTTAAATGTCACTAAATTAGCCATTCATTAAATTGCATATATTGTGCACCAATGTCAACAAAATGACATGTCTTAAAATGCTCATGAAATAAATACCTCTTTTTCTTTATAAATATTAAGCTCTTTTATTTCAATTTAATGTCAAGTATCAATGCTATTATAAACAACTATCATTGCCATAATTATGTTTTTTTCTTCGTCCACATACATTTTAATTAAACTAGATTTATTTAATTGCATTATGCATATTTACCTCAATATACATTAATTAATTTTAACATGCAAAATACAAAACAAAATCGTTATCTATTTTCATTTTGTCTGAGTCTACCATTTAGAAGATACTTTTCAATTTTCAGACATACATGTAACAAAAGATATCAACCTACCTGAGTCAAATGGTTTAAAGCACTGTCTGAATTAACCCAACAAAATAATGCAATTTAATCCTTCAGATCTTAATTGATAGTGGATGATAAACCAATTAATTTACATTTAAATGTTTTACTGAAACCTATCCTCAGTTTTCAACAAGCCCTGGCTATCAGATTTCTGTGTTTTGTGTGTTAAGTATTAGAAGCTTCTCTTTTTCAAGAACAATTATTTGTGAACTGTTTTAAAGATTGTATTTCAATCTCTGGTAGCATCTTTATTTTCAGTACATACTAACAATCACATCATTTTGATTTGTATTTCAATCCATAATATCAGCTGTTTCATGTGAAAATTGATCTTATGCTATTTGCAGCCAATGTTACAGCTCCAGACATCCGCAAAGACAGCAGACAGGGGAGCTCCTGATCAGACCCTTGCCAAATATGGCAAAAGACCCCTTTTCAAATGAAGCGACTCACAGTGTCAGATAAACTATCTGAATACAATAACAAACTTTAAATTCACATACATGTACTTAAATGTCTATTGAAATGCGAGTTTGATGAAAATTAGCGCTAAATGCAAGAAAAGATAGCCAAAAGGAAAAGTCAACCCAAATATCAACCCGACCTGCATGGTTTACATACATGTTAATCTAATATGCATGTTGTCTAAAAATTAATATCTCACATCTGATATGTAATTACACAATCTGGACCGTATCCAACAGTACCAATAGTTTATTTGATTGCCTTCTATGTCACCATTAAACAATCCCAGCCATATACACCAGTGCAAATGGTACATTTGATTACCATCTATGTCACCTGCATTTATTTATAGTTGTTTAGATCCTAATATAAACCTATCAAACTACAATTGTCATCCATGATATTCATATGTATAAAGATTAACATACAAAGAAAAAAAATCTTACTGCTGTAAAATCATGTTGATTTTCTTCATATTGCGCTATTTTTGCTTCCATTACAATCATTTATTCAAAATAGGAAATTCGGAATATAGTAAGTAAAATGAACCACACTTCTCGTATAACATATTGCATACATTATGTCCACTGTGCTTGAAAGTAACAAAACACATAATTCTCACGACAACAAGATGTCAGGAGAGGGTGGGGTAACCTAATTAAACAAATACAAAGCTGATCTTGATATGTTCAAGGCTTTCTTTACAACTTATTGGGCACATGATACCACTACATTACAGCCTAACAGAATAACCCATTTATGCCTAGTGGACTCTACCATCCTTTGAAATTGGATCAATTTATTTCCAAAATTAGGGATGTCTTGTATATTTATTTCTATATTTAGAATATTTCTTACAGAAATTCCTTTAAGCAAACAGCGCAGACCCTGATGAGACGCCGCATCATGCGGAGTCTCATCTGGGTCTACGCTGTTTGCCAAGGCCTTTTTCTAGATGATAGGCATAAATGGGTTAAGTAGAAGTTTACTTTCCTGTTTTTCAGTTTTAAGCATGTACACAAGGACATTTGTCAAAACGTTATCTTTAAATCTGGATATATTTGAGCTACCAAAACTGGAAGAATTTCACAGTATTCCCACAAGTCCATAGCACATGTTTATAATTATAAGCACATCCCCCAAGAGTTGACCAATTCAGAAGGGTAAAGCAATCATAACAAGAACAATTGAAAATATGGATCTTTAGTATACTGTTTTGTAACAAGGCTGCACTTAAAGAAAGGAATATTAATTAACATTAATTTGTTTAAATAAATTTGACTCGATGTAAATGATGAAATTTAATGTTTCTACATTGACATTCGGCCTTCTTAATAAATATATTATTCTTATTTTTCTGTCCATATAGTCAAAATTATTTCCACTTTATTGCAACAATCTGGGTAAGCATTCATAACATTTAACCTTGGCTTGTGAGTTTATAAGTTGGCTTTATCTAGATAACTAAAAGTAAGATAACATTATTCTATAAGGAAGAAATAAACAACTAAACATCAGCAAAAAAATCAATCTGAACCAAAAACAAACAAGAAACCGTCGGAGACGGGTAATGCTCTCCAAAGTTTTTTTTTGTCACAATATTGCACTATATGTTCAGATAAAAGGAAACGTCTTGAGGGGCTTAACTTTGGACAAAATAATACGATGGATGGTTTAGCAACTTAAAAATTTCAAAGGGCCATATCTCTCTAAAAAATCATCTAACCAGAACCCACAAATTTCATGCGCATCTCCTCAAGGTAGTTAAGCTTCCCATAAAGCTTCATTGAATTCCAGTCAGTAGTTGGGGAGAAATAGCCCGGACAATAATTGCACTATATGTACAGTTTATGGAAAATTTCAAAGGGCCATAACTCTGTGAAAAATCATCTGACCATAACTGGCTGAAAATATGCACATCTCCTGTTGGTAGTGAAGCTTCCCATACAGTTTCATTGAACTCCCGTAATAAGTTGCTGAGAAATAGCCCGGACAAGAATTGCAATATATGTACAATGGAAAAGTTCAAAGGGCCATAACTCTGTGAACAAGAAACCGTCGGAGACAGGGGATGCTACCCAAAGTTTTTTTTTGTCACAATATTGCACTATATATTCAGATTAAAGGAAACCTCTTGAGGGGCATAACTTTGGACAAAATAATACAATGGATGGTTTAGAAACTTAGAAATTTCAAAGGGCCATAACTCATCAAACAAGAACCCACTAATAACATGTGCATCTCCTCGAGGTAGTCAAGATTCCCATTAAGCTTCATTGAAGTCCAGTCAGTAGTTGGGGAGAAATAGCCCGGACAAGAATTGCACTATATGTACAGTTTATAGAAAATTTCAAAGGGCCATAACTCTGTGAAAAATCATCCGACCATAACCGGCTGATAATATGCACATCTCCTGTTGGTAGTGAAGCTTCCCATAAAGTTTCATTGAATTCCCGTGAATAATTGCGGAGAAATAGCTCGGACAAGAATTGAACTATATGTACAATGGAAAATTTCAAAGGGCCATAACTCTGCGAAAAATCATCAGACCATAACCCGCTGATAATATGCACATCTCCTGTTGGTAGTGAAGCTTTCCATAAAGTTTCATTGAATTCCCGTAATAAGTTGCTGAGAAATAGCCCAGACAAGAATTGCACTATATGTACAATGGAAAATTTCAAAGGGCCATAACTCTGGGAAAAATCATCCGACCAGAACCGGCTGATAATATGCACATCTCCTCTTGGTAGTGAAGCTTCCCATAAAGTTTAATTGAATTCCGGTCATTAGTTGCTGAGAAATAGCCTGGACAAGAATTGCACTATATGTACAGTTAATGGAAAATTTCAAAGGGCCATAACTCTGTGAAAAATCATCCGACCAGAACCCCCTGATAATATGCACATCTCCTCTTGGTAGTGAAGCTTCCCATAAAGTTTAATTGAATTCCGGTCATTAGTTGCTGAGAAATAGCCCGGAAAAGACTTGCACTATATGTACATTTAATGGAAATTTCAAAGGGCCATAACTCTGAGAAAAATCATCTGACGAGAACCGGCTGATAATATGCACATCTCCTCTTGGTAGTGAATCTTCCAATAAAGTTTAATTGAATTCCGGTCAATAGTTGCTGAGAAATAGCCCAGACAAAAATTGTGCACGGACGGACGGATGGACGGACACACGGACAGACGAAGCGGCGACTGTATGCTAAAAAATTTTGGGGAGCATAAAAATCAACCTTAGAGAACCGGCTGATAATATGCACATCTCCTCTTGGTAGTGAAGCTTCCCATGAAGTTTCATTGAATTCCAGTCATTAGTTGCTGAGAAATCGCCTGGACAAGAATTGCACTATATGTACAGTTAATGGAAAATTTCAAATGGCCATAAGTCTGTGAAAAATCATCGGACCATAACTGGCTGATAATATGCACATCTCCTTTTGGTAGTGAAGCTTCCCATAAAGTTTCATTGAATTCTGGTCATTAGTTGCTGAGAAATAGCCTGGACAAGAATTGCACTATATGTACAGTTAATGCAAAATATCAAAGGGCCATAACTCTGAGAAAAATCATCTGACGAGAACCGGCTGATAATATGCACATCTCCTCTTGGTAGTGAATCTGCCCATAAAGTTTAATTGAATTCCAGTCATTAATTGCTGAGAAATAGCCCGGACAAAAATTGTGCACGGACAGACGGATGGACGGACACACGGACAGACGAAGCGGCGACTAAATGCTCCCCCCAAAAAATTTGGGGGGAGCATAAAAAGGAACAATTTTAAGATTTAAATCTGCAGTTCTCCTGCAATGGAATAAATTTTTGCTGCAGTCACCCTTCATATTGTCTTACCTGTACCAAATCTGCATTCAATTAATTAATGTTTCATTTTCAGATGGCTATGATAGAAATGGCTGTAACAGATTAGTAGAAAGCTATTTTAGTTTAATATACCAGTTATGATGATGCACTTTTTCTCAAATTACAGTACACTTCTTTGTATTAAATCTTCGCATGAATAAAACAAGCAAATTTGTTGGGGTTTTTTTACTAAGAAAATGACGCCGATATTCGGCATCTTCCCCTTCCAGAATTTTTCCCCTAAAAATACCATTTCCCCTCCAAAAATATAATTTTTCACCAAAATATAATATTTTACCCTCAAAGAAATGTTTTTTTTCTTTTGGGAAGTCAACACTTATCCAATATGTACCATGTACAACGATCTCGCTCTCTCCCGACGAACACTCAAATCTGGGAATCCCAGTGATTCTATATATAGCTCTTAAATTACGTCATGGAAACCGGGCAACTAATCATGTGACTATTTTACTGGATTCCGGTCTTGCGCGAGAAGGGTGTTTCGTCAATTAATTACCGGAAACCAGTCGAATTTTCATCCGGGTTATGTGAAAGCCAAGATATAAACGTTAAAACAGAAAAAAGTCTCACAATTGGCGTTCATACACGAACAAAATAAAACGTTCGGACTCGGAAAATATTAATTGCGTTGAAGCATTTTTTAAGAATGAATCATCAAAAACCGTTGAAACCCAGCAAGATTCGGAGGTACATGTAATCAACATCGATTAATACTGTCGGATTATTGTGAAAGTGAAAGTATACAATCGGCAGCTGCCGCACCTTTCCCTTCCAATACTGTAGCAGATCTAGATCGTCAACCCATTCATCATGAAATAGAAATCATAATATTGACATCATTCCCCAGCCCCAGTTGAAAACATTTCCCATTATTAGATCTACACCTGCAACTTTATTTAGGACTTTGACTTTAATATCATACTTGTTCATGTGTTTAAGAACAAAAAGGTTAGAGACATGCCTCTTTTTCTAAAAAAAATCCTGAAGTCTGTAGGTGAGTTATAGACATTGAAATGAGCAGTTTTTATTTTTTCCCCAAATATGTCTCTTTCGCGCTCGATTTTCCCCTTTTACCCAGCGTCCAGCGTCTTCCCCTTTTTCTAAAAAAAAACCCTGCCTTCTTAAAATAAATTTTGCGACATACGGACAGACGTATGGACAGACAGAAAATGCCAATTCTATATCCCTCTGCCCTTTGCAGGGGACTCTCTCAGATTATAGACAATGATATTTAATTTATAACAAGGGCTGTTTGTAAAACATGCATGCCCCCCATATGGGCTGTCCGTTGTAGTGGCAGCCATTGTGTGAATACATTTCTTGTCACTGTGACCTTGACCTTTGACCTAGTGACCTGAAAATCAATAGGGGTCATCTGCGAGTCACGATCAATGTACCTATGAAGTGTCATGATCCTAGGCAAAAGCGTTCTTGAGTTATCATCCGAAAATCATTTTACTATTTCGGGTCACCGTGACCTTGACCTTTGACCTTGTGACCTCAAAATCAATAGGGGCTATCTGCGAGTCATGATCAATCTACCTATGAAGTTTCATGATCCTAGGCATATGCGTTCTTGAGTTATCATCTGAAAACCATTTAACTATTTCGGGTCACCGTGACTTTGACCTTTGACCTAGTGACCTCAAAATCAATAGGGGTCATCTGCGAGTCATGATCAAATTACCCATGAAGTTTCATGATCCTAGGCATATGCATTCTTGAGTTATCATCCAGAAACCATTTTACTATTTCCGGTCACTGTGACCTTGACCTTTGACCTAGTGACCTCAAAATCAATAGGGGTCATCTGCGAGTCATGATCAATCTACCCATGAAGTTTCATGACCCAGGCTTATGCGTTCTTGAGTTATCATCCGGAAACCATTTTACTATTTCGGGTCACCGTGACCTTGACCTTTGACCTAGTGACCTCAAAATCAATAGGGGTCATCTGCAAGTCATGATCAATACACCTATGAAGTTTCATGATCCTAGCCCCAAGCGTTCTTGAGTTATCATCCGGAAACCACCTGGTGGACGGACCGACCGACAGACCGACCGACATGTGCAAAGCAATATACCCCCTCTTCTTCGAAGGGGGGCATAATAAATTAAAGATAATGAAACAGTATCAATAAATAAAACTAATGAAAACTTGAAAATTATTCAACTCTCTGGTATGTGATATTTTCCTTCAATTTTAAATAAAATTCAGATTATCTGTTATTGATGTTAACTGATGCATTCAATTGTAACAGAACATTAAAAGATTTGGGTAAACATTAAATGCGTAATAGGTAGAATATCAAAACCGTAATAAAACACCCTAGCATACTGATGTCATTTACTTAATATTTGAAGAGGCCTTTTTACGTTTTGGTAAATTGACAAAATTACAAAAAGTTGTTTCAGATTCGCAAGTTTTTGTTTAAGTTATGATGTTTGTATGGAAATAGTTATGCTAAACATTTACCATGCTCTAAAATATCTATTAAATGCATCTTTTGACGATTTGAAAACCTGAAAATTATAAAGCGTTGCAACGCGAAACGATTGATTAATTTGGAAAGTTTTCTTGTTGTCATAATATTTTGTGAAACTACAAGGTTTGTTTATTTAAGGTAACAAATATGTTTACTCATAGCATGAGCATGGATGGCCGAGTGGTGAAAGCGAAAGACTTTTTACTCCAGGACTCCAGGGGTCAGTGGTTCGAGCCCAGTTGAGGGTTACATTTTTTTATTTTCTTTTGTATTGTATTCTTGTTTTATTACTGAAGATTTTTAGGTCAAATGTTTAAATTTATCAATATTTTGATTTTTTTTAAACATTTACCTGTAACATTTACCTGTTTTTAAATTTAATAAAAATTATAATTAAATAAATAAAACTTAATTATAATAATATAAAAATATATTTAAACAAAATAAATAATAATAATTATTATTACTGTTAATTGAAACCAATCCATTAATACTTACTTCAGTACACTGCACTATATCCAAACTGATGTAATCAACTTGAATAATATAACTCCACAAAATGAATGTTAATACACAATGTTTATTTCCACCGGCTGTCTGAATCACAAATAGATTTAATGAATGTAGAAACAAATAGTTCTTAAATAACCAAAATTAAATGAACACAAAAACACAAAATGAAGATGAAATGAAGAACAAGTCCGTAAGCATGAGAAGTATGATAATGCAGACGACACATTGGGTTATGGATAGTATAGATATTCACATGTAGTAGCACACTAAATTTGTAACAAGCATTCCTATTGGTCAAATGCCATAAAAGGAATAAAATGATTGGATCTAACAGCTTATAGGAGTCCTGGCAAAAGTATTGAGAATTGTCATTGATTTTCTCCTGTTCTGGTTTCTATATACATCAGAGTATACAAAAGTAATTAAGTACATACGTTAATACATTCAAACGGATTTGTGAACATGTTATAATGGTTACATTAGGACCATATTTTATTTAATTTGCACTTTATTCATTATGCCAAAAAAACACTTATCAACAAAAGAAAAATACAAATGAAATGTAAATTTGTTTACGACAGGTCCAAAGGTCAACTGACCATAAATGACCAAACTAACAACTTATTGGTAAAATATTTGTACATGAATAATGACTGATTACCAAACCAAACAACTAATGTTGTTATAAACCTTTAAATGAAATCAAAATTGTTTGTGTCAGAATGTTCACAGAGTTCAACTTCTGAATTGGGAAAAATTAACAGACTACACATGGAATAAATTAACCCTTTTCCACTTAGACACAAAGTAACAATGGCTATGTGCATACAGCATAAAACCAGAACAGCCTGCGAGTAACTTGCAATCTGTTCAGGTTTAATGCTGTTTGCTGCTCATCAGTATCTAAGGGTTGGCAATGAAGCCTTTAAAACTTTAATCTAGTAAGATAGGTCTTGAATTAAATGTAACTTTCTTAGGGACTACAAATGGGTGAAAATACGTATCTAACTGGTAAAAATACGTATCTAACTGGTTAAGGGTTAATGCAATTGTACAAATATATCCCAACCTTAGACATTTAAAAGCTTTACATTTATCTGGAATAAATGCGCTTCTAGTGCAAAAGCAAAGCTCCATGATTTCTAAATTTTTCAAATCAAACTTTATAAAGTGAAATTGGAAAAGTATTGAGAGAAAATGCAAGGAACATCACACATTCTCAAACAAAAGACTATATTTAGCCCTTTGTTTAGTTTTCTGATCTAAAGTTCATGAAATTTATTATATAATACTATATAACAATTATATATAACAATTACAATTAAACATGAGCTGTCAGAGGACAGCGCACTCGACTATTGAGTGCTTGACTGTATAACGTAAGCCATCATGGAGAGGAGGGGAGGGGGTATAATGTGGGTGTGTGGTCATTTAATAGATGATCTTTCAAAAATAAGGGGGGAAAAAAAATAAAAAAATTGGGGGGGGGGGAGGGGGGATTCTGGGGTGGGGCATGGGGGGTGGTTTGGGTGGAATGCATTGTGGTATGTCAGGTAAGTGTTGTTTTGTCAAAGTATGAATCAAATGTGATCATAAATAAAGAAGTTATGGCAATTTAAGCAAAATGTTCAAATATCTAAGTATAAAAGGGGCCATAATTCTGTCAAAATGCTTGATACAGTTGTCTGCTCTTGTTTATACATTGGGATCATTTTGGTAAAGAAGTATGCAAAATATGAAAGCAATATGTAGAAGGACATAGAAAATATTTGAGGTGGTACGCAAACTTTAACATAGGTTTATCAATAATATGCATATTCTAAGTATAAAAGGGGCAATAATTCTGTCAAAATGCTTGATACAGTTGTCTGCTCTTGTTTATAGATTGGGGTCATGTTGGTAAAGAAGTCTGCAAAATATAAAAGCAATATCTCAAAGGACATAGGAAATATTTGGGGAAGTACGCAAACTTTAACATTGCACGCTAACGGGAACGCTAACGCCGGGGTGAATAGGATAGTTCCACTATATATATTTCATATATAATAGTCGAGCTAAAAATGATCATAAATCTCCTTATGTGGGAGCCATTATGGGTACATTATGGGTGTCACTTCACTGCATGGAGCATCTGGTATTCAAGTTTTATATTGTTTGTGAAATGTTTGAATGTTTATTGATTAAACCAAAATTGAGCCATCAACTGCAAATATATAAATACAGTATGATGATCAATCTTATTAAGTGACTGCACTTTAAGGTTTCATTCCCCCAATTATGTTCACCACTACTAGTATGTCAAAAACAACACATTTTTATTGCTTCACAACAATGGGACCATCAAACCCTAATAAAACCTATTCATCTATATACAATTGAGACTGCAGGGAAAAATAATGAAGTTTTATTCCTTGCACAACCACCAATGACCATTTTACTAGCCTGTCCCCCAGGGGGTATACAACTATACTGGTATAGGTAAATTGAGAAACCATGAATTTGTGGCCAATTAAATTCCTACTTATTGCAAGTTAAACAAGGATTTACAGCAAAAACAGTGTAAGATGTGTACACTTTGTACTCACTTAGTGCGATTTCACATACAGGCTTATTCACAGGAAAATTAATTGCAATGTTACAGAAACTGGTATAAAACTTGTCTAGATTCAGAAAGTAAATGCAACAAGAAAATTGGGTACACTGCCTAATTAGGAAAACGTAAAATTTACATGACAACCATCTTCAAATAGGCAAATAGTACTTTCACTTTTATATTTATGAATCAACATTATAATAAAGTTACCTTTGATACAAAGAGCAGAAGCCCCAACCCCTTTAACTTTTTGTCAATATTTATTGGACAAGTGTTACAATATTTGTTTAGAAATGCGCTTATTCTTGAGAAATAATCTTTTTTGGAAACTGCTGCAAATAAAAAGAGCTTTGTCACATAAAAGAGACTAAAAATACCCCTGCACCGATGTGTCACCGGCATAGTAGCCATTACAATCGCTAATTTCAAGTGTGTATAATTAAAGAACATATGGATCACTGTATGTGTAAAATGTTTTTTTCTCATCTTCCTTTCATTGTAGTGACAAATTTGAAGTTTAAATTCAATCCATAAACTTCTATCAGTTTATGCTTCTGCCATAAAACAGGCTGAATTGAAGGGCACATAACTCAGGCGTGTGAAGATCACTGGGCATTCAAGGTGTCCTTCACATCTACACTTAATGGTGATGATTTCAAGTTTCTACTTGAAATAAAGAAGAACTTTGCTCCACTTAAAAAAAAAGTATGCATAAACATGGCAAATTTTAAGGGCACATAGAATAGGAAAGGTCTTATCAATGTGCATAAGTTTTACACATGTACACTTCATGGTGATGACATTCATGTATTTCAAGTTCCCATGTAATAGGTTGAGAAATGATGTTGAGAAATAGATTGCTCCAAAAACATACAACATTTTATGCATAAACATGGCTAAGTTCAAGGGCACAAATCTTAAAAACATTTGGATAACAGCTTGTGAAAAAAGTTTCTTGGACATCCACAAAACAAGTCAAACAAAATTACACATACAACACATTTCATATCCAGTAATAATAAAGTGCTGAACTTTTGATCTACTAATCACCTTTAATTGTATTAAGTACTTTAGCTTAGGGCTTACAAATAATACATAAAAAGTCCATATTCAAGATCTGATTAGAGTCAAAAAAGGCGTTCATAACAAACAAACTCAACGAGTTTGAGCCTACTCGAGTGCACTAAGATTATTAAGTTACTCAATTAATTGAACAGTTTGAGACATTAATCTTCTTAAAGAGGTAACAGAATTTTAGAAGGAAAAACATAATTAGGTTTAGCATGACAATGGGAAAATAGAAGCCATTGTTGAAGCTACAATTAGTTTGCAAACTTTGGTGATCATTAAGACATCTTGAACTTCATGAAGTGGGACTTAAACATAATGCAGCAATAACAGCATTATTGCAACAATGGAATAGATTGTCAGATATTGAGGCAGCAGTGTTGCACCAATGGAATAGAATGTCAGATATTGAGGCGTTGACATCATAGGTTAAATCCTCAAATGCATAACAAGAGTTTGGCTCATAATTGGTGAACCTTAAAATCATCAAACAACGGATTATGTTATCCCATCATCTCTGACTGGCATGGCTGGATTAGGTTTGCATTGTTGTAGGTTTCTACGTATTCAATCTTAAGTAGCATGTATTTAATACTACACAACAGATTGTGGGAAAACAGACAGCAAAACAATTTTCAGCAGGCAAACAACCTTAAAAGGCAAAAATATCAAACAGTCAACTTTCTCCGCTATGCCAAATAAACAATTTTTATTAAACCTATGTTTGCAGAAAAAATATCTGGGAAATACATAAAGTAGCAAATCTTAAATAATGTCAAAAAAATTCTTTTCACCAAATCCTGTCTTATTTAAAACCTCATTTGAAACACAACACAATATTATTTTTTATAATTAAAATCAAAGCCATACTCTGTCTGAAGTGTGCTACTAATATTGTACCACTTTTTCTCAAATAACTTGAGAACATTACAGGCTTTTTTTATAATGGAGTCTCCAATAATCTAAAGCAATTTGAAAAAGGCAACCTTCCACACAAAAAACACAAAATGAAAACTTTTTTAAGACCAAATCTTCTGACAATATCTCTAAAAGCATTTAAAGACTGCAAATTATTATAAGATGAAGAAAATATGTGTCCTGCTGTTAGAACTTATGTTTGCTAAATAGACACAGAATGTATATGGTATTTGAGTGGATAATGTACCTCCTGTCTAGTACATGATGTTAGATATTGCCAGTTACTACATTGATTTGTCTTGCCCAAGATTTCCTATACATGATAGATAAGTCTCTCAAGCTGTCACGGTCACCACGTTTCTATTTGTTGAGATCTAAATCTGTAGATTTCATGATCTCTTTATGACGGCTGACTTCCAACATTGCCTCTGATGTGTTGGTGTGCTTCCAGTTGCCTTCACCATAACAAGCCAGTATGACAAATATACCAGCCAAAACAACAAAACGGTTGCAGAAGTGACAATTATAACATTTAAATGAGTGTATTAATGATTGATTCATGTTGGTGACCTTAAAGCCACCCAATACAATAATTGTAATAAAGAATTATACCGTAATGTTTTCGGACACCCCATATTTTAGCAAAAATAATTATTTTTCGTGACTCTTAATTTTCGGACACACGAGTTTTCGTCCATAATTAATGTCTCTAAGTTTTCGGACAGTATATTTTACAGCGCTATTTTACCAAATTTCGGTTCTGTTTTCGATATCTAATGACACTTCGATCATGGGGTTTTACAACCAGATTAACATCATAAAACATTGCAGGTGCATGCCTGAGGGCAATGGACCATTACATTTGCGTTATTGGGTAAATAACCTTGTAAAACGGTATTAAACAATTGTTTCGCCTGATCGCATAATCGTTATGACAATTACCAGGGGTAGTGCCAATTAACAGTTCAATTATCTACCGCAATGGTACTACCCCTTCTCAGGCGGTATAACTGTGACAAATACTAAACGCTTAAAAGTGTGATGCACCCTATTGCAAGTTTTACGAACAATGGAAGGTGTTAGACAACAAATATCGGAAATGAACAAATAAAGAATTCATACTTTGCTTTTTTTATTGCGTTAATTACAGGTTCATACTAGCGAGAAACTCGTTGGTCAAAGTACAACCTTGTAGTAACTTTTTGTCAAATAAATTAAGCAATTGAAATTATTTAAAATGCAGTGCAAACATATATAACTGTAATTTACACTATACAGCATGGTATTTAACAAGTGCGTGCTATTACCGGTAGTCGTTAATACAATTGACGCTATTTTCGGACACTTCAATTTTCGACTCTAAGTTTTCGGACACCTGTATTACGTGAATATTTTTCGTATCTAAGTTTTCGGACACGAAAAAAAAAATTATTTTTAAGTGTCCGCAACCATCGAGTAATTATGGTAGTTTAGAGCAGTCTACCAACTGAGTGAGCCACCCAGATGCCAGATAAAGTCTAGTCTATAAAGGGGGGGGGTATAAAAAAGAATCAATTCTTAATACCTTAGAGCTGTGTTCATGAGTTTTATCAAGAAAATATAGTCAAAATCCACCATTGATTCAACCTTAAATTTCCATATACTTAAACATATGAATTTTATTTGGGTGGTACAACAATGTTATTGTTTGTTGTTTTTTGCTTTAATTATCTTAATTTTATACAGGACTGTTTAAGTATTATATTCAATATTGAGCTTTATACAATGCAAAGTAAACATTGGCAACACCAATTTATAAATGACCATTTTATTTTTACCTTTAGATCTTCACAAAAAAAAAACTTATTAATAGAAGCAGAAATTACATTTTTCAAATGTGTCACTGACAAAGTTTTCTGCAGGCTTACGAGTAATGCAAAAGCGACATAGTTTATATGTGGTTAAAGCATGGTATATATGTGGTTAAAGCATGGTAATCAATCTTAAAGTTATTTAACTTCAGATATATATTTTCAACTCTCTTTACCCAGAAAAATTCTTGTTAACTTTTTTGTCAAACATTCCTTTAATTTAACCAATAATCACACATGTGTATTTATTGGAAGGCATAACTAGGGGCTACATTAAACTAACTTCTCCATCTATTGACTCACAAGTGATTTAAACATGACAGTATTGATTGCCGACATAAAACAACATGATACCAGCAGTGCTCAGGTGGTCTGATGTCCAAGCACTGCATCGTCATGGAAATGTACGATGCAAGACGCTAATTAAGTATTGATTGTGCAGCATATGTTGCTGTATTAAATAGTGTTACCAGTTGGCTTATGTGTTAAACTTGAGAATGAATCTGTTGCCAATTTTCTAAATATGCAACCAGTTTTAATGGTTTTAGCAAGGAAAGTGAAAAAAGTAACGTTTGTCCACAAGAAAACAGAAAATCTAAAGTATAATGATATTAAGTTTATTTTTAAATTGCAAATACAAATGAGTCGCGTTCTGAGAAAACTGGGCATAACGCATGTGTGTAAAGTGTCGATCCAGATTAGCCTGAGCAGTTCGCAAAGGCTTATCAGGGACGACACTTTGCGCCTTAACTTGATTTTCGGTAAGGAGAGACTTCCTTGAAACAAAAAATACCATAAAAGCGGAAGGTGTCATCCCTGATTAGCCTATGATGACTGCACCGGCTAATCTGGGATGACACTTTACGCACATGCATTAAGCCCAGTTTTCTCAGAACAAGGCTCAAATGATTCGACCAGAGAATACCACAAAAAACACCATTCAACAACTTTGATAGTTTATTTTATATATCCAAACATTCCCTATTTATTTGATTGACAAGCAAACATGACATCTGAACATAACACACACCTTACCATAATATTTTGATAGCAGATCTTAAGGTTTGCAGGACAAGTAACTATGCTTAAATATATTTTACATTCACCGAAGTGCGCTTTAACATTAAATTCATGATTAATCTATTTTGGGTTTGAACGAACACACAAAATAGGTGAAGACTATTTATGGACTATTATATATTTAATAACAGAATAAAGATAAATATTATCCTTGCAATACGTTTTAAATATGTATAAGAATTTTATCTTTTAACGTTGTAAAAATGAATTCAATCGCACACAGTTATTTCACTCGAAACAAAAGTTTTAAAAGGGAGATTAACATCCCAACTGAAAAGCAAACAGCCTTACATTGATTGTTTCCCTTTGAATATTAGTATTGCATTTTTACACAAACTGCTAGTGAATTAACAATTCAGTGCACTTCATATTAAACCTTCTAACCAATAGCAGATGATGCAAAGACACATGATTCGACCCTGTCATGCAATCACACAACAAAGTGGTAATGCCTGAACAACTTTTTAGAAAACACGTTCATTTGCAAATTAATGTCCCTACACATGCATGACAAGATGTGATGTTATCAATTATCACAAAATAAGGTAATGTTGGATTAAACCAGCATTGAATGAAAATATTTTTAGCTGTTTCACTGAATATTAAAATTATATCTCCCTAATGTTCTTACATCCAAACATTCAAATGGTGAGCATATACAATAAAAACAATCTTCAAATATTCAGTAAACAATCTTCAATAGGAGTAAATGATGATGTAAGTCATATAGCTAATCTTTGGTAACAAAGCAATTTGTGAAACACCCAAATTCCTTGTTTGCATTTTTCTCTTTGTTAGCAAAAAAACAAACACTTGAGGTACAGGACCTTGTTCCACATTCACTTTGACATTGAATGACCTCATAATTATAACCTAGTATGAGCTCCTATTCCCTTAAATGACTTAAATTGGACCTCAAAAAACCTCTCCTGAACCAGTTCAAATGACATTTCAAAAACCTTATATGACCTTCAAAGAACTTGAATGACCTTCAATAACCTCACACAACCTCATTTGACATTCCGTGATCAAGTATAATCCTCAACAATTTCTATGGCCTTCAAAGACATCTCATGCTCTCGATGGCATCACACAACCTGCTATGACTTTCAATTACCTTACACAATGTCTTTTGACCTTCAATGACATCACCCCACCTCCTATGACCTTGATACCCCTTACCTTGTGCTCACTGAGAACGGCCTCCAATTCCTCATACTGCCAGGCCTGGGACATCTGCATGCGGAGATGGTCCTCTATGCCATCAAGCCAGCGCGTGAGTGTCTCCAGATCCAGGCTCAGATCTGAAAGAAGATTGCGCGAGTTGTGAATGTATCCAGCAAAAACTTTACTGCTCATAAGGAAAGTGAAAATGGCTATATGCAACAAGCATGAACCCAGAACAGTCTGCTAGAAACACATGCTGTTCAGGTTTTATGCTATTTTCTACTTAATATCCTCGGTTTCATCAAAATTGGTGATTATAGAATAAAGATATCGACAGGAAACCACCAGTTTGGTGCTGTCTGCATGCAAGACATAACCCAATATAACTAGAGCTTTGCCACAGACGTTGCGTATACCCCCACGTGCCGCATTGACACAGACTTTTATGCATGCTGTCTTCACAAAACAAGAGAATCTTATTTATGGCAATTTTTAAGAATTATTATGCCATTATCATTTATGGCATTTTTTGACCTTTGAACTCAAAGTGTGACCTTGACCTTGGAGAAATCGACATAATTTTTTCGTGCGACACAATATCCAGTGATGGTCAACAAATGTGCCAAATGATTTTAAAATCTCACAATGCACGACATAGTTATGGCCCAGACAAGCTCATTTATGGCCATTTTTTACCTTTGAATTCAAAGTGTGACCTTGGAGATATTGATGCAATTCTTTTCCGCGACACACTGTCCAATGATGGAGTACAAATGTGCCAACTGATTTTAAAATCTCACAATGAACTACATAGTTATTGCCCGGACAAGCTCATGTATGGCAATTTTTGACCTTTGAACTCAAAGTGTGAACTTGACCTTTGAGATATCAATGTAATTCTTTCGTGGGACATACCGTCCATTGATGGTAAACAAATGTGCCAAATGATTTTAAAATCTCACAATGAACAACATAGTTATGGCTCGGACAAGCTTTCGGGACAGACTGACAGACCGACCGACAGACAGACCGACTGACAAAGTGACTCCTATATAGCTCCCATTACCAATGGTGATGGGGGTATAATAACCAGGATTTTCTATATTGAAAACCTGTTTAAATTCATCTTTAATTACCTCAAGCCTCAGTTTGAAGTTGTGTTAATCAATTAAAGTAACAAAATAACATTAACACCAGCAAAGTATACTAAAGCCAGAAAGATTAGCTAACCAATTTCTTGCACTTAACATATCAATATCATAAATGCAATGTAAAAGAGGTATGTTGCCAAGATCATATAGCTTGTTTATAATTCAATACATTCCTCAGAGTTGCAAGCTTGATTAAATGTATAGCAGATCTTAAATCAAATCACATGCAGATTTATAGGCCAGATTTCTTATATGTTCAACAAGAGTGCCAACTTGTCAAACAAAATGTGCCCATTAAAAGGGTTGAATAAAACTGAACTGTTAATCTGAGAAGAAGCATGGCCATGCCATGCATGTTTGCTACCTTCAAACCCAAATGTATCAATACACATCCATCCGAGCTTAAGTTATTGAGCAACAGTGACCTAGGTCTTCAATTATAACAGATTGGATCCCAAGCCAAGTCTACACATAAGCAAGCTTGGCACTAAATTGTATTGTAATTAATCCATCAAAACTTGAGCGGATAGAAAAACAACAGTTTATAGGACTTAAAAAGTGTTCCTTATTGTAACGTTGTACTCATATTTTATTTTTTGTACAAATTCACAATCATAACATATTGTTTCAATTCGGGACAAGAGGCTCATATCATTTTAATAGTCAAGGTTTATAAGCTACTCAAATTTTTAAACACATTCTTACACACAAGCTCTATTCAGAAAAACAACTAAACCAGTTTTACCACTAGCCATTCTTGTCTCCATAAATATATGTTCCAGTGTTTTTTTCACCTTTAAGGGAATAGTGGCAGGGCCCGTCCAAAGGGGAAAAACGCGTGGTATTTTAGGACAAGATGGGCAAGATGGCCCAAGTTCGCTCACCTGAGAGGAGTCGGTTCATTCAATCTTTACCAAATGTCAAACTTGACCTAGATATTGTCCAGACAAACATCCTGGTCAAGTTTCATCATTATTTCATCTGTGTGTCATGATGAATGTACCTATGAAGTTTCATGATCCTAGGCATACCGATAAGCATTCTTGAGTTATCATCCGGAAAACATTTTTCTAAGTTGAGTCACCGTGACCTTGACAGCCATTGTGTGAATACGTTTTTTGGCACTGTGACCTTGACCTTTGACCTAGTGACCTGATAATCAATAGGGGTCATCTGCGAGTCATGATTATTGTACCTATTAAGTTTCATGATCCTAGGCATAAGCGTTCTTGAGTTATCATCAGGAAACAATTTTACTGTTTCGAGTCACTGTGACCTTGACCTTTGACCTAGTGACCTGAAAATTAATAGGGGTCATCTGCCAGTCATGATCAATGTACCTATGAAGTTTCATGATCCTAGGCGTAAGCATTCTTGAGTTATCATCTCGAAACCATTTTACTATTTCGAGTCACTGTGACCTTGACCTTTAACCTAGTGACCTGAAAATCAATAAAGGTCATCTGCCAGTAATGATCAATGTACCTATTAAGTTTCATGATCCTAGGCGTAAGCATTTTTGAGTTATCATCCGTAAACCATTTTACTGTTTCGAGTCAGTGACCTTGACCTTTGACCTAGTGACCTGAAAATCAAAAGAGGTCATCTGCCAGTCATGATCAATGTATCTATGAAGTTTCATGATCCTAGGCGTAAGCATTCTTGAGTTATCATCCGGAAACCATTTAACTTAGGGATGCAAGAGGTTACAAAAATTAGTAACTGGTTAATCGTTTGCAATAACCGGTTAGTAACCGGTTAACCGAAACACCCTAAGTAGTTAAAATTAAAATGTTAAAGCATACGTAAACAATGTCTTACCGCTCATACGTGTACTCTTGAAACGAACGTAGTTTGAAATCGCTTGCATTGGTTACATGTCTGTTTCATAATAAAATGTATTGTTACATTTATTTTAATAATTTTGTAAATTTTTGCCATATATTGCATTTATTTTTCCTGCGAAAAAGGATATGAGTAAACAATTCAAGAATTACACTATGTTCATTTTCACGTGTCATAAACTTATTTTTGATTCGGTCGCTTAGATTATGTTGGCATCGTATCGCTCACAAATGGTGTGTTTCTTGGTTTATTCTGTTTTATAATAAATGTTTATGTATTAAATTAGTTTAGGTATTTGCTTTCTTAAATAAAACTTGTCTCAGACGGTGGTGGCATCTCAGATGACGTAAATTACAACCAATTATTTTAATTTCTGATAGAACAAATAAGACGTTACCTCGACAAGCTTTTAACTTCAAATGCAATTCTTGATAAAACTTTTACTTATAAATATTTTATTTTGCGAGCAATCAGTGTTGGATATTGGTAAACAAAACATCAAAATAAACCATCCAATGTCTCAACTGAATTTTATTGCGAATTCGATAAACGTGTCCATTGTGTCTTCGCTAATAGCCCCCCACTCCCCGCAGTTCGCTAGTTAAATTTTCGCGAATTAAACCAATCAAAAGTGTAAATTATTAAAACGTGCCCCCTGTTTGTTACCACAAAGGGACTTTATTGCTTTATTGCCTTGTTTGTTGACACGTTATTTACTACTGGGACTGTGCGGCATGATGGTCTTACTAGTCAACAAGGCAAATTTGCAGTATGTCGCGCGCAAAACGTAAAATCGTACGAATTGTATTAGGAAAAAGAGAGAATTTATTCCAAGAAAAAAAGCATACACATTTTTTTTTCAGTTTAACCTTTTCCCGAAAATGTAACCGGTTAACTGGTTAACCTACCGAAAGGACCAGTTAACCGGTTACATTTTTGGTTAACTGGTCGTTAGGTTAACCAGTTAACCTCTTGCATCCCTAATTTTACTATTTCGAGTAACTGTGACCTTGACATTTGACCTAGTGACCTGAAAATCAATAGGTGTCATCTGCCAGTCATGATCAATGTACCTATGTAGTTTCATGATCCAAGGCCTAAGCATTCTTGAGTTATCATCCGGAAACCATTTTACTATTTCGAGTCACTGTGACCTTGACCTTTGACCTAGTGACCTGAAAATAAATAGGGGTCATCTGCCAGTCATGATCCTAGGCCTAAGCATTCTTGAGTTATCGTCCGGAAACCATCTGGTGGACAGACCAACGGACCGACCGACGGACCGACCGCCATGTGCAAAACAATATACCCCCTCTCCTTCGAAGGGGGCATAATAAAATGGACCAAATTGCAATGTTGTCATCAACAAATATTGACACAATATAGATACATCAGGCCTTTTCCTGGCCATTTGGGGAAACAAATGCAATTCATGTGAAAAGTCCACTGATTTAGGAAAAACTAATTTAATATAACCCTTTAAATTAATTCCAAATCATGTAAATTATAGTTATATACTTTGTTAGTTGTTTTATGAAACAAATTTGAGATATAATTATCATCAAACAGTTCTTTCAAAAAAAAAATAAAAAAAAATAAAAAAAATTAATTCTGGAGGGGATTTTTTCTACGAAATTGGGAAAAAATATGTAAACTCTTTCTTGAGGGGAATGGGGCTGAATATCGGCCCCGAAATTGCCACATAAAAAACACTGTGTTCATAGTCTCAACTATCACCAATATCTTAAGGCTCTTGGGTTATCATTTTTATGCAAAACCAATCAAGCAGTTTAGGGGGAGAAATGAAGTCCACATTAAATTACATACCTATGGACAGTAAAAGAATGCAATAACTGATGCCTAATAACTGATGCCTTACACTTTATTGGAGGTGGGCATAAAAACCTTCTTTGGTTGCTAGGCTAATTACCTTTCACCATTGCAACAGGGTCAAGGTTGAGGTTGCTAGGCTTCACAGCAGCCTGAATGGTGGCCCACTGGGCGTTGACCTCCTTCAAGAACACATCCACCTCCTCCGTCAACACCGGCTGACAAGTCTTCAGTTGGACGGCGTAGTCATTCAGGAGCTTAAGTTTGGGGGAGCAGTCCAGTTCCTCATAGTAGCTCTGTAGAAAGAAATTCATGGACAAATATAATTTAGCAACTCTCTAGGAAAACAGGCTTTATGTGTGAGCGTTAAGTGTAAAACTATTTGTCAGTGCAGTTCTCATAGGCTTATCAGGGACAACAATTAATCCCTACACTTTTTATGGCAACGTAAGGACTTCAGTTACAAGATATATAATAAATAAAAGTAACAAACATGCATTTAGCCCTGTTTTTCCACAGCAAGGCTCAATAATAAAATATACATTTGTAAATGAAGACAGTTGATGCAAATTAATTTTTAAATCAAAATAAACAAGAGTTCCACGGTCGGAGACATATGCACCCCTAACAGGGTTTTAAACTAGTGACCCCAATTTCAATATGGGTCATCTACTTTTCAAGGCCAATGTGCATGCTAAGTATCAAGCCAATCGGTCAATGCGTTGAGTTATTGATCAAAAACGATTTTCACACTTAGTGTAATTGTGACCTTGACCTTTGACCTAGTGAACCCAATTTCAAAAGGTGTCATCTACTTCCAAGGCTCACTTGGTTCACGAGTTATTGATCGGAAAAGGTGTTCACACTTAGTGTAAAAGTGACCTTGGCCTTTGACCTAGTTACCCTGATTTCATAACAGGTCATCTACTGTGCAAGAACAATTCACATGTGAAGTATCAAGACTATCGGTCAATTCGTTGACGAGTTATTGATCGGAAACCAACTGGTCTACCGACAGACGTACAGACCGACCAACATCCAGCAAAACAATATATCCCTTCTTTTTCGACGAGGGGCATAAATATAGTTTTGACGTGAAATCACATGAGTTTTCTCCAAATGAGAATTTAATTTAAATGTTAGTTTACACCAGTTTATTTTATATTGTTGATTGCATCGAAAGTCACAGGCCTATTTAGACAATCTTGAGTCTGTTTGGTAGGTAGAACCAGAACTTGGTGTCTTTACCCTTTCACCCTCAGAAGCAAAGTAAAAAAGCCTATGTGCAAACAGCATAAAACCAAAACAGCCAGCGGGTAACTCGCAGTCTGTTCAGGTTTTATGCTGTTTACTGCTCATCAATATCTAAGGGTTGGTCATGAAGCCTTTAAAACTTGAATTCAGTAAGAAAGGTCTTTAATCAAATTTATCTTTCTAAGGGACTATGAATGCGTCTTAGTGGTAAGGGTTAAAAGAAGATCTTAATTCACTGAGATCAAACTTGAAACCTCTTGATTGCTAGGACGCCATATACCTACACCATTGTGATAGTTCAATATAAAGACAAGCCAATTTTGTTGAATTGATATCCCCCGCAAAATTAAAACAAGAGCACCGCATAACAGGTGCCACGCTCGGCTGCGAAAGCTTGTCAGATTTTTTTTTAGAGGTCACAGTGACCTTGACCTTTGACCTAGTGACCAAAAATGGGCGTGGCATGTAGAACTCATCAAGGTGCATCTACATATGAAGTTTCAAAGTTGTAGGTGGAAGCACTTTTATTTTAGAGGCAATGTTAAGGTTTTTATTAAAGTTTTATGTTAGAGGTCACAGTGGCCTTGACCTTTGATCTAGTGACCCAAAAATGGGTGTGGCGTGTAGAACTCATCAAGGTGCATCTACATATGAAGTTTCAAAGTTGTAGGTGGAAGCACTTTTATTTTAGAGCCTATGTTAAAGTTTGATATTAGAGGTCACAGTGACCTTGACCTTTGACCTAGTGACCCAAAAATGGGTGTGGCGTGTAGAACTCATCAAGGTGCATCTACAAATAAAGTTTCAAAGTTGTAGGTGGAAGCACTTTGATTTTAGAGCCAATGTTAAGGTTTGAGCACGACGCCTACGGCTGACGGCGGACAAGCTGGCTATGACAATAGCTCGGGTTTTCTCCAAAAACAGCCTCGCTAAAAATTGTGATTGACAACAAAACTATATCCCTCCCCCTTTGGCGGGGGAAAAAGATTGCTTAACTCATTTATTGTGCTTTTAGCATATTTGTTCACTCATTTTTCTTATTATTTTGTATATATATGTGTGTTCTTACTTTTCCACCGTCAGATGCATTTAATAGCTCTCCTTAATCTCAAATCGACGATTATAGTGGCAGTTGCACATAATAATTTTGTAGGACTAAGTGTCTTACCAAGTACCATGTACTTGTAGCAGACTAGTACACAATCTACCATGTGTTGTAAGGTATAAATTTATAAACACATAATGTACAAACACAATGCAAATGCATACCATGCAACGTTTTTACAACTCAGATAATATATATATATAGTATATAATCACATACAAGTATATAATCACATACAAATAATTGGTCAATAAGATATGCCATTGATTTGATTGTAAAATGTTGTTATTATTTCATGGCACTATTTATTTCCAGCAATGCTGCTCTGCATTGCATTTGAAATTTGACATTCCAGGTCTAAAAAGTCCATCTCTGAAAAAAATGCCAACAGAAAATGCTTCATTTACTAAACCTACATTAAAGTAAAGGGCTCTCCTTAACAAACATCAGTTGTGTATTATGTCACCTTGTGGTGACCTTGCCTGCTTAAGAAAACTCAGCCGCAGTGTTATCACAGACTGCTTATGCATAATTAATTAATACCCAGTCTCAAAATGAAGATATCTGATATGGACGGAAGTTTTTATAGTGTGCATGCTAAAATTAAGGTGCATTCTGTTTAGGTATTTACTTTAGGATAAAGCTGTTTTAGTATCTTGAGCTTACAATGTAATAAAAGGTTGGCCATGAGAACCCAAAGGTCTTGATTGAATACATGTTCTAGCAGAACTACAAAAGATGGGGACTTTACTACCCATAGATGAACTAGAAAAGAGCCGTTTCATGCAAGGATGGGCCTTATACATTTGTACAATATGTGGCCACTGCTGACAGCATAGTTTTAGATCATTCTGCACATAAAATTGTGACACATATTGAAGATATGTTTTGTCTAACACTGAAAATGAGATGTTGGGTGGTTAAAGGGGCATTTCATATTAACCCATTCATGCCTAGCGTCCTGAAAAAAACAACATTGCTGCGGCGTCTCATCTGGGTCTACGCTGTTTGCTTAAATGACTTTCTGTAAGGATTGTTCTAAATATAGAAATAAATATACTAGACAATCCCTAATTTTGGAAATACGTGGATACAACTTAGAAGGATGGGAAAGTCCAGTGGGCATAAATGGGTTAAAGTTTTGCAAATTGAATGTCAGTCCAAGTCTTACCATTACTGTAACTTAGAATCTTAACAGAGTTAAGGTAAAGATACTCATCATGGTTAAATAGGCCACTAGGCCACAAAGCAGTCAGGATGTGATCAGATTTGATGCAAGAATAGCCCTGGTAGCAGTGGTCAACAGTGGACTGAGAGAGGAAAGGGAGAGAAACTGAGTGAAGGGCAGAAACGTTATCATAGCAGTGGGCTGCAGCTAACAGAGGTAGGTGAGAGAATCTGAGTTTTAAGGACATTAGCCATGGGGGTTGTGGCCAACCGGTCATATAAAGATACAGGGGAAAGAATGCCTCTTAAAGGACATAAGCCATGGGGGTTGTGGCCAACCGGTCATATAAAGATACAGGGGAAAGAATGCCTCTTAAAGGACATAAACCATGGGGGTTGTAGCCAACAGGTCATATAAAGATACAGCGGAGAGAATGCCTCTTAAAAGCATATACCATGTATGTGTCACTATTGCCTGCCCTGATTTAAACCTGCATTAGGATGTCTTCTTGTATTAAGTTTTTAGTTGTGAGCGTTAGCTCACGACTAAATTTACAGAGCATGTTTTGCAAATCAGTATGTGCTTAGAAGCCTTAACTACGCTAAGAACCGTAACTCACTATGCTAGGAACTAGTACCGCTGCCAGTCTGCACTGCAGACGACGAATGCTTGAGTATACCACTGCAGTGAGTGTATGTACCAGCTTGTAAGACGACATTGTCCAGTCTAATGTGAAACATTGAAATCTGTACATATTGACTGCTTTCAGGGAAAACGGGGCTTAATGCATGTCAAATAAGATTAGCCTGTGCACACTGATTAGCCTGTGCAATGCACACAAGCTAATCAAGGATGACAACAGCAAACAACTTGAGTGCCTTCAACGCTTTGATTTAAACAAGCTATCAGTTCCTGAATAATACAGCATCCGCCTTAAAGATAATTATTCATTTAACCAGTTATTTCTGCGCCATATTCTTTATCTAAAAATATTGATCACATGTTATTAGCCAGGAATGTGAATTGACTCTGCATGGCAAAAGTCTGTTCATCAGAAAAACAAGACAGGGGGCTGGCAAACTATCAGTTCTCACTGTTCAGAAGCCTATACATTTGTAAAATCAGACTCTGTCTGCATGACTTGAAGTTGTTCATTATGAAAAATCAGAACCAACAAGAGCTGTGTTTGTGAAACTCAATGCCTCCCCACTGTGCTTTAAAGCCGCACGGCAGCTATTTTAGAAACAAGATTATAATTAGAATGTAAAGGTCAGAGTGACCCTGAACAAGAGTTTTCATTTTATGAGCAAGGTTAAAGTTTGGACAGACAGACAGACGGACAGACAGACAGACAGACAGACAGACAGACAGACAGACAGACAGACAGACAGACAGACAGACAGACAGACAGACAGACAGACAGACAGACAGACAGACGGACAGACAGACAGATGGACACACAGACAGACAGACACACAGACAGACACACAGACAGACACACAGACAGACACACACACAGACAGACAGACACACAGACAGACACACAGACAGACAGACACACAGACAGACAGGCCAAAAACAATATACCCCGATCATTCAATCTGAGGGCATAAAAACCAGGATGTACAAAAACATGTGAGAGGGAGATTAATTGTAAAATTAATTGCGCATGTCTAGCTGTACAGTAGACATTCTACAAAAGAAATCGAATGTATAAATAATGGCTATGACAACATAAGAACATATACAACTACTAAAATGCATAAGATTTGCAAACATTCTTTCTTATATTATTGACATACCACATACTAAATGGCTGCTTGGCCTGCTTTAATTGACATTATCTTACTTGATTGAACCAGACTGTAACTTGAACTTTTTACATGACTTTTTTAAGCTAACTGACATTCCACCATGTGGAGACTAATAAGCCAATAAGACATAGCAATGTTTATGTTGACCAGTGTTATAGTTGGCACAGAATCATGCCCACTAACTGAACCTTGGCTACTTTGCTCATGCATTAATCATTTAACACTCAATTAAACATTTACAGTTGTTCCGTTTCTGTAAGTAATAACTTCTACTGTAAAAATACGTAGGAAGGAGGCTATTTAGCTAAAACCATTGTGAATGTCTGGAAATAACAAGATGTGTTTGTGAAACACAATGTCCCCCTATATGATGTTTGACCTTGAAGGATGACCTTGACCTTGTGAAGGATGACCTTGACCTTTCACCACTCAAAATGTGCAGCTCCATGAGATACACATGCATGCCAAATATAAAGTTGCTATCTTCAATATTGCAAAAGTATTCATAAAATAAGCGATTTGGGCCACATATATTTGACCTCTGACCTTGAAGGATGACCTTGACCTTTCACCACTCAAAATGTGCAGCTCCATGAGATGCACATGCATGCCAAATATCAAGTTGCTATCTTCAATATTGCAAAAGTATTAATAAAATAAGCGATTTGGGCCACATATATTTGACCTCTGACCTTGAAGGATGACCTTGACCTTTCACCACTCAAAATGTGCAGCTCCATGAGATACACATGAGATACACATGAGATACACATGCATGCCAAATATCAAGTTGCTATCTTCAATATTGCAAAAGTATTCATAAAATGAGCGATTTTGGCCACATATATTTGACCTCTGACCTTGAAGGATGACCTTGACCTTGACCTTTCACCACTCAAAATGTGCAGCTTCATGAGATACACATGCATGCCAAATATGAAGTTGCTATCTTCAATATAGCAAAAGTTATTGCAAAATGTTAAAGTTGGCGCAAACAGACCAACAGACAGACAGGGCAAAAACAATATGTACCCCACTACTATAGTGGGGGACATAAAAATGTATGGAAACCAGTACTCAAGCCATGTATGTAGCCAGCAAATTTAAATCTTATAGCAATTCTGCCATTTAAAACACCAAATTCAGAAGGGCTTACGATTGAAAATACCAACCAATCTGCCAATGTTCCAAGTAAATACATTACCTGAGACTATCCTAATTTTATGACTGACTTAACTGACAAGATATGGGAGAAGAATGTTTATAGCTTTTTCCAAATTAAATCTACCTGAAGCATGAACTGAACTCTGAAATTCTGTAAACTGCAGGAATGTTAACTCTAGAATACTACTTATAAGAGTAGATAGTACTTATAAAGAAATACTACACAGTAGGTAAGTTCGTGCTTAAATATTTGTATAATGGAATTAAGCAAGAGCTGTCAGAGGACAGCGCGCTCGACTATTCGAGTGCTTGACAGTATAACGTAAGCCTTCATGGACAGGGGGGGGGGGTATAATGTGGGTGTGTGATCATTTAATAGATGATCTTTAAAAAATAAGAAAAAAAAATAAAAATGGGGGGGTGTAATGTTGGGGGGGGGGGGGTATCATGTGGGTGTGTGATCATTTAATAGATAATCTTTCAAAAATAAAAAAAAACAAGAGCTGTCTCCATCGGAAGACATATGCCCCCAAAAAACGCTTTTTCCTAAATGCAGATTTTGAAACCTAAACCTAAGTTCAAGGTCAAGGTCAAAGGGGTCAAAATTAGTGTGCGTAATGAAAGGCCTTGTCCATATACATATAGGATCTTGCATGAGTGGTCGTTTTGTATTGAATTTATTAAACGAGTATTCTAAATAAAGATAAAAACGAGGCTTGCTGAGTTTTTATCCTTATTTAGATGACGAGTTTAATAAATTCAATACAAAATGACCATGAATCTAAGATTCTATTTATAACATGATCAACACATTTTCTCTGTATTTAATGCTCTTTTCACCTTTTTATTCACACTGTAAAAGAGTTTAACTGAAGAAATTCGTTGGAATAATGACGTCATTTCGTCACAAAAATGACGTCATTTCACAGTTATATAACTAGTGTAATAACACCCATGTAATAAACACAATTAAGCATTACGTTATTTCACTCCTGGAGCGTAGGTCATGTTATAAACATGCATACCAAATATGAAATTTACATCTGAAGCAACATATAAGATTTGAGCATTTTTCAAACGCTAACGCAATTTTTTGATGATTCAAGCGCCATTACTCAGAAGTGCCTGGGTAAATTTGGCTGATTATCGAACTTAACCTAGATTGTATTGCCTTACACATTTTTATGAAGTTTGGTAAAGATCCTATGAAAATTGCTTGAGTTATTGAGCGGAAACGAGAACAAACTCAATTTTTCTATGATTCAAGGGCCATAACTCAGGAGTGTCTTGGTCAATTTGGCTGATTATCAAACTTAACCTAGATTGTATTGCCTTACTAATTTTTATGAAGTTTGGTTAAGATCTGATGACAATTGCTTGAGTTATTGAGTGGAAACGAGAAAAAACTCAATTTTTTTATGATTCAAGGGCTGTAACTCAGAAGTGTCAAGGTCAATTTGGCTGATTATCAAACTTGACCTATATCTTATGACCAGGGATCATATTTTTTTCGGTTTTGTCGGTCCTAGACCGATTGGGTTCATGAAAGACCGATTGAAAATCCCAAACAGTTGGTCCGAGTCTGTTTGCTAAAATTCCCATGTCATGAAATCGATTACACAGCCTAGTGCACATGCTAGCATACCCTAATTACATTCTTATCTCAATGAGGTGTGATAAACCATTCACTGCAGTCTCTAAACCGGTCAGGACGAGTCTATTGCACGTCAGCCGACTAGTATCAGAGAATGACCCCAAGCAACGAAGATTTGCGCGGTTGTGTATTAGTCATGCGTGAATAACCCAGTGTCAATATCAATCGATAATTTCACTGGCTTATACCTAGCACAGTAATCGGTCCGTAAGTGTTCTCGTCCACGATAAAATCATTGACAGTTACACTTCAGAGATGAAAACCTCAATGTTATCCTCGTGGAAATTGTGCATTTCATACATGATACAGTAAACTATCAAATAAACAAAGAAGAAAATCGGATATTCTGCAATAATTGTGGGCTGACCTTATACACTGAAAGCACGCGCTGTAACTAAACAATACATGCCGATACATTTTCCACCAGCGTAATAATCCGGCAATAAATGAATGAAAGTTGCGGATTTGATTGACAGAACAGCCGAAAGTTATTTTTATGGGCGGAACTTCACATATAATAGTACACAAGAAAAATAATACACATTGTATAAATCTTAAGTAAAAATCGTGTTAGAATCGAAATAATTCGTGTACTTTATTGTTTGTTGTTGAATAACCCACGACCGGAAGTTAAAATTCGTGGTTTCAAATCACTCGTGCGATTTAATCCCTACTCATCTTAACTATTGGCCGTGGGTTATTCGACAACAAACTGTAACATACACGAATTATTTCTCAACTATTTGATTTTGTTATTGCCAGTAGCCAACCTATGCACAGACATTTGTTAGGTTCAGTGCATGTTTGTAAGCTATTATCGAGTCAACAATGAATTAAAACATCGGAATAGACTTACATAGATGAATAATACTGACAAAGATGAAAAAAGTCAGATAAAACAGCACACAAAACAACAATGAAATAGCAAATGATAAAACCAATTATTGAGAAAACTCGTATGTTCCGTTTAAAAAAAATGCTTAAGGCAATTTAACTTGTACATTATTATCAGGGATCATATTTTCCCGCAACATCAATCGGTCCGGATTTAAATGGGGAAAAGTGTCCGAAAATTTATATCCGAAATTATGACAAATTACGTTAAAATATATACCATTGATTTTGCTATTCATGAAGATGGTATGATAAATGTACAAGTTAAATTCCCTTAGGCATTATTTTTAAACGGAACATACGAGTTTTCTCATTTTGTTTTATCATTTGCTATTTCATTGACATTGGTTGTTTCGTGTGCTGTTTTATCTGTCTGTTTGTCATCGTTGTCAATATTATTAGTCTGTGTAAATCTATACCGATGTTTTTAATCGTTGTCAATTCGATAATAGCTTACAAACATGCATTGAACCAAACAAATGTCTGTGCGTAGGTTTGTTACTGACAATAACAAAACCAAATAGTTAAGAAATAATTCATGTACGTTATAGTTTGTAGTCGAATTACCCACAGCCGATAGTTAAGATGCGTAGGGTTTAAATGATTTGAAACCACGCATCTAAACTTTCGGTCGTGGGTTATTCAACAACAAACAATAAAGAACACGAATTATTTCGATTCTAACACGATTTTTCATGAAGATTTATACAATTTAAATATTTTTCTTGTGTACTATTTTATGTGAAGTTCCGCCCATAAAAATAACTTTCGGCTGTTCTGTCGATCAGATCCGCGACTTTTATTTATTTATTGCCGAATTATTCCGCTGGTGGAAAATGTATCGGCATATTTTGTTTAATTACAGCGCGTGCTTTCAGTGTATAAGGTCCCCCCACAATTATTGCAGAATATCCGATTTTCTTCTTTGTGTATATGACAATTTCCACGAGGATAACATCGAGGTTTGTATCTCTGAAGTAACGCTTTTATCCTGGACGAGTACACCTTACGGACCGATTGTGCTATGTATAAGCCAGTGAAATTATCGATTGATAATTCACGCGTGACCAATAAACAGCCGCGCGAATCTTAGCTGCTTGGGGCCATACTCTGATACTAGTCGGCTGACGTGCAATAATCTGGTCCTGACCGGTTTAGAGACTGCAGCGAATGGTTTATCACACCTAATCGAGATAAGAATGTTATTAGGGTGTGCACTGTGTAATCGATTTCATGACATGGGAATTTTAGCAAACAGAATCAGACCGACTGTTTGGGATTTTCAATTGGTCTTTCATGACCTCAATCGGTCTAGGACCGACAAAACCGACAAAAATATGATCCCTGATTATTATACCACCTTCATGAATGGCAAAATCAATGGTATATATTTTAACGTAATTTGTCATAATTTCGGATATAAATTTTCGGACACTTTTTCCCCATTGTAATCCAGGCCGATTGATGTTGCTGGAAAATATGATCCCTGCTTATGACCTTACACTTTTTCATGAAGTTTGGTGAAGATCCTATGACATTTGCTCGAGTTATTGAGCGGAAACGAGAAAAAAACAATTTTACGATAATTCAAAGGCCGTAACTCAGGAGTGTCTGGGTCAATTTAGCCGATTATCAAACTTGACCTAGATCTTATAGCCTAACACATTTTCATGAAGTTTGGTGAAGATCCTAAGACATTTGCTCGAGTTATTGAGCGGAAACGAGAAAAATCCCAATTTTACGATAATTCAAGGGCCATAACTCAGGAGTGTCTGGGTCAAATAGGCCGATTATCGAACTTGACCTAATTGGTTATAGCTTAACACATATTCATGAAGTTTGGTGAAGATCTGATGACAATTGCTTGACTTATTGAGCGGAAACTAACCCGGACGGACTAACTAACTGACTGACTGACGGACGGTGCGATTTTAATATGCCCCCAAAACCTATGCTCTGGGGGCATAAATTATTTTATTTTTTTTTTTGGGGGGGGGGTGAGAGGGTTCTGGGGGGGTGGGGGATGGTTTGGGTGGAGTGCATTGTGGTATGTCAGGTAAGTGTTGTTTTGTCAAACTTTAACATAGATTTACCAATAATATGCATATTCTAAGTATAAAAGGGGCCATAATTCTGTCAAAATGCTTGATACAGTTGTCTGCTCTTGTTTATAGGTTGGGTCATGATGGTAAACAAGTATGCAAAATATGAAAGCAATATGTCAAGGGACATTGGAAATATTTGGGGTAGTACGCAGGTTTTTTTTTGGCCCGACTTTATAGCCGAAATTCGGCTATGTTCTCAATCCCAAAAAGTATACTTTTTTCCCAAAATGTGGCAAAAAATTCCCAATTTCAAAACAAAAAAAAAATATTTTTTTTTTTTTTTAGAAAGAAGTGTCTAATGCGTATTTTATCTCAATTTTAATTCAATTACATCTAACAAAGTATTATATGATTTTTTTCTTTTAATTCGAATGATAATAAAGAGTTATGTAAAATTAAGTATTTCCCTAATCAGTGGACTTTTTTGGTGGAAAAAAAGGCTTATGAATTTATTTTCCCAATTTCATGAAAATGCCGATAAAATTCCCCATTCCAAAGCCATGGGCTATCTTCCCAAAAAGTGGAAAAAAACCCTGGTACGCAAATTGTAACATTTGCACGCTCATGCAAACGCCAATCGCAACGCCCACGCCGGGATGAGTAGGATTGCTCCACTATATATATTTCATATATAATAGTCGAGCTTAAAAGGAACTATTTTTGCGGAAACTTAAAGAATATAAGCTTTTTTGATAAACATGTAACCTTGTGAAGACAAAAAGAAAGGCTTCAACACTATGGGTGAATCAACTAATTCAACAGAAAGGCCACCATCTTTAATTACTTGCAGGCTTCCTAGATGTCCATAAATGCTGCTAAATCCAGAAAGAAATTGAATCACAAAATCCTCTTACAATAAATAATTGATGAAATCATAAGCTTCTCTCTTCACACACGAATGCACATTAATAATGCAGTTGTAATAAAACACCCACCAGCAAGGTACAGACTGACATTCAGCCCCTTGTTGGGTAAGTCGATATGAAATTCAGACAGTTAATGAAATTGAACTTATTCATGCACAATATTCTTGTATTCAAAAACATCCTGCCAGTTTCAATGATGACTTCTGTTGAAACACATATTTAATGTGTTGAGCTTAGTGTGCTAGCCAAGTGTTGAGGAAAAACAGTTTGTTTCATTTACCTGACAGGCCTTAAGATTTTGTGTCTACCCTGATTTTCTGTGTGTTCCTGATTGATTGTTTGATCATTTCTTCTTAGTCAGATCATATTTGCCTAATGAACTTTCCCGTATAAAGAAATAATGTTGAATAGATATTGGGAAGATTTCCGTCACTGAATATCATTATTAAAGAGAAAAATAAGTTATGTACATGTATCATATAAAAGGCTACTAAATTTTTTTTGCCGAACTAACTACCCTATTTTTTGCAAATGTTAGAGGAAGCAAACTTTTTTTTTGGTTTAAAATTTTGTTTAAAATTTAATCTCTTTTTTTTCTTTTTATCCTTAAAGGTATCAAATTGCAATAACTCTTTTGATGGAATTTTTATACAATTATTATAATGTCAAGAAGGTCATTATAAAATAAGCTTATCAATTAATTGCTTGCAAATTCTGTTACTGACACCTCCGATACACATTCTGAACCTTTCCTCACAAAGTTGTAAATGTTATATCAATCTTTTTTCAGAGCCCATAAAACTTGACAATAATTACAGAGTCGGAACATTTGAATAATACATTGAGATTTAACTTGTCTATAGACTTCCAGTAGGGATTTATTCATACTAAGTTGCACATGAAACAGTGCAGATGTAACTGTTTGAAACAAGAAATATCAACACATTTATGAAAAGATATAGATTCAGAATCTTTAAAATATTCAATTAAAACAAGTAATTTTAGCTTTTTTATTAAATCAAGAAGATAACAACGTACTTGGTATAAACCAAAAAATATTGAAGTCTTATTGACTTATTTTTGTTTTCACACTAAAAAAATGTTAAACAACTATGCTGCACCAAAATTGATAAAGACCATGTTTTGTTTAAGAACATCAAAACACAAAACAAGTCTTTTTGATCATACGTGTCTAGAAGTGATTTACTAAAACAATTTCGCTTAATAAATATGAAAATTAGCCAACCAACACGTCTTACTTTTCAGTCAGACAGTGTCAATGAATCACTTAATAATTCAGACACCAAGCCATACGACAGGTAACACATATCCTCCCTTCTTACTACCTATCCATACATAAGTTATCAAATTTTACGCTTTATACAGGACAGTGTACGCTTGAGATTTTTATTACAAAATACTCTCTTTGTTACGCTGTAGGCCCATTAATTTGAAATATTCATTTTCCTTTCATTTCATTAGACATCAATTCATCTAACCTCAATTGCACACAACACATAACATATTTATGTTCACCATTGTTGTTTTTACTAGGGGAGTGTTTTAACTGCCGTTAAAGCTTGACTTCATTGTGTTATAAACAAAAACACACAATCCTATTCATCAATTGTATGGATGATAACAACAGAATATTTCAAACACTGATAATTGCACCATGTTTGTCAAAAATAAAGTATGAAAACAGCACATTTTACAAGCATGACCAATCTTTTGTGGAAAACATTTGCTTTAAATGTCTTGATTGAGAAAACCTTGTTACATGTACATGAGATAAATCTGCCGTTAAGTGTTTGTCATTTTAAAAAGTAAGAGAAAATTTTCAAAATAGGTTGTATATGTTTTTGTTACATTATCTAAGTAAGAAAATATATAAAACTTGTGTAAAATTTAGTTTAATGAGGAAGACCTTTCACAGATGGGAAGCCTGGATGTCTAGTTTTGCCCTAATCTTCAGCCACAGCTTAGTCTCCTTACCATCTGCTCAAATAAACCAGTGTGTCAATTACTATTAGCATATAACTTACCCTGTTGAGGTATTTCTCAGAGAGAGCCAGGGACTTGGATGCTTTCTTACCCTGTTGAGGTATTTCTCAGAGAGAGCCAGGGACTTGGATGCTTTCTTACCCTGTTGAGGTATTTCTCAGAGAGAGCCAGGGACTTGGATGCTTTCTTACCCTGTTGAGGTATTTCTCAGAGAGAGCCAGGGACTTGGATGCTTTCTTACCCTGTTGAGGTATTTCTCAGAGAGAGCCAGATACTTGGATGCTTTCTTACCCTGTTGAGGTATTTCTCAGAGAGAGCCAGGGACTTGGATGCTTTCTTACCCTGTTGAGGTATTTCTCAGAGAGAGCCAGGGACTTGGATGCTTTCTTACCCTGTTGAGGTATTTCTCAGAGAGAGCCAGGGACTTGGATGCTTTCTTACCCTGTTGAGGTATTTCTCAGAGAGAGCCAGGGACTTGGATGCTTTCTTACCCTGTTGAGGTATTTCTCAGAGAGAGCCAGGGACTTGGATGCTTTCTTACCCTGTTGAGGTATTTCTCAGAGAGAGCCAGGGACTTGGATGCTTTCTTACCCTGTTGAGGTATTTCTCAGAGAGAGCCAGGGACTTGGATGCTTTCTTACCCTGTTGAGGTATTTCTCAGAGAGAGCCAGGGACTTGGATGCTTTCTTACCCTGTTGAGGTATTTCTCAGAGAGAGCCAGATACTTGGATGCTTTCTTACCCTGTTGAGGTATTTCTCAGAGAGAGCCAGGGACTTGGATGCTTTCTTACCCTGTTGAGGTATTTCTCAGAGAGAGCCAGGGACTTGGATGCTTTCTTACCCTGTTGAGGTATTTCTCAGAGAGAGCCAGGGACTTGGATGCTTTCTTACCCTGTTGAGGTATTTCTCAGAGAGAGCCAGGGACTTGGATGCTTTCTTACCCTGTTGAGGTATTTCTCAGAGAGAGCCAGGGACTTGGATGCTTTCTTACCCTGTTGAGGTATTTCTCAGAGAGAGCCAGGGACTTGGATGCTTTCTTACCCTGTTGAGGTATTTCTCAGAGAGAGCCAGGGACTTGGATGCTTTCTTACCCTGTTGAGGTATTTCTCAGAGAGAGCCAGGGACTTGGATGCTTTCTTACCCTGTTGAGGTATTTCTCAGAGAGAGCCAGGGACTTGGATGCTTTCTTACCCTGTTGAGGTATTTCTCAGAGAGAGCCAGGGACTTGGATGCTTTCTTACCCTGTTGAGGTATTTCTCAGAGAGAGCCAGGGACTTGGATGCTTTCTTACCCTGTTGAGGTATTTCTCAGAGAGAGCCAGGCACTTGGATGCTTTCTTACCCTGTTGAGGTATTTCTCAGAGAGAGCCAGGGACTTGGATGCTTTCTTACCCTGTTGAGGTATTTCTCAGAGAGAGCCAGGGACTTGGATGCTTTCTTACCCTGTTGAGGTATTTCTCAGAGAGAGCCAGGAACTTGGATGCTTTCTTACCCTGTTGAGGTATTTCTCAGAGAGAGCCAGGGACTTGGATGCTTTCTTACCCTGTTGAGGTATTTCTCAGAGAGAGCCAGGGACTTGGATGCTTTCTTCTGAAGCACTGTCTGAATGTTCTTCAGCCAATCAGTGATTTCCTTGTACTGTTTCAGGAAGTCACCGAACGAAGCTACCGGCTCAGCTGTAGGAGTTATCTCCCTGTCTTGTGATTCCTTCAAATATATTTGTTAAAAGGATTCATTAGAGTATAAAGTCCAAAAAATTTCGAATTTTGTCTCAAATTTCAATAGATACAGATTCCTGGTTTTTGATGCAAGACCAATTCACTTAAAGCTCATATTTTACATGCATCATTGGTGCGGTTTTTCAAACTGTAAGCAAACTTCAAAGTGCGTGAACTTAGTATATTTTAAAGAAACTTCTCATTAAACAGGCTATCTACGAACACCTTCTTACCTGACTTGACCCCAATTGACTGATTCTATGAACCGTAGTTACCTGACATGCCCAAAATGACTGATTTCTATGAACACCTTGTAATCCAAAATGCCCACAATTACTGATATCATACATGCCAGAATTTTTCAGGTCCAAATCGGGACTTTGCTTAAAAATTGTCGGGACATTTGACCAAAAAGCGGGACACCTAAAACGATCAATCATTTCACCTTTTCTTTAGTCAGTAGTCAGTATATTTCTTACAAAAACTCTTAATTTCTGCCCAATATTGATGATAAATGTGTGTGCAGAATTTCGTGAACGCATACGTTCTCCATTTTCCAGAAGTAAACACACTCCATGAACTGAAATGTGGGGTGTCCCCGTTTGCCTCGATTTGACATCCAATTGGTGCAGGGATATCCCCTTGAACCTATGTAAATCGTGTGACACGATGTGAGCGCATCGAGCACTATTCTTATTCAACCAATCGTAAATTAACTCTAAATTTAGATTGATGCAATATGTTCAAACTATTTTCTGAAAATCCGTCGAAAACGAAAGGTAATTTGTGAGAAACATCAATGTGTATTGGTCAGCATTCAATTTGTTTGATGTACAAAATCGGTGTTTTGACAGGTTTTATAACTTTGGGTTGTATAATACAAAAGATAATATTATTGTTGTACTTGATTGGACCATGAAATACAAACGCAGGGGGCGTTTATTTCTGTACGATACAGTACACTCCACGCGTTTTCCCAAAAAAACGCGCTCCCTCTGCGGGTTTTTTTCTGCTAGCGAGTGTTCACGCGGCGTTGGAAGAGCGAGGTGAACTTGATAAAACGCTCGGCGTTACGCCGCGTTCGTTAATTCCCGCGGTGTGTATTACTTTAGGCTAGTCGGTAAATGCTGACACTTTCCGTTCTTATCAGTGATCGCCGCGCAACGCCGCGTTAGCAGTGTGCTACTGGGCATGCCAAAAAATAAAAACATTGTTATAATAAATTGTTTAAATACTGTAGTACATGTATAAAAAAGATAATTGTATAGAAAATTAATACGTATAAAAAGTATGTTTTTTAATACATTTGACAAATTAATATTTAAATCATAGCACATATGACACAAGAATAAATGTTCCGTAAAATTTCCAAATGAGAATAATAATTAGTAATCCGAAACACACTACGATTTTTAATTGTTAACACGACGTTTACAAATGCTTCCAATATACAGTCATCATGTGTGTTTCCCGACAAAAGCGCGCGAAAATTATGCTGCAATGTACAAGTTCAAGGTACAATGTATACTCCTGCAAAGCGTGCGTGTATTGATTTTTTTTATACAAACTTTGTAGCGCAGAGAACATTGAATTTGTTGATTTCGGTTAAAAGCTTCTTTGGTATTTATTAACGAAATATATAATCGCGAATAAGTTGATATTACATCTAAAATAATTTCAAATCGAACACGCCGAATCTTTATCGTTACGGCATTTTATTAGAATAATTATTTTAACACTAATTGTACAGTAAACTGATTACAGAAGACATCTGGGCGGAACTGGATTTTAAGTGTTTGACGTTATGAAAACACGCAAAGCTTGTCTACTGACCTATTGTGTAGACTGCTGTCTGCGGTGTTTTGTTAAAAGGGATTAACATGTGTGAATGTCACTCTGCCGATTTGGTCCATAATTACTGGTAAACATTGTTTAGAATGTCGACGCAACAAGAATACAACTGTGAATATTAAATGCAATTATCAACTCAATAGTTACCACCTTTTAGCAATCAATGGAACAACCTACAAACAAAGAGAAAATCAATGCATTAGCGAGCAGAGAATTGACTTTGTTCCGACAATTAAAACCATTCCTTATGCATTCGTTGAACGTGTTTACTTGAGTAAGTTATGCCTTCAGACAGGAAGCGGCTTTTCTTTGATTACGTCAAACTGTCAATTCACACAGATTTGCGAGATTTTTAGGGTCCTTGGTCATTTGTATACATGTTCAGTATAGAAAATCACCTGTTAACATGAAAACTTTGGATTAAATTATCAAAATAAAAACAATGTTGCAAACTGTGTTTATATTAATTGGTAAGTATTAGTTAAAAGACGACGTTTTGTGTGTCGTAAATCAACGAGTTTTCTATACAACAACAACTACTTCTACAACCACGTCGGGATCGATCTATCTTGGTTGTTTTCTTTAATTGTAAATATTATACTACATATACATGTATGTACTTATAATAAATGTAATTTTATTTGAAAATCAGGAAGTCAAACAAAATTAAATTGATCGTTATCTCTTAAAACGCGGAGTTTCCCCCGCGTTGCCAACGCTGAGGACCGCCGCGTCGGCTTATCAGTTTTGCCGATCGTTAACCGCCGCGTCCAAAATGATGCAAACGCCGCATAAAGCGGGATTTTCTTAATCTCCCTCCAGGTCGAAACCCGCGGAGTATGGAGGGAAATTGGGGAAAACGCGTGGAGTGTACTGTACATCTTTGGATAGCAATTAGCGACTCCTATCAGAAAAACACCATGGTGTGAATGCTGATTAAATCAATAAGTTGCCAATAAATCGCTGATAAGGTGTCAAAAACAACACTGGTGCACTCGAGTCGTAGAAGTGGGTTGTAAATTGGGGGCAATAAAGGGATTAGCGATGGTAAGTTTTAGCCAGAAAGAGCTTGAAAAGCGAATTTTATTGGGAACTTATAGACCTTACATCGTTTTTAACAAATGTCGGGACAAATCGTCTCATAACGGGACGCCGGGACAAAGGGCCCAAAAGCGGGACTGTCCCGCCGAGATCGGGACGTCTGGCATGTATGACAGATATATATGAACCCCTGTTACATAACATGCAAAAAATGACTGATTTACATGTATATAAACCCATGTAACCTAAAATGCCAAATATGACTTTTTTTTATAAACAGCTTGTAACCTGACATGCCAAAAAATGACAAAATGACTGATTTCTATGGACACATTGTTACCTGACATGCCCACGCTGACTGATTTTAATGAATACCTTGTAACTCGATATGCCAAAAATGACTGATTTTAATGAATACCTTGTAACCTAACATGCAAACAAATGACTGATTTTTATTAACATATTGTAACCTTAAATGCCCTAAATGACTTATTTGAAACCCTAATTCTAAGTCATGCCCAAAACCACAAACAAAAAATCTTTCTACAAACTCCTGATTAATTTCCGCTCTTCTTAATGTGAGAGGTTTATGTGGACGCCTGGTTACCTAACATGCCTCAAATGACTGGTTTCTATAAACTCCAAATTATCTGAACCTGAGAGTTTCACGCCTGGTTACCTGACACGCTTCAATGATGCCCTTGTCCATGAGGTAAGTGTAGTTGGTCTCGATGGCATTCCAGAGGTCATGTTTGCGGTACTGTCGCCTGAAGTGCTCCTTCAGCGTACTGGACGGGGAGGCGCTGGGCGTGCTCAGGAGGCTGTCGTCTAGCGGCGTGTCACACTGTGATGGTGAGTGGCTGCGACTGCTCATCTGAATGACATTTGCAAATAAACTAAGCATGTGTCACAGTATTTACATGACAAATACATTAATAATTTAGTCCCAAGTGTTAAGTGTGGTGAGTATAGACTATTTAAGAAAACTCAACAAACCCAAGGAACAAACAACTTATTACCAGTTCTTTAATATGCACTTGTGTTATTGAGTATTCACACACTGACAAAAGTTTTCTGACTATTTTCATTTAAATGACAATACATAACCTAAGTTCCGAACAACAACTATTGATAGGGTTGCTGGAAAATCAAACACTCACATGACTTGTTAGGGAAACAGCTATTCCCTCTACATTTTGAAAATAATCGATACAAAATAATAAATTTGAGGTGATTATTTGATGAAAACTAAAGTTGGTCAAACAGAACAATAAACACTGATACAATGGTCATAAGAAACCTAACATTTCATAGGCTGTGGGATGATTTTGCTGGTTAATAATCTTGGCTGATAAATGTTTATAACAAATTATATTACATTATTTTATTTGGTGAAAATCAGATGAATACTTTCACTGAAATCCGATCCCTTCACATGTGTTAGATATTAGATTAATTAATAGTGTAATAAAATACAATAACGATGTTTATTAATATGAATAAAAGTCATTCATTAAGTCATTCTTCAGGACAAATATAATCAGATCTAATTTTATACATTAGTTCACACCCCTCATACCTGACTACTAACTTGACTCCATGTCGCCATTTGATTCTCCTCTGATATCATCCTCCGCCTCTTGGGCCCTGTTGGCTCATCAACCAACATATCCTCTTTGTTAACACCACTAGAACTCGCAGCATACTTTCTGAATTCCTCACCTGACGGAGATCGCTCAAGCCGTGCCAGCCGCGCAGCGAGCTGATTCTCCTTTATAGGTGACCAAGATTTACGACTGACTTTATCCATGTCGAAATTTTTATATTTTTTTATATTTTATATATTCACACTATCAATAGAAACTCCCAAGGTCCTTTTGGCTCCTTATCACAAATATGGCAAGGAGTAAGGGTGAGAGTTATGGGCCTCACTTATTTACATGCAGACTGAGAGGGCACAAGCTCTCACCTGTCGCACTTTCACTAGGACGGCCATTTTTTCTGGCGCCCTTGAAATTTCAACCACAAAGAATTTCCTATCAATTGGGACACCACGCTTCTGGCGTCGACCAAGATTGACTCCCTGCTGGGACACTTGAGGTATTTAGTGACGGTTTACAGGCACAGCCATGGCGTGCCTTACTGTCACTCTTTCTGATCGTCTGACTTGACTCCTCTGAAAATAGAAAACAAGGTTGTTTTTTTCCTACACAAAAACTTGTTTAAAAAAATAAAGATAAAATATTGATAAAATACGGTTGTTCAAATTAGAAAATACCACATTCCCACATCAAAGCATTGATAAAATTCGGTCGTTAGAGTAATAAATTATAAATCCTACACAAAACCTGTGTTCAAAATAAAGGATATTGAAACACATTTGGTTGCTTTAGTAAGAAAAGATTGTACAGTCAATCTTGTGCTTGCGACCACTTGAATTAAGCGACTTTTGTCTTATGCTACCACTTTGAATTCCCCCGAGAGTTTTCACTATATTTTCATATTGTATTAAGCGACTTTTGTCTTACACGTCCAACGACCGCTAATTTTTGTGTATTTTGATGTCCAAATCTTTAATTAAGCGACCACTTTGAGGTTAAAGTGGTAAATCTGTTGACCGTGTAGGGACAAATCAGTGTTAATTGTTTATCTAAGGCGATAAGATGTACGATTGCATCTTTGTTTTGTGTTCACACCAGCCATTTTCTTTTGTCTCGATGACTGGTTCTGACCGGTGTTGATGCAGACTGCGTATCATTTGTTTGTGTTGAATAATACAGTGAGGTATTCACGCAAACAGTCTACGGTTTAAAGAGTTTACAATCTGGGACGTTAAGTGACAAACTTAATCGCCGATTTTATTGCAGAAACAATGCGCCGACAAGACAAACATTTTCAGTGTTCCCGAGAGGTGTAAAAAATGAACTATTTATCTGTAACATGTGTCGATATCCGTTCACTAAAAAAAATTAATTGTAATTATGCTAATTAGTTTGTGTAATCAAATTTACCAATCAGGCCTGTTTATTTAGTTTTCAATCGACGTGTTTTATTTCCCAATGCACCATAATCGAGTCAAATTTCCATAAGCTTACATGCAGAAATTAAAATGTCAAAACGGAAAGTGTTAAAGTTTAATGAAAAAATTCGGGTATTGCAGTGCTCCAGCTAGGATTTGAAAAGGGCAGGGGGGCTTTTTTGTCAAAAGGGCACTTTCAACGCGCAGTATTTTGTCAAAAGGGCACTTTCGACGCGCAGTGTTTTGTGAAAAGGGCACGTACGAGCGAGTGGGTGTTTCTGGAATGCTTCCTATTGCATGTTAATTTATATGTTATAAATAATTGTATTATTCCCATTATTATTAAACCATTCAAATATAATGTCTACAATGAGGATTAAAGTAATTACAATGTAATAAGAGATTTATGAATAATCATATGTAAAAAAAAAAAAAAAAAAATTATTTAATTTTTTTTTTTTTGGGGGGGGGGGTCAGGGCGGAGGTTCGGGAGGGCAGGGCGCGGCGCCCTTCGATTTAGGCCTAGCTGGAGCACTGGGGTATTGGAATTGTCTAAGAGTAAAAGTGCACATAACATCGCGAATGAGTTTGGAGTCAGAAAAACCCAATTTAGTAAATGTTAGAATAAGAGCAAACAAATAAAACACATTTTTAGTAAAACATTATTTATTTTTTTATTTTATTTTTATTTAGATTTATTTGATTACACAAGTTGAAACAATTGTGTCAAAAGGTGATAATTCTACATCTGGATTTAAAATCGAAGGTCCGCATTATTCTCAAATGGCCTTTTTTATTTAAAGACCATTTTATTAAGAGACCACTTTCGGTTACTCCCTTAAGTGGTCTCTAAATACAAGATTGACTGTACACTAATATTTAGAAATATGTTACATTATTTATGCAGGATTTCATGCAATCGTTGAAGTCCCAAGATGAATTCTTTACACTGGCCAAGAAAATTGTAGCTTGAAGAATAATCCAAATTTTCTCCAACACAAAAAACTGATAACAATAATGCTTGAGGTTGAGAAAAAATGTTCAGCTTGAAAGGCTGTCTATTTGTACCACATGAGGTACACAGGTAAGCACAAATGGAATATGAAATAACCATAAAACAGGATTGGTTCAAGATTACTTTCATATAAATCTTTCTTATACACTGAAGATATTTCAGTTCATTTGTATAATTATAGTTCTTGGCGTTAAAAACTTCTGGGGTTAAACACTATCAGGTTTGGGCAAACATTAATAATTCAGGATTAAGAAACATTTAACTTAATAGTATTTTTATGAACACCATGTGTTGAACAACCACATGCTACCAAGCAGTTATCTATTCACCAGAATTGCATTCAACTTAAAATTTCCTCCTCTCATATGATTAACAAATCATTTCTACGGTAACAAATTTAAGACAAAATAACTTCCCTAATACATGCATGATGCAATCTAATCTCTGCAAAACATGTTTTTGGTATGACCAGTCTTGATCAGGTTTGTACACTCATTAATGTGATATCACTTTCACCCAAGGGCAATGGCAATATAATTATTTAGCCTCTGAAAGCCATTCTTTTTATTTTTGCACACCATATTTATGGACAAAATGATAATGTCATACATTGCGCAAAGTGCCATTAAGTATGGCGTGTAGAATTCATCAAGGTGCATATATATATGAAGTTTTAAAGTTGTAGGTGAAAGCATATTGATTTTAGAGCCAATGTTAAGGTTTTAGCACGACGCCTATGGCGAAAAGCGGACGACACGACGAGCTGGCTATGACAATACCTCGGGTTTTCTTCGAAAACAGCCGAGCTTATAACACATCAACATTAAAAATAAAATATTTAGAATGGCATTATTGATAACATAGTAGATTGAATTGTCTGTAAATAAGAAATCAATATTCGACCAATATTGTGCATTCTAGCTATCTTGCAAATAGGTCATCTGGCTTTATCAGGTCAGTTGAGTTATTGGATTGCCTGGAAATCAAGGAGGCTGTTAGGCTTTCCAATGGCACTCTAACTCTTTCAGTGCTGGAACCGAATTTTGAAGGTCTTTGCAAACAGTTTGGATCCAGATGAGACGCCACAGAACGTGGCGTCTCATCAGGATCCAAAATGTTTGCTTTTCTGATAGTATTCTTTGAAAAAAATCAAAGAAAATGCTAATTTTAGAATTTCAGCAGACGACATTATAGCAGACGACAAATTTTCCAGCATGCAAAGGGCTAAATAGTAAAGATCTACCGGTGCATTATAATATTGTACCTCAATTCTGTTCGCCATCATAAAATCCCATATACCCATATTCATGATGATTGAAATATTCCATGATGTTTAAACATAATTAAACCCATTTGGATGATATTTTCTAATAAATCCAATGCACTCAATCCTCTACAATAACATGAGCGCTCCAAAGACATCCATATCAGGTAATAATTGGTCGGAGCTTATTCACATATTTATACAAAAATCTTGGTCAATTATAGATTGATTTTCCAATAAAATCTTCCCATACTACTGATGGGTTGTATAAATAAAATTATCTTTGTTTGCCCTTTGTTCACATCAGTCTTCTTAGAGTTCAAAGTATTAACTTTACCCCAAAACTGCAGCTTACGATATATATACATTTTAATGTCATTTTTATCTGTATTCACACAAAAAAAGACTCAAAATGGGGGTGACCAAGGACCATGAAAACAAGTGTTACAACAGCATTATTGTGAGTACTACCATACAGAATTGTAAAAATCCACAAAACTATTGTTTTGATTGTGATAAATATTAATTTTCTTAATTTCACTACCAAGAATAACATAATTAGCTGAATGAAAGGAGACAAACTTACAATAATCACTATTGGCACACAGACAAAATCCCACAGTGGTATTACAGCATACTGTACTTAAAGTACACAGACATATCAATTATAGGAGCATATTTAATTATGATAAGCAGATTCCTTGGACAGCCTGATCAGATATGTCTGCCCTACACTGGAGCTGACATGTGCAAGCTGTCAGGCCCAACACCTGGTCTCCTGCTGAAAATCATGCAGGCAGTCACAGGCATTCCCTCTTGAGGGTAAAGGGATGGACAATGTGTACAGGTAAGAGCCATTTCTGGGAAAACTGGGTTTAATTCACCTGTGTAAATTATCTTCCCTGATTAGTCAGTTCAGTCTGAAAAGGCTAATCAGGGAATACAATTTCTTTTCTTTTTGGAATTTATTGTACAAAGGAAGTATCTAAATCTAAGAGAAAATCCAGTATACAACACAGGTGGAAATTGTCATCCCTGATATACTAGTCATCTTAGTATACATTCTTGGTAATTTAAAGGTTGAGAAAGCATGAGAAAGGCTATTCATTTAATTTAACATTTAAAATCAATATATCAAATAGAAGCATTTTTCCCAAGTCTACATTATAGTTTACATATATTAATCAAATATCCACTTTATTGGCAAGTTAATGACTGCCTCGCCAGTCATGAATAGGTAAGGAGTCCTTAAATGGTCTAACTTGTGAACACACTGTGATTTTTTAACTTGTGAATACACAGCTGACAAACATCCACATAAAAACACAAAAACAATTTTATTGAAAAACACATAATATTAGATAAATGCAAATATCACTACTTATAAAGCTGACCTAGTAGTATTTAATTCATGTTTATATGATTTACTAAAACAGATGAGTTATAATAATATGTACACAACAGAAATATGTAAATTATAAACAGTGATGCTAAAACTTTTGAAGAGCAACATTGTTAAGAAATTTTATATAAATTGTTGTTGACATATTCTGTTACAAAATAGTCCAACCCTTAGAATAAATAACATCGCCAAAAATAAATCTTTCTGGAATTTTGCATAATAAATTCTTGTGAAGCTGTGTATTTATACTTACTTTAGAAAGCAATCAAATGCTACAAATTCTTGGTTTTAGACATTGCCCAGACTAAACAAATAACACTACAGATTTATATGAGCTCGAATGCTTATAAGCTTAACCCATTTATGCCTAGTGGACTCCCCCATCCTTCTAAACTGGATCAATTTATTTCCAAAACAAGGGACAAAATTGTCACAAAACCAGGTTTTCATTGTGGAAAAAAAATCTGATTAAGGGAGAAAACTCAAACTGAACTTTTGAAATGAACAAACAAAATTAACCCCCTTTGTAAGTTTGTTTAAAAAAAAAATCTATTTTTAGTCGTGGCGACCTTGACATTGGAGATATTGACGTGATTCTTTTGTGCGACACACCGTCCCATGATGGTGAACAAATGTGCCAAATGATTTTAAAATCTCACAATGAATGACAAAGTTATGGCCAGGACAAGCTCATTTATGGCCATTTTTGACCTTTGAACTCAAAGTGTGACCTTGACCTTGGAGATATCGACATAATTATTTCGCGCGACACACCGTCCAATGATGGTGAACAAATGTGCCAAATGATTTTAAAATCTGACAATGAACGACATAGTTATGGCCCGGACAAGTTTGTTCCGCCAGCCCGCCAGCCAGCCCGCCAGCCAGCCAGCCAGCCAGCTCGCCCACATTCGCCAATCTAATAACCAGTTTTTTCCTTCGGAAAACCTGGTTAATTAGGGATGTCTAGTATATTTATTTCTATATTTAGAATATTTCTTAAAGAAACCTTTAAGCAAACAGCACAGACCCTGATGAGACGCTGCATCATGCGGCGACTCATCTGGGTCTACGCTGTTTGCCAAGGCCTTTTTTCTAGACGCTAGGCATAAATGGGTTAAGCTGAATGATAATAACCTCTTGTTTTACGGGTTAAGCTGAGTGATAATAACCTCTTGTTTTACTGATACTTTCAAGAAATACTAATTCAATATTTGTTGTAGGGGTTTTGATTTAACAGATACAATTTTAAATTGAATAAAAGATGACGTGGGTATCATGTTCAATGATCTTTCCAACGCAGTTGTCAAGGTCTCCAGTCCAGCAGCTGCTCTACAGGCTGGACCACAGTCATGTACAATGGAGTGTTCAGCACAACATCAAGGGATTAGTCATTTCAACAGTTCAAGAAAACAAGGGTCCCTACATGCCAAGACATGAGATGAAGAGGTTCCCATATAGTTGAGCTTTTTCTGGAGTCCTGCAGGAAACTGTGAAAAGACCACTTTACTTTCTTTCATACAGAACCACCATGAGTGCACCAGCACAGTCCATGCAATACATTTGCAGATGATGGGAAGTTTACTTTCAAGATAGGTCAGATAAATATTAGCTGTGCTTTATGAAAAGGGGGTTTAATACATGCCAGTCAAGTGTTGTTCCAGATGAGCCTCTGCAGTCTGCACAGTTTTGTCCCTGATAAGCCTGTGCACACTTCACAGGCTAATCTGGGACTACATATTACGCACATGCATTAATAAAAACCTAAACATCTAAGAAGGATCTAAAGACTGGTATAAGATGCAGTTTCAACAGAATATTGCCAGGTTATCTATATTATACACACTATTCATGGTCAGGGGTTCCGCTGTCGATCGCCATTAGCGCCAAATTTTTTAATGTGGCTCCAATTTTTTAAAAGTGGCGAATTTCAAAAAATCGGTAAAATCCTATCCGAAAATGTACTGTGAGTCGAAAGCACGCGACCGAGCATTAGCGGCCAGCGTCTGTCAGTTCTAAATATTGATTTACGACGATGTAAGCGACCTACAGTGCAGAGTGCATTAGAAATCACCGAAGCGTGTAAGTGTTACAAACGGTGTTTTTACTGCTATTGTCAAGTTTTATGGGGGTTATTATCGGATTAACGGCTCCTTTATGATATTGAGCAATAAGTTAAGTAACACAGGGACAAACTTTCACGACGATCAATAATTTTATAATGATTATTAGGGCCGCTATTTCTTTGTTAAAATCAAAACCATGGGGCTGGCAAAAGCATTTAATTTCTCCACATCAACAAATAAAAACTTGTTTCAACAGGTATTTGTGAGCATTTCTGTTTAATAGATTCATTATTGTAATGTTCTGGGAAGGATATAAATTTATTAAGATAACAACAATTTCTGAATTAAATATAAAACATTCACTCGATGTACTATATTTCGGATATGTTAAATTCGGACATTTAAAGATAGGGACATTTATGTGTTGGTTTGATGTTGATAGTTTGTAAAAATATGTTTTATGTTATTTCAGGCAACTAGAATGGATTGTTGCAATTATCTGGGCCTTTCTGTCAGGAAAAAGGTGTGAACAACAGTCATTTAATTGAACCTGGAAATCATCCACCACTAACAGAAAACTTGTGAACAACAGAAGCTGATGTATATCATGTCCAAATGACCAAATATAACTGGTAAACAATTTGAAGTGAGATGCTTTATTTTCTGATTCCCTTTCAAATGATGAACATTGGTGTGATTTTATGTTTAAATAATTAATTTCGAAACATTTATGCAGCATACTGTTAAATACATTGATGTTAACATTATTATATTATTTTGGTTATCTGTGTTGTTTATCAAGTTGAAAAAAATGTTATTTATATACAAATAAAGCTTATTAAGACTTATGAAGGTATGACTTATGAAGGTAATTATTGTTTTTTTTATGAAATAACATACTTTTTCAAGTGATAATATAGTCAATGACATTAATGTAGTAAGGTTTCTTAAAATGATTGTTCTTATTAATAAGGTGGAATAACCGACAGTATTCACGCCGCGAAAAAGTGGCGACAACTTTTTTTGGGCCAGTGGAACCCCTGCATGGTCACGTCCATAAAATAATTAAAGTATTTAAAATAATATGGTGTTAATAATAAACTAGGATATATGTGAACAAGACCACTGATTATGCTTCTGTGCAACTTCCGAGAGACATCTTATAACTGTTAAGTTAATAGCTCTTGCAAGCGAATAACCTTCAACACTAGTGCTTCACCCCAGAGCACTGTGTCTTAAGGAACATAAATGTGACAAAAATGCACAGCCCTGCTATAAATCAAACAGAGTGGAGGGATGACAGGCTCAGAAATCAATGCAATATTATTATGTATAACAAGAGAATAAGAATATTTGACCTTTGACAAACAATATACAATATACCCCCTCTTCTTCGAAGGGGGACATAAAAAGTGTAAAGTGTCCTTGATTAGCCTGATTTGCCTGTACAGACTGGGTGGATATTTTACCTGAGGTTTTCCAAGGAATTACTCATAACTTAGTATTGTTCATTCCTATATCCTAAGACTGGATGCCTGTTACTGCCTGCAGCATCCTAAGGTGACAACTTGTCAGCTCCAGTAAATGCAAACTTATATCTGATCATGCAGACTGTCCAAAGATTCTGATTATAGCAAGGGCTGTTTGTAAAACATGCATGCCCCCCATATGGGCTCTCCGTTGTAGTGACAGCCATTGTGTGAATATGTTGTTTGTCACTGTGACCTTGACCTTTGACCTAGTGACCTGAAAATCAATAGGGGTCATCTGCCAGTCATGATCAATGTACCTATGAAGTTTCATGATCCTAGCCATAAGCGTTCTTGAGTTATCATCCGGAAACCCTTTTACTATTTTGGGTCACCGTGACCTTGACCTTTGACCTAGTGACCTGAAAATCAATAGGGGTCATCTGCGAGTCATGATCAATCTACCTATCAATTTTCATGATCCTAGAAATAAGCGTTCTTCAGTTGTCATCCGGAAACCATTTTACTATTTTGGGTCACCGTGAACTTGACCTCTTTGACCTAGTGACCTCAAAATCGATGGCTATTGTAAAACTTTTTTAACAATATAGAAGTCACATTTTAAGTCTAATCTACATGAAACTTGGTCGAGCCATTTTTTCTAATGATACCTGGGCCAAGTTGAACAAGGGCTGTTTGTAAAACATGCATGCCCCCCCCCATATGGGCTGTTAGTTGTAGTGGCAGCCATTGTGTGAATATGTTTTTTGTCACTGTGACCTTGACCTTTGACCTAGTGACCTAAAAATAAATAGGGGTCATCTGCCAGTCATGATCAATGTACCTATGACGTTTCATCATCCTAGGCCTAATTATTCTTGACTTATCATCTGGAAACCATTTTACTATTTTGAGTCACTGGGACCTTGACCTTTAACCTAGTGACCTGAAACTCAATAGGGGTCATATGCCAGTCATGATCAATATTCCTATTAAGTTTTATCATCCTAGGCGTAAGCATTCTTGAGTAATCATCCGGAAACCATTTTACTGTTTCGAGTCACTGTGACCTTGACCTTTGACCTAGTGATCTGAAAATCTATAGGGGTTATCTGCGAGTCATGATCAATGTACCTATGAAGTTTCATGATCCTAGCGATAAGCGTTCTTGAGTTATCATCCGGAAACCATTTTATTATTCCAGGTCACCATGACCTTGACCTTTGACCTGAAAATCAATAGGAGTCATCTGCGAGTCATGATCAATCTACCTATCAAGTTTCATGATCCTAGGCCTAAGCGTTCTCGAGTTATCATCCGGAAATTATTTTACTATTTCGGGTCACCGTGACCTTGACCTTTGACCTAGTGACCTGAAAATCAATAGGGGTCATCTGCCAGCCATTATCAATCGTCCTACGAAGTTTCATGATCCTAGGCATAAGCGTTCTTGAGTTATCATCCGGAAACCATTTTACTATTTCAGGTCACTGTGACCTTGACCTTTGACCTAGTGACCTGAAAATCAATAGTGGTCATCTGCGAGTCATGATCAATTTACCTTTCAAGTTTCATGATCCTAGGCCTAAGCTTTCTTGAGTTATCATCCGGACACCATTTTACTATTCCAGGTCACCATGACCTTGACCTTTGACCTTAAAATCGATAGGGGTCATCTGCAAGTCATGATCAATGTACCTATGAAGTTTCATGATTGTAGCCATTAGCGTTCTTGAGTAATCATCCGGAAACCATTTTACTATTTCAGGTCACCGTGACCTTGACCTTTGATATAGTGACCTGAAAATCAATAGGGGTCAACTGCGAGTCATGATCAATCTACCTATTAAGTTTCATGATCCTAGGCATAAGCATTCTTGAGTTATCATCCGGAAACCATTTTACTAATTAGGGTCACCATGACCTTGACCTTTTACCTAGTGACCTGAAAATCAATAGGGGTCATCTGCAAGTCATGATCAATGTACCTATGAAGTTTCATGATCCTAGGCATAAGCATTCTTCAGTTATCATCCGGAAACCATTTTATTATTTCGGGTCACCGTGACCTTGTCCTTTGACCTAGTGACCTGAAAAGCAATAGGGGTCATCTGCCAGCCATTATCAATCGTCCTACAAAGTTTCATGATCCTAGGCATAAGCGTTCTTGAGTTATCATCCGGAAACCATTTTACTATTTCGGGTCACTGTGACCATGACCTTTGACCTAGTGACCTGAAAATACATAGTGGTCATCTGCGAGTCATGATCAATTTACCTATCAAGTTTCATGATCCTAGGCCTAAGCGTTCTTGAGTTATCATCCGGAAACCATTTTACTATTACGGGTCACTGTGACTTTGACCTTTGACCTAGTGACCTGAAAATCAATAGGGGTCATCTGCAAGTCATGATCAATCTACCTATCAAGTTTCATGATCCTAGGCATAAGTGTTCTTGAGTTATCATCCGGAAACCATTTTAATATTTCGGGTCACCATGACCTTGACCTTTTACCTAGTGACCTGAAAATCAATAGCAGTCATCTGCGAGTCATGATCAATTTACCTTTCAAGTTTCATGATCCTTGGCCTAAGCGTTCTTGAGTTATCATCTGGAAACCATTTTACTATTACGGGTCACTGTGACCTTGACCTTTGACCTAGTGACCTGAAAATCAATAGGGGTCATCTGCGAGTCATGATCAATCTACCTATCAAGTTTCATGATCCTAGGCCTAAGCGTTCTTGAGTTATCATCCGGAAAACATTTTACTTTTTCGGGTCACCGTGACCTTGACCTTTGACCTAGTGACCTCAAAATCAATAGGGGTCATCTGCAAGTCATGATCTATGTACCTATGAAGTTTCATGATCTTAGGCCCCAACGTTCTTGAGTTATCATCCGGAAACCACCTGGTGGACGGACCGACCGACAGACTGACATGTGCAAAGCAATATACCTCCTCATCTTCGAAGGGGGGGCATAATAATGAGATAATTGTGCAGATAACTGCACTATCTGTGTATTTGGTACAGTATGCAATCAGATCACAGTGAGATAATTGTCTGTGTGCCAACCATAATTATTGTAATTGTGTCTGCTCTTCTTCACAGTATTCTGTTATCCTTTCTTATCCAATTAGTAAAATCAATATTTATAACCAGAAAAAAACACGTAAATTTTGTGGAGGCATTCATTTCTTCTGAAATGATGAACGCACATTCAGTGTGTAATAGCTTTTTTCTGAATCTTGTCATTAAAATCTTCCAGTGTCAAATCTACTGGGTACTGATTTTAATTAGGAATCATTATCGAGACATTTAGATTGGCCATATAAGATCATTAGCAAGTAATACAGGCTGTTTAAACATTGATTATTAAACAACATCATTAATTAAATATGGTTGGGAATCATTGGCAACTAATTGCTGATTAGTATATTGACCCATGTTGATTAATAATTCAGTTTTAATAATACACGTGTAATGAATGTTTTATATTACAGTAATTATATATATCATATTAATTATTTTGTTCCTTTTGACAAGACAAATTTTAATATTACAAGTGATTAAGTATATTAAATCATTAAACCCGAATTTCCTTTTTAGATAAACTCAATTCAGTTGAAGAAGGGGGGGGGGGATAGTTATGTATGCTAAGAATTGTTGTTATAGCATTGCTGATTTTTCTGGAGTGCTTATTCGTACTTTTTTAGAAATATTTTAATTCCTATGATTCTCACTGGGTTTCAAACAAACCTTTTCATTGGCAGAACTTTTCTTGAATTATTCAATTAGATTATGAGATTTTGATTTATAAACACATCTTTTAACAAGAGCACTGCATAACGGGTGCCAACGCTCGGCTGTGAGTGCATTTTTTAATAAATGAAAGCTTGTCCAAAAAAAGGGTGTGGCGTGTAGAACTCATCAAGGTGCATCTACATGAAGTTTCATACAGTACTGCCAAAGCGAAACAAACGTATTTCGCGATCCGCGGCGACAAAGCGAAACGAGTCGATGCCGCGTCAGTCGTTGAAGCCGGGTCAGTATGCGGCGGCAAGTCGCATTTCGCCGCGTAACTTCGCATCTGTCCGCCGAGGCATGCTGCGGTCCGCGACATGATGTCGAGTTGATGCGATCATGAAATTTTTTTTTTAAATTATTAGTTACATGTAGTTAACAAATTTTGAAAGAACAATTATAATAATAATTAAAATCATAATAAATTTATTGTGCGCGGATTGTATTAGCATATACATGTAAGCATAGTTAATGTGTCTGGCCAATTATTAAGTTTGTTTCCCGCCCGTAGCGTATGTATTTCACACACAAGCAAGGTCACGTAATTATGTTTTCGCACATACAAGTGGTCAAGGCTCCAGCATATGGTGGATTTATAAATTAATTGCATGTTGATTCCGCTATTATATTTTAGCTGATAAAATTAGCAGTTTGAAGCCACATCAATAATCAAGACGCTGACGACGTATTTGTAGTTTTGTTAATTATCAGCTTATTATAACTATTGTTTGAATATGCGTATATAAACACGTTTTATTTTGTTCATATTATACAGTTAATATCGCTACTAATTACCCGATAATCCCGTATATTCCAGTTTTAAAGCAAATGCTGGTAAATATTTACGATACACAAACATTCTCGATATTTCCTTAAGTATCAAAGACATTTTGGCATTTGTTACTATTTATAGAGATGATGAAATAACGTCTAATCGGGGCGTTTTTTTCTCCACTGAACACGCGATTTACGCCTGACGTGATGTTCATGTATTTATACAACACAAAATACACCCAAACTTTCCAAACGACGTTCTACATGTCTTCATAATTTTCGCGCGCTTTGTATGAAACAAAGGATATTTTAGCACTGTTTATTTGACGCTAGAATTTGCCAAAGGACGCGTTAGCATTAAAATTCGGAAGTGTGTTTCGGATTACAAATTTAATAATGATAATCGAACGAAACATAAACAGTTGCGCGTAATTAATTATACGCTACACATACATGTATGTACACGTAGGTGGATATCTTTTCACTCGATTCGCCGCGTACGTATGCGGCGGATTTACTCCGCGAAAGTACGCGAGGTTAATACAGACTCGGCGTCGTTGCCCTGATCGATGCCGAGTGCCACGGCGATACGCCGCGTGAACACACGATTCGGCCGCCGCGGACTAATAATCTGGCCGTGGCGTAGCCGCGGATTATGTTTGTGCCGCTTTGGCTGTACTGTAGTTGTAGGTGGAAGCACTTTGATTTAAGAGCAAAACCTCGGGTTTTCTCCAAAAACAGCAGAGCTAATAAAATGATGTAAATGTAGACTAATGTAAACAAAAAAGAAAAAACAAGTTTCTCTCTGTAGGATTAAATTCTGGAAATTAGATACTGGAAACTGAATTGCTCGGTTCAGCATTGAATGATTGTTCACATCAAAGATTACATATCTTTCTTAAAATTCAATGCTTGGTTTGCACGAAAAGCAATATTTGTGAGCTCTATTTTATAATGTAAACATAAGTTTCATAAAGGTTTGTTTATAAGAAAATTATAACAATGAGACCAGACCATATCATTTTAACCAAAATTCATGGTGTGTAACCCAACTCTTGCAACTCTTTACCTACAATCTGTTTTATTTCAAGAACTGTTGGTAATGCCATTCACACTCACATACCCTCCAATATTTCTCTCATCTAACAAGCAGTTTCAGGGGAACACATAATGTTTGGAATGCAGCACAGATCTAAATGGCTGTTTAGCAAACCACTTAGGAATGTTTGCATGAGTTAGCGGCAATATTATTTGTCTTGTAGAGCAGCATTCAAATGTATATATTTATTGAATTTACATTGAAGGCTTCATTTATTTAAGAGACTCTGATTGAAAATATAAAACACTCTGTCAGTCATGCATTTTTGTTCAAACAGGTTTAAGCTGACATGAATGTGTGACTAGACCAGCCTAAAATGCCAGATATACAACAAGAGGGATGAAAAATGTTAACAAATTTTCACAAAAAAATCAGAACAAACAAATATAAAACACAATACATTACCAATATATACAATGTAGGAAACTCAAGCATGAAATATTGCAGATAAACATGCATTCAAACTGTGGTTTGACATGATCAGTATGCTGTGTTTAAATTTGCCTCCAAAATTTGAAATTCAAAATTCTGTTTTACTGTTGAAAATTTCCCTATAATGTTCCTGCATTGCACGACACAGTGTTTTATACAAGATAATGATGTAAACTATGCCTGGCATTTTTACCTGATGCAATAAACCAGATTTTTATACTCTTTTAATCACTTTCATGGTTTAAGAAGGTCAACCAATCTTTTTACCTCACCTCTTTAATAAAAGGATTTCACAGCGACTGAATATAATCCTCTCAAACCCCACTGAGAATAATCATTTCTTTAAAGCCTATCAATATGAACAAGTATGATAATACGTCCACATATTGAACTCAAAACTCTGTTTCTTGAATGACACTACAATAATCTTGAACACAATACTGTATCCAAAAATATCCAATACAAGAGGATACAATCCACTAACTGAAACTAACACAACTTTCACAGTCCCTTTCGGTCCTCAATAATAACTGTGTCACCAACTATGGGAATTCATACAAGTGTAATATCGACAAGATGACTCACTCATTCACTTTGTATAGGACAGAATGTCCTTTTTTCCCTGACAATTAATTCATTCATCTGTAGTATCCGGATTTTTTCCCTGCAGTTTCCAATTTCCTTTCACACCTGCCTGTAGATTTCACTCAGAGTGATCAATGATATATCCATACCCACTACTTGCACAGGGAAAAGTGGTAGTATAATGGTAATATAATTATCAAGGATGCCTGCAGCATATCAATAATTCCATAACCTGGTACTCTAGCATCCAGAAGCTATCATCTAGATGAACAGAAATAATGGGAATGCCCAAACAAGACTGAGGGTAAAAATTGCACTCATTTTGTTCCAACACAAAAACAGCTACTGTCCACAACATGTAAAATATTGCCTGGCTTAGAATGTTATATTTTCCAGAACCTGGTTTAATTATGTACACTGTATGTGTTGGACAGAATAAGTCATACTTGCACAATCACTGTTTTCTTCTATCATTGTCAGAAATGTATTTTATAATAGTATTTATATTTTTAAATAATTATTTGCATCTATAAAATGATCATTTAAGCAAATATAAAGGCTGCCCATAAAATAACTCAGCTCAGAGTGGTTCTAGCAGTTCTTGAACAATGCAAAACTCTATCATCCATGTTTGCTGATGTAATACAACATAAATTACAGTTTATTTATTATCCCAACAGAACAAACAGTCTACCAAACAGAATCACCAAGTCTGGAACAATCTTCAGAACAAGAGAGCCAAGATGGCCTTAAGTTGCTCACCTGAGTTTAATGAATAATGACACATTTCTATGCAGTAATTTGAAAATGCAGAATGAGGTAGCATTTTTGTTTCTGAACAGAGATTACCAGTGTTTGACACTTAATTGGGAGTCCAGTAGAGAGTCTTCGAAACAAGATTATGATGCCATGTTTTTGTTATAATGTACTTTGTCCAACTCTTTCCAAACATTTTTTTTACGAAAAAAAATATCCCTAAATTTACATGATTTAATGACTTACCATTTTAAGAGTTATGTACTGTTCATTAACCTTTTTTAAGTTAATTATACCTAGTGCCCTATTGTTAAAGCTCCCTTAACCCAGATTCTTACTAAATGGCCAATATTTCATTTGGGACAAATATTCTTACAGAGTTTCATGAAGAATTGCCAATAAAGGTGGCCATTATCATTTTTACAAGGTTCATGGCAATATAAGAAAAACTGCCAGTCCCTGGCAGCCATGATTTTAAGGAACCTGAACCACTTTTAAAATTGAGCCACCATATCATTTAAACAAATGATCCGACCACGTTTTGTGAAGATTGGAGTGTAATTTTCTAGAGTTTTAACAAGTTTAACCCTGGCAGCCATATTTTTTTAACGGACAGGAAACATTTTAAAACTTGGCCAAGATATTATTTGAACAATAGTCCTAACAAAGATTCATGAAGACAATAAAGTGAAATCTAGAGTGTTAACAATGTTAGCCATAACAAGAAATATCTTTAAAAAAGATATACGGCGCTGATTGTGGTCGATGTTTATGAACGATCAAAAGTTATCTCTATGAGATAAAAAGAAGCGGATGCCTTTTTTCTGCGCAGTTCTTAGCTACATCACAAGCAAATCAATTACGGGGTGTTGCGCCAGATTTCGTGGCTTATTTTGCTTTATGTGATATTATTACTCAGATATCTATATTTACAGAATAGAAAAACACAAGAAACATGAAAATAAACGAGTGCATATAGGTCAGCCGGCAATACTCGAATCTTATTTAATTGCATAATTATAGTATAGTGAATTATTGTGCTCATGCTTAATAAACTGGTCTAAATGGATAAATATTTCTTATTAATTTTATCAAAATTGGTCCTTATCATGCAAATGTTGAAAACATATTAAAAATCGATGATTGACATACCACAATAATATCGCAGAATATCTTTATTTAGTATCTTTCTGATCAAAACAGACTTCAAGTGCACAAAGTTTACGAGACAGTGTTTATATAAAGATTTCTGCAACTGACCGCAAACTGACCTTGATACCTTGCGGATTGGAATGCAATGCATTAAAGTTAGGTAACAATTCTGCTGCTGAAATGACGGCTTGTTTACGCCAACTGTACACGACCAAGGCAACAGCTGTGCCTAAAATATTGATATATCTACAAAGCGACTAAACGAACTATTTACTCCATCAGACAAAAATAGCATAGATTCCAATTTTTTCCTTCAATGAAAAGATCGCAACCTCTTCTGCGAACTCCGGTGATGAACTGTATATAAACTCTGACTTTCACACACTGGCCGCGAATTGACCCGAAACCTCGCGGGTTGAAATGCAATGCAAGTAAGTACTAAATATGAGAATATAGCCTTTAGTATAAACGCTTTTGCGCTGGTAATTCTCTGAAAATAAAAGGTGAACGCACAAACTGTATTTATGTCGAAAATTGATTGTAAAACTGTTCTATCTATTGAGCCTTTTTATTAAAGATAAAATTGTTTCATGCAGTAAAACAGTGTTACAAAGACGCGGATATGTTTCCAATGTTCTGGTGTTATACTCAAATCAGCCAATGGAATAAATGAAGTGTATTCATTCGTACCTAGCCGCGGGAAATTGTAATTGAATATTATTGGACAAAAACAAAGGTCAAGTCAGGGTGAAAAGCTGGCTTAATACAGCTTACGCCGAAAAAGGAAACTGCCTCTCTCCCTAAGATCAAATGTTCTCACCAAGTTTCATAAAGATAAGACAGTTTGACTTCCAGAGTGTTAACAAAGTTTCACTAAGGCAATATCGGGAACACAAGTGCCATGGACATGTTTTTCCACAGACCAAAACCATTTTTCAACTTGGCCCAGATATCATTAGAAAAAATGGCTCAACCAAGTTTCATGTAGATTAGACTTAAAATGTGACTACTATATTGTTAAAAAAGTTTTACAATAGCCATATAAGAAAACATGCCCCGCCCTCTGGTGGACATTTTTTTCGACAAACCCAAAACATTTTCAAGCCCAGCAGAGATATCATCAGAAACAAGAAATATCTTTTTTAAAAGATATACGGCGTTGATTGTGGTTGGAGTTTAGGAAAGGTAGAGTGTTCAATGAATGAGATTAAGGATAGCGAATGTCTTTTTCTGTGCAGTTCTTAGCTGCATCACACGCAGTACAGGATGTTACGCGGAGTTTTCGCGGCTTATTTTACATTATTACATATTGCTGGTCATAAAGCTATAGATACAAAACAGAAAACCAAAAGAAGAATGGAAGTGAAATTAAAACATGAGTCAACCGGCCTCACGCGAAGTATCCGTACATATTTTAAATTTATACGCGCGTACTTCGAACAAACCTATTTAAATTAGTGGTTTGTCGGGAATTGCTATTTGATTCGATTATTAACAGTATCGAGAATATTCGCGCCCATATTTAATACATAAGTCAATATGGTGGAATAATTCTTGTTAAATTAATTAAAAATAATTTTTATCATGGTATTGTTGAAAACACAATAAATATCTAATATTGACATACCATAATTATATCGCTGGATATCTTCATTTAACATTTTTCTGGTCTTAAGAAAATTCCAGTTCACCTAGTTCACGCTATAGCGTCTTTATTATATTAAGATTATTTTACTGGTCGCGAACTCCAGTCAGCACATAAGATAGTCGTGAAGACGCAGCAATGACCTGTATATTAACTCTGACATTCACATACAATGGCCTTAAATTGACCCGATACCTCCCGGGTTGAAATGCAATGCATTAAAGTTAGGCCTCGCTTCCACTGCTCTTTATACTTTTACATGTTAACATGTTGACAGAAATATGGAAGTTAGTACTAAATATGAGAACATAGCCTTTTAGTACAAACGTTTAAGTGCTGGCAATCCTCTGAAAATAAAAGGTGCATGCACAAACTGTATTGATGTCGAGATTGAGTGTAAAACTGTTTTATCTATTAAGCCTTTTCATTAGAGATAAAATTGTTCCATGCTGAACACGCTGTAAAACAGTGTAACAAAGACGCGGATATGTTTCCAATGGTCTAGTCGTATGCTCAAATCAGCCTATGGGATAAATGAAGTGTATTCATTCTGACCTAGCCGCGGGAAATTTTATTTGAATTTTTTGGACAGTTACAAAGATCAGGTAAGGTGAAAAGCTGGCGTATACAGCTACGCCAAAAAATATTCTTACCAAGTTTAATGAAGATTGGACTATAAATAAAACTTCTAAAATTTAAAGAAGGTTTTACTAAAGCCTTATAGACTGCCCAACCCTGGTGGCCATGTTTTTCAACGGACCGCAACTGTTTTCAGATGCAGCTGAGATATCATAAGAGAACAAATCTTCTGACAAAGTTTCATGAAGATTGGAAATAAATATTTTCTCCAGAGTGTTAAAAACAAGCTTTTTCATGAATTCGACCTAGTAAACTACTTTTTGACCTCATGTGACCCAGTTTCAAACTCATCCAAGCTATTATTGGGACAAATTTTCTTATTAAGCTTCATGAAGATGGACAATAAATGTGAACCCCTAGACTGTTAACAAGGCAGATGCAAGACCAATTATTGACAAAAGGCGATAACAAAAGCTCTACATGAGCACTTTTAAAAAGACCACAGTCACCCCACCAGAATAGTTTGTCTTTCAGTACATCATTCTCAGGTGAGCGAAAAGCATGTGTTAACACAGGCATAATTCACAAATCCCCCATAGCAGCCAGCCTACTAATGTGCATTATGCATGAATCTGGCATCTTATTATCAAGAAACATGCAAATATCATGTGAGGGTAAGGTGTGAAGCATTAAAGGGAGATGTTCACAGAATACATTTACTTTAATGTCATTTATTGTAATAACATATTAAACTATAATATATGTTTAGTAGTTTAAAAGTAGTATTACAATCGCAAAATAAAACAGGTTGAATAAAATAGTTTGCCTTCCTCAGGAATCAAACCCAAGACCGTTAGCAATCAAATCTGATGCACTACCACTGCATCACATCGACAAAGCGTTTCAAATTCTTTTTATCTTCCAGATTTGGATTGATGATTATCATTAAAAAAAACAAGATGTGTTTGTGAAACACAATGTCTCCCTATATGATGTTTGACCTTGTAGGATGACCTTGACCTTGTGAAGGATGACCTTGACCTTTCACCACTCAAAATGTGCAGCTCCATGAGATACACACGCATGCCAAATATCAAGTTGCTATCTTCAATATTGCAAAAGTAATCATAAAATAAGCAATTTGGGCCACATATATTTGACCTCTTACCTTGAAGGATGACCTTGACCTTGACCTTTCACCACTCAAAATGTGCAGCTCCATGAGATGCACATGCATGCCAAATATCAAGTTGCTATCTTCAATATTGCAAAAGTATTTATAAAATCAGCGATTTGGGCCACATATATTTGACCTCTGACCTTGAAAGATGACCTTGACCTTTCACCACTCAAAATGTGCAGCTCCATGAGATACACATGCATGCCAAATATCAAGTTGCTATCTTCAATATTGCAAAAGTATTCATAAAATTAGCGATTTTGGCCACATATATTTGACCTCTGACCTTGAAGGATGACCTTGACCTTGCACCACTCAAAATGTGCAGCTTCATGAGATACACATGCATGCCAAATATGAAGTTGCTATCTTCAATATAGCAAAAGTTATTGCAAAATGTTAAAGTTGGCGCAAACAGACAGACCAACAGACAGGGCAAAAACAATATGTCCCCCACTACTATAGTAGGGGACATAAAAATTTACATTCTTCTTGGTCGAAGTGATATTTTGCTTTTTCCCATACATATTCTTTTTGAATCTATGTCATTGTTTTGAAAGTTCTTAATTTACCAAACTGTGCACAAGTCCCTTTAAAAAATGTATGTTCTCTCAATCTAATTATGAAAACATTTATCATCATCAACGTATTTATTTTCAGGCTATTAAAAGTTCCTTCATATACTTCAGCACTGCTAACACTACATGTTCAAACAATTATTGTGGATATTGTGAACCTTTAAGAAAAACCTGAAACCGATGTTGTAGTGATACTACATGTACATTAAAAATATAAATTGAAACAGCAAATAATGGTGTCAGTGTCACTTAAACTTGTAAATTATTATCACGCCTATTAACTCTGCCAGTAAATAGTTTCATGTATTTCATAAGTTTAATTTGCTACACATTTCTTAAACCCGGCTTTATAAGCTTATAAACTTTGCTAAATAAAAAATAAAAAAAATATTCTTTAGCAGCAGTTGATGGACTGTGAAACACTATGGAGACCATTTATCTATTCAGTAAATCTACCCTGCTCTAAAGCAACCCAGTGAAATGAATCGTGCAGCCACAAGTATATTAATGATGTACACATTTTCATGTTTAAACATACTTTATATGTTACTGTGTGACTATAAATTGACAGGATTTAAGAGGTGACAGAGAATGTCAAACTGTGTTCAAGAAGTAAGCTACTTTGAAACCAAATTCAACTTTTTCGGTTGACCTGACCAAATGAATTATCCAAATACAATTACAAAAGTGTAATTCAGAACTGGTATCCCCACATGTAACATATACCGCTTGGAGTTAGAAAGTAATGAATTACAATATTTATTCATTGAAAAGGTGTAGCAGATGTAATTGACTGGTGCTGTCAACCGTAATTTACAAAATGCACATACTGTGACTGTGTTCGTGTTCTTTAAATTAGTTTATGAATGTGAATTGCTACCATGGGGACAAGAGTTTATGGAAACTCAAAATCCTTATGTCCTTTTCCGATATCAAGATGCGTGGTTCATGTTTTTTTTATAAAATTATGTTATATAATCTTATACAAAGAAAGCAGCACTGTTTTTCAATTCTCAACAAACGATCAATAAAAAAAGTAATTAATCATAAAATATTGCGAGTGATCTCATATTATATTTGATCCTAATGTGTACTAGCATTGAAATAAGAGTCACACAATCATTTATCATTAATTTTATATTACAGAATACAGTCCCCGGAAGGTCACACAGATTTGATTCTCTTGACTTAAGTGTCCATCAGTCTATATTAAAACAATAAATCAAACATAGTTTCATAAGTACATGTTTTATCCCCCGAGTTATCTGGAAAATGAAAGTACCCTTGTAATTCCATCATTATGAAACAGAACTTAAAAGGATGTTTCTTTAATGTATAAATGAACAGAATTGATGCTCACTTAAGTTATGTTATCTTTTTCAAAGCAATTAGGCGTTTACGTAATTACTAACCAAACAAATCCTATCAACATTCACTATGCAGTGTAAGTATGGCAAGTCAGAATTGCCACAGGCTACTCGCAATTATTACACAATGACCCAAATACTTATCATACAAGCTATACCATGTATGTGAGACGGTTGGTGTGAACATTGTAATACATATAATTGTAGATAAATTACCATACATGTGTTATTTATAATCACTTCCTTTGTTAAACATATTGTGTTTAACACTTAAATCTGTTTCCCTTTTTTCTGTAATTGTGTTTTAACACAAATGAGATACTATAGGCAATGATCATACATATTCAGTTATGGCTTAGCATTAGGTTCAATTGTTTGATCTGAAATGCTTTAAAGAAACCGTAACTGCAGCAATATCAATCAGATTGTTAAACCATAATAATCAATATATTCCGCTTTAAAATATTGTTCAGAACCTTTAATTGTATTATCACCAAAGACCAAAGCCTGAACAATAAAAAGTTCAGGAATAAAATTTATTTAAATAAAAATCTGTTCCTAAGAAAAAATTGTTCCCTTGCTGACCCTGATATGACCTTTGAACTAAAATCACCCAATCCTCTTAACTATTGATAGCAATTGTAAAATAAGTTAAACTGTGTTACTGTCAGATAAATGACAAGTTCTTGCAATCTACAGGTATAAAACATGGCTTGAAACAATTATTTCCCAGCTTCCACAACATCAAAAGCCTTCTACAAATCAATAAGTGGGGATATGGAAGTTGGGGGGATGAAAATTGACTGAAACAATAACTAACTGGTTATTTATTATTTATTTGCATGGAAAGAATGCATTGAGGCTAATTAATAATGCCAGTATAGGGAAACATAAGGGTCATATGAGCACTATAGTCGCATGCAAAATGGCAGTGACACTTGCAGGTTGAAATTGGTTAATATAAAATATTTCAAAGCATTAATAAACTTGTATCTAATTCATTCACTTTAAGCATAAAACATTCCGATATATAGACACCTCATGTTCCCAATACATTTGTTCCAATGTTGGATTTGATATATATCATTATTCAGTATATAGCTACCCATTCAATTGATAGAGATCGTCATCTTATCTTACTAAAACTTGTGACCCAAACATTTTTTCTTATCTTCAAGATCAAAGCTTCTTTACCTATGTAAAGTTAAGATCTCATTGTAACTCACATTATGTACCTTTGTTTCTTTATATATAATATTATAAACATTTATAGGCAAAAGCAGGGATTTCAATAGACGCAGAATCCTGCGTTTTGACGCGAGCAAATTAAACAGGACTCGTTTTGACGCAACCCTTTTTTCTGCAGTGCGTCATTTTGACGCATCGAAAATTTAACCCGTGGGTCAGTCAGTTAACAACTCGAGTTCCATGGTAATAAATCCCACTGTGCTCCTAATTGAAATTAATGTTTCAGTATTTGAAACTCGGTCTATAATCGAGGGAATACCCCGGGCGTTGTTTATCTTATCTCATCTCCTCCAATACACATGTCACCTTCTAAATAGTGCGTGTGCACTAACTGGGTTATTAGCAGCAGCGATTACATGATAATTGATTGACCATCCGATAATTGCAGGGTTTTTTGCAAACTTGCAGACGGCACGGTTAAAGTAAGTCGGCAAAAGTAATTTAAAAAAAAAATTGATCAAAGGTCTATTAATTACGTAGATCCACTAGTAAGTCCAGCGAGTTTAGTCAGTTTGTTAATCCACCTATAATTACGAGTAACACCTATCTTATATAAACTGGAATCACAGTTCATTTTTTATACTTACATATTTGGGACATGTGTAGTATTCGGATAAACAGTAATAGATATACTAGATGTGTCATGCATTTTGATTGTGTTTTGTTAGCAAAGCTATCATAGGGATGATGATAATATAATGACGATAAATATGTGATGAAAAGGTGCTACCGGTACATATCTTAAATTAGTTAAATGTGTTAAAAGACTTAAATGTTTTAAAAGGAAGTAGATTTTAATGTACCAATTCATTAAAATATGTTGTGTTTGTCATCACAGTATTGTTATTTAATAAAGCAATATAACTTTTTAAGATATTATGTAACTCTTAGAGCATATTTTTATCTAAAAAATTGAATAATACAGACAAAAACACAATTAACGCGCTTCAAAATTGACCCCAGCATTTTTCAATTTGACTCCTCAAAATTTCAGTCCAGGGGTCATTGACTTCTGGTTTTTTAGCTAAAGAAACTTCAGCGTACAGTTTATATAGTATTGACAGACCTGTATAAAGTCGCGCCAGTCAAAAATCATAAAAAGCGACATTTAAAGTTATGGAAGCCAGAACTACTGGTTTTTAAAATCTATTGAAATCCCTGCAAAAGCAATAAAATAGTATTAAAATAAACTACCCTTACAATTCAACGTGTTTTGTTTAATTACACACACAAAATAAATTAACTTAACAAAAACAACAGACACATTCCATACTATTCAACCATTTTGCTTTCATAATGCTTGATGATTTTATCCATTTCACAAAATGATTATTCAAAAACAACACTGTATTTTCAGTACAAGTCTACGTCATAAGTGAACTTGCGCTCCCTGATGTAAATTGTTCTTTTATTTTTTGATCTGTTATTTAGTGTTGGAGAAATATCATTTTGACAATTTGTGAACCTTTAAAAACATTCACAACAACCAAAGAGTGATAACCGTAAACCCATATTTTTAAATATAAATACAATAAATTAGCAAACGACTTCATGAGTGCTTCGTACAATCAGTCATTATCAGATCTGAAAAGCTGTGTGATTATGTGTTTGAGTCTGAGTCAGTCTGACTGAACACAGACATGTTATTTTACAAAATAGACACTCAATAATGTACAACATTATCTGATGTAATATATCAAGTCTTACGACACGAACAATACTTAAGATGTCAATGTAGATAAGTATAACTTGTCAACATTTTAATGTCTATCCGAAAAGGTAGTGTTCAACAATTTGGTGAATACATTCTGTAATTGATGAACAACAATTGTATTATTATGATAATGACACATTTTTACATCACTACAAAGGCAATCTAAAGGCTGTTTATATTTTAACAGGTATTAAAATAATAAACAAACAAACGATCAGTCTGCTTTTAAAGCTTAGTCTGACATATCATTGAAATGTTTGTAGATGATAACAAGTCAGCAGGAAATTGCGTTTTTGCAAGTCATGGACACCATCCCATGAAATATACATGTATCTCTCTGTCTAGAAGGCAAGAAATTAGCATGCCTACAGAGCAGGAGGTCAAACATTCAAGCCCCACACAGGGCACCTTCTTCTGATTAGAGAGGTTAGCAGCTACATAAGGTGATGGGTACGGATTGCATTTTTGTCAAGGGTCAGGCATAAAGGATAGGAATCATGAGTAAATATTAGCCTCGCTCTGTGAAAAGAGGTTTAATGCATGTGCGTAAAGTGTCGTCCAGGGTTAGCCTGTAAGGGTATCACGTTTACAGATTTTTAAACAAAATGAAATAAACGAAACGTTACCGTTTAAACAGGCCGTTTAAAAAGCATCAGTGCCATCGCATTTCCAAACTGTAAGAAGTAATTATTTCTGGAAGTTATATTCAGTGCATATCCCATTCGCGCAATGATGTCATATTAAAACCAACAGTTCTTGTTGTTGTCGAACCATTGGGTTACACTTTGTCTACATGCCATAATATTGTGTTATATCATATCGTCTACTGAATGTAATAACTAGGGTAACTGACATTTTGTAAATTGTTCAGGAAAGCATGTTTTCTGACATTTTCCAAAATACAGTAAGAGCACTTACGTGATTTTTTGCGCTCAAAATATTTCAGTGTTGAAATTATGGCAACTGCTTCTTTCTTAATTTTTTATTGTTTTAAAAAAGACATATCAATTTGGATTTTTGTTTCGTTTTTCAAGTGTTATTATAATACTAATCAGAAAATTTGAATACGGAAAAATGTTTATTATTTTAATAAAACATTTTTTTGCTTCTCCTGAAAATTTAACAAAATGTCAGTTAGGCTACTTTATACATTCAGAAAATGACATGTGTTTGTTATGTCAATTTCGAAAATTTGATTATTAAAACATTATTTTTACCAAAAAGGTTGACTTTATATTTTAACAGTTGATGTACGTCACCTTTATAAACACAAAAATTGAAAAAAGTAAAAATGTATAAAAATGTCAGTTACATGACTTATTACATTCAGTAGGCGATATATTAATATAATATATTTTGTAAAGAAGAATAAATATCGAACCCACATTTCTTCAATAAGAGTAAACCAGTTAAAAATTTTGATGTTTTACCTAACAAGATGTACATCAAAACGAGTATCTGTTAATTAAATTAAAAATGAACGGCGATGAAGAAACGGCGGAAAAATTTTCTCGCGCACTTTGTGCCAATGCGCATTGAATGTTAAAGACAATTCGGGGCATGTTCATGCAACAAGTGGCGGAAAAATGTTCCGAGCACTTCTTGACAACGCGTGTTAAATATTCGAGACGTCCAGTCCGAACATGTTGTATTGTTATGTTTACGGTATTGTGAATAAGGGCCATCTGGCGCACGTGAAATAAATACTAGTCTTTTTCAGCAGCTGTTAATAAGCTGTACAGCGTCATAACGTAATCAACTAAAATGGATTCTTTGATTCCACTATCGTTTAAACGTCAGTGCTCCAGCTAGGATTTGAAAAGGGCAGGGGGGCTTTTTTGTGAAAAGGGCACTTTCGACGCGCAGTATATTGTCAAAAGGGCACTTTCGACGCACAGTATTTTGTTCGAGCGCGCGGATGTTTCTGGAATGCCTCCTATTGCATGTTAATTTATATGTTATAAATAATTGTATTATTCCCATTATTATTAAACCATTCAAATATAATGTCTACAATGAGGATTAAAATAATTACAATGAAATTAGAGATTTATGAATTATCATATGTACCAAAAAAAAAAAAAAATAAATAAATTATTAATTTTTTTTTTTTAGAGGGGGGGGGGGCAGGGCGGGGGTTCGGGGGGGGCAGGGCGGAGGTTCGGGAGGGCAGGGCGCGGCGCCCTTCGATTTAGGCCTAGCTGGAGCACTGAACGTTTACTGTTTTTGTAACGTGATACCCTTATTAGCCTGTGCAGTCCAAACTCTTCCATAAATAAGACATGGTATGAAACATGAGCATGGAGTGTGACTCAAACCAACTGGAACAACAGCACAGCATCCTGCATGAGATAACTGTGTGGTTTGGTCTAAACCATTAAGCACTCATAGTTTAATAAAATTATCACATATTTAGCCAATGCCATGACTCCTGCCACACAAGTCTGAAAACAGTAAACAATGAAGAAGTGGTTTAAGGCTTGAACCCATGACCACCGGATCACAAGCATGGTGTTCTTACATCTGCCAGTCATGATCAATGTACCTATGAAGTTTAATGATCCTAGGCCTAAGCGTTCTTGAGTTATCATCCGGGAACCATTTTACTGTTTTGATTCAGTGACCTTGACCTTTGACCTAGTGCCCTGAAAATCAATAGGGGTCATCTGCCAGTTATGATTAATGTACCTATGAAGTTTCATGATCCTTGGCCTAAGCATTCTTGAGTTAGGCCAAAAAAAATAATAGTCTTGGTTCAGGGAACCCGACCGACCCTATTTTTTGCCCCCGACCCTAACGATTTTTTGGTCCATGAAAAAAATCTGATGGCGAAAATGCTAAAATCTCGTAAAATTTCATTGAAAACAGCAACCATTTAAACCTGGATTGGTTTTCTATATTTTTCTCTTTGTTTCAATGAAAGTGTTCGCAATTTGAACAGTGAACAAAAACCGGTCTGCACCTGTATACGAGACATTGCTTGACCTTATTGTTATTGAAGTGCGCATGCTAGCTGGCCAATCAACATTGAGCTCGCTTACACATGAAATAATGTTGTTGAATGAAATGTAAAAATGGGTGGAGCTATGGAGTAATATTCGGTAATTCATGCGCAGACACTGTGCACTTTGAATACACAGTTAAAATTGTCGTCTGCAAACAAAATAGCGGCCGGTCGCAAATGTCGTATTATTAAAGATTAAAAATGAAAAGAAGCGTGACAATAATTTAATTATTTCCAAGCTGTCTATTGATCTGAATTTAAAAGTGATAATTAAATAATTAGGTCTATGTCGATGATGTTACAACTTTCTGTCAATTTCCGATCAAATGAAAAGATGATAATTAATTAATTTGTTTGTTTTACTCGCACACTATGCTAACTGACAGCAGCGTATTTTAATCAAATGAAAATGTGAAAAACACGCGCGGTTTAATTGTAATTAAAGTTTCGTATTTTTAACACATAGGAATAGTCATTCATCTAGTCTACTATAAAAATGGAATTAACCACTTTGTCTCTACAGTCGCTAACATGGCGTCTTTAACCTTAAAGCGTCGTTGGACGAAAAAGAGTCATAAAAAAAAAAATTAAAACACAAAACACTAGAGCATTCCAAGAGTCATGGAAACTTGACAACAATTGGCTTCGCTTTGATAATGAATCAAAATCAATGTACTGTGACGCCCTTAGCCTGTACAAACCAATAGCAACATTCAAATTTATGTACACTGCTCACTTCCTGTGCGATGCGCTCAAACCCATTGCCATTTTATAAAAAAAATGTACCAGAAGAAAGACTTGTGCTATTCTGAGGTTACCCTCCTTTTGACAGCCACTATTCAGACTCTTGAGCACCTGTCGGAGACTAGGTCAGGTCTCATGATGAAAAAAATTCTGAAGGTCACACCCCAAACACCAGAGACTGATAAAGATGGCTTGTTCACTTTTGAATATGAAGGTCACACTATTACAGACAGACAAACAAAAAATGGTTGGCTCAAAGAAATTTTGGGCCAGCGCTAGCCCTGAAGAAGTGCATAAAGAGCTAGGAATATTGAATAATATACAACGACTAAATACCACATGTGCAATGTTAATCATTTGGTCAGTGTTTAAACAATCATGGGTGCATTAACTGACCCTTTTTCACCCTGAAATCAGTCGACTGGTAAAAAAAAAAAAAAAAAAAAAAAAAAAGAAAAACCTACCTACCCTCCTACATTTTTCTGGCCATGTTCCCTGAACCAAGACTATTTTTTTATTTGGCCTTATCATCTGGAAACCATTTTACTGTTTCAAGTCACTGTGACCTTGACCTTTGACCTAGTGACCTGATAATCAATAGGAGTCATCTGCAAGTCATAATCGACATACCTATGATGTTTCATGATCCTAGGCCTAAGAATTCTTGAGTTATCACCAGAAACCATTTTACTGTTTGAGTCATTGTGACCTTGACCTTTGACCTAGTGACCTGAAAATCTGTAGGGGTCATCTGCCAGTCATGATCAATGTACCTATGAAGTTTCATGATCCTTGGCCTAAGCATTCTTGAGTTATCATCCGGAAACCATTTTACTGATTCGACTCACTGTGGCCTTGACCTTTGACCTAGTGACCTGAAAATCAATAGGGGTCATCTGCCATTCATGATCAATGTACCTATGAAGTTTCATGATCCTAGGCATACATGCCATACGTCCCGGATTGTCCGGGACAGTCCCGGAAATGAACAACTTGTCCCGCTGTCCCAGAAATCTGTCAAATGTCCCGGAATTTACAAAATCCATCTATACATGTACCTTATCTTAGGCTTAACTGCACCTTGAATCTGTGTATATCTGCAGCGTCTCCATGACAATGCCTACCTGAATAGGCAGACTACGCTACGTGTCAAAATCGATCAATTAACAGGGGTCCTGTTATTCAATTGATTGTCTCACGTTTGCGGTCAAACCGAAAAGGCGGCATTGTTAAATGTGGTTGTTAATTGACTTTAATCGACTACGTCATTATTTCCCACTGCGGAAGGGCAAAGGATAGTTGTTCACACATCTGAAGTCCAACATTGCCGAGTAAAAAATTAAAAGCAGTTTATGTTTGCACGTTTAACCGACAAAGAAGTTGAGTAAAAAAGTAAGCATATAAAAATGTTATTGTGATTGGTTGTATGTATTGTGAATTGATTTGAGTTGACGGTACTGTATTGTTGTATTTTTCATTATATAAATGAATAAAGGCGTATCAACAACTACGCGTTACACACCCGTCTTAATCAATAACGCAGTGACGTCACCATCTTTGTTTAGAACGCTTACACTGAAAACACGTGGCTTGTATCTAGTAACGTTAGTAGTAAATGTCCTGGAATTGGTCTGAAAAATTATGGCATGTATGTCCTAGGCCTTAGCGTTCTTGAGTTATCATCCGGAAACCATTTGATTGACGGACCGACCGACGGACCGACATGTGCAAAACAATATAACCCCTCTTCTTCGAAGGGGAGCATATAAAGGCATAACATATTGCGAAGTTAGACTAGTATTAAAACTCGGTTACGTGAAGTATGAGTTTCAAATGACTCACTTCACGCTAGGCTAAATTTACGTTGAACTCCTATTTTATTACGACCCCGATTCGTCTGATCGCGAGCATCTGCATTTGAGATAGATCTGTTGCTTTAAAATAAGTTAAACAATAATCTATACAAGGAGAAGTACCTTACTTTATAGTTCCCAAATATAACGATAGACTCCATATAATTTCCATAGTCCATTTGGTTCCATTCAGTTCAAATAAACTTCACCCAATTCATGTTTATTGTTAGTTTTCATATACATGCCATTAATGCCTAGCAGACTCTACAAGGATTGACGTGGTTGGTTGATGCCTTGGGATGACAGCGAATCAGGAACCGATTCTCATTCACGTCTATTAATAGCAAACAAATTCCAGCCAATGCACGAATTCCCGCCACAGCTTCCGACTGGGTACAGTCAACCAAATTCCAACATCTTATTTAACAAAAAAGCATTTCGTATGCGTGTTACGTTATTTGAATTTCGAATGAACGTGGTTTTATTATGTTGCGTACATTCGGGGACCAGTTGTTCAAGTACAGATCTGTTTAAGTTCGGATTTTAAACCTTACCGTTAGGCCGGGTTTCCATGTCTCCGCGTCCGCGTTCCGTGTCTGTGTGTCCGTGTCCGCGAAAAAACGAACTGGTTGAAATCTAATCGAGCCATTCCATGTATCCGCGTTCCGCGTCCGCATTTTTCGTCCGCGTATTGCGTCCGTGAAAAATCGCTCGGTGAGCGATTTTTCACGGACTCGGACTCAATACACGGACAGCAGTCAACATGAAAGGTCGACTTTCAAGCATAGATATTATCGAAAAAATAATAAATTTAGTTAGAGATCACATTGAAATATACAACCAACGTATGAAAGAATACAAAGACAAAGACATTGCATCAAAATTCTGGAAAAGCATAGCCAACGAAATGTCAATTGATGGCGTTTCAGGTAAGTGAGAATAGTAATATGCGAATGTATATCGTCTGCATATTGCATACTCTAAAATCGCTTTTCAAAAGACACAGTATAAATATAATGAGCTTTTTTACACGGAAAGGCTAAAATAATAAGCGTATGCATGGAATAGATACTCCGTGTCCGTATACGGAACGCGGATACGGAACGCGGACGCGGAGCGCGGACACGGATGCATGGAAACCCGGCCTTACCGCATAATTTGGAATACATTATTACCGGGTACATATAATTAGTACCCGAGCCGACAACGACCAATCGAGCCATATTAAGCAGACATTAGAGATCATTAATCCCAGCACAGATCTATCAAGAAACATTTGTTTTTATAGATCTTTGGTTCCTGTATTGTTTGCAAACAAACGTAAACCGCCTAACGTTGCTTTGGGTGATACCTTAATGATAATCTTGTTGGTAGTTTGTTCGATTTAATAACTGCATATAATGTACAATTCATGTGTGACGTTTGTTTCATCCAAATAAAAATCAGCGAATATATGAACAAATTACACATGCACACGTGTCTGTTTTTATTTTAATTGCGAACCTTTTATGATATTATGACCTTAGCACGGCGCTTTGATATAATGCAGCATTACACTTAATACTTAAAGCAAACAAATTATTTATTCCGTTGTAAAAATGCTAAACAATGGGAGAACTACTGTTTGTATATCTTTTCATCATACACGTAGGTCAACACAGCGACCACATTATATGCTTTAACGTTTAAATTCAATAGGAGATTACACACACCTATCTGTATTAAAAACCTGTGGGAATATGAATTAGTAGATTCAATATTTCGCGTGACAGATTGTTGTGTAATACCGAGTGCAAGAAAAAAAGAAAAACGCAATGATGACTGATTGATCAACATAGCGTGCGGGTAAGTAATGCTTTCGTTTAGTTTTACAAACCTTTTTAAGTAAATGACGACTCGGAATGTGCTTAAAGTTTCAGCGTTAGTATTTAGGAAAATGTCAGAGCCACTTATCAGGGTGTTTCGCTCTGCGCCTCCTTAGTATTGACTCTTGCCAACTATCGGGGTAGTTCAACACAATAATGTCAACAATCTAGAGGCCTTTTTGAAACAAACATTAGATTATTGTGAAAACCATTGGATAAACCACGTACTTAATTATCACAACAACAGCAGAAAAAACACATGTCCTTTTTTATTTATCCTGAGGTTCCTTTTTAGCATTCCATGTCCCAGAATGTATCGATAGTAGACCTTTTGGCATATGTCTGCCCTATATTGTGACACGAGACACCACTGACTTGCGACGAAATTCAGTATAAATGTGAAGATAGAGACCATTAATTTTAATAGGGTCGCAATGTCGTCTATGTCTGCGGAAGAAAATGTCTGCGTAAACTGGTTAGCGATCTAATTTGTACCAGTACCGGATTCAAAGTATCACGTGTGAAAGTCGCCACAAATAGCATGTGAAACGTTTTTTTTTTCTCATCTTAAAGGGCGATGATTCATGTAAAAGAAACTTAAGTCAAATATGTCTATATTCAAATTATGTCACCCATCATTCCTCGTATTTAGACGATTAATTTGCTATGCTGTATAAGTTTCATTTATTTTCAGATGTAAATTTACACTGTAAGTATAAATATCTCTTTCAATGAATAATAATTATCAAGCCTTGCAATACTTCGTTTTCCCATTAAAATTGTAAAGTAACCGGCATGTCGTGGATATTTTTAATGGAGAGACGAAGTATTTCGATTCCCGTAATTTTATTTAAATCAAAACAAGAATTTACATCTCCCTGTATAGACTTAACGCCAGCACGTTTAAACGATGTAGTGTGCATTGCTTTTATGTGTCCATTCTTACAAGATGTAATAATATTGACATGCATATCGTTGATTTTTTATTAAATAGAAGAACGATCTTTAAAATTGTTAAATCCTGAATGTTGATTACGCTCAGGCCCAAACAGGCCGTCTGATTTCGTTGAAATCCCCAATGTCTAATACTGCCCCTTCCCTCTACAGATAGTACCGGTGTCCCCTATACTACATGTCACTTTGTCCTGGTTACTACATGTATTCTTTTCCACTGTCATTTAAATGTTATCATTGACTGAACAGTCAAAATTATGAAACTACGCGTGCTGGTTTAAGTCGTTAAAGGGCATGCCGTTTTAATAACGTTAATTGTATATCGGTCTTTAGTACTTTTTATGAGAAAAGTTTAAGTATGAACAATATTTTTAATTACGTATATATAAATACCTTTCAATAGGAGTCAGCTAAGTCCCGAAAACTAAATTCCCGCGTGAGGTTATGTCCTCACTTGCTTAAGCAGACATGTTTGAAAGTTTGAATAAGATACAGTCCGCTAACCTCAGGGAGCGAACATATAGGTCACGTGGCTCACATTTACATACCATGTGATAATATACCTACCATACATGTAGTATTGATGTCTACCTATAAACTACTGGTTAAGTGAGGGGCGGGAAGTTTAATAAAGTTTCGATGAGCATCAAGTGGCTAAACAAAATAACTAACACATTACGGATATTCCTACAGTTGAGATATTGTAAAAGAAGGAAATTAAATGTGCTTAGATTATGTTTTGTAGAGCACAACGTCGTCATAGAAACGAAATTGATTGCGAAAACGTAACACACAGCCGTCACTTGTCCTCGTGGACATTAAGGCAGTTTTTGCTCTCTTAAGTTGTGATTTGATAAAATTATTATGCTGGTATTCCATTGACAATTCAATTTAATCCGCGTTTCTTTTGCGAACAATCATACTTACACATTTCTCAAATTAAAATATCTACTTATACTAACATGCCATTTTTTTTTAGTATTATACTACGATGTAAGGTATGATTTATACAACATGAAGACTACTGTTAATAGCATTATACAAGTTATTTTGTCGATCTGTTGAAGTTATACGAATGCATGGTGACCATATAACATAAGAAGAGGACCACGATGAGCCAACGCTCCCATCCATGCTATACTTCATGACTGTTGTGACAGATTAGTCAAGAAAATATTTGCTTTAAAGATATTAGGCGTTGATGTTAATTTATTTTTGTTGTTGTCGAAAACGAACGTCAATAAAGTCAAAGAACTACGACTAATACCGCGGATGTTTTTCTGAACAGTTCTAAGTCGCATTATATCACCATACATTTAATCGAGTACGAAGATAGTTTACACTTTTTAAGTTTTAACGGATACCCATATCAGAGAATGTACACGCCCAAACGAAGACTATTATAAGTGCAAACAGGTTTGGAGATACGAAAAAGTTCTTTGTCAATCTGTTGTTCGCTCATGGGTTCAGCGACTCGACAAGTGCCCATGTATGAGAGTAGACCGGTAGGCCAATCAACATAATACTATCGGTATACGGTCTTTATGTCGCATTTTGGTTATTTCAAATCTCGATATGAATTTGCAAATGAATATTTTAATGCAATTCGTTTCTTTGAAAATCTTAATACATTATTTTGCGGACTGACAGTTAAGTTATGCTCTGTTTTTGACATTTCGACAATATTACCGAAAGTTATTCTGAGCAAAAGGCCGATACCGACACGTTTACTCGAACAAGTTCCAGTACAAAAAATGCGTCAATGTGTGTTTATCAACAAATGTACAGAAATAAGGGGGGGGGGGGGGGGTTGCCCATTGGCGTAAAACCTTTATGTTATACAGCACAACACAGATTATCAACCTTTTTTCAGGATATAATTTTACACTTTTAAACACGACAGATCGTTTTCTATTTTGGCACATTTTATGTTATTTTTAACGAATGCGAACCGTCCAGTAATTCATTCGGGTCTGCTGGCTGGAAATGTCTTATTGTCTCTTGGTAAATGTCAATTAAGGCAAAAACATGTGTTATGCAACTACGAGGAAAATGAAGGTATTCAATGAGTGCATGTCGCAGAAGGGGTGGGGATAGGCTGGATTGTTTAAATGTAGGTATTCAATGAATGCATGTCGCAGAAGGGATGGGGATTGGCTGGATTGTTTAAATGAAGGTATTCAATGTATGCATGTCACAGAAGGGCTGGGGATTGGCTGAATAGTTTAAATGAAGGTATTCAATAAATGAATGTCAAAGAAGGGGTGGGAATTGGCTGGATAGTTTAAATGAATGTATTCAATGAATGCATGTCGCAGAAGGGGTGGGAATAAGCTGGATTGTTTAAATGAAGATACTCAATGAATGCATGTCGTAGAAGGGCTGGGGAATGGCTGAATAGTTTAAATGAAGGTACTCAATGAATGCATGTCGCAGAAGGGGTAGGGATTGACTGGATTGTTTAAATGAAGGTATTCAATGAATGAATGTCGAAGAAGTGTGGGCGGTCGATTGGCTGGATAGTATGCATCAGCTATGACGAAGGAACAGAACAGATTAGAACAAAGGACTGTGTAAGTAGAGTGTTGGAGGTGCACAGTTGTTGACTCGTAATAGTTGACACATCACGATCGACAGAGGCATCACTTTCCTATTTTAATCGGGAACGATGTGTCAAGGAAAGCTAGAACAGAGCCGGTGAGAGTCTTTCATTTTAATGGTACGATCGTAGAACGTCACAACAGTTTTGCCTCATTTCTACGTCCAAAATAGTCAGTTTTTGGAAAGTCCAAATAAAGTCGATCATCACGCCGGATGTCCTGCAATCTAGTTCCTTCGCGTGTACGCGGCGTTCTCACCAAGATCGAAGCGTTTCAAATGCGTTTACGCGGCGACAAACTTAATTTGCAGCATATAAACTGCATAGACAAAACATGGAATCTGCAGTTTGGAGGTTAAATGCTTTTTTACTTTTTATTAACAGAAGCAACGAATACACACATTTTGTCGTATTCTGTAACTGTATACATACAATTTGATTATCAGTGTTATTGTACAAATCATACATAAAATGAAGGACACAATATATAAAAACAATATATTTTGTTTAAAATCCCTGGACCCAATTATAACAAAACACACTTAAACAAACCTTTATGTACATAACACATTCATTTTCTCGCGCACTTTCGGCTACCTCAATGTTTATTTTGGACTTCATCCGCACATACTTTTCAAATAGCTTGGCTTTATCAATATATGAACACAACAAGCAAGTAAATACATATTTAAAATCATATGCTTATGCGACAGGGATCTTTTCACGCTTTGGTAAATTGACAAAATTGAAAAAAGTTGTTTCAGATTCGCAAATTTTCGTTTTAGTTATGATATTTGTGAGGAAACAGTAATACTGAACATTTACCATGGTCTAATATAGCCATTATATGCATCTTTTGACGATTTTAAAACCTAAAAATTATAAAGCGTTGCAACGCGAAACGATTGAATAATTTGGAGAGTTCTGTTTTTGTCGTTAAATTTGGTAAAACTACGAAGATTGCTTATATAAGGTATAAAATACGTCAAAGAAGCGTACTCGGCGGAATAGCTCAGTAGGCTAAAGCGTTTTTACTTCAGGACTCTGAAAGGACTCCAGGGGTCACTGGTTCAAAACCTGGTCCGGGCAATGTTCTTTTACTTTTTTTAATTTTATTCTTGATTTTTTACTGGAGCTTTTACGATCCAATGTTTACATTTATCGATATAAAGCATTTAATGAATAAGTTAAAAAATGCCAAAATCTGTGAAAAGGCACCTTTAATGTTAAATTGCAATCGAAATAATATATAGCATTACTTAAAAACTGTATGACAATATTTTTCCTTGAATACATGTAAATATAGATTACTGACAGCGCATTTTCGGAAAATTGTGTAGTTCACAAAGACAAGCATGAATGTATTATTATTAAAACAAAGATGTATTGCAGATAAATTAATACATGTACATTATAGTTTCAAATAATCGTATCAATTAATAAATGGGTATAATAATTATGCAAATATACTCATTAAAATCAAAGGAAATACTTCAAATATGCACCTTCCTCCTAACTAGATTCCAGTTTGGGTTGCAGTTTAGTTTATATAATGCAAGTTTGTTTAATCAACGTACAGATGGTGGTCACGGCGTTCAAACTACGTTCATGGCGTGTTCTAAAGGACTCTATGAGAACTTTGGCGTTTGCATTGCGACTATAGACCTGTGCGTGTAGTATAACAAGATTTTTGGCAGAAATTCTAACTAAATCTCTGCCCATTAATGTGTGAAGACGTCATTTGATTTGTCTGTCCAAGGATGCACGTTGTGGGCAGGAAAGTCAGGATAGCGAGGCTTCCTCGTGACGTGTTCGCATTCTTCTAGCAGTGCTAGACGTTAAGAAAGCCAAGCCAAGGTCAACAAAGAAAAGCCAGTCAGGACCGTATTAAACAAAAACTACAAATAAACTATGTATAGTGGCTGAGGGTAAACCATTACTTTACATACAAATATATCGTTCTTTAATGATAAAGGAAAGACAGATTCTCTCTAGGTTGAGAAGGCCAGGTCTTGACAAAGAGGTTGCTATACTACCAATTTCGTACCGTTCAATAGGCACAATATATGGGAGGTCGGCTAAAATCTAGTCTGTCTTACTAGTATATGACACTGCTGCGACCTTGGCGTTTGCACTGCGTTGCTTCTGCGTGTATGGTGTTATCGGGGTTACGGTAACACTACGACGTTGCACGCCGTAAAAATGCTGAGCCTCGGCGTTTGCTACGAGCATGTCCAATGCAGTTGCCGCAAGTTCAGTGAATTATGGACGCCGTTTTCACGACGGCCCTAGGCATTTTTGGTGATCCTATCGAGTCAGTGGTCGCGGAAAGACCTTTGCCAGAACGAGAAACCAATGTGAAAAGGGTATAAGCAACAGCTTTGCAAAACAATGACTTCACGACGTCAAATAGTTCGCTTTTGTTCTCGTGGTTTCCCCATGTCCTCTTTAACAGCAGTTTGTTTCTGCTGTTAAACAGTTAAGACACATTTAAGAAACAATATGCTAAATGGTTCTTAGTGCAAGAATTCCGCTCTCTTTTTTAAGGAGGTCAAAGAAGCTGCCATCCTGTAAGAAGATTAACAACACACAGGTCTCATATTGCATCAGAGATATACTCTAAACCCTCGTTTGTATTTTGCCGAGATGTATTTACTGTGTACTTCATGAAGGGCACTGGCAGACCCAGGGTCGGCTCTGCTTATGACAACATTGAGGTCCGTGCACTTACCTTTATTTCACTAATGTGTAGGGTCCTAATGGTGTATATTCGATATCAAAGTGATAACAATAAACATATAAAACATAATGTACATACAAACCCGAACTAGAAATGCATACATTAATGTACTCGCTTATTTTTCACTCGTCATATAATTTTTGTTTTGGGCGGACAGGGGCATTCTTTGAAATTGTGTGTATTTGGGGGAGGGCAGGGGGCATAAGCAAACATTTGGAATTCGAATTGTTTGTGTTTTACCAAGTCTTAGGTACCAAAAGTCAGCAAAATGAGTGTTCTTTTCAGAAATCGTAGCTCTGTATAGAATTTCGTTTATTTTCGGTTTAACGATTGAACAAAGAAAATGGTCAGTATCAAACACAAAAGATATAAGAGAAACTCATAACAGACAAATTTCCTTTCTGAAATTCTCAGTCAATGCCTCCCACTGGCATAACTAGTAAAGCAGTTGCAGGGAAGGCAAAGGAAGATAACAGGAACATAAACATGAGCAAAGTAAGCTACTCAGAAATGCAAGGTGTAGCATGCAAATATTTATGAAAATAAATTATCAAAAATGTCTGACTGCTTAATGATGTTGATAAAACATTTAATTGCCAGAACTAAAAATACCATACATTTTTTAGACATTAAAAAATAAAAAAACATCCAAGCAATTTTAGTAAGTAAAGCAAATGTCGTAGATTGAATCATTGTTGTTTTAATGGCCAATTCAGGCTTTTACAAACATACAATACAGCTCAATTTTTTATATGTACATCCCAAAACAAATGAAACAAGAGATGTATTTGTCAGAAACACAATGTCCCCTAATGCGCCGCATCTTTTTTTACCTTTGACCTTGACGGATGACATTGACCTTTCACCACTCAAAATGTGCAGCTCCACGAGACATGCATGCCAAATATGAAGTTGCTGTGTTTAATATTAAAAAAGTTATGACAAAACTTAAACGAAGGTTAAAGTTTTAGGAAAGAAAAATAGAATGATATTTGACCTTGAAGGATGACCTTGACCTTTCACCACTGAAAATGTGCAGCTCCACGAGAAGTAAGTAAGAGATTGATTGGAGAAATGATTTTTTATTTTTGACCTTTGACCTTGAAGGATGACCTTGACCTTTCACCACTCAAAATGTGCAGCTCCACGAGATACACATGCATGCCAAATATGAAGTTGCTGTGTTCAATATTAAAAAAATTATGTTAAACGAAGGTTAAAGTTTTAGGAAAGAAAAATACAATGATATTTGACCTTTGACTTTGAAGGATGACCTTGACCTTGACTTTTCACCACTCAAAATGAGCAGCTCCATGAGATACACATGCATGGTAAATATCAAGTTGGTATGTTCAATATTGCAAAAGTTATCAAACTTTAACCAAGGTTAAAGTCTTGGACAGAATGACAGACAGACAGGACAAAAACAATATACCCACGATCTATCGATCCGGGGGCATAAAAACGTATATGTAAGACTTCGAAACCAAATGCTGTGACAAACCTAAGATTTTTTCATTCTGACACTATGTAAACAAATTGTCAAACACTGTGTCATGCTTATGCCTTTGCACCTGGATTTCCACCTTTCTTTGATCCTTTAGTTTTATTTTCGAATTTCTTACTACTGATTCGTTGTTCTTTCCACTTTTTCTTGTACTTGAGCTGAACAAGTTTTGCAGATTCAGGCATGTGTTTGTGTTTCTTAGCACCGTCAGTATTATTTTTGCCAGCATCGGCATCGAACTTCCTCTTTTTGGCTTTCTTTCCATTAGTGTCTGTCACAAAACTTTTCTTGTCAGTTTGTTGACCACTTGTTTCACTCCTGGCAGTTTCTTGTGGCTGTTTTAGCTTAGGCTTTAATAGGTGTGATGGGTCACCTGATTGCTGCTGCTGCTTCTTCCGTCTGCTATCTTGAATCACCTGTCTGTATATGTAAATAGCGAGAAATTGTCAATCAATATGGTAGGTTTGTTCATAAAGGCATAATATACAATATTATCTAGAGTATCCTATTACCTAACTAATACGTACATTAGGCATTATACAAGGCTAACAAAATGTTTTGGTTAATAATAAAGAATCAATACTTATTACGTGTAGAAACTGTTTTCCACACTGATAATATGAATACCACAAGGTACAAGTTATATAAACGTTTGTTTAAACCTTGGAAATATAAAACAAAAAGCATGAAGTGTAATATTTGGGTCAGCTGTTATAGTGAATTGCTCACATATTTCACATGTAAAACCAAGACTCACTTCTTATGCCTCTGTTTCTGCTGGTCATATTTGGTCATCGTAGAAATCTGAGGTCTCCTGATAGCTCCCTTGGACAGAACCTTTCTGTCGCGCCTGAAAACAAAACAATACAAACTTATTGGTACAAACAAACTAGCCTTGTTGTCTTAGTTTTCATTTTAGTTTTACATATGCGGGATACTTGGAAGATTGTATTTGTTTCCTAGGAAGAAGCATCACTTCATGGTCCAGGACAAAGTTCAATCGACTGCTCTGGTTAGCTGTGCACAAGCTCACATTTCAGTCATTGCAAGAAAGCCACCATAATCATTGCTTTCTTTTAAGAAGAATGCAAAGATTTTGACCGAGAAATCCACATCTTTTCATGATTTTAGTTGGTTCTAAGGACTGAAAATTCAACATTGTACCTTAACTGAAAGAGTGCCATAATGACAGTTCTAAGGATAAAGTCTTTTAAAACAAGGCACATTTTTGTAAGAACTTAGGATGATAGTTTATTAATTTTACGTGATCAAGTACCTGTTAGGCTGGTTAATTTTTAGCATGTAATCTGGTACAGGGCAGCCCGCCGTCCTCATAACATTGGCTATACTGAAACAATCACCAACAACAAATAAACAATAATCAGCAGTGAATAATTAATCTAATTTACATGCACATTTACAGGAGCTTTCCATTAGTACCTTTAACATTGTTATTCATGCATCTTGATTTCCCAATAATCTATACTTTTGAAGGAAAATTAGAAATTTATAAGCCACAGAATTCCCAGCTATTTGTCTTACAGAAATTTCATGCATGTACAGTTTTAGTGATTCAAATCATACCAGATTTTGGCTTCAAAAAAACATTTTTAAAGCAAAAACAACAGTGTTGGTTTTGTAATAACAAAAAAAATATTTTAGTTCAGAAAGTGAAAAATTGTAAGGCTGCACATTTTAAAGATTGTAGAGGTCTAAATGTTCATGTAAGAATGGAGAAAAAACATGTTTAAAATGGAAAAAAATCTACATTATGGATGTGTTTAAGATGATGCCATGGTGCAAGCATTCAACAAGATTTCTGTTTGCTCTTACAAACCTCCTCAGGTAGATGGCATCATCCTCTGTGAAGAATGTGATGGCCTTGCCTGTCCTACCAGCTCTGCCCGTGCGACCTGAACAATGGAATGTTTGACATTCAACTATGTTTTTTTTTCCGTAAATACTTTTTTTAGCACTTTTTAAAACAACTTTGATTCCAATTATACTAACAAATTTGTAAAACCTCAAACTATTATTAATTGTTTGCAAATATATTAATGACGAAAGAAACCCTACTAGCTTAGCTAATGTTCCAATCCTATGAACTCAAGATTTGTTTTACCTATCTTTTAAACAAGGTCTGCAATATATATGTTCAAACCAACTCTGCTAAACGCTTTGATGAAAAGTTTCAAATGATAACCTCAAACACTGGTAATAGATTCGGAAAAGGAAGAATACCAATTTCTCATACTACCTATTCTATGAATGTAGCTAATGGCGCTGTTCGGGAAATCATAGTTTATGACAAGGTTAACTCCCTTGAAATCGATACCACGACCCATCAACTCTGTACAGATCAATATCCAGATCTTTCCCGAGCGGAAACATTTGATGACGTTGTCCCTCTGAAACATCAGTGGTTCACATACTAGTATATTAAGTGATTTCATGGCACCAACAAATTCATTTGCTGGAAAAATGAGGTAAGAATAAACAATATAAGTCTAATAAATAAAATGTTGTTAATCTTAATGATGTATTAATTATCTTCCTTACACATGATGATACAAAAAGCATTTACATAGATTTTAAATAAGCCTAAAAAAATTCAATCTTATAAAATCTGATCAAGTTTCATCACCACCGAAACAAACATGTTTTTTAAAGTTTTTTTTCTACTATTTGACCTGGTGACCTTGTTTTTTAGCGTATGTGATCCAGATTTATACTTGATCTAGATATTGTCAATAAAAACATTTCCACCATATTGCATAAAGATTGAGTAAACAATATGGCCTCTGGAGTGGTAACAAGGTTTTGACGTGGTGACCTAGTTTTTGGATGCATGTGACCCAGATTTAAAATAGGTCTAGATTTAGTCAAGATAAACATTCTGATTAAGTTTCAATAAGATCGAGTAAGAAATGTGGCCTCTAGAGAAGCTACAAGATTTTTTCTAAGATTCTATCAGATGACCTAGTTTTTTAGGGCACCCAGATTTAAAACAGCCTAGAATACTGTCTTGAAAACCATTCTGAGCACATTTCCTGAAGATTGGATGAAAAATGAGACCATTGCAGTGGTAACTAGCTTAAAGCTGAATGTGCACACTGCAAAATGATCAATGCAGGGCATAGGGTGATCAAAATGGCTGACTCTGAGCACTGCATGCTCAGGTGAGCTAATAAAAACTAGTATATATGCTTATCTAAAACAAAATGCCATTTGTCATAAAATTCCCCATCTGTAGAGCCCTGTTGGTTTCCCCCAGAGGTGAAGAGGTGAAAACCCCCCAACTGAAAAGCGATAGTGTCACTACCCGTAAGCCTTACACTTGTGACACAATTAAACTTAAATAAGAGCTGCTTATCAAATAGTCTATAACACATGCATCCTGGGCCCTGATACCTGCACTGTCCTACAGTGCTGTCACTGTAAAAAAAATATTGACTTTTACCACTATTTTGGTCATTATATAAAAACTGTTGCAAGTTTGAAAAATAAGGACCATTTATAGCCAGTTTAAAGTAACTATAACGCTCAAAATCAACGAAAATTTCGTTAAGTATTTCGTAAAATAAAGTTAACACCTTAACAATCAGTGTTCCTTATAGCAATAGCCAAAATTTCAACGCTAGATGTGGTATGATTACTTAGATTTTTGTAGATACAAAATGCTCGTTTTTATTTATTTGTGGCCACAATTAATTCCAGGTGTGTAGAAATACCGAAATCCCCGTAATTACCGAAATCCCCCGAAATCCCCAAAATATTTATTATTTATCAAAATGCTGCGGATATTGAGATCGAATATTGCAAAATACAATCTATTCACTGATGAAAATTTTTTTTATCCATGTTTGGTGGTGAAAAACTAAAATATATACATAATTATTGGGATTCCGAATATGAATCCATAGTGCATGTTTTCACAAGCACGATCAGGTTCAGAAATCCCCGCTGTAAAGCTCTTCAAGTGTCAACAAATCATCTGGGTGGCTTTTTGATATTAGAAAGAAGAGGTACAGACAGAAACTTAACAACAATATTTACAGCGGGAATTTCTGTACCTGATCGTGCTTGTGAAAACATGCACTATGGATTCCTACTCGGAATCCCAATAATTATGTATATATTTTAGTTTTTCACTACCAAACATGGATACAAACAATTTTTCATCAGTGAATAGATTGTATTTTGCAATATTCTATCTTAATATCCGCAGTATTTTGATAAATAATAAATATTATTGGGGATTTCGGGGGATACGGGGATTTCGGTATTTCTACACACCCGGAATTAATTGTGGCCACAAATAAATAAATACGAGCATTTTGTATCTACAAAAATCTAAGTAATCATACCACATCTAGCGCTGAAATTTTGGCTATTGCTATAAGGAACACTGGTTGATAAGGTGTTAACTTTATTTTACGAAATACTTAACGAAATTTTCGTTGATTTTGAGCATTATAGTGACTTTAACCTTCACAGCATAAAAACATGATGGATACTTTTATAACAATTGAAGCCACACTTGTGAACTTAAGTTTTAAAATATTGCATCAAACACGTGACATGAAGTTTTCTAAATAAATTATATTTATTGTAACACACCTGTTGCCACCAACTTTTTCCAATTCAAGTATTTTTAACACCTGCTTTAAAAAAAATGTGCCTCATTTGGTGACCATATAGATAGGTAGGGAGAGTCCTGGTACCTGTGTCTGTGTGCGGTCGGCATGGATGACATCTACGTTCATCCCGTCATATATCAGCTCATGGAACAGCTCCTTGGCGCGCTCCTTGGACTGTACAAACACCAACACAGGAGGCTGGATACCCTGCGGTAGGTACACAACAATTGTCTGTATATAATTGTTTATCAGCCAATTAAATATAAGCAGGAGTTTTGGTGCAAAGTAATTCAACCATGAGGGTGTAAGTACACCTGGCTTAACCCTTTCCAAGTCAGAGGCAACGTGAAAATTGCTTTGTGCAAAACAGCATAAACAGAGTAACTCGCAGGCTGTTCAGGTTTTATGCTGTTTGCTGCTCAACAGTATCTAAGGGTTGGAAATAAAGCCTTTAAATCTCGAATTTAGAAAGAAAGGTGTTTAATTAAATTTAACTTTGTGGGGGACTACAAATGCGTCAAAATACGTATCTAAGTGGTAAAGGGTGACTACCCAGGCATCATTGCAAGAGCTGTCCAAAGACTTTGTACACATCGATTATTCAATTTTTATAGTAACATGAACATATTCTGTCAGTTACGTCTTACAATGACTACAAAGACACATTTGAAGTTGAATATCCAAAGTATTTATGTAGAATTTGTAAACTAAAACTTGAATATGTATAAATAAAAACAAGAAATGTGACCGCACATAGTGAAAAGTTTTTTAATTTAATAATAAATTTGAATTTTAATAACCTCCAAGTCAAGTCTGCAGCTAGTTTCACACAACATAACATTACATTTTTAAAATCAATGACCTTAACGGGCTTCAGATCCAATCCCACCCTTGGTATGTAAGATACATAACAATGCAATAACATCACAATACCTGCATCCAAACCAAAGTTATAGAGCACAAACTCTTGTCTAGTTTAGCAACAGAAACCTCAAACCCAATGGCCCAACATGCAATCCCTCGCTGGATCATTGATCCCAATGGCCCAACATGCAATCCCTCGCTGGATCATGCTGTGAGCTACCTACACATTTTTTGCATAATATCTCCATCCTACCATAATTTATTGAGCACCAACTTTAAATAAAGGCCATGCTCTGTGAAAAGGGGGTTTATGTGCATACAGTGTCGTCCCAGATTAACCTGTGCAGTCCGCACAGGCCAATCAGGGACGACACTTTCCGCCTTAACTCGTTTTTTGCTAAGAAAGGTCTTTCTGTGAACGCAAATTTTTTATAAATGTAGAAAGTGTCATCCCTGAATAGCCTGTGCAGATTGCATACTCCTAAACTCATGAGTGAAGTTTCAAATAAATAATTCACTGAACTTGCGGCAACTGAGTTGGACATGCTGTAGTTGAAACAGTAACTTGGACATGCTGCATATTTTACTTACCCGTGAATCATGCCAAGATTTGGATACCAGGACTTCAGTATTAAGTAATTAACATGATTTGGATTATTGTGCAATCCCCAGATAGGTCTCCATGCCAGTTTGCTATATTGAAAGTTGCATCAAGATTGATCAATGCAAACTAAATTGATTGACAAGAAATCACGTTTGACATTGCAAGCCTGCAATACATAAATCTGATAACCAGGATTTTTAACTTTGATAGACCTGGTAAAAAAGTATTTGAGTAAAGTTAACTGCCATAGGAAACTTGGGAGAATTTGAATGAGTGCTGATCTTCTGTAAACCATTCAAAGGTGCAAGACTATAACTGTGACTTATGCATTTGATTATCATTAAAAACTATATGATTTTATAAAAAAGTAAGCTTCGCTAGATTTATTAATGAACATGTGTGTCACTGTTTCATTACTTAACGTGCATCTAAGTCTCATAAGGGCATTCTGAGTGAACTTCTTTTATGCATTTTACTTTGAGCTAGTATCGAGGCTACCTGGCTTAATACATGTGTGTAAAGTATTTTCTAGATTACCCTGTGCAGTCTGCCTAGACTGGATTTTCTTTAAGAAGAAACTTCCTTTGAACAAATAATTCCACAAAAGCAGACGGAGCCGTCCTTGATAAGTCAGTGTGGAGAGCTAATGCTTATCTGGGACAATAATTTATGCCCCAATGTTCACAGAGCTTTGATTGTGTCATTTCGATTGTTACATTCCATGTTCCCCACAGACATGCCAGCACTCCCGTCATCATGGGTACCACATCCCAAGTTCCCCCACAGACATGCCAGCACTCCCTGTGATCATGGGTACCTGTCTGATGATGTTCCGGAGAGCAATCATCTTGCCGGTCTCAGCGCCACAGAAAAGCAGTGACTGCTCAATGGTCTTCGTAGCAGCATTCCTGAAAACAAAAATGTTGTATGCAAGTTTGAATTTTAAACAACTTGAAAAATATTATATATTCATCATTTTAATATGTTTTAAGCAATCAAACCCCTTTTATTGGTTCAATAACACAATTTTAACAACACATATTGTTGAATGGTCCATTCAGTTCAGCTTGGGACTTCAGCTGAGGATATAAATTCTGCTGGAAACTGTTTTAGGTCAGCTGGGAACTTTTAGTTCAGCTTGGGACTTTTGTTCAGCTGGGGACTTTATTTTCAGCTGGGTTTAGTTCAGATGAGGACATTAAGATCATTTGAGGACCTTTAGATCATTTGAGGATCTTAAGTTCATTTGAGGACCTTTAAATCAGTTGAGGACCTTTAGTTCATTTGAGGACCTTTATATCATTTGAGGACCTTTATATCATTTGAGGACCTTTAGATCATTGAGGACCTTTGATCATTTCAGGACCTTTAGATTAGTTGAGGACCTTAAGCTCATTTGAGGACCTATAGATCATTTGAGGACCTTTAGATCATTTGAGGACCTTAAGATCATTGAGGACCTTTAGTTCATTTGAGGACCTTTAGATCAGTTGAGGACCTTTAGATCAGTTGAGGACCTATAGATCATTGAGGACCTTTAGATCAATTGAGGACCTTTAGATCAGTTGAGGACCTTTAGATCATTTGAGGATCTTTATATCATTTGAGGACCTTTAGATCAGTTGAGGACCTTTATATCATTTGAGGACCTTTAGATCAGTTGAGGACCTTTATATCATTTGAGGACCTTTAGATCATTGAGGACCTTTATATCATTTGAGGACCTTTAGATCATTGAGGACCTATAGATCATTGAGGACCTTTAGATCATTGAGGACCTTTAGATCATTGAGGACCTTTAGATCAATTGAGGACCTTTAGATCAGTTGAGGACCTTTAGATCATTTGAGGATCTTAAGTTCAGTGGGGAGTACAGTTCAGCTGAGGATGTTTAGTTCTCCTCAACTTCAAAATTCACTGATTGAGAATAAGAAGCAAATATCATTATAAAACAGTTAACTTTGACATGTGCAGGTATAGTTATTTCATGGTCTAAACTGTGGACCAAGGAGGAGATAACTTTTGAACAGTTAACCTGAGGCTGCAGGCTTTACATTTCATTATGCATGTTTGACAAGTTTGCTCTATGTTGCACTTTTAAGAACTGTGCTTGTAAAGATAAATTAAGTAATACAGCTGATAACTGACCATGCTCACTGAACAGTGAGAAACAAAGCCATGTGCACTGAACAGTGAGAAACAAAGCCAATAAATTTAGATTACATTTTTATAAATTTACAGACACTACATCCCACTGTGCATTGTCTATAAAACAGAGCTAACTCTACCATAAGCTAAATAAACCAATGAAGGAAAATTTTATATTTCCATATTTGGCTAAAAAAAAAAATGTTTGGTTACATGATATGAATAATAACATCCTAAGAAATGAGGAGAATTTTGATATTGCACAGAAAGCTTGGCTAAAGTAAATTCTTCACCAAGGGGAGTGCTGGTAAAGAACAAAGTAACTTATAATGTTTCAGACACTCACTTGGCCCCCACATACACCTGGACCACGTTATCGAGGTTCAGTTTACACCACTCCTCCACGTCGTAGGCAAATGTGGCGCTAAACATGGCACGACGTAAACCACTCCCATCACAGGACTTGTATATCAATGCCAGCTGAACAGCAAGAAAGATCATGATAATCATGTTGTTATAAATTGTGACAAGAGCACCACATAACGGATGCCATGCTCGGCTACGGGTGCAATTTTGAATAAATGAAAGCTTGTCAGTTTTTTTTGTTTTTTTTAGAGGTCACAGTGACCTTGACCTTTGACCTAGTGACCCCAAAATGGGTGTGGCATGTAGAACTCATCAAGGTGCATCTTCATATGAAGTTTTTAAGTTGTAGGTGGAAGCACTTTGATTTTAGAGCCAATGTAAAGGTTTTAGCACGACGCAGACGGCGAGCTGGCTATGACAATACCTTGGGTTTTCACCCAAAACGCCGAGCTAAAAATAGGGCTTCATGGATGTGGGTAATGTGTTGTCCCAGATCAGGGACAACACTTTCAGCCTAGACTGGATTAACATCTAGAGGTAAATCCATTCAACACAAAATTTCATAAAGCATAAAGTGCTGTCTCTGATTAGCCAATGCATACTGCGTAGGCTAGTAGAGACAATGCATACTGTGCAGGTTAGTCGAGACAATGCATACTGCGTAGGCTAGTCGAGACAATGCATACTGCGTAGGCTAGTCAAGACAATGCATACTGCGTAGGCTAGTCGAGACAATGCATACTGCGTAGGCTAGACAAGACAATGCATACTGCGTAGGCTAGTCAAGACAATGCATACTGCGTAGGCTAGTCAAGACAATGCATACTGCGTAGGCTAGTCAAGACAATGCATACTGCGCAGGCTAGTCAAGACAATGCATACTGTGCAGGCTAGTCAAGACAATGCATACTGCGTAGGCTAGACAAGACAATGCATACTGCGTAGGCTAGTCAAGACAATGCATACTGCGCAGGCTAGTCAAGACAATGCATACTGCGTAGGCTAGTCAAGACAATGCATACTGCGTAGGCTAGTCAAGACAATGCATACTGCGTAGGCTAGTCGAGACAATGCATACTGTGCAGGTTAGTCAAGACAATGCATACTGCGCAGGCTAGTCAAGACAATGCATACTGCGCAGGCTAGTCAAGACAACCACCAAATAAGTTATATTTTCCAAGAGTGGGGCTCAATTTTAATTTGAATTGAAATCTGGTAAACATTGTTTACATACAAAAGTCTATTTGATAGTTTCATTAAATTAATAAAGGAAATGTTTTGCCTCATGAATTAATACATGCATTAAATGCATCCACAACAATCATGATCAGCAAATCAAGTTAATTTTTTTGTTGTATTTTACAGCTTATAAAGAAATGTTGACAATCGTGATCAGATTTGAGAAGATGCAATGACAAGGCACATACAAACACAAAGTGCACACCCCCAGTTATAATGGTCATTGCCATTGTACCTGATCCCTGAAGCCTGTCTTGCCCTCCTCAAACAGCTTGTCAGACTCATCAACCACAAACCACTCCACACTGAAACACACGATACTAGTATGTCATATATGAGTCGCGTTCTGAGAAAACTGGGCATAATGCATGTGCGTAAAGTGTCGTCCCAGATTAGCCTGTGCAGTCAGAACAGGCTTATCAGAGACGACACTTTTCGCTTTTATGATATTTTTCGTTTAAATGAAGTCTCTTCTTAGCAAAAATCCAATTTAGGTGTAATGTCGTCCATGATTAGCCTGTGTGGACTGCACAGGCTAATCTGGGACGACACTTTACGCACATGCATTATGCCCAGTTTTCTCAGAACACAACTCATATTATTAAAATTGGGAAAAGCTGACTTTTGACTGACATAACTTATTAATACATCATAATGACGTCATGATAACATGCTAATATTCACGAAGTTGGCCTTTGGCATTCATGAATAAACTTGGCATAATTTGACAGACAGATCATACCCCACTGAAATGCAGAAAAATACTATTTAGTTCTTATAATTACAACATAATGTGTTTTGATAGCTGCAAAAATGTGCAATAAGAACATAAAAACAGTAAATGGGATGAAGCAATAATAAAGATTTAAAACTTTGCATAAATGTATGACAATTTAAATCTCAGAAGTAAAACACAGTTCAATTCAAAGCAATTAGTTTTCATGCCAAACATGCATGTACATATGAAAATTTGATATGAGAAATATAAAACAAAATTATTTAGTCTGGCGTAACTTCACAATTTTAAGGGGCATTAAAATTGCCTTGCAAATTGTTGAGAGTTGTTTCCTTATTGTTGATTGAAAGAATACTTAGGTGATAAAAAGTTCAAATTAAGCACAATTTTATAATGGAACCGTTCAAAAACAGAAGAGCTCTGACCCTGTATGATTTTGATACTAACATGATTTGACAAATATTTGTGGGATTAAAATGATAATCTTATTTAACCGGTGCTATGCTGTGTTGAGAATTGGGCATTTTTGTTGTTGTTTAATATGAAGTTTTAGAACAATGCTTTTTGAAAGATCAATGCGTGGCATAATGGATTTTTTTTTCAGAAATGCTGTCCCAATGCTATACCTGCGTAGGGAAATAACTGCCTCCGTCTGTTTCAGCAGATATATGAGTCGGTTAGGAGTGGACACCATGATGTCTGCAAAACAGAACAAACCTGGTCCATGTTTTGTACCAAAGGAAAGTTCATATCATTTAACTTTAAGTTATTGACATGAAACATATCTTTATCATAAAATTATAATTAAGGTGGCCATTCAATATGATCTTACAGTCAGTGGTAGAAAGGCATATTGACTATTGGCCTCTAAGTTTTTCCGCCATCAATCATAGCATGTCATGTTCTATGGTTCTCTAATAAAACATTGTGTTATGATAAGACTTCTACATATACTTTTGTACTACAGTAAAACACATATAACATAGTCAGAGTTGTTGTCAAATAACCCGCATACAGAAGTTAAGATGTGTAGAAATAAAATTATGAGTGCAAACAACCATCTATACTACTGACTGTGGGTTATTTAACAACAAACTACTGGTATGAAACGTAATTTATTCCACTTTTACAGCGAATTCGGTTGATTAAAGCCCCGTTTATTAAATTTCAGCTAGAAACCACGGCACGAATTGACGTCATTTTTTCGACAAAATGACCGCATAAATCCAGCAAAATTACCCAGTTAAACTCATTTTGTTTAAATAAAAAGGTTTACTGAATAAAAAGTGGGATAAATAGAATAATAGATAAGTGTTGATTATAGATCCGGTTTATCATGCTCGGCACGAAAATGAAAAAGCAATCGCCAAGGCTCATGCTTTTTGTTTTTTAAGCCTCGCATGATAAACCTGACCTACAATCAACACTGACCTATTATTCTCTATATATCATTTGATTTAACACATGCTTATTTTTCTTCATGTTTAATACAAAAATCTTTTGCATGAGAACTTTATCACTTTCAACTCCACCCATGTTCAGCACCATACATTCAACCACCATGTATAAATGATATCATTTTAACAAAAACACTAGGACCCCCCCTCTCCACCCCCCCACACACACTCAAAATTCTTACCGATTTTCTTTGTAGCTTTCTGAACTTTCTGCAAATCTTTGCCAATCTTGTCAATGTAGAGTATACGGAACCCAATGCCTTCCGAGAGACGCTGACACTCTCTGTATGTCTGCAATTGTGCAAAGAATATATGTTAAATTAAGCGATGTTAAATTAATAAAGGACAATGGTTTAACTGTTGCTAAAAATATAAAAATAAACTAAGTAAAGCATACTCACTTTCGCAAACAGGAGTAAATAAGAAACTACCTGCACTTGTAATGCAATAACAAGCTATTCATAATAAATTGTTTCTATACAAATTAAATTTATATAAAACAAATTGAAGTTTTATTACTTGAATTAGAATCAAATCAAGCCATTGCTAAATTGTTGCAGCTGAAACAAAAACTTACAGCTGAAAACTGACCAATCCCAAACTTGAATCAAAGTTGGGCGGGGAAGGGGGAGTGGAGAGTTGGTATAGAAATAACTTCACAACTTACAAGTTATGTAGCCATGACCAGAATCAACCACCATTTCTTTAAACTAAAACTATTGTCATTAGTGGGACACTTATTTTCGAGGATTTCATGGCTTGAAAGATCAATGAATTTGAGTGTCCAAAGGCAGCCAAATTTGCATCATCAATTTAAGTTTTATTGGGTGTATTCCAATACAAACACAATATAACTGAAGTGTTTATAGCAATAAAATGAAATATTGAGTCAGTTTAGGACAATAGGGCCTGAAAGGCCCAAAGATGCTCACCTGAGATTCAAAGAAACTGATCTGTTCTGTGCAGCCCAAGATGTCATTATGTTCTAACCAACTTTCATGACTAGTGAACACCCTGGCAGCCACGTTTTTCAACAGACCAGAACCATTTTCATACACATCCAAGATATCATTAAAAAAAATATTCTGACAAAGTTTCATGAAGATTCTTGAAGCCATATAAGGACAAATGCCCCGCCCCCTGGTGGCCATGTTTTTCAAGCAACTGGAACCATTTTCTAACTTGTCAGAGATATCATTACGAAAAAATTTCTGAAAAAGTTTCAGAATGATCGGACAATAAATGTGGCTTCTAGAGTGTTAACAAGGTTTTACTATAGCCATATAAGGTAAAATGCCACGACCCCTTGGCGGCCATGTTTTTCCACCAACCGGAACCATTTTTTAACTAATCCAAGATATAATTGGGATAAATTGTCCGGCCAAGTTTCATGATGATCGAACAATAAATGTGGCCTCTAGAGTGTTAATAAGGTTTAACTAAAGAAATATATATCCATATTGGGAAAAATGCCCAGCCCCCTGGTGGCCATCTTTTTAAAGCAACCGAAACCATTTTCGAACTTATCCAAGATATCATTGGGACAAATCTTCTGACCAAGTTTCATAAAGATTGGACAATAAATGTGGCCTCTAGAGTGTTAATAAGGTTTTACTATAGCCATATAAGGAAAAATGCCCCGCCCAATGGCGGCCATGTTTTTCAACCAACCGGCATCATTTTTGAACTCGTCCCAAGATATTATTGGGATGAATCTTCTGACCAAGTTTCATGAAGATCTGACAATAAATGTGGCCTCTAGAGTGTCCACAAGATTTTACTATAGCCATATAAGGTAAAATGTCCAGCCCCTTGGCAGCCATGTTTTTCAAGCAAACATAACCATTTTCAAACTCAACCAAGATACCTATTCAGACAAATCTTCTGACCAAATTTCATGAAGATCAGAAAATAAATGTGGCCTCTAGAGTGCTAACAAGGTTTTACTAGAGCCATATTAGGAAAAAGTTCCTGCCCCTTGGCGGCCATGTTTTTCAACCAACCTGCATCATTTTTTAACTCGTCCAAAATATTATTGGGATGAATCTTCTGACCAAGTTTCATGAAGATTGGAAATAAATGTGGCCTCTAGAGTGTTAACAAGATTTTACTATAGCCATATAATGAACAAGAGCTGTCAGAGGACAGCGCGCTCCACTATTCGAGTGCTTGACAGTATAACGTAAGCCATCATGGAGAGGGGGGGGGGGGGGATAATGTGGGTGTGTGGTCATTTAATAGATGATCTTTCACAAATAAGGAAAAAACTATTTTTATTTTTTTTTATGGGGGGGGGGGGGGAGATTCTGGGGTGGGGCATGGGGGATGGTTTGGGTGGAATGCATTGTGGTATGTCAGGTAAGTGTTGCTTTGTCAAAGTATGAATCAAATGTGATCATAAATAAGTTATGGCAATTTTAGCAAAATGTTCAATTATCTAAGTATAAAAGGGGCCATAATTCTGTCAAAATGCTTGATACAGTTGTCTGCTCTTGTTTATAGATTGGGATCATGTTGGTAAAGAAGTATGCAAAATATGAAAGCAATATGTCAAAGGATATAGAAAATATTTGAGGTGGTACACAAACTTTAACATAGATTTATCAATAATATGCATATTTTAAGTATAAAAGGGGCCATAATTCTGTCAAAATGCTTGATACAGTTGTCTGCTCTTGTTTATAGATTGGGGTAATGTTGGTAAAGAAGTATGCAAAATACAAAAGCCATATGTCAAAGGACATATTTGGGGTAGTACGCACACTTTAACATTTGCACACTAACGCTAACGGGAACGCCGACGCCAGGAAGAGTAGGATAGCTCCTCTATATGTATTTCATATATAATAGTCGAGCTTAAAATGCCCCGCCCCTTGGCAGCCATGTTTTTCAGGTAAGCGTAACCATTTTCGAACTCAACCAAGATATCATTGAGACCAATCTTCTGACAAAATTTCATGAAGATTGGACAATATATGTGGCATCTAGAGTGTAAACAAGGTTTTACAATAGCCATATAAGGAAAAATGCCCCCCTCCCCCCCTGGCGGCCATGTTTTTCAACCGACTGGCATCATTTTTTGAACTTGTCCAAGATATTATTGGGATGAATCTTCTGACCAAGTTTCATGAAGATTGGACAATAAATGTGGCCTCTAGAGTGTTAACAAGGCAAGTGTTGACGCGGCACAATGCACAAGGGACAAAAGGCGATCACATAAGCTCACCAACATGCACCTGTTTTGCAAGTTCTCGAGTAGGAGAGAGCACAAGAGCTCGAATGCAGTCATTTCTGGGTTCCTTCAGATGGTGCAGTATGGGTAACAGGAAGGCTGCTGTCTTGCCGGACCCTGTAGGAGCACATGCCATGATTTCCCGCCTCTGAAAGTACAATAGGCCAAGTGAGAAAAGCATACCTGCATACCAGGATCAGTTTGATATGGAAAACATTGATGAGGGATGTTATTTTCACCTCAGGAAGACTACCCCAGCACGCTCACCTAGTTGGTTTACAAAGTCCTCATAATAAGACAGTTTTCTTTTTTTCTTTTATACCTAATGATGAAATATGACATGTCTGCAGTGAAATAACAGCAGTGAAAATAAACAAATTGTTATTTTCACCGGTGAAAATAACAAATTTTCGGAACTACTATTTCTATTTTCAGATTACCATTACGTCATTTTGATTTTTTTTAATGTATTGCGGCACGCCAAGGGAGAAAAGGTAACTTGTCAGCGAAAGGGAAACAGCTGTTAAATATTTTCTTGAACAAGAGCTGTCACCATAGGATGACTTATGCCCCCTATAAACGCTTTATAGAAGTTACGAGCTTTTTTAGAAACCTAAACGCAGATTTCGAAACCTAAACACTGACCCTAAGTTCAAGGTCAAGGTCACAGGGGTCAAACTTTTTATGCGTATGGAAAGGCCTTGTCCATATACACATGCATACCAAATATGAAGGTTATATCTCAAGGGACATAGAAGTAATGAGCATTTTTCGAAACCTAAACGCAGATTTCGAAACCTAAACGCGGATGCTAAGTTCAACGTCAAGGTCACAGGGGTCAAGATTTTTGTGCGTATGGAAAGGCCTTGTCCACATACACATGCATACCAAATATGAAGGTTACATCACAAGGGACATAGAAGTTATGAGCATTTTTTTAAACCTAAACGCAAAGTGTGGCGGAAAGACGGACAGACAGACGGACGGATAGTCCGATCACTACATGCCCTCCTACCGGGGGCATAAAAAGGGGCGTAAAAGAAACAGAAAATGTGTTCATGTCAGTGTAAGATTGTTTGTTATTTCACTCGTGAACAATTTTTTTTAATATGATCACTCGTGAAATAACAAATGATCTTACACTGACACGAATAAATATCCTCTATATCTTGACCTGGGTGCAGGATCAATTGTGTTTACACACAGGCTGGACAGAATGAAAACACACCATTACACTGCCATTAATCATCAGCGCCATCTCTTTTTTACGTGCATTGATAAATGCTACTTCCGAGGGGGCGCTAAGGACCGGATGTTATGAAATATCACAAATAATTCTACAGAGTGAGTTAGTTTTATATGGGTTGTTTTTCAAAATATTTCTCATTATTCTTAAAATCGGGAAATGTGGTGTTATTCATCCACACATGTACAGAAACATATAAAAACAACCCATTTTGAAGCATGATGACCGTGATAAGTTGTGGCATGGTGAAGACTTTAACAGAAAATCTATTATTTTGCCTGTGTGACGAGCAAATTTCACCCAATAAAATCACTAACAAAATCAAGCAATTGCTTTCAACATGTATATGGTGTTTCATGCAAAAAACATTGGCTTCTTGTAAATCTAATAGATAATTTGGTGTTTTTCCATAAGAGACAAAGACATTGGCTTATTGAAAATCTTATAGATAATTTAGAGATGGAGACAATGCCAAGGAGGTGGCGCTAATGACAGGAGGTGGCACCAATGCACATTTTCAGCTTTTTAAATTTTTGTTGCCAAACATACACTTTTTGTGTTGTATTCCAGGTTGAAAGTTTGAGCTTTTCTATTAATTTGATCAAAAACAAAATATAATACAAACAAGTTAAGTCTACATAATTATTAAAAAACATGTGTTGCAAAGAGTTTTTGAAGATTTCTGTTTTGAATATACTATAAAACTGCAAAGAAAACAACAACATAAATTCTGCGAAATCCAAACAGATGATAATGCTGATCCATTAAAAAAAATATATAAAAATTTAAATTGTATTTGCCTTCTACTTGTTATGCTGTTGGAAAACAATCTTACTTTGTTATTGTTAACACGTTAAAAACATTTTATTTACCAAACATAAATTAGACATTTTTAGAAACCTTTTTTTTTTGGCATTATATATCTATCATATGTTTAAAAGAGTTAATTTTCAAAATATTTCTTTTATTGTATACAATAATAACTAAAAATGTTTTCCATTTTTTTATCGCCATACATTAAGCATGACTGGTATTGCTTGCATCTGTATTGGAGTTGGTGCGGTGTAACCTGCACTCTCGATGTTTTGTATGATACGTGAGTGGATGTTGTAGCGCAACTTCAAGTCCTGGAATGTCTCAATAGGTTCGGGGATGTCTGTACCATATGCATGGATCCGATTTACATTCCTTCTGTGATTGACCTGCCAAAAAGAAATATACAATGAAGTAAACATTAATCTAATATTTACTTAATATTTCATACAGACTTATTTTGTTATGCATTATACCTTTAGACTTTTAGTACAGTGCTTTTTCATTGGATTGTTTATTTCTGGAATTAATACAGACCAGTGAAAATTTCATTTCCTTTGAAATTGTGGAAAAACATTATACAGTAATATTGTTACGTTTTGTATTTACATTAAATGAAAAGGTTTTCAATTTGTATTAATCATATGAATGCATGGCTGCTGAAAAAAAAAGAGTAAAAGAATAAATATTATCAAACCTACATAATACTTTCATGGTAAAAACACTCTTTTTATTCCAATATTTCGCCCAAATGGGCTTTATCAAGGTTTACAATATGAATTAACTACATCTTTTTTACTGTCTTGTACATCAATAAAGTAAATGTTTTTCAACATCAAAAATGACAGGAAATGACGTCATACATTACCATGTGACATACAATTGCGCCAAAATAAATAAATAACATATACAGATGACAATTTGTTGTATTAGAAATTACTACCAATTGTAATTTAAATACTATACTATAATAATAATAATACAGATATTGACTGTACGAGCCTACAAATAATATCCACAAGTTCAAATTCATATTTTGTTGCCATCAATATTAATACAATATATCAACATTAATTCTTATTTACTATATTTATCAATACACTGAAATGATTAATAATTAATTAATTATAATAATTCAAATTTCATTCTTTTAATTGAAGTTAAATTATAACGTATTGTGTTAATACATATCGGTATGCACACATATATACGCATATATTCACACATGTACATATCCTCTTATATACTTTAGTCTTGCACATATAATTACACCTTTACATATAAACACCTACTTGTATACGTACATCCACACTATAAACCGTATATATATATACATGTATATACACTCTTACACATACTTATATACACACTCATACGCTATTAGTTGTTACTGAAATTGTGTACATGGATCTCGTATTGGCCTACATTATCGTCTATAATCCTGCCATACTAAATCGGAAGCTGCCTTTGTGTTTAGACCATTTGGAGCTTCTGTCTTTAATATTTGAATCCAGTTAAGTTCTTTTATCTTGCGATAGTAATCTGAATTGTCCCTTATAGTTTGTAAAACGCATACACCCATGTCTTCTACACCATGTTCTCTGGAGTTTCAATGTTCAGCAACAGGTTTGCTTCTGTGGTGCCTTGTATCTGCCTCATGCTCCTTTAACCGTTCTTTAAGTGAGCGTGATGTCTCTCCCACATAAACCATTTTGTCACATTGTATACAGTTTATTCCATCGATGACATTCCATGCTTCACAGGTCTGCCTTTTGCTAATGGTCACTCCACCCACTCCTTCAAGGTTCTGCAACCCCCTTGCTAGCATGTCACACACTACACACTTTTTGGTACATCTTTCTACTAGGTTGACCTCCCTTGTGAAAGTCCGATTTGTTTTCACATGCACTAATATATCTGCTATGTTCTTGTCTCGTCTGTATGCAACAATAGGCATTTCACTAAAAACTTCCTTCATTCTATTTGACTCATGCAGTAGATTTAGGTGCTTTTTCACAATATCGTGTATGCGTGGTAGTTTTTTGAATATGTAAGAACAAGTGGAACTCTTCTCATGTTTTTATTTTTGTCTTCACTTGGTTTTAAAAGAGTATCCCTATCCAGCTTGTCTGCTCGAGCAAATTGCCTGTCAATGATCTTTCCGCTATTCCCACATCTACGAAGATTGTGTTTTAATTTTTTCTTATGGACCTGATAATCTGTATCTTAAGAACAGATTCTTTTCAGTCTAATAGTTTGACTATATGGAATGGCTTCCTTTGTTTTTCTTGGATGGCTTGATTTGTAGTTGAAATACATGTGCTTGTCTGATGGTTTGGTGTATAAAGATGTTATCAGTTTCCCATCTTCTATTCTCACAATAGTATCCAGAAATTCTATTTCTTTTGTACCAACTCTCATTTCTACTTGAATTCTTTCAACAATCTGGTTTGCAAACATAAGGAACTCATTAAGTTTCTCCAGTCCATGTGTCCAAACTCCAAATCCATCGTCCATGTATCTTTTGTAAAAGACTGGTATGAACTCATTTTTCATCAATTCTTCATCCCACTTTCGCATGAAGGCACATGCAAAATTCCTCCCCAACTTTGAGCCTATGGCAACTCCTTTTCTTTGTTTATAGGCAGTCCCATTGAATGTTATTATATTGTTGCCAAGAACAGTTGTTATCATTTCTTCTATTGCTTTTGAAGGGATGGTTTTGTCTGTTCTAGTATCAAGTGCTTCTCTACATGCCTCTAAGCCTTTTTGTTTAGGAATGGATGGATAAAGTTTGATAACATCAAAGCAGAAAAGTATTGTATTTTCTGGAATTTTATCGGAGATTTCTTGCAGTTTTATCAGAAAATCTGTTGTATCTTTAATATAACTTGGTGTTGTTTCTACAAATTCATTTAACTCTTTCTCTGCAACCTTGGCCATGTTTTCTGTGGCCGTCCCAATGCCATTCACTATTGTCCGGTATGGATTGTTATTTTTATGGATTTTGGGATTTCCTTTCAACTTTGCTTCTTGGGGGTGTTTCGGTATTAAGTAATCTTTCAATTCCTGTTCAATAAGGCAGTCTCTATATAATTTATTTGCTACCTCTTTGGCTGCCTTGCTTGCTTCATGTTTACACTTTCCGTTGTTTCTTTCATAAGATTCACACTCATTCATTTCCTTCTCCAGATTTTTGATATAGTTCTCTGTATTAACGACCACAATTCCTGATTCTTTATCTACATAATCCGATCAAGAGTTTACAACACAATTTTATTTTATTTACATACAGACTGGAGTTATCATTGTTGAAACTTAAAACATGACCAATCAACAAAACGGCTAATTAAACATTACTGATACTCTGAATAATGACACAGTCACTTTGTGTTAATTAAGCCTCACTCTGAAAAATGGGGCTAAATGCTTAAGTGTTAAGTGACGTTCCAGATTAAACAGACACAACACTTTCCGCTTTTTTATTGTATTTTTAGTTTAAAGGAAGTCTCTTCTTAGCAAAAATCCAGTGGACAATTTTGTCCCTTATTAGCTTTTGAAGACTAAATAGGCTTATCTTGGAAAACACTTAACTAACATGCATAAAACACTTAACTAACATGCATAAAACACTTAACTAACATGCATAAAACACTTAACTAACATGCATATAACACTTAACTAACATGCATAAAACACTTAACTAACATGCATAAAACACTTAACTAACAGGCATAAAACACTTAACTTACATGCATAAAACACTTAACTAACATGCATAAAACACTAAACTAACATGCATAAAACACTTAACTAACATGCATAAAGCCCCATTTTCCCAGTGTCTGGTTCCAATGTATTTTCTGACAGTGATGCTCATTGGGTCATTGTCGACCTGAAATGGCTCGAAGTCACCTGAAGTCACCTGAAGACTTGAAGCCGATTCATGTCACCCTAGGGTGACTTCAAGCCGATTCTAGTCACCCGGTCGGCTTGAAGTCACCCCAGGGTGACATGAATCGGCTTGAAGTCACCCTAGGCTAACAAGAATCGGCCTCTAGTCACCCCCGGTTGACTTTAAGCCATTTCAGGTCAACAATGACCCAATGCGCTAACTCATTGGGTCATTTTCGACCTGAAATTGCTTGAAGTCACCAAGAGTGACTAGAAGTCGCTTCATGTCACCCTGGGGTGACTTCAAGCCCATTATATTCGCCCGGTCGGCTTTAAGTCACCCCAGGGTGACATGAATCGGCTTGAAGTCACCCTAGGGTGACAAGAATCGGCTTCTAGTCACCCCGGGTGACTTCAAGCCATTTCAGGTCGACAATGACCCAATGAGCGACAGTGACAGATTGCAGTACTTATACCTGCTCTTGTTTCAAGTCTGCCATTTTTTGAGCTGGATCAACAACCTTCTTTTTCTTAGCTTTTCTTGCTGTCCTAAAACTACTCATGTCCTGATCATCTTTTGCTGTTATATTGCCCAGTAATTTGAGTGCAGCCTCATCTTTTGGTCCTGATTCGCGGATAGTTTCTGCCTCTTCTTCATCCGAGTCACTAGAAGATTGACTAGATTCACTTGAGTCTGACCCACTGGCAGCCTTGATTTCTACTTCGCTATCCGATTCTGATCCACTGCTTTCATCTGTGAGAACAGTACAAAATAGTAAGTTGAAAAGGATTTACTATGTTGACACAATGTTCTAGATTTCACTCAAATGTAAATGATACAAAGACACCATATACATACTTGAAGTAACTTCTAAGAATATTTTGATTATTTTAAAAACTACAGTTTTCAAACTATGATTGTCAGGTTAAATCTTTAGATTACTAGTATATCTAAATACATGTTAAATGGGCAATTGGGGGAAATCGTGGCATTAGTTTACAGTATCATTATTAACTTTAAATGATTATTTCACTCTTATCAATTAATTTTGTAAAAAATGCATGAACTTGCATTATAAGTGATTTTCCAGACTAAAAGATGACAGGGTGGTATAAAAAGCTCAGCCACAGGTTGATCTTTTTTTTTAAAACTGTACGGACGTCGACTTTGTACATTGCATGTGGCTAAATTGTACTGTTTCCACTAAAATATTTGGGCTGTGCTCTGTGAAAAGGGGTTTTAATGCATGTGCGTAAAATGTCGTTCCAGATTTGTCTGAGCAGTCCGCACAGGCTAATCAGGGACGACACTTTCCGCTTTTAGGATATTTTTCGTTTTAAGAAAGTCTCTACTTAGCAAAAATCTAGTTTAGATGGAAAGTCTCGTCCCTGATTATCCTGTACAAACTGCACATGCATTAAACCCCCTTTTCACAGAGCATGGCCCATTTATATTCAATCATCCTTTCAGCATATATTGCTAATGGTATGTTCTTTATTTTTAGAAAATTTGATGTTAATACAAAGCGATACTATATGTTATTATAAAATGGTCAATAGCCTTAAAGCATGTTTGGTGTATCTGAATTTAAGACAATTGACAAGTGATAGATGGACTAAATCGTGGGACAGAGAAATGAAAGGAGGGGAAAAAAAGTTTAAAGGGTGGGGCACAAAAATGAAAAGGGAGGGGGGGGCTTCACCCTGCTATTGCGGTTTAGCTTAATCCCAATATTAATGTTGGTACACTTACAATATACACAAATGTACATGCCAATTAGCACCAGAGGCAACACCAGCTATGACATAATGAATTAAATAATAAAAGTGACTAAAACATTATTTTACATATTTTTGTATGTTGTACTTTGTATTGTCACAGTTTAAAAAAGGAACAACATCTGCCTATGTTCATGTTTTGAACATATGGACTACTGCTTTTCTGCACAGAGAATGTCATTTATAACTAATATTCACAAACTATTTTTCACTTCATTTGTACTTCATTTGTACAAATTACCTGAGGTTTCTGAATCCTCTGATTTTACTTTCTTTTTGAAGCCTTGCTGAACACCTTTTTGACTCTTCTTGGTAGTGGTAGTGGCAGCTGGTTGTTTCCGCTTCAATATCTGTGAAATAATAACCAGTGATTCCTAGTATTATAACAGAATGGTTGGTGTCATGGTAATATACATGCCATATGTCCTAGATTTTCAAGGAATGGTCTTAAAATGTGTGTAAACCATTGAAGCCGCTAATCAGATCAAAGCGTCCCAGAAACCATGAAAATCTGTTTATACATATTTTCATTCAACAGAACACAACTCCCAATAAAATGTGTCGTGTTCTGAGAAAACTGGGCTTAATTCGTGTGCGTAAAGTGTTGTCCCAGATTAGCCTGTGCAGTCCGCACAGGCTAATCAGGGACAACACTTTCCGCTTTAATGGTATTTTTAGTTTCAAGGAAGTCCCTCCATACCGAAAATCAAGTTTAGGCGGAAAGTGTCGTCCCTGATTAGCCTGTGCGGACTGCACAGGCTTATCTGGGACGACACTTTACGCACATGCATTATGCCCAGTTTTTTCAGAACACAACACAAATGATCATGCATACCAACCCCACTTATTCAAAGCATTTGTCAATACTTAAGCAGTTAATAAACGAATCATTTGCACTTGTCTTTAGAAGCTCCAATTCATTCAAACAAAATATTCTTTCAGAACTATTACTGTGACAGTCCCTAAAAACACTTGTTACGACAATTAAAGTACAGGTTCATCAATCATCCCACACCTCTAGGACCTGCATGCCCTTGTAGCTTTGAGTCTTTGAAGTGACTGCCATATTCAGGCCAATTTTTACTTTTCTAGATGTAGTTTTGAAATGAATCATTAAAAAAAACTCGATCAATATAACATTAACTGAACAAAGCATAGTGAAGTAATAAAATCATATCTTGAATAAATTAAACGGGTGTGAAAAAATATTAATCATATCCTGTGTTATATATTATCAACTCAAGGTTTAGATCAGCACTTGTATGTTGAAACATTATTTAATTATGATTGCATCTTTTTAAATGGGACTATCTTACAGTGACAAAGACAATTATTTTTAAAACTGTTTGCTTAACAGCAACTGAAACACTAAAAACACTCAGGGCCCTCAATCCATTTTAGGGGAAGAGGGTCGCTACCCATAGCAGGGGGAATTTTTGCGGCGTTTCCCTTTTTGGGGGATTTTTTACTTACTCTCTAATTATTACATTTGTACATGTTTGCACTATATTCATTGCTTTTTCATAATTAAGTATGTTTGACAAGATTAAACAAGAGTTCCGCGGTCGGAGATGACCGCATTGAAGCCTGATTTTTGATTTAAATGACAGGAAAGTACCTTTCGTGTTTTTGTCAATGCAATACTTAAATTACTGAAATATTGTTCAAAGGTCAAAATGAAATGTAAGTACTTTTCAAGGCATGAGCAAACCTTGTGTTATGTTTTGAATGCATGCATATACATGAACAACAATAACATTTAAGGTCACAAATATGAACTTGAATTGACAATTAGGAAAGTTTGATCTCAAATTTTTTATTAGCAAATTAGTAACATATTGTTTGAAGTTTCCATCAATTTCATTATCAAATGTAAGAAAATAAACTTAGATGAAATAATACTATTTATAAGAACTTTAACATTTTTACATTCAAGGTCACAGTGACCTTGACCTTAGAATGAATGACCTTGAATGACCTTGAAATGACCAGTGGTCATCTAAGTGTGCTTGCAAACCTTCATGTCAAGTTTGAAGACTCTATGTCCAAGCATACCAAAGTTATAACAATTTTAACATTTAAGGTCACAGTGACCTTGACCTTCAAATGAATGACATTGAAATGACCAGTGGTCATCTTCTAGTACTGGCCAATCTTTATTTCAAGTTTGAAGACTCTAGGTACAAGCATACCAAAGTTATAACATGAAATAAGAACTTTAACATTTTTACATTCAAGGTCACAGTGACCTTGACCTTCAAATGAATGACCTTGAAATGTCCAGTGGTTACTTACTAGTTCTGGCCAACCTTCATGTCAAGTTTCAAGACTCTAGGTCCAAGCATAACAAAGTTATAACAACTTTAACATTTTTACATTCAAGGTCACAGTGACCTTGACCTTCAAATGAATGACCTTGAAATGTCCAGTGGTTACTTACTAGTTCTGGCCAACCTTCATGTCAAGTTTCAAGACTCTAGGTCCAAGCATACCAAAGTTATAACAACTTTAACATTTTTATATTGAAGGTCACAGTGACCTTGACCTTCAAATGAATGACCTTGAAATGACCAGTGGTCATCTGTTAATCCTGGCCAACCTTCATGTCAAGTTTGAAGACTCTAGGTCCAAGCATACCAAAGTTATACCATGAAATAAGAACTTTAACATTTTCGAGCACGCCGCCACCCCGCCCGCCTGCCCCCCCGCCCGCCCGACAACATCAATCTATAAGCCGAGATTTTTTCGAAAAAAATCCGGCTAATTAAAATAGAATTGAGATATAATAATCATGAGACACATCTATTTATAAACAAGAGCACCGCCTTGCGGGTGCAGACCGCTCATCTATTTTCTTTTTAAAGGTGAAGGGACTCTCATTTTCAATCACAAAGGAGGGAGGGGTGGACATTTATTACATTAAGGTCATTCAAAGGTCAAGGTAAAATTCAACTTGCCAGGTACAGTAACCTCATGATAGCATGAAAGTATTTGAAGTTTGAAAGCAATAGCCTTGATACTTTAGAAGTAAAGTGGATTGAAACACAAAATTTAACCATATATTCAAAGTTACTAAGTCAAAAAAGGGCCATAATTCCGTAAAAATGACAACCAGAGTTATGCAACTTGTCCTTTTACTGTACCCTTATGATAGTTTGCGAGTGTTTCAAGTATGAAAGCAATATCTATGATAGTTTAGGGGTAAAGTGGACCAAAACACAAAACTTAACAAAATTTTCAATTTTCTAAGTATAAAGGGCCCATAATTCCGTCCAAATGCCAGTCAGAGTTACATAACTTTGCCTGCACAGTCCCCTTATGATTGTTAATAAGTGTTGCAAGTAGGAAAGCAATAGCTTTGATACTGTAGGAATAAAGTGGACCTAAACACAAAACTTAACCAAATTTTCAATTTTCTAAGTATAAAAAGGGCACATAATTCTGTCAAAATGCCAGTCAGAGATACATTACTTTGCCTGCACAGTCCCCTTATGATAGTTAGTAAGTGTTGCAAGTATGAAAGCAATAGCTTTGATACTTAAGGAATAAAATGGACCTAACCACAAAACTTAACCAAAATTTTCAATTTTTTAAGTATAAAAAGGGCACATAATTAGTTGCAATAATCCAACTCCCAGCTATTGAGCTGTACATATGTACTCATAAAAGCTCAGAGCATTCAAGAAGAACTAGGCACATAATTATGTCAGAATCAAAAACCGATTTAATTATCGATTAATAGTGACACGGGAGTTATTCACGCATAACTGATTCACAACCGATCCCATCTTAAGTGCATTGGGGCCATACAACGCGCATTGTGTAAACAATGAATCATGAGAATGATTCTTTTTCATTGACATGATTCTGATGATGATGATATTGATGATGATTAGAAAGATGAATAGAATATTTTTTTGAATGAAAATGTTGTCTTATTGCTGATTTTAGAAAGGAAGAAATAACATTATTTTAAGTCTATACATTGTTTAGTACATGTACACATATTTACCATTTTGTTTATACAAAAATTGAACAGGTGGCCATGCACTCATCAACTCAAGACGCCCTATGACCCAACCCCCTCTTAAGAGGCCATCCCGCTTAAGCAGCCAATTTGGCTGTTTCCCTTGACTGGCTGCTTAAGACGGGTTGGACTGTAATTAATGCATTCTTCGGGGAACTTCAGATACTTGCAAGTCTCAGATCAGATACTTGCAAAGATCTGGATGAGCGCAAAGGCAAGACTGCATTAGGGCAGTGGGGTGCACCAAAAATATGAATAGGCTCTGCATAATGCTTGCTAGGGCACTGATTTTCATTTGAGAAAATTTATTTTAAGATCCATCAATACATAGCAAAGATAAGATGTTTAACACAGAATTATTTACACGTAGACAAGAACAGTGCAACAGCTTGAAGGGGGGCATGCAAATGATAATTTTGCTACAGTATTTAAAAGTAAAACCTTCAACACCATTTTAAATTGTAGCTTGTTATGCTAACTGAATTTTTTTATTTGGTACAAACACATCATTTTTATAAATGAACAAACAATGTATTGTCTTATCCTTATTTGTAAGTATTGCAAAATCTAAAACATTTAGCAAGAGGGCCATGGTGGCTTTTTTCCCAACCTGAGTAGTATTAATGTTAAGTAAGGGTTTTAATGTTGTTTTGTGAAAAGAAAGGAAGTGCTCCAGCTAGGATTTGAAAAGGGCAGGGGGGGCGGCTTTTTTGTCAACAGGGCACTTTCTACGCACAGTTTTTTGTCAAAAGGTCACTTTTGAGCGCGCTGGCAATTCTGGAATGCTTCCTGTTGCAATAAAAATTAAGCATGTTAATTTATATGATATTAATAATTGATAGAATATATTATTCCTATTATTATTAAACCATTCAAATATAATGCCTACAATTTAGGCCTAGCTGGACCACTGGAAAGGGTTCGTTGTTTTGGCAGATATATAAATATATCATAAGTAGTTGTGTGTGTGTGTTTATGTTGTTTGAAATAGACATTTGGTACCAATTGTTAAAAAGCTAAATTTTAGACTAGAGTGCTAACAAGGTTTTACAGTGATTTTTTGTTTACCTCTGCATCTTGCATCATAGACGCAAAACAATTGTGGTAGACGCAAAGTTTGAGAATATGTGCATCCGCAGGATGCATGCTTTTTTAGAGTAGCGAGTCTGTCTTAAATAGCATTTGTTAATATTGCACTTTTCGTAAGGGGTAAACTGTGTGTTAACACAGTGTTCCGTAAAAAAATGCACCACATTACGTCAGTGAATATTCATCTGCAAAAATGGATCCTAAGTGGAAACATAACAGCGAAGGCCAGAAGACTTTGCAATGCAAGTTCTAGCACATCTATATCAACAACATACACTGTACTGTTCAGCTGGCAGCCCTTTGACGATGAATCCGAGAGTATGTACTATAAATTGTGCACGGATGCTAAAAGACGGGAGATTTTGATTTGAAGAAATTGAATTAAAAAAAAAAGAAAACCGAATAGTAACTTAACATAAGCATTGTTTCAGCAAAATAAAGACCTGGTTACTACTTCTCATTGTTTGTTTTTAGCTAAATTCATCAATAGAAAATTTATAATACTTGTGACTTGCACTTTCAGTTTGGGACTCACAAATGTTTAATGTTTAATTGAAAAGAAATATCACTGATTTTACTATAGCCATGCAGTCATGTTTTTCAAAGGACTGGAACTATTTTTGAACTCATACAAGATGTCAATAGAACTAATGTTCTTAAAAAGTTTTATGAAGATTGGACAATTAATGTGACTTCTAGAGCGTTGACAAAGTTTTACTGTAGGAAAACTGCCCCGCCCCCTGTCAGACTCAGAAATGTTTTTCAACCAACTGGAACCATTTTCGAACTGGTCCAAGATATCAAAGGGACTCATGTTCTGACCAAGTTTCATAAAGATTGGACTATAAATGTGGCATCTAGAGTGTAAACAAGGTAAATGTTGATGATGCATGACAGACGACTCACAACATACAAAAGGCGATCACAAAAGCTCACCATGACGGCATGAGCTAACAAGAGCACTGTATAGCAGGTGCCAACGCTCAGCTGCGGGTGTGGTCCAACTTGATGACGCTCTCAAATATTAAGCTACTTTTTATATTGATAATATTTGCAGCGCACAACGGGGGAGCCATTCGAATAATGGTGGAAATTTTTCCTTCTTCGTCTATATTGTTGCGCAAGGATTTTGTGCGCAACATTCGAGCCCCGATATCAGACACTTAATATCAACGGATTGCAATAATATTTACATACCTGTGTACATAATTCATTTCTCGATAATGTTCCGAAAAAATTATGTAATGACACTTTGAATTGTGCACGCCTGAGCAATTTAAATCCAACCACTATTCAAATTTTCAATATCTCTCAATTCGCTCACTGTGTAGATATAAATCGATAACACGACCTCGATGTAAAGCATCTGGTTTAAATGTGGAAGAATCAACGGCATAAAATACAGTTTGCGTTCGTCTGTTTTGGTGCAGAGTGTTACATAGTAAACCGATGTTATTATTCTTTTCTGCATTAATTAAGCATTGTTTTTTTTTCTAGTGACAATTAAAATTTCTGAAAAAAATTACATTTTTTATTTTAATACCATACATAAATAATATTGATACAGATCCTACAGTATACCGTCCTATGTAACATAGAATGTAAGTACATAAAACAACACAGACAGAGGTGCGAAAAAGACATGCATAAAAAGTTGCTGAAACTTAGAAGAGTGAATAGAAACTGCACCATATCTGTTTTGAACATATGCTTATTAAATCGTTAAAGATGAGCATACTAGATCTACTTAGGTAAAAGTCGGTGTTAAAAGCTCATGTTAAATAAAATTACGCGTACACATTACACCGTAATGCCATCTTCTGATTGGTTGATATTTAAATCAGTTTCATAATATGGCAAGAGGTCAGTGATATTGTTGCGATTTAAGCAGATGTTTAACTGAAGAATTTATGCCTTTCTAACTTCAATTTGACAATATTTGAGGTAAAAATGGACTTCTTAACTAAAACTGAATGAGTTGGTAATGTTATTTTGCAATTTTACGCAAATTGATGAAAATTTAAACTTTCTGTTTTCTAACACATTTTTAACTTTTCCCCGATGAGACGTTCCAAAGAATTTAGCCCATTATGCATATAAAAAGTATCTCTAAATTCTTTGTGCGTCTTATAAATGAGACTACTGCGGGTGTAGTTTTGAATAAATGAAAGATTGTCAGAAGAATATAAGTGGTCACAGTGACCTTGACCTTTGACCTAGTGACCCAAAAATGGGTGTAGTGTCTTAAAGTCTTCAAGGTGCAGCTACATATGAACAGGGCTTTCCTTAGACCCCAAAGCTCAAGAGTCAATGACTCTTGGGACCATATTTCAAGAAAGTCTGTCACATTGCTGTTTTTCTCGAAAATCTAGAAAATCGGAACTGAACTATCGGTCAGATCGACGCCGACCTAGCATTTTTACGAGTTCGAGAAGTATTTTCTTGTAGTTTATGTTGGCAAGTAGCTGTTTGTGGTCATTTTTCGTCACGAGGCAACCTTTCCCAACAAAATGGTATATAGTTTTCGAAAATCGACCGCCATTTAGGCAATTAATCGCTTAAAATGTTGATGAAGGTGATTTTTCTGTGTCAAGAGATACCTACCTTGTTCATATATATCATATCTGAAAAGAAATTTTTTTTTTTTTTTTTCAATATGATAAAAAATATTGTTTTATGACAAATTGATAGTGTTAAATTGACATGGCCACGCGCCCTACACCTGTGTTTTGGACCGGTCTTTGTTAACTTACAACTTTTCGGGAATTTCTGGTTAACTTTCTTATGGGGTTGGTCCATAACTATAAAGTCGCGCCTGTCAAAAATCATTAAAAGCGACATTTAAAGTTATGGTAGCCAGAACTATGTTGTAGGTTGAAGCACTTAGATTTTAGAGCCAATGTAAAGGTTTTAGCACGTCAGACGTCGTACGGCGGACGTTGAACTGGCTGTGACAATACCTCGGGTTTTCTCCGAAAACAGCCGAGCAAAAATGATTACGTATCATATTCATAAACAAACTTGATCAATCACTCATCCTTCTCGTTGATCGCGAAAACTTGTGATAACACATTAAATACTCATTTACATGTTTTTAACCAGATAATTTATAAACAAAATACATACATGTAGCTTTTCTGCATCAGATCTAAACCGATTGAAGTCAAATTTTGCACCTGCTCCTAGTTTTCTAAATAAATCATAAGCATCCATGCTTATTTACATGCTGGTCCTTTTGATCTTTAAATCAAATCCGATAGGCTACACTGCACATTTGAAGTTCATGCTAACAACAAACATATCAATGAACTGAATGTTTATTCATTTTTGGACAACATAATTTATCAATTTATGTACATAAAACAACTGAAAACTTCAATGCTATATTATATAACACAAATGATGTAGGATTTGGGAGTTTAATTGTATAAATATGATTTATTTAAAATATCATTTTCAACAGAACTTCACATGATATTAATTTCTGTCATAAGATCACGCATGAAGCAAAACAATGGTCTGACTTTGTTAACAATAAATAAAATAAATGGAATTTTAAAAAAGTTTAAAATTAATTGATTAGTAACTTTTTTCTGCTATTAAATTGAACCGAATACTCTCTGATAAAAGGTAGAAAGTTTCGTAAAAATGACCAATCAATAATCGCGTTACATTCCCGGGGTTGCTATGCAGGTGCCCGAACAAATCTTTCTTGACATGTAAGTCAATGTTTTTAGAGAAACTGAATTTTACTTATCCTCTATATATATATTTATAAATACTTTCATAATTTAACAAAGACAGTCGTGCCCATTTGAAAAAAACATAAGCTATGATGTGCTTGTTGTTTGCCTAATTAAATGTTATTAATTGGTTAATGAATTATGGATCAGTTTGTTTTTAGTTTTACGTCCGTCTAACAGTAAAATGCATATATGACATATATCAGCGGATATGAACGAAAAGTGCGAAGATGAACGAATAAAGGCAATATTTATGCGTTTTTTTGCAGTTTTTTTTATGAACCAATTATCGTTGAATTAAAAATTCACACTATCGTTAAAGTACCTCTTCTCGAACCTCACCTCTTTTCGAACCCTTCATTTGTTTACATTTTATTCGCATGCGCACTACGTCACCGTTTTTTGTGTATAAGTAATTTGTTTACGACGACTGGTACGTAGCGGCAAATCAACGAAAATGCGTCAAAAACAGTTAGAATAAGTAGAATAATTATTAAACACATAAATATCATTGTATTTCTTTATGCTTTTTATATGTACAAGGATTTTCCTTAAAAAAACTAAAATAACATGGTCTAATTTTTGTTCTCAACTTTGCCTGACAATTTACACATTTTGGCTGCTGCAATAAGCAGCGATTTTCCTTGTCCAATTGGGAAAAGTACCCGTACCGGTTCAATTGGGAAAAATTGAGTCGTGAAAACCTCAAAATTGGGAAAAATCGAGTCGTGAAATCCTTAAATTGGGAAAATCGCGCCATGAAGTTTGGGTCTTATTGAATACATCATGCAGTTCATACTTAAATTAAACATACCCATTAAAATAATCATTTGCAGACATGCCTTAATGAACATTAAGTAATAAATTTGATATAAATAACAGAATATTATTAAGAACACACAAAATCAATTACTAGTTGTTTTAATCTCTTATAAAGCAATGTATCTGTCTTTCATTTTTTTGAAAATTTCAACAATCTTTGATGTTTGATCATCTATCAGTTGCTGGCATCCCTCTCTGCACAGCATCATTAGTGCTGTCAATGTGTCCTGTTATAGACGGTTCCGAATGGTCGTGCAAAGATTGTTCATTAGACTGAACACACTTTCCACAGAGGCAAGGTTACAAACTGACGTAAAACAGTACGCTGGCTGCCTGACAAAAGCACCGTAAACAGTAACGACTCTATTGATCGCACGCGCTGAAGAATAAAACCGAAACTAATCGAGCGCGTGGTTACACACAACTATACGATTTTCTTTGTTCGCTCGCCGAAAGTTGGGTTTTGTTACAAAACTTTCGATCGTTTTGAGAAAAATTCGGACGCCGATTGGGATTTTTTCAGATGCTGATTGGGAATTTGGGAATTTTCATTCGATTGGGAAAGTACTCGTTGTTTTGGCGGCATTGATAGTTTTACATGATATGGATGTGCTGGAAACTTGCAAAAATATGTTATCAAAAGAGGATTTACATAGCAATTAAAGTTGCCAGCCATGTAGAAACAAGTTAGTTATCAAATAGAGTACTAATTAATATGTTTCACTATTTCCAATATTATATTTGAGTCAAATTGACGTGTAAAAAAATAAGAGGTTCGAAAGATGGTTCGTCCATGATATATGATAAATCTGTTAAGACTGTCTCAAAATTAAGCATTTTAATAAAAGCGGTGTTCTGACTGGTCGTTCATATTCTCGGATATGAATTTGGAGTAACTGATATTAAAATGTAAATGAAAAACGCTTTTAAATTAATTCGATCGTAACAATACACATGGGCGACGTGTATTTTTTTCAGAGAACGATTTTCATATAACAAAAATAAAGGAAAATGCATTTTAAAAGCCGTTGTATGTTCATATCCGCACTTTTCAGTCATATCTGCGGATATGAGTCATATACATATTTTAGTCGTACCCGTTTTACATCAATCAAATACAAACACAAATTTTATTTAAAGTCGGTTTGTACAAAACTAGTATAACATTAGTGATGTATCGCTATTGACAGACAAATGATGACCATTTTTGAATATGATACCTGTCAAGAACACACTGTAAGTTAGTATCATTGTAGATTTTGATGCATATCTGAAACTAACATAATTATGTGCTACATTATTTATAAATCATAGCATTACCCTGTAGTAAACATGACCTACTTTCCATTTTATATTGGAAATCCTGAGAATGATTGTGGTAACAGCCATTGAAAACCAGCTAATAAATATAAACTAAAATTGATAAATACATTAAATTTCCAGCACATATTGATTTTTTTTTCGATATAGTCACCGTACAATGAGAAGGGTCAATACTATGAGAATAAGGGATACATTTATCTTACAGTTCCCTCATATCGAGCATCTCTTGGTATTATCATTTCAAGAACAAGGCTCTCGCCTTGATTCATTAACATTACTACACTTGAAAATAAATACAAATGCAACCAAAATGAAGATAAACAAGTATAATAGCATTTCAAAATCTTACCTCCACTATATTAATCTTAATCGTTCCTTATTCCATATTATTGGTCCTCTTCATTAATTTTCCTCATTAATTGCAAAGTGAAGAGATGACTGTGCTAGTGTAAACACATTTGTTTGATTAATTAAAAACAAAAACAAACTTTCGCTTGCTCCCAATTTGCTGAAAATGTTGCATGAAATCATCGTAGATTCTGGCATAAGAGGATTGCAGTCACATCGTGGCAGGTGATATACACATGTTCAGGTGGAATATCCCTGTCCTGATAATTTGGTCACATCTCTTTAGAATAACATATATTACAGGGTTCGACACTAAGGCACGTCCAACAGACATTGTCTAGTAAAATTGGTGGTCGGGCTAGTAAAACTGCAGGCTAGCTTGTCCGACTGGTCTTACATAAAAATTCTATACTGATTCATAGAACTATAACTAACTGCTGTGAAAACCTTTTTTCTTAATGTGTAAAATTACTCTCGTATCCGTTATTTACATCAGAACAAAACTGGCGTATATAAATAAACGCGGAGCATTCACATGATTCATCGCTATTTTAGACACAAAGGAGGGCTTCCCGCAGAAATTCTTTTTTCCATTGGTCAAGTTGTCATGAATAGTGATGATTTTCTGCAGTGTCGTAAAACTTTAAAGCATGTTTTTACGACTTCTATTGAAAAATCAGTATCGTCAATGTAAACATTTCGGCGTAGCAGACGAGAGGATGTCATTTAAAGAATGGCTTTGTTCAAGTTCGGATTTTCGTCCAAAAAATCAGTTAATAAAGAAGAATCCGACGGTAAAACTGATAGGAAACATAAATATTAAAAAAACAACGAAAACGTCAATTTTATCCTAAATGGAAAATTGAGTTCCCATGGCTTGAACTTGACAAAGAAAAGCAAAAACTGTTTACTCTATGCATCAAAATAACTTTCTGGTGTTCACTGATTATTTACTGATAAATCCTGATAAAACAGTTACATGACACAAATTGTGTTTATTTGCTATCTCATTTATTGTCTAGTAGACATCAGATTCAGGCTAGTTCATTTTAAGAGGAGCTGGTCCGATGGTCTTGCTGTAAAAAAAGTTAATGACAAACCCTGTATATGCCGAATTTTATTTGAAAAAAAAGGAATGTTTGTGTTAAAGCAATTCTTGAGCACTTGTATGTGCTCATGTTGCTCAAAAGAAGAATGGCTGATAAAACAGAAACTTGTTGGATTGTAAATGAAAGTTATTTAAAAGTTTAATTACTGTTTAAGTTTTAATAAATTATGTCTAGTGAATCAAATTGTTAAGTTTTGTTGGCCTAATGCCTATTGAAATCCAGAACTCTCCCTTTTCGGTGTGACATCTCAATACAAGGTAACCACGTGCGTATGGTATGTTGTTGCAGATGTGTATCAGCTTTGTGTGGTTAAACACGTCGTAAATAAACAATTTTGACATGGATTTAAAGGGAATTAAACACATATTTGAAGTTAAATCGTTTATTGTTGCATTATTTGCATGAATTCAGAAATTCTGTGACTTGTTTCCTTGACCGCTTGATATGCAATAAGTGGAGGATATAATGTCAAACATTTTTTTCACCTATGATTGCATGTGCAGAAAATTCATCGTGTGGAAGGCCTGTTTTTGGACCGAAAGTGTCATCCCTGATTAGCTTGTGCAGAATGCACAGGCTAATCTGGGATGACTCTTTACGCACATGAATTTAACCCCCTTTTCACAGAGCCCATTTGCATGATTCATGCAGGAGTTTGTTTTGGGGTAGATTATAATGATGTTCCTCCAATATAAAAAGCACCTTTATGGTTTTATTGAAAATTCATTATCATTTCCCATATTGCATTGTTTGTTTGAACCATTTATAAATAATAAAGGAATGAAATTCCGAACAGCAATGAAATAAATTACATTTTGTAGGATGTTCATATTCAATTCACTGTACCCTTACCCTCACAGACATGGTCCCCTCCCCGTAGGACAGTTATTTCCGGATGGCCCTTATAAACGCAAAAGACGATAATATAAGTACCAAAGTGTCCTACTGTAAGTGCCAAAGTGACTTAAATGTGAGTGCTTTACTAACTTGCTACTGCCACAGCACCATGGTGCCACAACTAGAAAATGTCCACCGTTTACTTTTTCAGCTGATCTCAAGTCTCCAGTATGACTGCTGGATCCATTGCAGTGCCCACCATTGTGCCATTGCGGCCGCCAATTCCAGGCAAGCCCAAGACATCCATTGACTCCAACACTAAAATTGAACTCAGTACAGGTAATATCAAAATTTATTTTCATATATTTTAGTGTTTCTTTTGTATTGGATGATGTTCTTAATTTTAGCTAACCTGAGCACAAATTATTAATAATTGCAGTTTTCAAAGAAGTTGTATAGCTCATCTGATTTTGTACAGAATAAGCAAAGCAGCTGTCATGGTAAAAACTATAGTTGTTACATTTGTTATCATTTTTAGCTCATCTAATTTTTGAAAAAAAATTATGAGCTATTGTCATCACCTTGGCGTCGGCGTCGGCGTCCGGTTAAGTTTTGCGTTTAGGTCCACTTTTCTCAGAAAGTATCAATGCTATTGCATTCAAACTTGGTACACTTACTGACTATCATGAGGGGACTGGGCAGGCAAAGTTAGATAACTCTGGCGTGCATTTTAACTGAATTATGTGCCCTTTTTATACTTAGAAAATTGAAAATTTTGGTTAAGTTTTGCGTTTAGGTCCACTTTTTTCAGAAAGTATCAATGCTATTGCATTCAAACTTGGTACACTTACTTACTATCATGAGGGGACTGGGCACGCAAAGTTAGATAACTCTGGCGTGCATTTTGACAGAATTATGTGCCCTTTTTATACTTAGAAAATTGAAAATTTTGGTTAAGTTTTGTGTTAAGGTCCATTTTATTCCTTAAGTATCAAAGCTATTGCTTTCATACTTGCAACACTTACTAACTACCGTAAGGGGACTGTGCAGGCAAAGTTATGTAACTCTGACTGGCATTTGGACGGAATTATGGGCCCTTTATACTTAGAAAATTGAAAGTTTGGTTAAGTTTTGTGTTTTGGTCCACTTTACCCCTAAAGTATCATAGATATTGCTATCATACTTGGAACACTCGCAAACTATCATAAGGGTACAGTAAAAGGACAAGTTGCATAACTCTGGATGTCATTTTTACGGAATTATGGCCCTTTTTTGACTTAGTAACTTTGAATATATGGTTAAATTTTGTGTTTCGATCCACTTTACTTCTTAAGTATCAAGGCTATTGCTTTCAAACTTCAAATACTTTCATGCTATCATGAGGTTACTGTACCTGGCAAGTTGAATTTTACCTTGACCTTTGAATGACCTTGACTCTCAAGGTCAAATTATTAAATTTCTCTAAAATTGCCATAACTTCTTTATTTATGATTAGATTTGATTGATACTTTGACAAAAGTACTCTTACCTGACATACCACAATAGACTCCACCCAAACCATCGCCCGTGCCCCAACCCCCCCCCAAACCCCCCCCCCTATTTTTTTTTTTTTTTTTTTTTTTTTTTTTTTTGTAAGATCATCTCACAAATGACCACCACACCCTCACACTATACCCCCCCCCCACCCCACCCCCTCCCCAATTTTTTTTTTAAACGGTTAAAAAACAAAACTATTTATTTTGATTATTTTATGTTTGAAATACCGTCCAACCATTGCACCCAAGAATCCCCCCCCCCCACCCCCCCTCCCCCCACCCGAATCCCCCCCCCCTATTTTTTTTTTTTTTTTTTTTTTTAAGATCATCTCACAAATTACCACCACACCCTCACACTATACCCCCCCCACCTCACCCCCCCCCCCCCCATTTTTTTTTATGAAACGGTTAAAAAACACAAATATTTTTTTTTTTATTTTATGTTTGAAATACCGTCCAACCATCGCACCCAAGAATCCCCCCCCACCCCCCCCCCCCCGATTTTTTTTTTCCTTTTTTTCGCATTTTTGGAAGAAAATGTAATAAATGTCCACACCCCCACACAATGCACCGCTCTTTACTCCACCCCTCCCTCCTTTGTGATTGAAAATGAGAGTCCCTTCACCTTTAAAAAGAAAATAGATGAGCGGTCTGCACCCGCAAGGCGGTGCTCTTGTTAATATAAAACACCAATTATATAATTACTCTTTATGGAGATATAAAGGACACAAAAGTTGCTTTGTTAATAATTGTAAGAAATAGTTCGGTAACATTTACATTTCAAGTAATTGTTAAAAAATGCTTCATTAAACAATGTTCCAGTGTGTAAACAAATTGTTTAAGCTCTGTTTGTATTGATGTGAATGGTAGAGATTATTGGATGTATGCAAATAAACCAAATTAAATTCAGCTTAAATCGTACAAGGTTTTTCATAAAAGTGTTTGTTTTGTATATTCACCTAAAATATTTGGACAAAATGAAGCGTTCTGGCTGTACGTTATTTAGTCATTCTTTAATGAATCATTTATTCAGTCTTTTTTTCGTACTTTTCAAACATGCAAAGTTATGCAGATTTTTTTTATTTAATGTGTTTTTGTCAGAATTAGCTTATAAACTATCTGACTATATCAGAAATTACCTGGGCTTAAAAATGTAGACATACAAACTCTACCTGACCTGTTTGACTCCTAATTTTGTATATACTTGAAAGAGAATGTTTACAATAAACTCTGACAATTTACTTCATTTTTAGCTAGTGACATTTAACATTTCCATAACAAGGATAAATTACTAGATAGGGACTTTAAAATCCCTTTAAATTTTGTTCTCCTCTCATCATTCAAGTATTGTGATGCAATAGTGAATATTTTAGAGAGCAATGGAGCAAAGATCTACTACACAATCAATGGAACTAAGCCAGATCCCTTTCCAAAGGTTGGGTCTGCCAAGTACACGATGGAATATCAGGGACCTTTCACACTTCCCGCAGGGAAACAGACCGTGAAAGCTGTGGCATTGTCTCCGTATGTATATACATTACAGTTCTGTTATATCTCGGTTTGCAGGATCTACTGATCCCAATGGTGATTATCCTGATCAAGATATATAACTTGTCAGATCATTCATGCATGTTGACATGTATGAATGTACTAATGTGTATTAATGTTGCGATCAGGATGTCCCATGTCTGATCCCCACATTGGGGGCATTCTCATGGTCTTATGACACAAATTACTGGTGCTATCTTAGACATTAACTGTCTCAATAAGCCTAAAGCTGTCAATACAATTGCGCTAAAATAGAAAGGTTTCTTATTTAAAAAGTGATCAGCAAAGATAGAGGCTGACTTCTATTGTTTACTTTTTTGTTCCTACACGCACACCATTTAACTAATAAGGGAGTCAGTAATCAGAAAACTGTGCTTAATTTGGTTAGTAATTTCAGCTTACGGGGAATTTTTCTTTCACTTGCTACCATAAAGCTTCAATCTTAAATGAAAATTAATATCAATACTTAATGTATCGGAAATTTTTGCTGATGATACCACCAATTCATGCAGTGTTGTCGGAGCACCATTTTTTGAGTAGTTGATAATATGTGATACCAAACTAACTGTGGTTAATTTGAGAAAGGGAAATTTAGTCGTCTTCACGTTGAGAACTCAAACACATAAACTTCAAATCATGCCATAGACATCGCTAAAGCAATTTGCTTCATTTTGATCATGCATGCTACGTTTCAGGGATGGAATGCGTGAATCCAACGTGGTCACGAAGGTGTTTGAAGTGGACTACGTGGCGCCCCCTGTGATGCCACCAGAGGATGACGATATGGGGTTCCAAGATGATCTGCAAAAGGAGAAAACCATGGTGACAAATTTGGAATCTATTATTGATGTATTTATTCTGTGGAATCAAGTTTCTCATACTTATCAGATACTAAGGCTTTTCTAATCTGTTGTTACCCCCATTTGTTTGACATAGAGATATTAAATTATCAATAACTAATATTTATTTAAAACATGTTCAAAAACATTAATAGAACGAACGACATTATATATTTTCATTAGAATTAGATAAAATGTTTTCTACTCCATTTATTTTATTGTTACTGTGATTTTTACCAATATATATATAATTGTTATCGTGACTAGTTAAACGTGAGGAGAGCTCAGAAGGATCTGATGATATCACAGCGGTCAGCTTGGACTGATGTCCAGCGAATGAAGAACTTGACCAATCGAATGGAAGGTGGGTCATCTAGAGACAGAAACACAGTGTCCAAAAAACAAAGTATATGGACCAAAAAAAAGTGGAACCATGCTAAACCTTAACCTGTTAAGCACTTTGACGTGCCTGTAATTCCTTTCTTGCAAGATTAAAGTTTAATAGCCGTCATTTTCATCCCTTTGATACTGACGAACAGCAAACAACATAAAACATGAACTGACTGCGAGTTGCTTGCAGGCTGTTCTGGTTTTAGGCTTCCTGCATATGGCCATATTTTGCTTCTGCACATGAAAGGGATTATTTATAACCACTGAATAGTGAATAGACATAAACAAACAACAAAAAGATATGCATGGTTACACAAAGCTAATAATCATTTCCAGCAGTAGTTTATTTGATATTGTTGTTTTTAAATAAATTGGATTGGTACAATCTGGCATGTAAGAGTTTACGTTCTTGCATTTCAGTTTTTTGCTCTTAACATAAAAATGCATGCTCTTGTTTACTTTTACACTCCTTAGGCTTAGTCAAAATTCACTGTTAACATGTCACTAAACTGCAATGTTCGTATCTTTTTGTCTTAATATAGTGACTATGTGGTCTCTAATACATAGTGTAACAACCAGGAATCAAATTCCCTTAGGCATTTTTTTAAACTTTAATTACGAGTTTTCTCAATTGGTTATATCATTTGCTATTTCATTGTTGTTTCGTGCACAGACTCTAGATGAGTCAATATATGCTCTGTGTTTCGTGTGCTGTTTTATCTGACTTTTTTTCATCGTTGTCAATATTATTAATCTGTGTGATTTGATACCACACATCTAAACTTCTGGTCGTGGTTATTCAACAACAAACAATAAAGTACATGAATTATTTCGATTCTAACACAATTTTTACTAAAGCTTTATACAATGTATCTTATTTTTCGTGAGTACTTGTGTGAAGTTCCGCCCATAAAATAACTTTTGGCTGTTCTGCTGATCAAATCCGGGACTTTCATTCATTTATTGCTGGATTACTACGCTGGTGGAAAACTATCGGCATGTTTTGTTTAGTAACAGCGCGTGCTTTCAGTGTATAAGGTCCGCCCACAATTATTGCAGAATATCCGATTTTCCTCTTTGTTTATATGAAATTTTACTGTTTTATGCATGAAATGCACAATTTCCACGAGGATAACATCAAGATTTCCATCCCTGAAGTGACTGTCAACGATTTTATCGTGGACGAGAACACATTACGGACCGATTCATTAGTGTGCTAGGTATAAGCCATTGAAATCATCGATTGATATTGACACGGGTTATTCACGCATGACTAATACACAACCACGCGAATCTTCGCTGCTTGGGGTCATACTAGTCCGCTGACATGCAATAAACTGGTCCTGACCGGTTTAGAGTCTGCAGCGAATGGTATATCACACCTAATCGAGATAAGAATGTAAATAGGGGGTGTTAGCATGTTCACTGTGTAATCGATTTCATGACATGCGAATTTAAGCAAACAGAATAGGACCGACTGTTTGGGATTTTCAATCGGTCTTTCAAGAACCCAATCGGTCTAAGACCGACAAAACCGAAAAAATATGATCCCTGGTAACAACCTGTAGGGAGGATAAAATATCAGTTAACCAGTTTTCCAATAAACTGTCCAATCAATAGTGATACCTTAGTTTCTTATATGCCTGTAATAAAACAGTGTTGATCAAATATTTAAATTCATAGTTTATATCTACTACAAAAAACAAGAGCAATTCTGGTACAGGTATTTTTGAGTATTATTATCAGTAAGAAAAAGTTATAGATAAATAGTAATTTACAGGGTATATTCATTTTAATAATCAGTACCATTTTCAATTCTTCAGACATGGAAATCAGGGGAAGTCACCACCGTCATCCAGGCACAGGAACCAGGTTCCTTAACTCTAGACATGAAAGGTCACCTGACAGAGATGTGAGTTGAAGTTGTCTCCCTTGTTTTTACAATTTTGTTAAAGTTTTGGATATCATTTGAGATGGCTTTATCATTTAAAATGTATAAAACATATACTTAATAGCGATTTGCAATAACCCATAGGACTTAATTTTGAACCTTTTGACAGTTTTCATAATGTAGTTGGCGTAATAAGTGAGATTAAAACTCTTTTATTATTCCCAAAACACTTGCAGACATGAAAAGTTTTAATGTTCGTTCTTAATTTACGCAAGTTTAATATTTTATTAGTAGAAGTCCTTTCTGTTTATATTATGTCTGCATAAATAGTTTAGCATGATTTTTTTTTTAAGAAGGTTAGAGTAAATAATATCACATTACTTTATATGAACTTTTATGCAACATTGTGGACATGTGTAAACTACTATGAAAGGCTCATTTACAAGCAAATCTTGAAATGTCACTGATACAAGTACAATTGGTACAATGAATCTAATATTTGTTTCCTTCCTGCAGCCGATGTCCAGTCGCAGTCACAGAACCCCCAGTCCCCGTAGAGTGCGACACCTGCCAGACAACACTACCCAGGCCATGAGGCTTCAAAGGGAAACAGACTTTCTCAAGTATTGGGCTGAAATATTGAGGCACACTCAGGGAAAGGCAGTACGGAAAATCAGGGACAACACTCTCTGCTTCCATGGAAGTTTTTGTTTAAAGGAAGTCTCTTTTAAGCAAAAATCTAGTCTAGGTAGAAATAGATGTCCCTGATTAGCCCGTGCGACATCTTTTTCCAAGAGTGCAGCTCCTATTGATGTTTATGATATAAGTAGAGATTTTATGCATTCTTTGGAAAAGTGATGTTAATGCATCTGCTTTATGTGTATTAAGTTTGTGCTGGCCGGTACATTGAGATTATATAGTGTTTGTGTTTAAAGGAAGTACTTCATGGAAGAGCCTTACCATGGATAATACTTGAGCATGTTGTATTGAACATGTTTTTTTTCTACGGCAC